>NC_133931.1:133169854-133792008 GCF_031877795.1 Strix aluco | reverse complement strand
GATATGGTATAATATGCAGCAAGCTATAAAGCATATGAAAAACAGTTCTACTTCACATAAACTTGTTTTTTATCAGGAAATTATTTAATTGGAAAGATGCTTTGAGAGCAATCAGAAGGCAATGCATAAAAAGGGTGTCTGGTTTGGAATGATGAAAAGAGAATGGAGTCAATTTTTAAAACATAATGAAATAAGGAAGTAACTACCAAGTCAGCACTAGTACATCAGCCAGCAGGGTCAAATGAAATTGATGTGTCTATTCCTCTTTTTCAGAAGGACAAGTACCTGCTCTCCAAGGAAGACCACATCCTAATAGCATTTAAGTGGTAGTCAATATCCTCTCTGTGAAAGCTGCAGTGGTCAGCTTGAGTTAGATCACTTTTTTCCATGTGAATATACTTTCATACTTAGGCTGTCTTGCATCATGTGATGATAATTGTTAAGGTTGTGGTCCAGAATTACATCTTTGGGTGCACAGACTTTCAGATATTTTGTTTCTGATTTTAGATTTTTAAAATGTATCATTTATGTCCTGTCTTGTGCTTACAATTCAAACCTTCCTGTTTACTCAATGGACAGTGGAAGTTTCACACACAACATTCCCTTCATCCAAGAACAGCAATAATTCATTTGCCCTGGCAACACAACATTTTCAGATATAGTGAGCACTGTCTCTCTATATAACCAATTTGTCCTCTTGAAAATCTTTATTTCCTTGAGAAAGATAAAAGGCAGAATTTTCTTTTGTATATTTAAAACTTTAATTACAGCTATTGGTACTGCCCAACAGGTTAAAATACTTGCTCAGAGCTGCCACTAATACAGTATTTACATTTACAAAGTGATTTCTGCATGAATGGGATTGTTCCAGGCTGAAAACAACATTTTTAATACCATAAACAAACAAGAGATGAATGCACAAAATGAACTGTTTAACAGGGGTTTATGTACCCCCTGTGCATTGTA
The DNA here is from genome assembly GCF_031877795.1 of Strix aluco. Lineage (NCBI taxonomy): Eukaryota > Metazoa > Chordata > Aves > Strigiformes > Strigidae > Strix > Strix aluco. Next base: position 133,791,042 of record NC_133931.1, on the reverse strand, counting down.
TTTGGAAATGAAGTCCTTAAACTCAGAGGCGGCAGGATTCTCCATGGATTAGAAGAGAGACCCGCAGCCCTTTCAGAAGCATCCTTTTATACAAAATTTGGCACTAACACTCTGCTTGCTTCAGCAAATGACTTCACGCTTTGTCCTTTTAATCCAATTTCCACCTTAATATAGACTAAAGTGTAGTGAAAATACTGAAAGAGGATGCCTGGAAATGAATTGCGTTAGAAATCTAATCCAGGCGGTAATCCAATCCCACACAGTCAGCTCCTCATTAACTGAGAAGTTTAACCCACAGATAGCTTCATACAAACCAGCATTCAGAACTAGCTACGACTGGATATAATTATCACACATCAAGACATGACTCAACAAGGCAGATAAGAGGCTAAGTCTGACAAAAAGAAGAAGAACAGGCACTCTATTGAAAGTCACAATAATTGATTGTAACACTTATCCCAACTTGAATAGCTTGGATTTGTAGGTTATTACAGCATTAGGTACTTTGCTGGTGCAGCCCATAAGTGTGTAAGCTGCCCTATTTAGCAAGAGTTCCCTCATTAGCAGGTATTATCTCCTCTTTTCTATCGGCCAAAGCACCCATGCCTACCTTAAACAGCTGCCCCACAGCAGACAGAAGCCTGTTCAGAAAACCCTTATTCATATTTTACCGCCATGGAAAACAATAATTTCCTAGTCAATGAACATTGCTACTTCTGTTTTTTCTTTCTTAGACTGATTAACCACAGGAAGCAACGTCAACAATGTCCTGAAAATGACAGACACTTGTGGATGCCAGGCAAAGAAAGGACAGAAAACCACTATCACCACTATCACCGTGTCTGCCTTGCAGAAGCTCTGGGTGCATTGATGACTCAAAGACAACACAACATTGCTGCTCATTGCTTGTGGATGGGATGTCAGACTTTCTGTCAGTACAGTGAGATTCACCAGGTATTTAAACCAAAAATAAAACCCCAACAATCTTTAAGCAACTTAAACATGATGAAAACATACCACTAAAATATTCCCATCACAATATTCAGTGCCACATACCTTTTTATCCTAGCCAAACTAGTATCTGTTCATAGAGGTTTCTGTCTTTAACTCATGCCTTGAGTAGGAGCTGGAGAAAGAAAACGGTACCTATCCAAATTAAAAGCAGATTTCAGTAAACTAATGGATTACAGTCCTACAACTCAGAATCTGCAGAAAGCACAAAGCAAGTGAATCGAGTGCTCACTGGCAGCTCACTCTAACAGCCTTCAGCTCTCCATCAGGGTGGGAAAACACAACAAATATAAGCCAAAGGTAGGTAACTCAATTCAATTGTGTAGTCTGGGGATCCATGCTAAGTTCTCAGCTGGCTACCGCTGGCAAAAAGGAAATGGTATTTTCTATCATTTGTGAAGCCAACATTTTCTTGAAGTAGTTTCTTTTGCATAACCAAACTTGTCAGTTTTACACACTTCTCCACAGAAACTTAATTGTTCCTTAATAATTTCTGCAATTTCTCACAAGATATAAGGATACAGGATATTTCAAGTTAAGCTGGTAGAAGCACAAAAGTGTGCAGGAAGGAGGCAGAAGACCCAAGAAAATGGAAAACATTTCCTGGCAATATTCCTTCCAAGGTGAGTTGAACTGTACTTTGCCTGCACTGGCTCTCAGTAGTAAGCTAGTATTCTTGCTTAATGAAAAGGATTTGCATTCCTGGCCTATGTAAAAATACAGGCTGTATCTGTGATTGTCTTCTTCCTGTTGTTTCTCTGAGTGATTGAGGTGAGAGCTACGATTATTATTTTGTCTGAACAGTTTCATTAAATGCAACACCGCCCTCCTCTACTTCTTAGGTAAAGTCCCAAATATATTTTTTCATTTTCAAGGTCTTATCCATTGATATGAAGAATAAAAGAGAATTTTCTCCATGCCCATTTGGTTGTTTTGTTTTGAGCTGATAGCTTTAGACAAAAGCAGGTGAAAATAACATGTCTCAAGGCCGTGACACCTTCCTCCCACAAACTATTTCCTTTTGCTGTCTTCTCAAGATGTGTAGAACTTCACCCTTTGGTGGATGTTTCACCATCTTCGGGCTTGTTTCCTTCTAGCTTTGACAGTCTACTTCACAAAATTCTCATCTTTTTAACCAGGAAAGTTCCTGAAAGATCCTTAGGATAATGCTTAAAATCTTCTCAGTATTCTTTCCTTTAGACACAAGCTCTTCTTTCTTTGTTGTTGTTCTCTGTCTACTTCCTTAAAAGACTGTCTTCTCTTGGTACAAGGATAAGGTAGAAATAACAGTTTACCACTTATGTTCAAGGTAGGGGAGCTAAGGAGATTTTCCTAGAAAGGAAATATCTGGCAGTTGTTTTGCTTTTTTAAAATTCTGAATCATAATTTTTCCTCTAATCTGGCATTTAAAGGAATCCAAGAGGAAAAACTGAAACAGGCGCCAGTCTCTCTGAAAACTTAGAAACATGTGCAGAGACTACAGCAATATATTCCAACCAGAAAACCACCACCTATGGAGCCCATTTTGTAATGGTTGACAGAGGCACGGAATATTTCACTGATAAACGTAACTTTCAACTCATTCATGTCATAAAGACCTTTCAGGCCAGGAGTCCTGTTTTCGGAGAGGTTTATTCTCTTGAGTTCTGACTTTATCCACCTCACCATGAGTGACTGGGAGTCTAAAAATTAGACATTTCAGATGAAAGGATACAATACAGAAATTAATTTTCCAACTGCCTATGTGTTCAGCTTGTTTGCTTGCTTGTTTTAAATGACAGTCCACCTGTCTAGTCCATAGCCAATAACAGCAGTTGCCAGACTTCAGTCCTTATTCTCTCATTTGGGAAGACAACTAGTCCATGACTAAATCAGTAGTCCTTGCTTAGCAGCACCCAGTTACCGCTCATTCCAGTGTTTAATTTTATTTTAGTTTAGTTTAGTTTAGTTTAGTTTAATTTTATTTTATTTTATATTTTATTTTATTTTCTTCTGTACCTGGAAAATTAAGCTTCCAGTCTTTTCACACAAAAGGAATTGTCAAAAACTGAAACATTTTGGTGGGGTTGGGATGGGGTGGAGTGGAGAACTCAAGTTGCATGGTACTGGTCGATTTGCTAGTAAACTGTTAGGTCAGCTGTTGCCCCTAAATCCTTTTTGGACACAGTGACAGATTTCTATCATCACCTTCATAAGCCAGATTTTTTAATATTTTAGAACTCCCATCACATTAATATTTCATCACTCTGGAAAAAGATTTAGATTCTAACAGTGATAATAGCAGCCTTTGTCTCAAGTGTTACAGATTTTCTGACGAATAGAGCAGGTTGTGATCACATTGATATCAACTGAGATAATTTTTGTAACTAACTTTTATAGATAAAACCATCCTGCTTTCATCACACCAGATGCATATTCCCCACCAATCCAAAAATGTTAAATGCATAATTGAATTTCCTTTCCTCAGGGCATATGATTTCATAACCCAGGGCATGAAAGGATAAGAAGAGTCAATTGACTACAAAATGTCATGCCTGTCCAAACATATAAAAGGTCAGATCTCCTCCATAGCTTGTGCATCGTTCTCCAACCTTCTACATTAATGTTTATGAACCAGTGATCTATCAACCCCTGCAAAATTAAGCAGTAGATACTCTGCAGTTAATTTTTTTCATACTCTTTGAGTGGCACACTCAAGCATATGTGGCTGACTTGCTGAAATTTCTAAGCCACACACTTACAGCTAGCTGGAATGTTATTATGAAAAAAGCAGTATGACTTTATTTCTGACCAACAGTAGGTTTCTTTAATGAAGTTTTTTGGTGTTGGAAGATGTGAAGCAAGTTCCTCACAGAGTATTGTGAAGATGTGAATTCTCATGCTAAAATTCAGAAGCCACCACTAGTCAATCAAAATCTACCAGATTATATAATCCTGGAGCTTGTTGCCTCAGAAGTACTGCTGTATGTTTGAAAAGTATAAAGGAAGTAGCACTCAGCATGCCTGCTCAACCTGCCATGAAGGCATCATACTTGTTCTGCAACATAGGCAGGCTTCTGTGGTTCAGGAAGGGATGAAGACAACCAAGTGCTTCTCACTACTTCCACAAAAAGCTGACTTGTATTGAAATCAATTCACCTAATGTATCTACTTTCTTGAAACAGAAGATACTGAGGCTTTTCCAGAGTGAGAAAAGCCTCTGCTATGTGCAACTATATGTACTGCTAGCCTAACAGTGGTTCTGCCTGATGAACTTGTCCCACAGTATAGCAGAAGGCAGTTCTTTGAAAGATGCACTGTGAATGCTAAGTTGGTAGCACGCCTCTTCATAGCCAAAAGCCAAACGCAGGTGCCACCCTAACTTAAGTGCCTTATTTCCAACAGATATGACCTCATACTTCAATACTGACATATTCTCACATAGTATCCCTCTTATACTGAAACAGAAATATCTATTTTAAAGGGAAGAACAATGGGCTGTTGTGAACTCTAAGTTCTCAGTGTGCATTTGATTGTATGCAAGCAACTGAAAGCTCTAGATAGTTCTCCAGAAGCAGCCCCACAGCGAAACTGCAGGACAAGACCAAATACAAATGGTTGTCTGCTGTCTAGAAAACAACAATCTTTCCAGTATGATGCTTCTTATAAATCGGGTGTAGAATTTATAGATACAAATGTGATCGATGCCACTGTTTCTCTCTAATAAGCAGTGGAACCTATCAGTTAAAGGAGATTCTCATCCTGCCTGTAAACAGCTGTTTGGGTTAAAGTACTGTATTATTTTGAGGCCTCTTGAGGTGGCTGACCAACATTCAGCATACATAAACAGCATAATCTTAAAATATGCCTGAATGAAGTATGACCAAAGTTAATCAATTCACTTCTATGCAGTTTGATACAGAACCGCTCTTAATTTTAACCACTGTGACTCAGATTCATCTTTCTTGCGTTTGAGCTCTCTGAAAGTTAGACAATTTGCTTACACAAGATGCACTCAGTGGACAGTAGAAGGAATTCCCAGAACATAACTCTTCCACATTGATTTTAAGATGGATAGTGCAACAGTTCCTTAATACATATGCTGAAAACATTATGGCAAGCAAATGGAGTCACTCTTAACACTTTGTTTCTACAGCATGCCCATCCAAGAGTAAATTCCACTTTGTCTGTAAATAATCACAAAAGGTAAAGATTCAGAGACTGTAGGAACTGGAAATATTTACGGAAGGAATTAAAATTGAAATTGTAAGTTTCTTTCAAGCTACTGATCATGGAGTATTAAAGAAGTTTTATTGCCTTATCATAGTAATTAATTTTTGTTTCACATTAATGACATTCTTATCCTGCCTAAGATGCTAATCCAATTTGACAACAGCAAATACCATAAGATCACTTAGCTTATTCATGTCACTAGCAGGGACAAATGCATAGCTTTACAATAATGACCTTCCTAACATACTAATTGCTTCCAAAATGAAGGACTGCTTCTGTGTTTTTGTCATGGAAAGGAAGAATTCATTCTTATGTTGTCTTTTAATATCTGATTTTTTAAAGAAAACAATTATCAAGTTTATAGGCAGCAATTCTAAACTGAAACATTGGGTATACCTCATAAAAATCATATTTTTGTAAGTTTCCTATTAAATACATCAATTTATAAAATCTTCCAGCTTGTTTCAATATCAGTGTGATGTGATACTAATGAGTGATGAAAGTTAAAATTATTGCAGGAAAAAACCTGTTCAAAGTAAAATTCTTATACACATCAGAAACACCGAGACTTCATTTCAGCTTTCTACTTATTTGCAGAAAGCTGTTCCAGCCTGTGGCGGACACTTTGGGTCTTTTGTGGATGGGGCAGGCTCCAGAAAAGAAATGTCTCTTCTGACCAAGTGCCTTGGAAAGAGCCCCTCTCAGAAGACGCACGCTCTCCAGCTGCAGCTGGAATTACGGAGCAAGTTGCTGTAAGTGTGGGAGGTGCTGCTGCTGCTGCAGCGCAGGACCTGGGGAAGGAGCACTCACAAAGAAAGCATGAAACAACCACTCACCCTTGAACAGGAAGCACGTACATTTGGTATATGACCCTTTAATGTACTTCAAATCCAATAGTTTTAAAAAATAATAAAGGGACAGCTATGAAATCAGCAAAACAGGTGCAGGGTTTAATCACATACAACTTTTCTCTTGGGCTATTAGTCCATTACAAATAGTAATGACACTTTCCTGCATTTTCTTGTAAAAGAAACTGGAAGCATAGCTGAAAGTGTATAAGATACTGAGCCATAGTATTCGTGTATAAAATGCTTCATTACAAACATATTTTGAATTCTAATTATATTCATATGATCCCAATTACTTTTCTATGTATATATTCAAACATAATTATATACTGTGATATGCACCTCTCCTCAATTATGTTTACAGCTAAGGCTAATTTTAACTAAATTAAGAGTTCATTCAAATTCACACAGTATACACATATTTTGTGGGTTTTTTGCAAACTATATTACTATTGTGCAAAATAGCAAAGTGTTACATATATCTTAAGCTTTCTATAACAATAAAATGTGTACCTTTAGATTGATACTAAATGAGCATCATAATTTGTTGTGTTCTACACAAAATATTTGCAGAATTAGTAAGAAGTTTACTGCAAGCTTGTTTTAACTTTCACTTGACCTTCACTTTTCTTTTTAAAAAAAGGTTTTTGTATTCATACCTACATTCCTGTTGAAGATGGGGTTAAACTTGTCAGAAGCATTTTAATAAAATACTGAAGACCTCCTCTAATTTATGGCAGATATATTTTCAAGAAGGAAAATGCTGATATTATCTTGGTTATAAGCTCGCTGCTGAAATGATTTAGATATTCTTTTCCTTTCACACAGTATCAGTATAAAGCTTTTCTTTGCAGGCAATGAATTATAGTTGACACTTCAAACCTATTCTATCAGTATCTTCTAGTTCAGAAAAATGAGAAAACATAAATATTTATTCTATATATACAGAAGAGACACAGGACTCTGATAAAAATGATCCATTACGGAATGATGAATAATTGTTACATGTGTCACACTTAGAACAGCAAAGGGCGAAAAAATTTGCCACTTTTTAATATGAGGATCTGAGGTTATTGTGTAAATAAAAATGCAGTCATTTTATCATATTGAGCTGATAAGTGTTTAAGCCCAGTGATTTCTGATGACATTCACTTCATGACTACATGGATGATGAAGCTGCTTGATACAGATCCTTGGTCTGATTTGATAAAGTCTATTAATGATGTGCTTTAACAGTGGAAAAAGTATTTATGCGAACAGCCTTCCATTTTCCCACTTTATATGTGCAATACTTCTCTATCTTAAGTTTACCAATTAATAAGAATAGAAATTCATTTGTTCCATTATGCAATCTGTTTACTGTCTTCAATCCTCTTTCTATTACTAACTTAAGTTTCTGTATTATGTAGAGAAGTAGAGGCTATTATAACCTGCTGCATAATAAACTCTGTAGAATAAAAACCAGTGAAATTTCCAAATATTTGAAACAATATTATGTCTTACTATTAGTCTTTCTTTTTAAAAAAAGAAAACCTCTCCTATTAAGTGCAAATCTTAGTCAAAATGTAGCAAACAGAACTAATACAACTTGATTTTTTAAAATTTTTTATCCACATAATTTTGTTTTATACTAGAAATGGAAGCTCTCCAAGGTAAGGATCATTTTTTTTTTCTATTCAGTGCTTTTAACCATACAGCCTTGACTGCAAAATTGAAATGTATTCACAATGCAGACTATAGAGTTAAAAATAAATGCTCAAAATGACAAGCTCTTGGGGTAAGACTGCCATGCTAAAAGTATAACATATAATTGCACAGAATTATTTGCTAATTTGTGTTATGGGAGCTTCACAGACTGTAATATAAAGACCCCTTGCTTATTAAATTCAAATTAAAATGCATATTGATTTAAATGAAAATCAACTAGAATTAATTCAGTAAATAAAAATCAGGAAGTTCTAAAGTCATAATACTCTTGAAAAATTGGCTAAGCCGTCTTCCAAATGTGCTACATTTGTATTAAACAGTGAACTATAAAACACAATTCATAGATGCTAACTTAGCAGGAAAAAACCCAAAACTGAAACCACGCCACGTATGCAATATTGCATCTGAGAGTATTTCTCGGCTTCATCACTCTACCCAGACACTGTCAAGTTAACTTTTGGCATAAAGAAATAAAGAGCTGCACTGGGTAACAACAAATGTTTATCCAGTCCAGTTTCTTGTCATCTTCAATGGCCACAGGCAGATGCCCAGGGAAGACTGCAAGATGAAGGCTAGAACAAATCAAATTTATCCCTATTAGTTTCCCAAATTTAATGTTATTTACTAAATTCAGTAACCTTTGAGATAAAGAAATTTCACCCAAAATACCTTGTATCGCAGGAAGAATTTAGAAAACTTAGACTTTAGGAATAGTAATATTATTTTAAAGAGCACTATAAATTGTTCCACCTTTCAATCTCAAACAGAGTAATTCAAACAAAAGTTTATTTTCAAATTTTCTCTAAGTGTTCAGTGTTTCTACATGAGACCTTGAGGCAGGGATGGAGGCATCAAATGTATTTCCCTCCATGGCATAACGAGAGATCTCTCACAGTGTCACGCTTGTGGTGAAGAAGGAACTTTACTCAGTCTTACAGGAACAGGGGTTGGGTTTGGGTTTTGTAAGTTTTTAAGGTGCTTCCCCTTTTTGAATAACTTGGTGCCTCTGCAGACAGTGAAAGCTTTCTCAAGTAACAACATGACTCCAAAACTGGGTTATTTTCACTTTGCTGCTTATCAGGCTATAATATGAACAATGGTGACTTTTGGGTTATCTACAGGCTCTGAAAGACACTGCATCATTTTTGCCTCTATCCCCATTTCAAATAACACCCTTGAAACTATAAAGAGGCTGTTAAAACAAGCAACATTTTGCAGAAACAAACATCTAAAATTTTGCACAGCGTGCACACACACACAAATTATATTCTATGGGTGACTCCATTTTTAAATGCTGACTTACTGAGATCTTTTTCCCAGAGCTAACTATATACATAAAGACTGTCAAAAAATGAGAATAAAAATAAGCATCTAAAATGCAGAAAAAATTCTCTGCTCCTTTCTTTATGTCCTTTACATGCTTCCTGCTTTTCATATCTTCTCTTCCATTTTCAGATTCAGAGCTACATTAGAATAAATATGCCCTTATTCTTGAATTTGTGTTTAATTTTCTACACTTCCCTGAGAAGATATTTTCTAAATGTATGTCTTTATCCTCCTAAACTATGGATATTTATCTTCATAATACCCATCCTATGTGACCAATATTAGATTAACTGAGTTTACCTACAGTTTGCCTACATGCAAAAAGTCTATTGAAAATTTGAGAAAAATGGAGTCAAGTACAATCAAAGGTTTGGAAAACGTATGTTAAAGTGGAAGACTAGTAGCTCACAGTCCGTAAAGGCTTATACAGTGAAAAGAAAATCCAAACCAAATCTGTCTCTGATCTAGCTGACAAAGAAGGAAACTGAACTAAACCAAATCCAGACTAGAAATTAAACTAATATTTAACACTGGAGCTCATTAGCACATGAAGTAAATTAATATTTATATATATGGAGTGAACCTAAACTCCATATAATTTGAAATGGTTTTAATGAAGATGGATACCTTTTTTGCAAAAATATGCTTTTATCCACATGAAATTTAGAAGTACTATGGCATATACTACATAATAAATGAAACTATCTGATAATAACCTCTTCTTCTGGCCCTCTGATCTATGAATTTTAGAGAACAAAACCTATCTACTGATTAATAAAACTGAAATTATCACTAATATTTAACACACTATAAAAACCCCCTCAACTAACCAAGGATACAGGGAACACTCCTATTGTCATTCACTTGTACAGATTTAAGGCAACTTTCTATACTGACTGCTAATTTTGGAATTTTGGTTGTAAATCTACCCCAAATTAGAACTTACTACTTAAATTTACTCTGCTTTTTGGAGAGAGGATGCTCAGGTTAGAGTCTTAGATTTGAACATGGTTCTCTGTAACTTGTGAATCCAAACCAATAGTGACAGATTTCCAACAAGCAAGGTGTGGCCACACCTCTGTGCACTAATACTCTGAAAAGGTTTCTTCCAATAAAGGTCACAAAAAAAGTCACAATGATACAAGCACACGTATACCACTTCTTGTGCCTTCCAATGACTGCAGTTCTTGATTGTAAATCAGAGTCTAAATTTTGTGTAACTAATCACCTGTCTGAAAATCTTAGAAGTAGTAATTGATCCTAATTTGCAGAAAGAAGAGCAGGATTTTCATCACTTACAACATTAAGCAGTAGCTCTTAATTTTAGTCAATCTCCTGAACAACCCAAATATGACAAGCCTACTCTTGTGGGATAAACTGAGAGGAGAGTTGTAAAATGAGGAAAAAAGTGCTCCTTTTGAATGGATAAATACAGAAGAACTGGTCAATACACTAATGCCAGAAACATCACCATGTATTTTGAGAGTTATTTTAATTTAATTTCTCTAGAGCACTGAAATCACAATGCAGTCTCACTGTCAGTCCTGGACTATTTAACTGCAGGCTGCCACTGAAGAGGGAGGTTGTGGTCCACAGCTATGTATTCCCTCCACCCCCTGTGGATGTCACCCCATGGTCTGCCAGAAGAGCCCACTGACCCAGCTCACACATCTTTTGGTCCAACAAGACCAGCAGGCAGGCTGTGGGAATAGACAGCCCTTTCAGCAGCAGTGGGGGCTTGGGCTGGTGTAAACTGGCTGAGGACTTGCTCTGCTGGCCACTGAACCGCAGAGCATCTCCAGACCCTTGTCTTAGCCAGCAGTGTCCCCTAGGTTAAAGCCTACTCTGAGTGCCCTGAAAAGCCCCCTGCAAGCATCTTTTGCAGTGAACAATGGCACAATCTATGGAGGTTTAGACAAATAATTTTATCCAGCTAAGTTGTGCAGTAAGCATATCTCCACCTCTTTTGTGTATATGGAGAATATAGAACAATACCAAAGCAGTCCTTACGAGAGGACACAAAGGTATCTTTATTGACAGAAGGTGTGTGTACTAATTTCCTGTGCTGACTTCTATCAATTTAAACAACAATCTTACCAGAGCAAAATACATCAGGACTGGATAAGGGAGAACCAACTTCCCAAAGATACCACTCCTCATCCAGTTTAAGTCTCTCTGAATTTAACTGTTTTTTTTCTGTATTTTCATTAATGTTTGCACAGTTTCTAAAGCCCATAACTATAGCATAGAATATATAGTTCTGGGTATCTCAGGTAATCTAGAGGTTCTGTGAGACTAAGATAGCCGAGTAGCCACTTTTTAAAAATAAAAAATTAATTATAGGAAAACTGTTCACTTAAGAAGAATTTATCAGGTCATTGAGGGCTATGAAAGATAATGGTATGTGTTAATCTACTTCATAGTCTTCAGAAAATACATACTTGTCGTCAACAAATTTAGTTTTAATTTACTGTTAATTAGGGTAGATTATATATGACTCAAAAAATTCACATTAATAGTAGAAAGAGCTATTCTAATAAATAACATCACTGATCCTATTATATTAAAATATTTAGGTAATATGAACTCTTTCAATGTCTAAATTTCTCCTTAATAGTGAGAGAAATTTACAGAAACAATAGTTTGATGAAGCAGCATTGCGACACTACTGGGATTGAACTGCAGTTCAGAGATAACCCTGAAACAACTGGATAGGGAAAAATCTATATAACCTACGTTATTAATGACTACTGACTGACCTCTGCTTATCTTCACTACCTTAAAGATGACATTGAAATTTTCAACTCTGCTCAAGCTTCATTATCTGAAATCTAGACTATAATAACTTTAAAGGGTTCTGATGATATTTTCAACCTGTCATATTAAAATAAACCAGAAAATTTCTGACATTATATATCACCTAGAAAAAGGATCATTGCTCTGTTCACATAGTGCAATGTGAAGTCTAATATTTACACTGCATACAATGACAAGAGAATGTATTTGCTTAATTTTTCAAATATTACAGATAAGAGAGAAGATAACAAATCCCTTGAAAAAGAAAGAAAAAAGAACACAAAGAGTGTGTGCATAACATATTGAAGAGTTACATTTACTTTCCTCCAGAAAAGAATTTCCATTGTGTATCACACATGTCACAGAGCAAATGACAACAGTGGCTTACGTGACATCGTACCATGCCATCACATGAGTATCTCAAAACAATCCAGTCATAGCTAACCAGATAGTGCACACAGGTACTCTGAAGTCCACTGACATCAGTACAGCTATCAAAATATACAGAATGTGGGAAAAAACCTTCAGCTTGTACAACTTGCTGCTATTTTCCCACTGAAAGCTTGCTTAATTCTAATTTTTCATTCAATTTTCCACTTTCTTCCTCTAGCCAAAAAAAAAAAAAATTTATGATTTAAAGCATGTTGTTTAAGCTGAAATCAAAGCTGCTCTTTCTTCTTAGAATATACCTGGTTGTTTAACACTCTATAACACTTTAAAGTGGCCAAATATAACCACATGTTCATTTCAAATTGAATTTACAAAAATTAAAACTAATTTATTTTGTGAGCAAGGTGTTAAAGAAAAACAATATGTCTTATTAAATGTACAGTAGCTGTAATTTAATTGCTTCTTCTGAACCCATCCATTTTAAAGAATGTTTCAGAATTTCTTTTTAAATAAAAAGAAGCTAGTATCATTCAAGGAAAGATTTTCTTTTTTTTCTTTGAAGGAACGAAATTCCAACTTATCTGTATTCAGAATATGAATACAAATTTGTACACAAGTGATTCTAAATGCCATTGGCTTCCCATCTTCAATGCTGCTATTTTTCCAGAGAATGTATCCACAGATCAATGAGCCTTTCATGTGATCTGGAAATGCCAAAGAATAATACCTCAGGGAAAATACTGTTTTCACTTGAGTAAAAATACTCCTTTTTACATCAGAAAGAAAGCATGAAATCCTAAAATCACTGAGGATGCCATCCAGAAAATCTATATATCTAGGGAAAAAAATTAGTAGAGAACTAATAATTGTTCAGACAAATTAATTTCAAACTAAAGCCATGGCAAAATTAATGGATCTCACAGATTAATAAACTGCTCATTTGGCAGCATTTACTGTGGCACATTTGTGCATGTTTCACCTTTTTTCTCTTACTTTTTATTAATTATGGCTACTTGGAATTGATGATCTTCAGAGTACACATCAGTGCATATCAAGATTGATGAACACACCCCAGATGTTGGAGTCATGTGGAGGGTCTGTCCATGCACAGCATCTGTGCTGTAACCCTGTACGTTTTCCTGCAGTGAACTTGCAGGCACTCCTGACAACAGAAATGCAGCTGAGGGAGGAAATTCCAGGAGCGTCTCTCCCTTCCCCTCCATCACTGCCTGAGAAAGACATTCTTATGCTGACGTGCGAGTATGTACTTTTGACTGGGTACTGCTTGCTGCCCTGTGCTGTCTTTCAATTCTTCCCCTTTTCTCTCCCCGAAAGGAGAGCCTGATGCCAGATTATAACCCTTATCTAACTTTTATAGTGTGCTTTTCTCTGTAGTCCATGTGTAGACAGTGGTGTCAATTTCTGAATTCAATTATTTGGGTATTGGGGAAAAATACCACAACAGTTATTTTCTAAATTTCTAGCACACTTTTTTTATTGCTTTTAGAAACATGTCTGAATGTCAGGCCATAAGAGAGAATACTGTAGGGATTCTTAGCTTTTGACATGTTTAATTGCCTCTGCTTTGGTTATTACACAATAGATATTTTCGTCATCTAAATATAATGTATCTTTGTAAAATCCTTTAAAATATTATTTCAAACCAATGAATGCCATTTTCTATTTGCCTTTAATTTCCTCTCAATAGTAAGTTCATCAGAGTGTAACAATTAATTAACTTAATTAAGCTAACTTAATTATGTTCTTTCATAGGTCAATATGTAGAGCTACTCAGATTAATAGCAGAGCTTGTAAAGTTAATCTTCTTGTATAATGCAAATGATGCCAAGTCATGTATTAAATACCTTCCTGAGTAATAGATGATATAGGACTGAATGTACTTTAAAGAAGGGCAGAGACTGTGAAAAGGTTAAATAAAGAAAAATGTCTTGGATTTGTGGAAATTTTAAACAGACCTAATTCATTTTTTAAATTAATAATGTTCTTCTAAGAGGAGCCCTCATTCCATAAGGCCATTTACAGCTTAAATAGGCATAAATAAATTTTTACTTCAAACGCAGAACTGCATGACAGCATTTTCCAGCCATCTTGTGACCTTTATGTTTTGTTATTAAGAAGATTACATAAAACAGTCATGTGAATAGATTAGACGGAAAATATGAATTCCTAACTCCAGAGCATTTCCATCCTGACTGTATTTCCCACTTTATTTTACAGAGGAATCACTTCAGTAGTCAAAGGTATTATGTTCTCTTCTCTGTTCATTATTAATTCACTTTTAACACAAATTAGACTCTAAGGCTTTTTAGGTATGTGGCTTAGCACTTTCGTTATGAAATATTAATGGGAACTACAGTAATCATAATAATTACTTGTAGAAGCATAAAAAGTAAAATCAAAGAAATCTCCTGAGTGTCAAATGATCTGAATAGGTCACTCAACTTCTCTGTTCTGATAAATAAGTATGATGGTTGGAACCCACACTCTGACACGAGGAGTTGGATTATGGGCCAAATCACCAAATTTCAGTCAAGTAACCAAATTTCAGTCTTCTCTAAAATGAATCTGACTTAGGTCCAGAAGATATTCTAAATGCATAGCAATTTCAGATCTATAATCTGTTGCAACTCTGTTGCCATTCAAAGAAAACAAAGAGAAGAGATCCAGTAAATCTTCTGTGAGGTTCTTTGAACAGGAGTATAAAGGAAAAGGCTCCAAAAGTGTGAAAACCATCATTGCTCAGAAGTTTTAAAACTAGAATAAAGTACAAAGAAATGCACCGGAGGGATCAATCTTATGTCAGCTAGGGGATGGATGACACAGGTGACGTAATATGTTTTCTTCTCTTGTTAAAGTATGCCATGTAGTATTTGTGATGTTGCACAAAATGAACATCCTAATCTCAAGTGTAGCAGCAGGTTCAGAGTACAAATCAACCTCTGTTATGAAATCACAGTCCTATAACTTCTGATATAAAGGGGGATTATTTATCTATGATACAGAACAACTAGTAAATTATCACTCATGATTTTTTCATCAGAAAACAGTCCATAGAGCATGGAAATTTCCAGTGACTTTTCTGAGCAGGAAAGCTCTTCAGAAGTTAAACAAAAAAATTTAGTGTTCAAGAGTAAAAATGCAGTCCAACCCATTCTATGCAGGGAACTGTATTTTTTTTTCAATTAACAGTGTGTCAGGAAGAACAACATATTTATAGCAAAAAGAGTCTGATGCAATTCTTATGTTAAATGAGCTCAAGCTAGCAGCTACACAGAACAGAGGGAAAATATTGTTATGCCTATGAAGTTTAGAAAAGAATGCACAGCCTTTTCACAAGCACAAGCATAAAAGCTTTGCATTTATACATATAGATAGATATACAAATGTATGTTTTCTCTAATATTTTCTTGTGTTCTCTAAGAGTGCAAATCATCCTTCTGCTTCTTGCCAGTGGTTACTCTACATGATAATGGAGTTATTTTCTCAAATAAAAGATGTTGGTGATGGAAATCCAGTTATTTAAGTCTTCTAATAATAGCAGATCAAGAAAATATCACACGAGCATCATTACAGGCTCTGCCATGGAATTACATTTTATTCAGTTCTTTCAGAACATGTTACATCATACTTTGCTTAAAAAGCAAACACCTCAGTGTAATAAAATAGCATAAGGACGAATTGGACGCTCGGCTGATGAAGTTTATAGCTTTGTTTTTTTTTACAAAAAAATCTTTTTGTACTAACTTGAAGCGGCAATGGGACTTGTTGGGAAAGATTTTATCCAGAGATCAAAGAAGGAAGATAACTCAAGAAACAAAAGATAGTATCAGCTGCCAATTGTATTAATATAAACTAAGAATCATTCCCTTTGTTCGTATATGAAATAATGCAGATGGCTGCCCCAGATTTTCCGAGAATAATGCAATGATTTTAACACTGAATTCTATAATCCTTTTAAGCTGCTTGTACTATACTTGTGACTAATGCCTATGACTTAAGTGTAGGACACATATTTTCCTATAAAACAAAACACTATACCTCAGCTGTGCTTTACTAATGGAAAAAAGTCTGTGCTCTATCCAGATAAACTGCAAGCACCAAATGTCTAATAGTTCAGAAACAGATTAATGGGTACCTATCTTATCTTTCTTTAGTTGAGAATCACACCACTTTGTACTGCTTTTATAGTTTTAATACTGTACTCAGAAAGCACCACAGATACATAAGCTACTCATGTTCATATGCTACCATCACACCATTAATATTTTACCCTAAAATACTCCGGAACATATATGTATGCTTTTTCATGGGGGAAAGTAGGAGGTTGGTCGGTTCTTTAACTCATTTTTTTTATCCAAAGGATAAAATGGCACAGCATTTCATCTGTATCTGTACTGCTCTGGCAATGCAGCCATTCAGAAAGAACAGCTTTGTTAACCTCTAGGCTTACACTATTAAAACATGATTAATTGATTTGCCACAGGATCAGCAAAGGAAATTAATATACATAACTCATGTATTTCTGTTGTACTTCTAATTAAAGAAGAGGATAAACTTACTCAGGTTTAAGGGAACTGTCAAAACTAGTCTCTTCTTACTTAGATAACCAACCACTGACACCACCACTCCCCGTGCATTAAAGTGCTGCTTATGAGAAATGGTATCAAGATACAGCCCACCCATCTTGCTCTTTAGCCACTACATGAAAAAGGGAAAGTGAAACTACTTTAACAACACTTTCTTCAATGCCAGTGTGTATTCATCTAAAAAAACTATATATTTACTCAAAATACTGTAACTGCCAGATGCACAATGAAAGCAACCACAGAAAGCAGAGTAAGGGTCACGAAATCTGATTCATCTGCCTTTTGATTTTATCAAACCATTACAGTGTTCAAGCAAGTCTATTCATATATTTAAAATATTTTAAAAGCTCTGAATCTTAAGTAATTGACATGTCCAGAGAATTTTCTTTCATCAATTCATGGCAAAGAATGTGTGATATCAGAGACATAATTCAAAGTATTGTCTCAGGGCATGCTAACAATAATGCAGTTTTGAATTCTGAAGTGGTTGTGGGGACAAAATTTCTATTTTAAGCACTACTGCTGGAGGAAAACCACCAAAACTATATAATTTAGTATAACATTCTATGAAAAGCAGTGTTATTCTACAGTTTCGTAAGAAACTGCTAAGAAGGTCTAATGAAATGACACTGAAAGTAGGATGGCACACATCCGTCCCATTTGAAATGCATTTTTTTCTTTCAATTCCACTTTTCAATTCCAGTTTGTAAAAAAGACAATAAATATATACAATACTAACTCATCAATCACACAGGAAAATTCCTTATTTTCATATGGATACTAATTAAAATAATTCAAACATTCAAGTTATCTTTCTAACTTTAAACTGAATGGTTATTTTACAACCAAAAGTGTTTTTGCAGCTGAAATACACCAATGAATGAAACTTTCCTGAAACTTTCCTGAATCCTTCACAGGTACAAAAATTTCACAGGTATCTAAACACCTGACATGCTAAGTATTTCTGCAGTGGCTTTTGTCATATACCACATAGCTGAACACTGTCCTTATCCCCCGCAGAGTTAAATCTGATTTTAGAGCATGAAAAGAGGCTGGGAAGAAGGGAGGCAGTAAGAAGAGCGGATGCCATCCTGTCTTCCTGTTGAGTAGATCTCAGAATTGGACCATCATTTCTATTTCTACTAGGAGGAATGACTGGACAAGAAAAACAAAGCCTCATCTGAGTGATCAAATGACATCCCACAAAAAATTAAAGCTGATGACACAGTGAGTGTTAGATTCAGATGGCCTATCTAAGAGGAAAACAAATTGTAAGCAGGAAAAAAACTATGTTTTATACAAATTAATGTGGCGACTCATGGGATATTCCTTACTTTCTCTTACTAGAAGTCGTTTCTTCTCAGATTGGCAAGTCTGACGACTCTTTTTGAACATCAATTTCCATATCCTCCTAAACTCTCCTCCACCTTCCTGAAATCCTTAGGTGTCAGCCATTGTGCCTTCTTTAAACTTTTCCCCTATTTCTCTTTTCCATGGCTGCATTTGAGCTTTTCTTTAACTGCCTTCTCCCCAATACTGATGGGTTCAATTCAGATGAGACAAATTATTATACAAATAATGCATCAGTTAGCAGCTGTAGATAATCCAAATATTAACTCATTAAGCAGATACTGAAAGAATATAAGGGAGTGATGTACCAGGAGACTTCAAATAAAATGAGGAATAAAAAAGGCATTAGTTGAAGCAAAGCTCTGCAAACACTTTTTTGGACCTGTTTTTTAGGGTGTAATTCATAAATGTTTGTTTACCATGCTGACTTACCCATGTGTAACTTAGATGGGTGGTTTCATGGTGGGTTCTGAATTTGGAAATTCAGCATACTGGTGCTCCCCTCTCAAGGTTCCCTGCAAATCCAACCACAAAACTCTTTCTGACTCACCTCTCTCTGTTTTTATATAAACTGCAGTAAATATGATTGGAGAAAGTCTCATTCCCTTATAAAACACACATAATACTTTATGACCCCACATTCAGTAAAACAGCTTCACCATAAACTATTACTGAGATATTTAGTAAAATTCAAAAGGTATACTTCCATCTTTCCATTCTCTGAAGTTTCCTCTCCCCCCCAGTTTAGTTAGTTTTTATTTCACAAAGGCATACTCATCTTCTTCTCAGTCGCCTTTTACTAACCACATTTCATTCCTCTTTCTGCAGCACTTTTCCTCTATTTTTATTTTTAAATATCATCTGTGCTCTCAATTTTAATTTCTCCAGTGGAATGAGATAAATTGGCAAAGCTGAGATTTAAAAGGCAGAACCCATGGCCCTCATAGACTAGAGGTCCCTTTGCTATTCAAGAATATAAACAAAAGTAGTACTAAAATCTTACATTACTCTATCCTCATAACTGCTTAGATGTGATAACCTGACTTCCTATCTTAGAATACGTGGTGATGCTCCAAAATAAGTGAAGTACCTATTTGGTCTTAATCCAGAAGACACTCTTAAGAATTCTCCTGGCCCTGTACTGCGGACTTCCCTCTTCTTCAGACATATTGACAAGACTATCAGAGGAAAGGAGAAATTCAAGAAGGTATTTGATAATTAACTAAAGGTTGCACTAAAGAACCAATAAATGGCACTGTATTTCCTATGGCTATTTCATATTCT
Organism: Strix aluco; assembly: GCF_031877795.1. NCBI lineage: Eukaryota > Metazoa > Chordata > Aves > Strigiformes > Strigidae > Strix > Strix aluco. The sequence continues at coordinate 133,771,511 of NC_133931.1, read as the reverse complement.
ACGGGGAAGATTATAGTCAAAAGAAATCTGAGAAAAAATCAGGAAAGACTAGTCTTTTTATTACCTGGTACTTAGAATATCTTTAATAATAACTAAACTGTTTGAGGAAGCCAAGATTAATAACGTTAAGGCTAGTACAAATGAAGGATCTCCTTCTCACAGGAAGGGTTAATTTAAGTATAATAATTGTTCTCTGAAAGGATGATTGCCACCATAAAATAAGTTGTGAATCTGAATTCTGCAGACAACCTCTCCTCCAGCTATGATGTACTGTGACAAGTACGCATTGCAGGAACAGAAAAAACCCCAAGTCATTGGCTATTTTATGGAACTACCTTACAAGCCAGCACCTTTTCTTATAACAACGGGGAGTATGGACTTATGATCATACTACATCATTAGCATCTAGTATAATTTTTCTGGAAAACAAGGGCACAAAAAAAGGCTCAGGATTAGCAAGGGTCTTTCCTTTGCACAATCCATCAGTTAGCTGTATTTAAATTTAGTGAAAGATGACAAAAGCTTTACATCTACCTATATACCTATGAACAGATTTTACTTCTGACACTTTAGTGTCATAAAGTTTAATTTGTCAGAATCTAACAGGACTCCTGTTACTGTCATGGCATGGAAGACAGGAACAAGAAAAAATATTTTCCCAATCACTGATAATAAGAAACAGTATTAAAAAGGTAGCTGATGGAACATATTTGGCTTATAGGTACTGTTAATCAAGGTCCTGAGATTCATTTTGGTCTTGCATGTTGTTGGTATGGGAGGATAAAATTGAGCTTTAGCTTTAAAAAGTCTCTGCTATGAGTAAAACAACACTAGGCATGAAAAACAGAGGCAAACGTGTATCCCCCAACAGTTAATCTTGAAAAAGAATAGACACAGAATGTCCTACCTCTTCTGGACGTTTCTGTGCCACCGATACCAGCTCTTCAGAGCTACTTCTTGAGGTAGAGGGTACCACATTACCTGGGGGCTCTGAGACCACCTCATTTGACGGCTCGGAGTCCTGAGGGCAACAGAGACAAATTGACCCCTCAGCAGCGTGTTGATGTGGCACGCCAAGAAAATGAGACTTCAGAGGAACTGTGCTCTAAGCACAGACAGAGAAATGAAAAATACTTGAGGTTTAAAACTCTACTCCTTTCACCCTGGGCAACTTCTTTTACCCCACAGGCAAAAACATCTCTCAGATATTTTCTCTTAAAATGGTAATACTTTCTTCACAAGAGCATTATAAGACTTATTAAATAGTTATATAGCATTTCAGAATTGTGAAGTTCTGAATAAGCATGCTTGTTTTGCCCATACCTACCCCTGCTCCTGAACTGCAAGGAAGGGAATATTACATTTTATCCCCTTATTCAAGATGGAGGTTCCTGCAAAACAGGTGGGACCATGCTAGAACAACCCCACACAAATGTATTTTATCAATCACTGCAAATCGATATAGCACACAACCTGGTAAAGTTAGAAAAGTCAGTAGAGTTGGATGTCTATTAGTAACTTTAACACTACAGTAAAAGAAATAAAATCAGAATTCTTAAGTAGTTTACATTCTACTTTCCAAGTTATCTTGACTTTGCAATGCAACATGACTAAATCAGTCAAAACAAAGACCACTTTAAGACCTTCACTGCTTCACAGGGTGGTTTTGATAACTGCATTGAGATATTTTATTACAGAGGGTAAAAAAAAATCCATTAATCGGTACTATCTCTACTGTAGCTATTGTAATGCTCATTACAGAAGATATTTTAGATGTCATCGCTTAGCAAGCAGAATATGTGCTTTTGATTTATCACTTTCTCTCTACAGTCATTAATTGCAAGGAAATCAAGATTATACTTTTGGAAACTGCAAGCTGCAAAGCTCATTATTAACAACCTCTAAAAGTAAATTAAAATTTCATAATGAAAATATTCAGCATTTGCCTATAGCCCAATGTATGTTTGGACTGTTGGAAGGGAAAAAGTGAACACTGTGGTCCAACGCCTGTCGCTGAATCATACGGAGAATCACAGGTAAGAACAGGTATTCTAAAAGAATTAATAAATGAAGGGGGTTGCTGGAGGCTAGAAAGTTGGAAAAATCTCTTTGGACCTGGAGGGGGAATACTCTAGTATCTCTACTTCATATACCTGTTCAGGTGAATCCCTTTAAAAGAGCTTCTGAGCTTAAATATTTCAAATAAAGCTTTTTATGCCTTTCTCATTGCACCAGCTGTGACTTAGAAAAAGGATGTTCTGCCCCATTCTGTGGCTTACAACCTTAAGTTTAAGGTGTGGTATGAGGAAGACATTTTAGGAAAAATGATTTTTCAGCAATGACTAAAGAATACTCTTGATTAAAATGCTAACAATGAAGTCCCAACTCCCATTGCATTGAACTGTTTTATGGGCATAAGCACTGGATCTGTGGAAGAAGGAAAAATGAGATACCTTGGTAGAGCTACCATCCCAAATAATTCCATGGCAGGAATAATAAAACACTATTTTTCATCTCAGTTCCTCAAAAGAATATCAGTACCATGGCTAAACACAGTGAACTACAAGGAAAAACATCTTAGCATTCTGATAATAAAAGTCTGTTTTTCCTCTGTACAAAAGATCCATGCTCTATATGCCATCAAATTAAACTTTGCATCATGTTCATCCTGACAGCTCGCTGTTTTCCCTAGCAGATCTGGACTTGCACAGGCAAACATCCTCTCCCTCAAAGGCCACCTCAATTTGGCTTCCAGTAAACTATAATGATGAGATTATCTCTTCTTGTTGACCCAATTAGCCATGAACTGATCCTGAGTACAGAACAGTACTGTTTTTTTCTCTACTTAATAACTGGAAAGTTAAATCATCACCATGCAATTTATCAGCTCAATATGTTTCCAGAAGTTCTTCTGCGCTACTTACAAAAACAAAAGTAACAACCACATCTGCTGGAAGAAAATTGCGTACTTGTCTGATTTCTTTGGTTCAGTGATTTCTCTCCTTGAATTCTGCCTGTCTTTTGTGTCTGAACAAACTTTCATTATGTTGCTATTACCTGTGGCCAGATAATAGTAGCAAGATTTTTTTTGTTACTTATGATTTTTGAAAGTAATAAACGATGGTTTTCAAAAATGTCTGAGCAACTGCAGTTTGGTAAACATACATTTCTGTTCCATTCCTCTTGCCTCAACAGGACTAGCATGTCACGGATTCTCTTCCCCCATCAAGTCTCTAATATCTTCTTTCCAAGCAGCTTGGTTATCCTTCTCAATAGTTTTCTTAAGAACCAGCTAAGTAATATAATACTTTAATTTTTAAGGAGATGGATGGAAATCAAATTTACTTTATTATTCAGAAACCAAGCCGAAAAAAGGTGTCTCCTCTTCCAGTTACTGTGGTTTTATTATTTCTTTTCACACTGCTGTTACTCCTTAGAAAAACTGTATAGAGCCTGAACATACGTAAGAAAGGCAATCTATGCTGCTCTGAACTAGTCTGGCAACATATGAAGTACAGCTTTCAGAAATAAAAACATTCAGTAAGTGTAATAAGATCCTTTCATGTAAGGTACAATGATAAAAATGCTGCAAGGTGCAAGTGAGAACTTTCATAAAGCTTCTTCTCAGTGTGTTATGAGTACATGGCCAAATAAGCCACAGTTCTGGCAACAAATCCTGGCACTTTGACTTGTATTTAGCAAACAAAACAACCTGAAAAATATTGGCATTGTTTACTTATGTAAAGAAAAGCAAAGAATCTGTATCTCTGACCTGAAACAACATTTTTATTGAAGAACTGTTAAAACAAAAAATGTATTTAAAAAAATCATTAAAATTAGCTTCTTGTCCTTCCTAACTATTTTGCATATTGTAATATAGTGGAGTGACTTTGCAAAAAAGTCATTTCTTTTTCAAGGCCTTGTATGATGAAAATCATGTCAATGGCACTTCTCATTGATCTGTGAGCATCAACTGTACCAGTGATGGACACAACTGATCATGGACATGTAACCTAGACAATAAGTAATTTGGTACACATCTTTTCTAGTGCTTAAGCCCTTCCATTTCATTAAAATATTGTATTTTCCAACCTACATATGAAAGCTCATATATCTGCATTTTCAAGTTGGATAGATCAAAGCATAGCTTTCTAATTGATCATGATATTTAATTATATTAATTAAAAAATTATGGGAGAAGACTAAGCGGTACTTCCAGTTTCCCGAAAATACAGAAATTCTTTATCAAAATATAAGTGCATCATAAACAAACAAATTCAGAATGCTCAGTAATCACATTTTTCCTGCAAAATACTGATTTTGATCAAAGCTCCTCAGCACATGAACCCTCCTGGACTTATGAAACCTTGAAGAGGAAACATGAAATGTATAAACATTCTACAGTGTTTATGCAAGACAGCCCTGCTTTGAACTATGTCTCTTTTCATATGACCTAAATGTTCATGCAGTTTAAGATACCACAACAGCACTGGCTTGAATCAATAACAGTTCTGCAAAAAACAACAGTATTTGAGTTACATGTTGACACAAATACGTATCAAATCAGACATTCTAGTCCTGGGATGGAACTTGCTTACTAGTCTTGGCACCAGTCAGAACCTTCTTGGCAGCAGACACAAAAGTGTAGCTGGTTAAATTCTGAGTCTTGGACCTTCAGCATTTTTTATATTCAGGACAGCAGAGATCAAAGTTAACAAAGACTGGTAGGAGGTGAGAAATCAAAGCTGCATCCAACTGTAGCACCTCCTTCAAAGCATTCAGTTCTTTTCTCCCCTTCATCCCATTTGGCATATTTGCTATTTGCACCTATTGTAACAGAAGCAAACAGTGTGCTTTTAGTTTTGTCCTTTTCTGTGCAGAAGTATCACTGATATGGTACACTGAAAAATCAATAGCGCATATAGAACAGATGTGGATTTCATTTGTGAGCTACATAGAAGTGATAGATTTTGGAGGAAAATAGTTGCATGCTATGCTGACATTGTGGCTGAATTTGAGGACGTGACTATTTTTACTTTTTATTTTTTAAAAACCAGACCATTAAATACAAGATCAATACACACGTACAGGTAAGTATTGTATATGTAAATAAGATACAGATATGTATGTACAGACATGTATATTCATAGGGAATGTTCACAGTGAACATGATGGTAACAAAATACTGTATTTGTTTACTAGTCTATGTTACCATCAGCACAGATGTTGACTCATACGAAATAGAAACTCTATGCAGCTTCTGATTTAAAGAAAATGGAGAACTGATGTATATAAAAAAGTATGCATAAAATACTCTGCTAGAAAACATAAGAAATTGCATTTTAAACAAGATGATGGAAAAACTGTCTTACAGTGGTATTTATACCAGCCAAGCATCCACTGTTTTTTCTGCCATTTCTACTTTAAAATAAAACTAAAAAAAAATTTGAAACAAATCAACCCACAAACCCACAAACCCGTTACAGATGATTTCAAGCTGACAGGTCTGAATGTATTATGTTAACTCTGCATCGGTTTTCATATATCAACCTTTACCTTGGTCCAGTTGAAAATTACCCAAGTCATAAATTAGCTTTAAACAAGTTTTGAATCAGCCTGGAACTAGTTTTCAAATTAAAGAGCCGTCAGTATATTACATGGTACTGTCATTTTATTACCCCAATCAATTCTGTGTGGCCTGAGGTAGAAAGAAAATGGATGCTGTCTTCATTTGCAAAGGGTTTATCTCTCACACCAGGCTCTGAAAACATGACTGCAGTAATGAATTTGAAGCCAAAGTTACCAACGAAGACTTTTAACAGCAGTAAAGTAGAAATATTTGTCCCTCTTTAGACTTACAAAAAGGGTTAAAAAAAAGCCCTTTCTGAAACATGAACCCAGCTTCTTGAGGCTGAAGGACTGTGGGAAGAAATTAGCACATTTCTGTTGAAGTGCTCAAGTGCTTGTAGCCTCACAGAGTATCATTTCAGTGCTGCACAGGAAGAACCTTCCTGGGTCAGACTGAAGGTGCCTCTCTAGCCCAGACTGCAGAGCATCCCTCATTCAGAGAACAGACCGCTCCTACCTGTCCTTACCCATCTTATACCCCAGGGGCACACTTCGAAAGTATTCACAACGTCTTACCAGAATTTGGTAAAATCTAGTGATGATGAGATATCTATAGTTCTCCACAGTTCACAGGTGGCCAAAGTAAATCCCCAGGAGAAATGTAGAGTTTATCTCAACCTACTTAAACGTGAGATCATTCTGCCATTCCTAGGATTTTACCCCTAGTTAATAAGGTAAGAACATGGGCTTTAAAGTCACGCTCCACAGCTATTAAATTTCCCTCCCTCTTTCTATTCTGCCTTTGTCACTCTCCTCATGCTGATTTTATTTAACATCTGACAATCTCCTCTCTTCCTCTGCCCTCTCCAAAGATAGGAAATTACAAATGCAACCTTTAACGTACATGTGCTAACCTCCTACGCTGCCAGTCACAGAGACAACACCGTTGTTCTGTCCTTGGATCTTTTTTCTCTCTCTTGAGAAGGGGACGATGACTTCTGTGTTTATACACTATTAACACAACAGGGTCTCATTCTCAGATGACTCTGAAACTTCCTCAGTTCAGGTAATAAACCTTAACCTAGCTCTAAAACCTCAGCTTTCTTTCAAAGACAGAAATAAAAGAAAAACTTTTTATACTTCTCTGTTTTCCAAATACGGAAACTTAATTACATTCTTTAGCCTCGCACCATTTTTTTTTTCTTCAAACACACTGTGCAATATGAAGGAACTAATAAAGTTAAAAGAAGTTTCCAATAAATACCCATCTGTTTCAATTTATTATCCCTCTATCCTTCAGCAAACTACAGCACTGACAAAGCAAGCTTGCATCTTTGAAATCTACCTACATTTCCAAGTGTCAAAGGGTGACTTCCTGCTCTTACAGTTTTAAAATAAGGATGCTACCATTGCTAATAGTTTACTAGAAGTGTGAAAGGAAACAGGGTCATGTGTTTTCTCCGGATGCCTTCATCAAATGAAAAAAAAAAAATTACATATATTTAAAGCTAGAAAGAGCACTCTCAAAATAATGCTTTTCATATTTATTCTTCCAACTTTATCACATGCAAATAGAAACAGCAAACAGGAGAACATTTTACCATTTGGAGGTATTATCATTCACTGACCTCTGGAACCTGAATTAGTTTCCCCTTTCTAACTCACGTATTTTCTACGTTTCCATTACTCAGTGTACTAATTCTACTTCTCTTTGGACTGAATTCTCCACCCTTCAAATCAAACTCGCATAGATTGTTGTATCTCCCTTTTCCTTTTTCGTCATTAGTTATTTCCCAACACTCAGAAGTTGTTTTTTTAGCTACCCTTCCAATGGCTGCTTTTTCTGACCCCAGAATTCTCTGAACTGTATTGAAAATAAATTCTTAAAAAACTGTAATTAATAAAACCACATCAGAATACAAAAACTGGAATTAAACTTTAAAACACAGATTCACCACATGAATCTCATAAGGATAATGCAAAGGAATACAACTTTCCTGTTATTGTTATGGATTAAAGCCACTGATCACAGGTACAGTATGGCTCAAACTATTGGCAAAAATTTTCTGTATGAACATGAACATCATCACCAGAAATTTTTAGAATTTCTTCAATAAAGGGAAAAAGCCAATCTTTTTTGTGCTAAATCTCCTATGTCTTGCATAATTTGGTAATTACCTGATGCATCAGAGCAACAGAATTTATATGAATATACTTTTGCAGGATATTAATATACTGGCAAGACCGCTGTACTATGCCATTATCACTGCATGTAAGAGTAACTCAATACTTTTTCCTTTTTTTGTCCACACCACTTTCTTCCTATATATTGTTTTGCTATTTTTTCTTATTATGAATTAGGTTACAGGCATATACAATAGCCTAGAAAGCTATTTTTGTCTTTATATTTTATGGAGTTTTAAAAATCATTTTATGGAGTTCTAAAAGTTCTTTAAGACAATACACATGTTATTTATTACTGCTGGATCAGGACATTTCATCTTCCCTGTGTCTGTTTTGTACCGCTCTGATCCCTCTGATCCTTCCCCCCATCTAAAAAAACAAAAAAACCAACCAAAAGTTGCAAAACAAATTCTCAAACACATCATAACATCTATGGCCACAGTAAGTGAGGCACTTACTGTGTAGCTGTATGTATGTTGTACATAACTGCAATTGCTGACTTCAACATATTTACAGAATGATAAGGGCACCTCACACCTAAATTTAAAACGACTTTCTAAACAACAAATGTACAAAGACAGCAGCCATTATGTGTGGAAGGCAGCATTGCAGCTACAACTGCTCCATTAGTAAGGCTACATTTGGGTCTGCAGTTGTCTGTTTATTTAAGCAATTTTTTTTCCCTTCAGAAATTATCAGGGGCAGACCACAGCAATCCATCCATACTGTCTCTCTACAAGATAGCTTCAGTCCATCTGTATTATTTTTAAAATCATGTTTAAATTGCCCCAAACTTTCCATGCTCTTGGATTGCTGAGGCAGTGACAACTTGGGAGTAAGGTACAGCAGCAAACTTACTTCCCACCTCTCAGGGTCAAGCTGCATATTCACACAATCTATGGTCAAAGCAGTTTGCTTTACTCCACTTCAGCAGCTTGGGAGAAAGCATACACAAAATTTGCTTGTAATACTTGGCTAATACTTAACTTGAACTAGAAGATTGAGCACTTGAGAAGATCTTTGCTCCAAAAAGCAGCTGCTTTATTCTAACAAAAATAGAATGTAGCTCAGAAAAGGCTTTCTTTCAAGCACACAATCTTCAGATATTATGTATCAGCATGCAGAGTGTGTCTGTCAGATGTTGGAACAAAGCTTTAAATTGTACCATCTAACTTAATTCTCAAGACAGGGTCAGCACATTCATATGGTTGTTGGTTTTTTTTACCCTTTAAGAAGTCCTTTAAGTAATATTTATTTAGCTCCTTACATCTTCATCAGCGCTGATTCTTGCTTTTCAACTCCTTGAAGTCCAGATTTTCCCAACATAATGCAAAACAGAGTGATATTAAAATGTGTGATCGCCAAAAGCATCACAAAATTGTCAAAGGCTACTTATTAAATCAAGACTGCTTTTCATCTCTCCCCACTTCCAGAATTTTTTTCCATTAACAAGATAAAATAAAGGGATTGCACAGTATACAATTTTTTTTTCAGTTTAAGTTTATTATGCAAGTTTTAGAGCTCCCTAAACTTTCCATATGAGGAAAGGCTGAGAGAACTGGGTTTGTTCAGCCTTGAGAAGAGAAGGCTTAGGGGAGACCTCATCACCATGTTCCAGTATTTAAAGGGTGGCTACAAAAAAGATGGAGACTCCCTTTTCACAAGGAGGCACATGGAAAAATGGTGTAATGGGCACAAGTTACTCCTGGGGAGATTCTGATTGGACACAAGAGGAAAATTTTTCACCATGAGAACAATCAGCCACTGGAATAATCTGCCCAGGAAGTGGTGGATTTCCCAGTATTCAGATTCGGCTGGACAGGGTGCTCTGCCATCTTGTCTAGACAGTGCTTTTGCCAAGAAAGGTTGGAACAGGTGATTCTTGAGGTCCCTTCCAACCTGGTATTGTATGATTCTATGATATATGGCACCCACTTATCTGCCTGTGCTTCAGACATTTTCTATAAATGCGCTACCCTGCTCTGGGAGAAGGCTGTGTGCCCTCATCTTTCCATTTTGCCACAGCCCTATTTCTTAATTCTCCCCTATGTGTTTCTGTGTATTCTTCCAAATGGAATTCTCTCATTCTTATGAATGTGTGTGTGCTCACACTTCCCTTTCTACGCCAAGGGCGCTTCTTGCAGTCCCATTATTTTTTCCCATCCTGCTTTTCTCTTTCTCCCTCTCTCTCTTCTTAAAAAGTACCACTGTTTATTTTCAACTAATAAAGCAGAAAAATAAAACATTAATTCAAGGTTGTAAAAATATTTTAAAATAATGAATCTATCTACAGAAAAGCTTTCTATAAAAATGTTTCTTATATCCTCCGTTTCAGATCTCTTTAACATCTGAATGTGCAAAATTTAAAAAAATCTCTTGAAAATCCTTTACAAAGATTAATAAATGTTAGGAACACTATTTTGTGGATGCCCCTGACTTATTTATTCAAGCTAGTCACTAGAGTAATTAAGAGAAAATTTCCATATAACTTTATACTGCTAAATAGAGAAGCATACTCTTATTAATATAAAGTAGCCAGCTAAAACAAAAGGCTATTTTATTCCGTCAAACTGAGCTAAATTGACAACGGGCTGTTTACTAAAAAGAAAATGAACAGCACAGTTGACACAGTTTAAGATGTGACATTAATCAGCCATCTTTTGCTGAGCCCACGGGAACTGAAAGGTCACAACTAGCTCCGCTGTTTTAAAGCATCCTCAGAAAGTCCTGGAAATTCCTCATTCTTCCCTAATTAAGAACTCTGAAAACGGTACATGGAATGATGAGGCTAAATTCACTTGAAATGTTGACTTTACTGCCTTGTTTTAGGAGGCATGAATATTTTCCCCATGTTGGTTTTTTTTGTTTCTAAAAATTACATCTACCAGACAAAATTCGCTTTTATGTTTCTCATCTCATAGTAGAAAACACACACCAAGTCCCTTACTTTTAAATTTAGTCGCTTAACAACACTGTAGATGAGATTCTTTCAGTTAAAAGCATATGCATACAGAGCTTATACAAACATGGAAATGATAAAATCTTATACCCTAACAGTATATATCCGTGTGTTAATTTTTAGACTTTCAATCTTGAGACTACCGATATGCGAACGCCACGAATTCTCTTATCAAAGTAGGAATGAAATAACTTTTGTAGTCAACTAAACTAAGCCACAAATATACCTTTGATACAGCAAATACAAGAGTGGTTTATACCACTAACTATTGCGGTAAGACAGGAACAGTTGTGCAGAGCAAAGCAGTCAGTGTTGAGGATCAGCCAGACGTGCTATACATGTTTCAAAGATACGACTAGTTTGGTCACAGAGATGGCATGCCATTAGCAGTCAGAACACATCCTCAGCTTTAGTGTCCCTTGACAGGAACCCGGTTTGCAGACTCTTGAGACCACTCTGTAATGTGAACCAATGCGACAGACTCAAAGCCTTACTTTTAGACAATGGTTTGATTGATGACCTAAATTAATTAGTGAACATATTCAAGCATCATGGGGAAGATCCTGGTTCACTTCCCTCTTCTTCTTCTTAAGAGGGTTCAAAATCACATTTCCCAAGGGATTGCTTAAGCCATCTTACTATTCTTTAGCTGAAGCAGGTTGCTTTGCATGGAAGAATGAGTTTCTGGGTAAGATGATTCATTGTATACTAACCAGGGTACTTGAGAAAGGGTACAAATTGTCTTCTGAATATTTTACTATTTTATATCAAGGGGCTTTTCAGTCTCTGTCTATGCTGTACCCAGAAAGGACATAAACAACAATAGGTCTATAGGTCATTCCAGTGAGAGAATTAATAACAGATTAATAAATCACATCTCCCAAATCTCAAACTTTTTGTATTTTCTCAGAGTTACCTTTCAAATACAAGATTCTTGAAGCTATCCTTACATGAATGCAGACATCTTATAAAAACCTTCAAAAAGTTCCTTACCACCAGCAGTTTTTAAAAAATTATTTAGAATATCGTTTTGATCTGAAGTTCCTCTGCCTTCTGCAATACTTTCAACCTATAACAAGCAGTGGAGACATTAGGCACCAGAAGAAAACGGTAAGACAAACTGCACATTCAATTAATACACAATACACTTGCAAATATTGGTACCTGGTATGTATCCTTATTTATTGCACAGGATGCGTTACACATTTAATATTCATTGTCAATGACTGTATCAATTTGCTGACACCCTTCTATTTGCAAAAATAAAAATGTGAAGTGATTAACCCACTCTTAAGTACACTTGTGTGTACCTTTCATAAATACTCAGTTGTCTTGCTATTTCCTTTTTGACACTTCTTTTCTTTGGCTATTTATACTACATCTAAAAGGACACCATCTGCCCTTCAGTCTTCATGGAATTAGTAGCTAGAAGAAATCTTGATATCTACAGATTCCAAGACCTTTCATATATGACATCTTCTGGTACTGTTTGACAGAGCTGAAGTACAGTTAAGACTTTTCAAACCTGCCCAAAGGTGTTTCAAACCACTGAACCAGATAATAATTTTCAACCGTTACCAGAGACACATTTACTAAAAAATCTAAGATAAACCTAATGGCTACCAGAATTTATCAATACACTATACATTTTAAAGGTTTTGTAAAAATCTTTTCAAAAGCCATCTTAAAATTCCACATAATATTTGTGCTTTTTCTTGGTAGAGCTGAGTGTAATGCTCTTACAGTTATATGCCCATACAAGCTATTTGCTGAGCCAGTTTTAAGAAGAGGGAACTTTTCTGCTACAGAATGCTAAAATCCAAGCGATGAGACACTCCTTTGCACAGAAAGTGGCTGACACAGCACAAATTGGCAATGCCCAGCTGTCTTCTGCAAAATGTGATTAAATGTGGCTGGCACTAAGAGAATCTCTATTTGAGAATGGTGACTAAACCTCACTACCACTCACTAACACTACGATGAAAAGCAAATCTTGACTCTGCTAAAATTCATTACTTGCTTAGCACTTCACAGAATGGCACTTTTTTGGTTTCTTTCCCCCTCCCTTCTCCCTCTCCTGGTTCAATATGGTTAGATTTTGCCCAGGAAGCATTTGTAATTTATACTGATGAGTGACACATTACTTAAAGTGACATATATGGTTGCACTGCTTTGAAAGGCTTTAAAATAAAATCAACCTTGAGAGTAAACATGAGCAGGTAATTAGGCAACTATGATAATGTGTTCAGATCTTATCCAGAGACTAACAGTTAATGATCTTAATTCTTTCTCCATCATATAGAATATGATTACAGGTGATGTGCTAATATAATTTGCAGGGTAATAAAGCTGGACTAGTGAGGAATTAAGATATATAATTCTTCTTTAATTACATACCTTCTAGTTCTACATTAAACAAAAGGCAAGAAATATATTTCTAGGTAAAGAAATTTATCTCAGGAGTTTGGTAGCAACAGAACACTACTTTGCAAAATTCGAGTGGAATGGGATGCCACCAGACTCTAGATATACCTTTGCATCTCTCAGGATTCTCTTTGTTTATGTTACTGCAAAGTACACACCTTTTACTATTATTGTTGACTCTTCAAATCTTCATGAATATTCAAATTAGAAAAGATGATGCACAATGGAAATTTTTTTAATACTGCCCTCTTGGCAGCTTATATCATCTAAACCAAGAATTTAATCAAGGCTCAAAAGGTTAAAAAATTCAAGTGTCAGTTACAAGCTATTCATTCACACTTTTTTCAGATGCTTTCAATATCAACATGTGTTCTACTAATTAAGTAAATAACAATCAAAATTTCCAATAGGGTTGTTAAGAGAACATAGTAATGGTCAATTACTATTTATTGGTAAATTTGTTTATGGCTCCACTATCAGCATGAAGATCCTAATTATCAATACTCAAAAGGCTCATTATTTTAGGGAGTCTAGAAGTAGGAAGACAACTAGATTGATTGAAGGAGTTCTGAATGTCTATCAGTGGTGTAAGCTATGATGCTTTGGCAGCTACAATTTAGTGACTTTCACATACTTGTATCTTCCTTTTGAGACTTCACTTAAAAAGTGAACTGAAAAAAAATGGGTTAAAATTACTATCTCCATGTCTTTTAGATTTCAATATAGCATCTTCAATATGTAAAATTCACGGTCACAATGCTGCTTAATATTGTAAATATCTAAGAAATTGATTTTCAAAAGCAAGAAACAGAAAGCCTCCAGTTAAGTAGTAAGGATTCCCCCTATCCTTCCTAGACACTACTCCTCTTGCATCCTTTGAGAGTACACATAGCTCATACCAAAGAGAAGGTATAAAATCTTCCTGTTGCAGGGTGCTGCTCAGGGCTGAAAAAATGTTCGGTTTTTATTCTCTCACATTGCATTAGCATAAAACTAGGTTTAGTGGCTTTACTTCAAACATTATGATAGCTGCTTTTTGGATTTTTCCCAATTGCACACAGGTCCCAGCAGATATTCCTTGCCACTCAGCACTACAGTAGCAAGCAATGTAGGCGGTAAATTCATTTTGTCATGGCTTAGGAAGTGTAAGTCATAATTCAGTAGAAGAGCTATTTCCCAGATAAACCGTAATTGTAAGCAGATTTTCTTAGAAGCATAACCTAAAGAAGGTAAGGAGTAGCAGCGGCGTTTCTAACAGCTGCCCACGAAGAGATTTTGCTTCCTTAACCACTAACTTAGAGCAGGTAATAGTTATTCTATCTAAACTAAACCACATCTAAACTAGAGGTTTAGACATTTAAATCTGTGTATATTCAGATTAGATGCATTAAAACATATAACCACTATGCTGTGTTTGTGATTTAAATTTTTTAAAGTCTACTACTTTATTAATCAGGTACCTCTTAAATCTTCCAACAGAAATTAGACATGGGTGTGTATTTTAACCGAAGTCATAATTAATGACCAAGCTAGTTTCTAATTTCAGCCACCCTTGTTTGTTTTTACTTCAGTAACATATTTTTAGTCACAAAAGCAAAACTATCAAGACAACTTACGAAAAGTAGGACTACCTCAGTAATGATTTGATTCGTGAGTCACTCATAAAGCCTCCTGAAACAATAATTTGCTTCATTTTAAAGGTAGTATAAGGTGTATGTATAATGACATCAGAATCAATCACTCTTTTCAGTAGTATTTGAAACATTTTTTCCTCCTGCTTTTGTCATAAAATACTGAGCATTATGGAAGGCATTAAATGATATTACTGCTCTCCCATTAAGATAAAGAACTTATAACAGTGTGCAAAGTTTCAGCTTTGGAAAAAATTCTGCGTTGTTGGGCAGTCTATAAAAAAGAGGGAATGAAGGTAAGCAGCAAATGATTTCTTCAGTCTCCTGGATAAGAAAAAAATATGGGGAAGAAGAAAATAAATCTTGGAAAACAGACAATTTTTGGACCAAGTACTATTACAATGGGGCTTTTTAAACAAAAATACTCATTTAAAACTGCTGTGTATAGTTTAAATCTTAATTTTCCAAGAATACACCACCGGGAAAACAGACTATTATCACGTTTATTATAACTGCTGGCTTTTGACAAAGTTTAATGCAAGAAAAAATTATGTATTTCACTTTGGACTCCTAATCGGTACTTTATTTTTTAAACATTTTAATTAATACTCTTTGATCTATCCCAGTGTTGTCCTTCAAAATCAGAAATCTAGTTTTCCATTTGGAAGAATACCTCATTAAGAAAAAGATCCCTGTATTCCAATTTCTTTAAACTTTCGGCTGGTATTAGATGTACTATCATCTGTTTAACCAGTCAGAAAGGGACTTGTTAATACAATGTTATGGGAAAGACAACACTGTAGTGTATTGTCCATTTTTTACTATACTTTTTTGATACAATTAAGCTGCACCTAAGAACATGTACAAGCACTAGAAGTCCATGATGAGGATCTGGTAGTCAGTACCAAGGGGTACTGGAACTGGTAGAATTGATTTTGATGTGGAGAAGAATTAAAATATTTAAAATAACCATCCATTCCAGAAATATTTTACAGTGCTTAACCTTATTTTTCATTAAAACCTAAGCTTCTCCCAGCTAAGGGAATCTTCTGCCAACTAAGTGTATCTGATTATTTGGATTAATTTGGGGATTTAATACCAACTAACTTTATGCTGAGCTTACCCGCTGTTCATAAATCAAGTCCCATCTTAAGTTAATTTCAAGGCTGATTATTTTTGGAACATTTACGGTATAAATTATTCATTACATAGATGTATTATACCTGTTTGCCAGAAAATAACAGAGGCTGTGCCAACTAATTTTTTTAAATATGATACCTGGGGAGCAAATATTAGAACACAGTTGGCAATATTTCAGCCAACTGATAAGAACTACTGTACACTGCAATTTCACACTTTTTTTTTTTTTTTTACCATCTTGGTAGTGAAATTAATTTCCGTGCCAGGGTTTAGCATTATTGAAATTCTTAAACCAGGGCACAAGTGGTGTAAGAACTTATGCTAAATCTTCACACAGCCTTACAGATTTGGATAATTTTTTCTTGTTCAATTTTAAGGAAATCATTCGAGTGCCAATGTTTGACTGCTCCTCACAAACCTAGGAAGACAACAGTGATTTCAAAATAACAACATATTTTCCAATTACTATATGAAAAACATGTTTGTTCCACGTCACACGAGGAACCAAAGTCCTAATTTATGTAGCATAATTCAACTCTCCTCAACCAACTTTAAAATATATGAATACACACAAAAATATTTAACTTTATCGTTCTTGATGACCATATAATAAAATAGATCATAATATCCACACCTAGTAAAAGACAGATTCTACTTTTACAAATACAGTCAGTGAATTACACTATGCAATTTATTGTTCTGTAAACCACTTTGAAGTACTCCTAAATTCGGGCTGAAAAATGTTGCATAAAAATGGAACTTTTTTGCATTATGTTCTACTTGTATCAGCAAGCAGATGTATTAGCAGCATTCTTTTATCATTCTTCAGCTGCAATGATGTTTGCCACGGTGACAGTACATTTGCTTGTATGTTGTGTCCTCAAAAGGAGGTGCTCTGATGCAACAGTCTGTCTGATGTAAGCTGGCTAAATTAGGGTCACAGTTTCTTTACAGCTGCAGTCACCCTTTGTCAGAATATACGAGTGAAAAAAGTCTGAATTAATACAAAAGACCTTTAAGGATTTTTTTGGTTTATTTTCTGAATTTAAATGCAACTACTTAAAATCACATTGTATTGAATGATAAAATATTATCATATATAAAATATATTTGAGACATGATTAAGCATGCATATATACTACCCCTGTGTGCCAAACTCAAATAGGGTTTTATGCATATATAAAATATTAAAGATTTTGACTATATTGAAAATGTTCTGTTCCAAACATTTAGTAATTGCACAGATAAAGTCTGTACATGCAACGCTGATTCAACCATCTTCTGTGTGTATTGAAGCAAGGAGAATCCCACCTAAACTATAACCCTCGCTAATCTAAACTAGCTGTCTCGGCTCCCTCCTATAGTCAATGGACAGGAAAAGGCAGCTCCAGAGAACAACTCATCCAAATCTACGGAAAATTTCTAAAATAAGGGAGCAGTATTGACATTTTGCAAAATGGAAGCCAACATACAGAGAGAGTAAAAATTAAAATTTGTATTAAATTAGTTACTCAATTTGCAATAGTCCAGACCGCATCATTATGGAGTCTTAGTACTTTCAAACCACAGCTTACACTATCACTTGCTGCAGCTCAGAGAATTCAGCATTTTGCAAGCTGGGCCAAGGGATCCAAGCTGGGCAACCGCAAACAAGGAGAAAAAATTACTCAACATTTTAAAATTTTAATTTGTCTAGCACTCACAGGAGCTCTGGGTGAGACAAAGGTAAAATTCAATTTTCTGGTCACAACTCAACTACTTCAAATGTTTTTTTTTCTGTTCCTGAAATCATTGCTTTAGTTTTTATGTCTTGCAAAACCTAAAGACAGTATCTTCTCCTAATACTCAACCCAAATTAATCCCTTTTGGTGATCCATGACAGCTAAATCAGAGAAGGCAGGGGTCCTATAGAAAAAAAATAGTATCACAGCATGAAGTGATTAAAGGCTGCAAATTCACACATAGCCACAAAGGGACTTAAAGCACTGCATGCCACTTTAATTTTGATATTTCCTAAATTCTGAGAGCTTGACGTCAGGACTTTTTGGTTTCATTGTTTATTTTTTAACACACTTGTGTGAGGAAATGCTCCCTGAGTTTGAAAAAAGGCATAATGAAAAAGATTAAATTCCATAAACCATAATGAGGCTGTCACCTGCACAACTCATGAGTAGATCAGAAACTTCTATGCTCCCCATAGGCCTTCTTAACCATCAGGTTTATTTTTTACTAGAATAAACTTCCATGGACTACAGGAATTAAATTGAATTGCTCACTTTTTTCTTTTTATCTGACTAAATTAAGAGGTTTGACATAAATTTTACATTTTAAAGATTATTTTAAATTTAAAATATTATTTCAAAGTTATAGTCAATATTTTAATATTACAGTGTCCAATTACATTTGCTTATTCACTATGTGAAAGTGAGATATACCCAAAGAAATGTTTCTACCTGGCTAATAATCAAAATCATCCATGATTGCTTTCCAACACAAAAGGTGTACAAAAATATATTACTTGCCAGGGTTGGTGTGTCATGTATTTGTAGTTCCACAAAATATTTCCTGAGGGGTTTAGATGAAAATTCTATGCATATATACTGACAATTTATTTCCACTGAAAAAAAGCAATACAGTAAAAAGATGAAATAAAAGCAAACTAAACAGAAGTCTAGAGACAAGGCAGCTCATCTTGCAGCACTCAAATAATGACCTGACATGTACACTCTGCAGCGTTTTGCAAAACAGATTGTACACAAAGATGAGCAGACAGAAATCTAACTAGCACGGTCACTGTAACACCATGACGTATGTTTAAATTCTTTGCTGCCTTGGTCCTTTGTAAAATTTTAAAATTGGAGAAGACACTTTAAACAGTATGTTTTAAATGGAAGGCAATAGAAAGGAATGCACATCTAATAATAATGATAATGAGACCTCATAATGAGACCCTTATCACACATAATGAACAAACGGTCAGGCCACATTTATTCCTACTGAGTATTACCACATCATAACGTTGAATAATTTGTTTTATATTTCATTTATTTTGTTTTTACTAAATTCCACTAAAACAACGTCTATATTCATTTTAAATATCGCTATTTCAAACCGTCAGGAAATTTATGATTTAGAGTGCTGTTTGGCAATCCTGAAAGCGCACCATAATCCTTTTGCAGGGTAGATGGATAATGTTATAGAAATGGAGAGCTTATAGGTTTACTTCAGCTTTCATGTGATGTAACAAAATCTACAATGTTTTTGAGATGAGAGAGCTTGTCAGACCTTAGTAGCGAGAATCACCCATTCCATAAAAGTGACAGCGAGTATTACTAGCAGAGAAGCTGTTGCCCTCATGCCCTACAGCAAAGTCCCTGTCTGTCTATTATTTGACAGGCAGGGTAATATGGGAATATGTTACGCTGGTGGAAAAACTGACACAATTGCTGGAGAGTCCTGTTACCAGTATAAGCAAAATGGAAGTAGCATGTCCAACACTTGTGATAGATAACAATTTAAAGCATATGTTTATTACCGCTAAATTACCTCCCTTGCATTGCTGACACCTGCAAGTGCTTAGCAAAGTCTGAAAATAAAATCACATTATTCGTTGTCAGCAGTACGCAACTTTTCCTGAACATCTAAAATTGAAATTCATAATTAGAAATAAAAACTAACTGAACCATTATATGCTATGCACTATAATCTTTCTCGTCACTGAAATAGTGTAATTTACTTACCACTTGTTTTTAAGGCCCAGTAGTGCTACAGAAGATATTGTTGGGGAATTTTAAAATGTATACTATAGCAGTGATTTAAATTGGAACAAAACAGATTAATAAAGTTGAAGGAATGAAAACTAAACAATAGTCTCCTTGGCCAAAACTGGAAATTCAATCCCATTTTGCTGCTATAATCCATACAAAAAACTTCATTGTGACACACCAAAAATTGGATTTAGAGAGTGACTGAGAGATTGAAATTGCTGGTACTCAGGTTTGCCATTCATCCACAGGTCAGGCAGAGCGCAGCAAACAACACAACTTGCTCTATGGTTTTCCTCTTCTGAGCTCTAAGTACACATTTGAGAGACTACCCCCTCTAGTGAAGGGTAGAAAAAGTCTTACCATATCAGCTCCTGCTGGCTATGAAAAGCTGTGCAAAATCATGGATATACAATACACAATCCTAAAGCCATACAGAATATTCAATTTAAAAATGATTAAGAACATAAATAAAGCCCTAATCCTTTTAAAAATACACTCACATTGAGGCATAAATTGTTTAACTCAACACCATGTTGTTTGAATTTGTTACACAGTAGAGAATAAACCAAAAGAAAGCTACAAAAAAGACTTTTTAAAACATAGAGAGCAATATAGCTTTTTCAGAGAAATTTCTCTGCACAGCTCTGTGGAAAAACTGTGGGAAAGTGACTAAACAAAACCACAAGGAGTCCCCATAAGACAATTTTTCAGTGTCTTTCATATTCATCACATATCCACTCAAAGACAATTCAAATTTCCTGTGCTTGAAAGTGCAAAGGACTTTATTTAAATTTACTTATTAAAAAACTTTATGAATGAAAAAGAAAATTAGACACAATAACAAGCATTTTTAAATTTGTAATAATCACCAAGATAACACAAAATATATCAGCATTCTAATGATAAACTTTGTTTATTCTTCAGAACATTGTATTTTTCAGCATGCACCTTAAAACTAATACACACCCTGCACTAAGTGAAATCAATCATAAATAATTTACATGATAAATTATTTTTAAAATTTTATCTGGTACACAGTGTGCTAATCTCCCGAAAAACACATTTAGAAATTACAAACCCTGTTTTTTTGTTTACTCAGAAGAAGCCAAGAAAACAGGAGACACAAGATTTTAACTAACATTATCAAGAACCCCTTTTAGTTTCAGCAGGTGACAGAAATTCAATAACAATTTTAATTCACTCTTGAAATGTCTGTTGCATGTAAGTGGTATTCAAGAAAGATCACTTGATGTCCAAACTGCAGTGGACAGCTAATTTCCAATGTCTGTCTTCATATCTCCTTACAGAAGAGCAATTTGATAAACCCCCTGGGGTGAAACTGCGTAACATATTTTTCAGTTGGAAAGGGACACTAGCAAGCCAAAAAATTATACACCTCTCTGAACATTTTGTATCTTCCATTCTTAAGAGTAACATCATGAAAGAGTTTACTAAGTATGCTAACAGGTAACTTATGACAGCATCTCCGCATAGCTGTGTCCCTGCGTATCCAAATATTGAGTCACCTCCTTAGTAGTTAAAAAATTCTGTGAAATACAAAGAAAGTGGCAGAATAGCCTGTAAAATTTTAAAGACTTTCAGAATTCTCTGCTATTTTAATGTTGAGATACCAGATGCATTTATAAATCCAATTTTGAAAAACAATTAGAAAATGTCTCTTCAGAGGTTACAGTGATGACAGAAAAGAATGCCAGTACTAAAGAAGCTTCTGTGCAGACAAAGAATCAAAATCTTTATTTTTTGAAAGGTTGGTACTACAGAAGCACACTATTACTTTCAATATTATTAAAGAGAGTTAATCCATGTAAAAAATTTAGTTCTAGTTTTACAGCGTTATATTTGATCAAGGCATACCAATCGATATAAAGTATTAACAACCTTCATACAATTTTCCAGTGAAAAAAACAGGTTTAGTAATTCAAATCATCTTCATTTATTTAGAAAAACATGCATTTTCTAACTCTGTCCTTAGAGGTTTGTATTCTGTACTACTCCTGAAATACTTCCACTTGTCAACAATGTTGCCAATCCTGACATGGTATCCATACTAACTCCTTTCTCAGAGAGAAGATAATGTGAAAAGAAAGCATTTAATTGGGATAATAAAATTCTCTTTATTGATAAGGAATATTTCCATTTTGCATACATTCTGGTTTTTACCTGTTTTACAGAGAATCTGAAAACATTATTTTATGACATCTTACTGTTTTTCAGAGCAGACTTTTCAACAAAAACTTCAGACGCTAAGTAAGACTGCTAAAACCAGAATACTTCAACTATTTCACAGGATGAATTAACTTACTTTGGAGGATGTAGAGTCACATTCCTGACAAATCCATCCATAGCCAGTCTGTTTAGGAGACTTTTTCAAAGGAGGGTCTAGACAGCCAAAATGGTAGCAAAGCCTGCATTCATCACACCTGCAAGAGAAAAACAAAATTTATATTTATATATAAATGGTACTTCTATACTATTTTAGATTGAGCTTCCCTGCAATTCTCAGCATAAGATTTCCTGCTCCATTATCATGATACAGAAAATCCATTTTCTATAAGGGGTATTTTCGAACACAATCACTTCAAGTAGGCTCTGCCTAATTTGGAATATTCTGATGCAGA
This sequence comes from Strix aluco, assembly GCF_031877795.1. NCBI lineage: Eukaryota > Metazoa > Chordata > Aves > Strigiformes > Strigidae > Strix > Strix aluco. The sequence goes on along the minus strand of NC_133931.1, from coordinate 133,749,199 downwards.
CACTCATACATCACCTTTGTCGTCATCTTATATAAATGACATTATTTCAGAGACTTGTAAATTAAAGAAAAAATGTATAACCAGCTCAACTTTTTTAGATAGTTCGATGTCATTCACTGCCATTTATTTTGAAGAGATTTGTCATTTGTTTAGACAGTGACAACATAGATTTTTCAGTTTTAAGACACTATTTTACACATCTACTTTTTTAAGGCAAACTCTGAAACGTTTTCTCATGTATCCAGCAATTCAAGTATAATTTACAGCTATGAATTATATTTTTTACACTAGGACTATGTGGTTGATAAATAAATGCACAAAATATTTTCTGATTTGCTTTGAATTTTCTGGAAAGGGACGTCAATTTAAAAGGATTTCACTGTGATCTTTCACTTATAAAATTGCCCTATGTACACACAACAATTTTATGTTCTTTTTAAATAAACCTTTTATTAGCATTTTGTATTATGCATGGTTCACATAAAAAGCTCACAAAAAGCATACAGCATAGCTATTGTTCACCTATTCTTAAGTACCTACATTGAAGAATGCTACAGTGTAACAAGTGCTTCATGAAAGGATTTTTAAATCAGTACAATACTATGCTCAAAATGAGAAAGAGGTTTTTAAAAGCAAATATTTTCATATATCCTACTGAACTCCACTTTATTTGCATATCCCCCTGTATTCTTCTGTATGAAACAGAAAGCTTTTTTCAAATTTACTTTGCAATATTCTCTTCATTAAATGCCTTTAAACTGAATTAAAGCCAGTATAAATGATCCAAAAATAGGAAATAGAGTAAATGTTGAAAAATTTTCTAAGAAATCCCCTACACTTTCATTCTCTGCTCTCCTGGCCACTCACTTTCTCCTCCACAAAACATGCAAGCACAAGAAACTCCAAAAATTGCAATAATAGCATAGCACAGGCATTATCAGATCAAAGACAGAGGGATGTAATTTATCAACAGAACACACAGTGCATCACAGAAAGAGGATTCAACTAACACAACATACTGCTATATTAACATAAGAAAATGTTCATGTGACTTTTCTCCAAGGATTAATCTCCAAATAAAAAGAGTTAACAGTTTTCTGATCATGATTGTTTAACCTAAGTAAATACTTTTGCCCTTGCTGTGAAGGCTGTGCTTGCTAGGCAAGCCTTATGTTTTTAGCAGTTATATGTAAGACATGAGCACTGGTAATTGTATTGCATGTACTGCAAAGTAGAAATTAAAAGCAATAATCTACCTATCCACTGTATGCAACACAGGTTTTGGTATTTCTAAAAAAATGGGATTTACCATATTAAAATCTATATCCTTAGGATTGTTTAGTAACAACTCATTCTAATTCCAGGACAAAGAAAACACTTAAAAAAGGAAACCATTCTCAGTTTTTAAAGACAGAAGAGTTCTAATGTAGTAATATATTATTCACAAATAGGAATACATCGTTTTATTTCTTGTGAAAGGCATATTAAACTAATAAAAAGGTTGAGAGTGGGAGATGAGATAGGTTACACTCCTACATCCCAACAACATATGTGACCTTCAGCAAAAGATTAAGCCTTCTTTGAGCCTCAATGTTCTCATCTGTAGAGGAATATATTTTTACTAACCTATTTCTGTATCTAGAATCTTACTCACATAAGTGCTTGCATTAGCAGTGCTTATCAGAACTCCCTTCTTGTAAACTGTTTGGGATCCTCTAAGCATCACAAAATAAAGCATCACACTACTTCTCACTGATATAGTGTGTTTCCAGAGCTTAATCCTAAAATCTACATCTGACTTCAAACAGTATTAATTTAGAGTTTTTCTGAAGTGATTGTCTATAAACACAAGTGTTTATACGTTCAAAGGAAAATGTCTCCCCTCTAAAATTATGCTTTGCCATCTCCTCTCACATCTCTTCCATTTTGTATCTAGAATGTGGTAGTTCCCGACTGCACTTTCAGCCACATTTCAGAAGTACGCTGAGGGAGTTAGCAAGGCTGGGCTGAAATAACCAGAACATTACGAAATTAAATACAGATCTGGAGGCGCCATTCTAAAGCTGAATGTTTTTAATATTTATTGTCATTAATTTTTATCACTTCAAAGCTGTTTAGTTTGGCAGAAGAAAAATTGCATTTTCCTAGAATGAATTAAAAATATCTATATAAAAGTTTTCAGACACTAATAGCTTCTATCTGAATCTGCACAATTGAGAAAATGCAAATAACACAAGCATATTTTCACGTATCAAAACATAAAAAGCCGCCTGGTGATAAAAATGAAACTATACTAAATATTTTTAACGCTGCCTTCATACTGTTTTTTATTGGAATACAAATTCTGTATTGTAATACAATATAGAATACAATACAATCCTGTATTGGAATACAAATTCACCGATTCTGAAGTTCCCAGAGCACGATGCTGGGAAAATGGATGAAAACATACTGTACCTTGGTTAAAGAAGATGCCTTAGCTGTATGGCAACTCTCTTGTCTGCTGAGACTGACTTTGGACAAAAGGTGAAGCTTACACACATCACAGTACAGAAAACAAAATTGGCGTTCTTAATTCCTAATTCTGAAAGAAAACCTTATACCTAGGTTAAAATGGCACTGGTAAAATAAGATTAAGCCCTCAAGTGTATACTATTACTTGTGTTCTTTTGTCTAGCAAGATAAAATGATAGAAAATCCACTGTCAGATTCAGAAAATAAGAAAGAGACACAAAATAAGGAGTACTTTCAACTTAATTAGAGAATGAGATTGTTGGGTCACAAAAGTGTCACACTGACAGTCTTGCAGGCTTTCAGTAAATGCACTCACAGATCATTCACAATATAGACACTTACAGAGCAAAGGAACCAAATGGCACTGTCATTTACAAATATCATCTACTTCCATCCCAAAGATGGCTTAATAGTACAAGTCAAACTATTGGGTTAGGGGGGTAAAAAGGGAAAGATACCACTTCCTCCATTTTAAAGGTTCAGTTAAAATTTTTACCCTTGTGGATTCAAGGTCACACCTTCATAACAGTCCTTAAACTAGTAAATATTTTGCCTTGCCCTTGTTTGTGGATAACTTTTTTGTGGTTAAGTACATGATTTACAAACGCAATTAAGTGCACAGCTATCTTCAGTGGTCTGCCTAGCAGTTGTACTGAAAACTGTGAAAATAAAAACAGAGCTTCACACAAAGACAAGCTAACTTAACCTCCTAAATTACCTCTAACTGACAGGTAATTGCTTACTATCAATGTTTTAACAAGCCTGAAATTACTTTATGCATCAAAATTAGAAATCGTTGTGTTCTTCATTCCAGCAATTAATGAGGATAGATATATGCCCACTATATACTGAGAAAATGGGGTGTGAAGAAAGGTGAATTCTGAAGGAGTTAGGTTAATAAATTAAAAAATAAGAAACAACATTTTTCACTTATAAAAGTATAGAATGCAGGTCAGCTACATCTTCACAACAAGAAAGCTTGATTAGGCATTTCCATACCTGAAATACGTCTGCTTTGTTCTTTAATAAAGCGATCTCCATCTGCTCATGCCCTTGGATTGTTTTTATTAGTTTTTTAGCAGTACAGCTGGCTGTGCTCATGCCCTACATAACTTTGCATTTTCCTGTTCATAATTAACTAATTATGTTCTAATCAATAGTGTAGATACTGATTTTACAATGTAAATGAGATAAATGAGATAATGGCTGGGGTCAATCTCATTTTATTTACAAAGCCCAGCACATACATCCAATTTCATTACATTGCATCTACCTGCACAGGAGGGAGTCTTATCAGTTGGCCTGCAGAAGTCTTTCTGCGAGCACTGGGGAAAAAGACCTGTGCTTTTACAGAGGAACAGTGAATGCAAAACCTGCCCATCACTGGCACATTTGTAAGTCACTGGTTAATACTGAAAACCACAAAGAGCTGATTCAGCCAGAGTGAAGAAACCTATTTTGCATTCACAAGACAGCATCGCCCATCTAGAGCTGTAAAAGTAATTACTTACATGTCCCTGAAACACAACATTAATAAGCTAATCTTTAAATACAACTTTCCAAATATGCTTCAGAGACTACAGAAAATCTCTCACTTATGTACACAACACTGCACATCATCTCCAGTGTCATGCCAAAAAGTACCATGTTGAACAAAATACAGAATTACAAAATATATACGCTACACCCTATTCATCACAACAGCTTAGAAAGATTTACGTTAATGGAAAAAAAGATATAAAACTACGATACATATTGATAAACCATCATCTCCGTTAAAATTAGTGAACTTGTCATATAAGCCTTACTTTGGCAAACTTAATTAGAACAAAACTAGAAGTAATCTAATCCAGAATTTTTAAACTCTCGGACAACTGCAGTGGGATGGGTGTGCATTCACTCACCCATTAGCTGGGGGGATGCGACATAATAACTATTCCAGCACCTGTATGGATTGAACTATTGATATACATCTCTCCTTGTTGCCTTGTTCTGGACCCCATTTCTGACTAACACCTGAGCAACAGATATTTCTTCTCAGGCACTGACGTCTCTCCCCTTTAATCCCTCAGTGCCCAAGTGCTGGGCTGCTCTGAAACTGCAAACAACTGGACACATGCACAGGGGTTCATTTTAAATTGCAGCACATTCTTATGGTCAGATGAACAACTTAAAACCAGCTATGACAGTTTAAGGCACTGTCATCATTTTGTTTCTTCTTAGTGGCTGTATGATAGACCCAATGGAAAGGAGCATGTAAGCATTCCCCAAAAAAACAGAGTAAACTGATGTAGCTCAAAGGACTTCAAACTGTAGAACCAAGATGACTGACGCTGGACTGGAGCTGGTGAGGAGTGCTCCTGTGATACTTTAATTGCAACCAGACCACAGAAGTGATAGATTTTGGGTGACAGGAATGAACACTATGGGACGGATTATATCAGCAACTCTCACATGTCATGTCAAAGAAGGCACCTTCCTTAATTAAAGATCCAATGGTGAAATAACTGTATAATCTTATATTTAATGCAGTTATTAATGCTGTCCAAAAAGTACATTTATTCTGCTTACTGAGGGAGGAGCTCAAAACAATAGTAATTTTTCATTATGGAACATGTAGAAAACATTCTTCTTTTTATCTGACACCTTTTGAAAAAAGGGAAGATAAGTAAAGATACATCTTCATATCTTACCCTGCCATTCTACACCAAAACTCTTAAATTCAGCCCCATGGATTCCAACAGACATTGCTTTCATTTTGTTGTGATTATGTCATAGGCCAAGGACAAAACAGAAGTGATGCAGTGCTGTATTTAGACTCTAAAATATAAGGTCTACATCCTTAGCAACTGTTTTGTTTTTAGGCAAATATTGTCAAAAGAGAATAAGCAGAAAATGGAAAAAAGCTGTTTTTCCTCTTCCTGAGTTCTACATTTTTTCCCTTGCCTATAAGAGGCATAACAATTAAAAATGGATGGTAAAGTCATCATGCAGTTTCTGTTCTACAGAACAGTTTTAAGAAACTATTAGAACCAGGATAATTTAAAAGTCTTCTCACATATGCCAGACAAGCTTTATGTGACTTCACCATCAGGAGTGTTACAGATTCCAGCACTAAAATTCTAACATGGCTGCACATGCTTACAGTATTGAATATAAACCAGGATATAGCCCAATTATACAGCCTCTTCAAACACAGGTACTGGTTATCCTGAAAGGCTCACTATCTGCAAAGACGCTCAAAATTCAACTGCATATAATTCTAAGGAACTTGATCTAATTTCAAAGTTAGATCTAACTTTGCAGTCAGTCCTGTTTTGAGTGGGTGGCTGGAACAGATGTCCTCCAGAGGCTCCTTCCAACCTACATCTTTCTGGATTCTAATATTTTCATAATTTTGATTTAATAAATGAAATATTCTTTCTGGGAACGATAATGTTTATGGTATTACACAAAGTAATTAAAAGCCTCATCCAAATTTCTATTATGCCGGGTACCATGCAAGCATACAAAAGGAAGTTCCTGACTTCCATAGTTTATAATGCTAGATGAGACAGTAGACTTGTTCTCATCTGTCAAGCCTGGAAGAGAGAGGGGCATGGCTATTTCTGAAAGGTGAGAGAATATACCAGATGCAGGATGATTATTACATTTCAGGTTTTATATCTACTTACTACCGATGAAGACAGTGTAGGGGCGAGATGGACATATGGCCTGACAGAGCAGGATAAACCTACTGATCTCCAGCTAATAGTAGTTTCACGATAAAGTACCTATACAGTTTTGGATGTGGGAAATGGTATAATCTCTAACTTACTCAAATTTCCATCCAAACTCAAGGGCATTAAATAAAATGACTATTTTTTCTCTTTAGTGTACAATAATACTGTGGAAAAGCCTTCATTCACTCAGAAGATCTATGCTACACTTTTCAGCATCTGCTACATGAAGTGAGTTTTTTAAAAATCCTGTATTTTTCACTAGTTATAATACATAACAGCATGAATTTCTATGGCGTTGATCTCTAGGAAGTTGTACTTTAAAGCAAAAAAGGTAAGCAAAACATCCTACCTATAAGTTCAAAAGGAAAAAAACATTTTATGCAGCTTCTACTTCCCATTCCCCAGATGCTTATCTTCATGTAAACTGAACATTGAATACTTAATTTTAACAAAACTGACAGTGTCAACCAATTTTACCAGAAATGAGCAGAAGAAAATAAGCATTAATCTGGCAGATATTTGTGTAGTTAAATTTATCATGCTAAACCCAAAAGTGCCACCCCTCCTACTTGATTAATTCATGCTTTTTAATACTAAATCAAACAACCCCCCAAATCCAAAAACCTAACACTGATTATTTATGGGCAAAGAAGAATCTGAATTGGCTATCATTATGTGACATTCCTATGTAATACAGATTTTTTCTGAATTCATCTGTTTCATGAAACTTAAGTTTGCATGTATACAATGAATTATAAGAACGCTATAAAGAAACTTGACTATACCTGTATGTGAACAGCTTCCTTTCAGCAAGCGTTCACTCCTCTCTCTCTCTCATATTACTTCAAAACTATAAAACACATGGCTTTAATAAATTATTTTGCAAAATTCATTAAAGGCCCACATATACAAGGGGAATATATTGATGTAAACACTATGTCAAATGTGTTTGCTTTTGTTAATATTATACAGCTACTCTATAGAACTTATATATTTTCAGTATTTCTAAGACTAAGTATTTCTGTGAAGACAATGCCTTCAAGACATCTATTAAGATAATACTACACATATTATAGTCCTCAACAAAGTCCAAAATATTTTCTTTCTTGGGAAAACCAGGAAATTCTGAAAGAACCAGGACAACCCCTGTGACAAACTGAAGAGTATAAAACTTAAGAAAGATATTAGCAAATGCTGCACTATTTTTTCTAAAGTACATTCTAGTCATAATACATGATTGCATTTATAGTGCCATTCTCAGGTATTCAGACTAACAACTATACTGAATGGTGTATTGTTTGTGAGCTACTACAGAAGTCCATTATAGTTCTGAATATTGCCATCAACTTCTTTCAAAAGGTGAAATACCAAGTGTGTCAGAAGAAAGTGCAAAGGAAGGAAGAAAATCCTACAAAGAAGTTGTACTGGGGAACAAACATACAAAATACAGCAGAAAATCACATTAGGATATCAAGCATGCCCAGGGGAGCATCAACAATACTCAAATGGTTTTTAACACACATTAGTCTGTCCTTAAAATCCTCCAATAGCAGGGAACACTCAACTTCCCTAACAAACTTCTCTAGTACAATTATTGTTAGAAAAAAACTTTCTATTCCCTAATCCAAATCATCTTGCTACAATTTAACTTATTTTTGGTCTGACCAGATTTGAAGAACAACTTCATTTTTCCCTTTTTTTGCAGCAACTTCTCTCTTCATCACCTTTATATTAATTTAGGCTGTTTGAAGACAGATTCCAGTCTTCTCTAAAGTAAAGAAATCCAACTATTTTAAGCTTTTTTATTCATTTATGTCTCTCATAGTTGTCTTATCATTCAACTCATTTTGCTTTGGACTTTCTCTACATATTTCTTGCCTAAGTGGACAGAATATGCTAGCTGAAGCTTTTCATGAGGGTGAGATACTGGTTTTCTGAATATTCAGGAGGAATATTTTCATGTGTTAAATGTAACACATTTAACATCTCAGGTACATCTCTGTACATCTCAGGTATGATCAATTTGTGATCCAGAGTCCCCCATACCTTCTTTTTCTGAAGACGTATCTCCTAACCAGTTACTCCTTGTACGGTAATCACGCACTAAATAGTGATTTGCCTTTTCCTTTATGGCACTGCATGCTTTCTCTGGATGCTTTATTAAAATTTCATTTTTAATTCTAACACTGTAGTCTCTCACCTCATACTGGCATCACCTGCAAAGGTAACCAAACACTTTATTCCAGCACCTAATACACTAAAGCAGCAAAAATTAACAAAAATATAATAATACTGAATGCAGGAGAGTCCTGAGTGGAACCCAGTGAGTGGAATATCATTTGACAGTGAGTCCATGGTAACTAGTCTACTCTTCTAATCGGCTACATATTTTATTGCAGCTTAATTAACAGAATATTTCTCTAGCTTATTTAGCAGAATGTCACACACAAAAATATTTTAAAAGTCTTACAAAAGCCAAGATATACTACATTTATCATTCTCTCCTACTCACAATACCTAGACTGAGTTAGTTTAATAACTGATCATAAATCACAGTAAACATTACTTTTTTTTTTTTTTTCTAAACTCAGCACGACATACAGGCAAACAGCATTTATTTCCCCTCATTAGCACAGTGTTTGGATGTAACTTTTTACCTCTAGAATTTTGGGCAAGTGGTCACTAAACTCGGACTTTTCTTCCTAAAACGGATCCATGGATTCTTACAGATCAAATTCCTGCATCAACACCTACTTCCTAGTGCAAATTTCTTTATTTTTAAGGTGTCTTTGTGTACCTTGCCAATAGAGAATGGTAAGCGTTTCTGATAGTTCAGACAAAAATCTTACTCTGGTATCATCCCACCCCCTCTTTAAAACAAAACGACGTGTTAGACATCAGGTTAATTTTATTTAATATAATATCCAAACATGAAATGCCCTGGTAAGATATGACTTGTAGATAAGTATACACAAATTCGTATATTTCTCCTATTATTTATTACAGCATTTAATTTCTTTCTTAAATTTAAAAAATATTTTCAAATGGAAATGTGCCTTGATAGATGACAAAAACCACCATATCTCAAGAAATTCAAAGATTGTATGTCATAAAGTTACAAGTGTGATTGCATTTGAGCAGAATTTTTCCGAGCAAGTTCAAGATGAAAACGATGAAGATGTCAACACACTGCTACTGTAGATTTAAGAACTGGATTGGTACCATTTGTAGATCAAAACACTATGTCTGCATCTACCAGGATATATACGGATGAAGACGAAGATCTCAGCTGTCATGCTGTGTGATCAGTTCTTCATTCCTTCCCCAACTTACATAACAATTTCATATTTGTATTGTGAGATTGTCCTGAACACTGCCAGAGAAGCCAAACAAAACAAATGTCTGCATATACGTAAATTTTTCTTTTTCTTAAAAATTTTTCAGAAAGCAATAAAGGTATAGTTCTATTCACTTGAGTGTCTGAAGTCAGAAACAATTGGTTCATACTAATAAGCATAAAATCAATTTTTCCGTGGCAAATCTATTCCTTCAGAATAGTAAGTCTCAAGTGTTTTACAGGTCTCATTATCACTGAACATTATTTTTTTTTTAGGAAACAATCCTTTTTACAGTAAGGTCTATGTACAACATGGTGTTCTATATAGAAATGTTCTTATGAAACTGCATATAAGTAGAGCGGCAGGCGGATGGCAAACTGTTGCTTATTTCATTCCATATCACCATAGAGGAACGTACAATATTTAAGTCCCACAGGCTTCTGTCACTCTTCAGTGAATCCAAGCATTGTATAACATCATTTGCCAACGAAGCACAGGGGAAAAAGACATTACTTAATAGGACAATTCTGACAAGACATTTATCCGGGATTTTTCAACAATGCACATAAGAAATGTTCCTGATTAGTGCAAAAAATGCAGGCAAGTTAACTACCTTGTCAGTCCAAATAACAAACCAATCAATTACATTCTATCCAAGCCTGACAAGCAAACTCAACTTTTTGTCGTAATAAGCTTATAGTAGAGACAAGGTAGCTGTTCTCCTTTACTTTAGGTACTCTATTGAGAGCTTTATCCACATTTAAAAATCATATTATAAAAGGTTTCCACGATTGCCTCCGAGGATGAGTTGTGGCAGAGTTGTGTCTCATGAAGGGTATCTACACAGTAAAGTGATAAGAAAAAAATATTAACATTGAAAGATCATAGCAGCTCTGCTCTGTCTTATGAAACATTTTAACATCACACTAAATTCAAGCAACGTGTATGCTCAGATCCAAATAGTTTAAGACACTCATACGAAACTTACAAGTGTCAAAACATTAAACTGAGTTAACTATAGCATCCTTTAAACTTTTTCTCAATACAGCTCAAAGAACAAAGGCAGTCCACCATAAGACAGAGAAGATAATTTTCTTTTTATAATCACAAAAGCAACAATTTAATACAAGTAGGCTTGATTGTGAAGCTAGCCTTTTCCTCAGATTCGAAACCCACACAAATGCAGCTATGGGACTGACTACATGACAAGCACAAACAACACAGGTACTGTGTTACAACCTTTAAAAATGCTTGTTCTATAGAACAGCAAATAAGTCTTACGATTTAGGAAGCACTAAGTAAGGGAGGGTTTCTTTCATAATGCAATGTAATAATCCAGTACACAGAAAGCTTTAGCCACTCCTGAAAAAATGTCTTTGAGGAAAGAATACAGAAGTCTTCAAGCTTTTTTATCCTACTTGTACTTCCTGTGTTTTGACACTCTCATGACATACATACTTTTCAAGGATTCTTTTTTTTTTTAAAAAATAAATACGATTTTAAAGTGCTGACTCTCTACATTTAAACTCTTTATAAAATCTACTTGCAATACAGCACATTAATATAAGTGATAGCATTGTGAGATTTTTAAGTAGAAAAAAATCCATGTTGTCTTTAAGCTGTGCTGGCATACCAAATACACATCAGTTTTCAAAGAAAGACTATATAAAGTCTCCACTGCATTTGTTCTGTTTTCTGCTTTGAAATTTATTAAAGGAGAATTGTAAATAAAAAGGAATTTTAAACTGCTGTCATATTTTCATAAAATAAAAACAATCTGATGAACAGGAGCCATAATGTTGTTGCATGTTCCAACAACAGTTCTTTGAAAATTAATTTTGAGTGTAAGGACTCTGAGTCCAAGAATTAGAGGCACGGAAAGGAAGTAGTATATGTAAACCCATTTCAATTCTCAGTTCATCTCTCACTTGGGACATGATTAGAATTTTATATCAGGTGTCCTGAACTGCAATACTACAGTCCAATTTTGAACTTTTTAAGAAAACTGAAGAAAAGTTGAGCTGTAAAATAGAAATACCTTTAATAGTCATCTTATTACAATCTCCTTCCCTTAGTGATTGCAACTGGTTTTGTTCTGATCACCTCAGAGTGGGTGAGGTTGACATGAGTACACATTTAAGTGCAGAAACATGAAGGGTAGCATTAGGAAACAATCTGAGATAAGCTCAAGGTCTTTGTGCCACCTCTATCCTCTCAGCAACAGTATGAGTAGCTGCGACTGTACCATTGGAGTCAGGTCATCAGAATGTGAAGGGCTATGCCCTACTTGGGCTAGCAAGGTTTGAACATGAATACAGCGATCCATACCTTTAATACAGCTTCTGATTTCTGTTTCTCAAAATGAGTGTGTGTGTGTATATATATATATAAAAAAACATATACATGTATGTATATGTACTCATATATATGTATATGTACTTAAATAAATTTATACTTATAAGTTATTTTTATATAAAATTATATCTATGCAAACATTTTTATATACAAAAAATGTCATAGTTAACTAATAAAAAAAGAAGTCAAATTTTAACAATAAGCTCACAAATCAAAGTAACAGAAGACAAGCAAGACTCACAGAGGAAACTTGTAACTATAGAGCAAACGCAAGATCCTAATTTTTTGTAGTACTTTAGGTAAGGCTGTAAGAACGCAGGCATGAAGTAGAAAGCGTAACCTGTATCTGCACTAGTGATTCCTATAATATTTCTTTTTATTGCATTTTTACTGACAACAACATATCAAGAAATTTTGAAGAATATTATAATTTACTGATACATTAAAGGAAATTTACTTTTTTAATGGTTGGACCATTTTTCCATTTCTACTGTTTTTAAAATTGACACCATTTATTTTACATCACTTAGGGTTATCTTCACCCCTCTCATCTCTAAAGTATTATTTAGTTAAGGAATCACTACTGACTTTGTTTAAACACATTTCTAACCAGCAACAGATTGGTAAAAGACAAAGGAATATAAATGGATAAATAAGATAGCTTTTCTTTAAGCTTGTAACCCACAAACTCATCTGGTAACTGACTACTGATTTTGGAGAACTACTTATTAAAAAACATTGATGACACTTCTCCTGCTCTATTCTCTGCTTTTGCTGTTCTCAAACCCCTCCCTACATACCATTTCCCAACCCCCCCCTCATCTGAAGAAGTGCTCCTGTTTCTATACATCCAGTCTAATTTCTACTGACTGCAGTACCCAGAGCTGCCTACGATATCCGAACTTGCATTTTCAGCCTTAGTTGGGAAAAGGATTTACTGAACACAAAAATCTGAAATAAGGACAGTGAGCAAAACTGAACAGCTTTCCTTTCTCACCAGTAGATGGAACAAATATCAGATAGAAAAAAGCATCACAGGTAATGCCATAATAGATGCTTGCAACAGTGAGGTTCTCAATTGCGTATTTGGTCCTTTAGAAGAGTTGTTCTCTCCCAGCTCTCCTTCATCCCAGGACAAAATTAACTATGAAAGCACTTTCCTTCAAGTTTTGGTCCAAAGGGAGAGAAACACATCAACCTCTCTCACTCTCCTCCCTAACCACACATGGCTGTAATCTGCTTCCTCAGTTAAGTATGTAATGGGGGGGGGGGAATATTAATATATGAGCATATTTCCTTTTCAAAGGAATTTACAGCACAAGAAACCCCACAAGTTATTTCAATACTTCCTACTGGAATTGCCAAAGGCCCTCTTCATTTGTGTAACAGTTACTGAAAAGTACAAATTGCAAATGTAAGGCTTATGTTAGTAGCTTTGATCCTTGCTTTTTTTAGTCATTAAATGCCTGTTAAATACCCGTTGTGAGAATGTTTTTGGCTGCTAACTGGGCACAGGTAAAATACATCTGCAACCATAATGTAAGATCAGTTTATCTTCAAAGGTCTGAAGGTAGGAAGCTGCTTCAGCATATCTTACCAATTCTGAAACATTAGGACTCTCCCACCAGGTAAGTCTAGCAAGCCTAAAGAGGTATTTGGGAAAAACTTTAATGAGGTAAAATGGTAATGAAAGAGAGGGAAAATGGAGCTATTTAGTTGTAGAAGTGCTGACAAAGGCCAATTTTAGAAGGCAAGGAACTATATCTGCAGTAAACACCAAACCATCTGAAGGTGATGTAAGTAATATGCATTTTTAAAATTCAGGCTGCTCAAGGTACACCTCTTGATCCCAGGAATTAATGTGTACCCACAGCTCCATTAAGTGGATGAGAGTTACAGAGCTCTTTAGTGGCAAAAAGAAACAGATCCCCAAAACAATGATGAACAATGTGTCTTATAGACACTGCTAATTACTTTGACTCTTCTCAGTATTGATGAAGTTATAAACATTAAAAAATGCTTCCTGAATGGTTACAGATTTCTATTTGCTAATATACACACTGATTAGTCTGTAAAAAAGTTATCTGCAAGACAAAACATCACAGCACCTGAGGTACCACTGGAATGGTGAAGCTCTGCTTCATTTTAGTAAGTGGCACACTGGAGCATAAATAGCGACATTCAGAGAAGGTCACTGCACTGCTGACTGAGGTAAACAAGTAAGACTAGCAGTAGTCTTGATTTACAGAATTCTGTTCTCCAAGTGCTACTATGCCCACTTCAAAACAAGAACACATTTTCAAACTATTTCAAAGCCTAGAAGAAATGACATATCCTACACAAAAGATTAAATAAGATATTGGTATCACACATGTGAAATAGTTTCATTCGGTAATAAAAGTGTCATTTTCCTTCATTCTGCACTGTCTTTGTGAATACAAGCTTCTGAGAACCCATGAAAAAAATTCAGTCAATACACTCAATACCCTACATGAAACTCAGCTTTCTCTTTTAAGAGACTGCATTTACAGACCTTATCACAACAAGGTCCTTGATGTTATCGAAGCAATTTCAAGATACTTTAATCAAACTCAGTAACTTGACAAGAGAAACTTGGGCCAGAAAGATTTCAGTAACTTGAAAGGAAGGTTATTGACTGATGTAATTTCATTTGGATGTGACTGAAGCCAATTGATCTGGTTTTTGCAATGCATATCTTCCCTCTGCAGCTGTCTCTATCTGATTCAGTGTGCAAGTGCAAGGAGTGGCTATCCCTTTCCACTTAAAGCAAAACTCTTCCTTCTTCCTGCTATTATTTTGAATGAGCACATGAAGAGAGCATTTTCAAGTTTAATCTCTGTCCTCACTGTAAGAAAAAACATATTCAACTGAATGCCAACCCATTAATTCCACCAAATCTTGTGACTGCTAGCATATTCATTACATAGTCAGAAAAACAGGTTGTAGAACATAAATTTTATTATTATTAACCGAAATACTGATAGGGCTTGTATAACACAAGATCATATGACAGTACAAAACTAATTCTCAATCCCAGCTGCACAATATCATGTAATCTACACTGTAACAGATTGTATTTATTTTCAGTTGAGTACTTAGATGAGTTCAAAAGAAAAAAAACCTGCTTGGTACACAATGAGCATAATAATTTATAAACGCAGATATGATATTTATGAAATCGTCTCTTCCCATATAAGTCTAGTTTACAACAATTTTAACAGAAAAGAGGTGTACCAGTGGGAACTTCACAATTAAACAGCATAAATCTTAAAGAAAAAAAATTGTGGTACAGATGGGGAGTTAACAAAGCCTTGAGGGGAAAGGGGTGAGCCACTATCCACGGATCCTGTTCATGTAGGTTGCTGCACCGCAAAACATTGGACACCTTGTTTACATTTCATCAGAATTAAGGGGAACACTGACACTGATGTGCATGCCAGACTCCAAATTATTTACATGGATATTTTTTCTAAAGTTCAGTACAACTCTTTCAACTTGAGTCATTTGGTCTCTCATTCAGGAAGTGATCTTTTTCAGATACTTGGATAACTGACGAATAATGCAGTCATCATTATAAAATAATGACACTATAGCTGAATCAGGATGTGGCAATAGATGGTGTCAGCAATATGCAGCTGGCAGGTCAACTTTTTTAAGATTACAAACCGGAATTTCATGAAAGGTCTCTTAGTTTAATGAATGAATGACCAGTAACTGGAATATAAATTCTAAACGTTAGGCTTAACTGCTGCCTGAAAAAAGGTGTTGCTTCAAAAAAGAAGCCATTTGTAGAGATTCAAAAAAGAAATGGAGTCCTCAGTTTTAATATAAAACAATTTTAGTTTTAAAAAATAATGTACTAAACTCTTTTCACTCTCCTGTTTAAACGGCTAAAAGTAATCTTCTTTAACATACTGCAATGAGGGGCAAATTTATCAATGAAACATTAGTACAAATAAGCCAAAAGTAACCATGTGATAAAGTCAGTAAGATAAAATACAACTAAAATTGACCTGAAACACTGGAACTCAGCAGCTTAATGCACCATGTCCAAAGTAATGCCTTTACCACATGCTTAGTTTTTCTCAGTTTGTATGCTGTCTTGGTTTTGAAAGCGAACAGATGGGAAGTCTTATGAAATGCATATCTGTTCTGACAGCAAAGTTACACATTATGTTCAATTATTTAACCCAACAAGATGGATTTAACATGCAAAAATGTCAGAGTAACAAAAGAAAAAGGGAAAGGCAAATATAAGCACAGAAATTAAAGAAGCTATTTTATCTACAGAAGTACAGATCAATTTAAGGACAGAATGCTTCAATTTTGAATTATATGAAAGCTGGTCTTTTAAAGCAAAACTTTGTACTTCTTAAAGAACTGAAATGTATTTTCAAAATACTTCTGATCTCCTACATAAGTATAGATACAATTTGAAAAGTAAAACTTTGCCTTACAAGACAGACATTTGGTATTTCCTCAGACTGGGGGTTATTTCCCCCTTGGATTTGTTTTTATTTCATGAAGGTGGAATGAAGTGAAACAAAAAATTAGGAAAACATTTTCACTGCAGAACTAAGTTGGCCTTTACTCATCCGGCCTTAGTCTTAGGATGTCCGCACACACAAAACATGCTTGACCAACTAAATATGGCTAGCTGGCTTAAAGACAAAACTGTGAGCTTTCCTCTGATAACCTAACTAGCAATGAAAATTGACCTAAAAATCAACTGCCGGTCCTTCAGTACCTTCCCAATGGTTTGTATCACAGAAGATATGAGTTCTGCTGTAATTCAGTTTTTTATGTCTAATCTCTATACTTCAAAGTTTTAAGAGTTTTGAGGTATTCACAGCAGCAGGAACATTCAGGCTGCTCCAAAGCAGCACGCACTCCAGACACACCTGTAGAAACACTTTCAGGGAAACCACAATCCGACCCTCAGCATCAACCACTTTGTCTGCCTGATCCCAAAGCAGACTAAAAGGGCTTCAGATTCTGTTGATGATAATAGTTACAAAGTATTTTCCCAGTAAAATTATCTCTGGTATAAACTGTGTGTAATTAAAGACTTAATCTATCAGTAAAGTAAATCAACTGCATAAAATGTAAACATTTTTATTGAGTTTATATATTACACAATTTCTTTTTATTATGAGTACTGTCACTCATTGCAACTGTTACTGTGAGAACTGTGTACTCCCTCTTAAATACTATATAAATACACTAACATACCATTAATTTTTCAGATCACATCTTTTATTGGGAATAAAAATCTAAACTTCTTTCAAATACAGAACTGGCTTTGATTGCTTATTATTGTTGCTATTATTATGATATACTGTGAGAAATATTTTAATTAGCAGTTATATAAGACAATAAATTAGATTATAAGATTGACTTGATGTAAAAAAATCTGAATAGCTTTTTTAATCAAAAAATGGTGGCAAGTATATTTTTTCCATTTCAGTATAGTAAATGAAGTCTACAGTTGTTTGTTATTATTACTGTTTCTTCTTTACAGAAAAGTAGATGAAGTAATTTTTGTGGGTTAGCTCTTTATCACTGGGGACAGATGAGTTCTGACAGGAAAAAATCTAAATTTCACTCCAATGTCTAAGTTTTGACACTCAACAGTCACCACCAGGGTCTAATGAAGTTGAAAAGTTACTGGACTGCATGGTTTTCATGCTTCTGTTAATGAAAATGCAGGCCTAAGCCACTAAGTTAGCCATCAGTTATTGATGGCTGATTGTTACCTGTGAAGAATTTAGAACTTCCTGTGTAACTTCAGTATGTTAAAATCTAAGCATGACTACCAGAATGCCACAGAATGAGCCAAAGCAGGAATTCTGCTTTCCCACTTGGCTGCTCTATCAGGCACATCTCTAATACTAAGTGTGAGCTTTCCCACTGTAGGTAAGAGGCTTCATGTAACTATATTAGTCTGCTTAGTCTAAAACACAGATTCAGGGCTAATAGATGGGTATTTTTTCTTCCTTTTTGAAGTAATTTCTTCAAGACATTTAAAGGGGTTTTTTCTTCCCAAAACTCCCATTCCTACAAAG
Source organism: Strix aluco (assembly GCF_031877795.1). Classification (NCBI taxonomy): domain Eukaryota; kingdom Metazoa; phylum Chordata; class Aves; order Strigiformes; family Strigidae; genus Strix; species Strix aluco. Next base: position 133,731,184 of record NC_133931.1, on the reverse strand, counting down.
CTTAAAACTGTAACAGGTCTACTGTAAACCATTCAAGTCTCTACAGCATCACATGGAACCTCTTTACCAAGCTGCTGTATATCATAGCCCAGGTCAAAATCTGTGATGCACTTTACTGCTATGACTGAGAAACAGAGAAATAAATTAAGATCAGGTTTTATTTGTAGTTTAGACTGAGAAGATTAAAGGCTCTACTGAATCTTTATTGCTTATTGGAATATTGTGTCCAGAGAACAAAGGGAAGTGTAAGTACAGTCTCTTATCACTGTTACAGTTTAAAAATTACAGGAGAATTTACTACTACTTCATAATGAAGACTACAAAAAGATGCATATTGGCTTTGAAGAAGAAACCTTGGCTTGTCAAAGGAACTGTTAGGCAGAATCCTGAAGGTGACTGTCATGAAAGGCAAGGTTATCAAGTGAGAGAGGGATGATTTTTAAAATAAAATTTATTTAGAGTTCAGAGAAACACAACATCCCATTGTACAGGAGATGAGGAAATCCAGCAGGTGGTCTCTTTGGTTAAGCAAGAAGCTTCTTATGGAACTAAATATGCAAAATAAGCGGTGGTAAAATTCAGAAGGCAAAACTCCAGATGGATCCAGTGAGAACCAGAAAGTAGTTCTACAAGAACATTAGCAGTGAAAGGAAGCACAGAGAAAATATGGATTAGATTTCAACTAATAATGCAGAAGGGGCTCATGTACTTGATGCCTTTGTGCTCAATGCTTCAGTCGGCACAGCGAAAACTTGCTCTCAGACTTCCATGCCTACCAGTGTGACATGGGAAAGAGAATCACAGCCAACAGCAGGAAAGCAACAAGTCAGGGTCTACTCCATTTGAATATATTTCAATCCATGGGGATCCAATGGTTCCGAAAGGGATGCTTGTTACCTCTGTCAGGCTCTTGTGTAAGATCTAAGAAACACCATGACAATGAAGGCAGGTCTTTGACAAATGAAAAGTGCTAAGACAAGCCCATCTTAAAGAGTTAAGACTTGCCCATTAAAAAAAGGTAATAAGTAGGACCTAGGAATTCACAGGCTGGTCAGCTTCACCCCTGCCCCAGGAAATATCAAGGAGCACGTCCTCTCGGGATCTATTTTCAAACACGTGAAGAACAAGAAAGTAACTCAGAGCACTCAGCAAAGATTTAACAAGGGTAGACGAGTTGGCCATGTTTGAAATGACCGCGATGAAATGAAGGGATGTGTAAAAGAGGGAAGAACAGTGGTGGTAACATACCAAAGTTTATTCAGCATAAAGCTCTTCAAACAGCCCCATACAGCATTCTCCTTATCAAGTACAAGACTGGATGAATGGGCTGAAAGCCAGCTGGACTAAAAGATCAGCACGCAGTAACTTGAGTTCTAGATGGTGTCCAATAACAGACAAATTACCACAGGGGGATTTTGGGGCTAACAGAGTTCATTAAAAAAATCATCATGAGACAAAATTCACTCTCTGCAACTTTCAGAATGATGCTAAGTTAGGAAGGGTGGCTGCCACATTGAACAGTAAAGCTTCAATACAAAATTTGCTTGAGAAACTTGAGGACTAGACCAGCACATAATCGTGAAGTTCATCAAGAAGCAGAATAAAATTTTGCATGGAGGGGGAGTAACTCCATGCATCACTGCAGACTGAGAAACAACTGGCTGAGTTGCTCTTGGCCCTGATGAAAGGACCTGGGGGTTAAAGTGAACGTCAAGCTTGGTATGGTTGAATGAAAGCAGGACCAGCAAATCAAGGGAGGTTATTACTCCTCTCTACTCAGAGCTAATGACACTGTGCTTAAAACGCTATAACCCGTTTCAGGCCACCCAATTCAAGAGAGATGAGAAAGCACAGCCCACTTAACAGCTACCAAGATGGCAGGGGTCCTGCAGCATATGACCTACAAGGAGAGGATGAGGGAGCTGGCCTTATTTAGCCTGGGAAAGAGGACGCTAAGGGGCAAGGCAGGGGGATCAAGCTGCAACCCACAGCCACCTGTGGGGCAGTTACACAGACAGCACAGCCAAACTCTCCTCACTCATGACCGACGACATCACATGGGCTCATAGCCACAACCTGCAGCTTGGGAGGTTCAGAGTGGACATGAGCAGATGCTCTTTCATTACAAGGAGTAGTGCAGTGAGCTCGGGGGTACTCAGGACTCAGCTGTATGGGAACAGTCAAGTAAGAAGTTAGGATAATTTGTTCTTGGTATTCTAAAAGCTTTCATTTCAGGTGTTAGAAATGCCTATATCAGCCATTATTAAGTATTGCTGATTCCTATGATCAGGATGGAGAGCAGCTATGTTGAAAAAAACCCTGAGATGCTCAGTGCCTGGGTCAGTAGTGGATTTCTGTCAGTTACAAGGAATAAGAAAATTGCTTCCCAGACCTCTTATAGACAGCATCTGACTGTCCACATGCCAATACTAGGCTTCTAAGTGGTGTCCAGGACTGACTTATAATCAGTCTCGTTGTGCACAAATAGTAAAATATTGTGCCCCTGATGCCATCTTAAAATTCAGTGGTATTTGTCACACCAAAGGCTCTTTTCTTTGATTGAAAGGTGGTTTTATATATTCTACTGAAACCTAGATACTATAAAAATTACCAAGTAGAAGTCAGGAAAGGTTATGTGGGTAAGTTTTATAACTGCGAGCATATCTAAAGCATATTTGTAGCCATCAAAATAAAACCCCCCAGAAAACTAGTATTATTCATGTATATTTACAACTTTATAATAAAAAAAAAATTTGGCTAAAATGGCCTAAGTAAAGAGTTCCCAGATGAATTTACAAACAAAATATAAAGTCAGAAAAGTATGGAAAATGTAATGCATTCACTTGCACAGTACATACACATCCCTGCATTTTAAAATACACATCTTAACACTGGACCTATTTTTTTTAAAGGCCAGAGAGTTTTTCAAAGTGACTGATAGATATAGAAAGGCTAGAAAGATGTGTTTCAAAATATATTTGCTTAACTTACATGGCAAACATTTCATATATTCCAGTGTAATTTCATAATTCATTTTCATTCTTTATTTTTAATACTTTCTACACCAGAAGTGACAGGTCTCTAAGTAGAAAAGAATTATGAACAGAATAAATCTGAAATACACGAAAACAGGAATTACAGTTTTCTTTCAAATTAGTTCTGGAGCATGCAATATTTAGCAATAGGTTTTTCAAATGAAGCCAGAAGTTAACCAATATGTATAAACAACAGATACATTTACATTTATACCATAATCAAGCTATATACAAAAAGCATCATACAGCACTTCTGAAAATAACTATTTAGAACAACAGTTGTTATAACATGGTTGTTCTATGCCATGGCTGAAAGCATGCATGCAAATAAAATTCAGATATCATACATAAATCTTAAAAGCAATGACAAAGACTAGTTGTATTATATACAAAAATCTGTTAATTAATAGCATTTAAGACAATGCCAGAAGTTTGACAGAAGTGTACTAAGAAGATGCTCTATTTGTGGAACTCTGTGCTAAGTATTATATCATTTTTTTTTTTTTTTATAGTCCTCTTGTAAATCAGTGAAATAATACCATGATGTACATTGTAACATTTACTTAAGATTTTTCTCAAATAATATAAAAAAGGGCCCTCAACAAAATTATTTCATTATGACAAAAATGGAAGTCAAGTGAGAGTTTTTGCAGATTTTTTGAAATGTCATTACCACGTAAGTATATTCTTGAATATTACTTTCAGCAGGTACATCAGTAACATAGTATAGATGAAGCATGAATTGTGATTTGCTTCAGCTGCATCAAAGGATGCAGTAACATTTTTAGATAGCAAAAGAATATTTTTATTTGTAACACATATTCTCATTGTATTAGATCTTGGCAGTAAAATCTATATGAAACAAACCTAAAACAAAACAAACCAGTAAGGGTGAACTGATGCCTCACCCTATGACATGCTGGGTGTGTGGTGAATCAAATTATTTTTCAGCTTCCTAAGCTTTTGTTACTGTTATTGTTAAGCACTTTCAGCCAGATCCGTTCCACAGTACAGTTCCCTCTGAAACATGTCAACAAACTCAGCATTTAGTCCAGGCAGAAATGAAACTGCTTCTAAAAGCAATTAGTAAAAGGCTGAAATGCATTTTAAACAATGCTCCTATATAAAATTCTGTCTTCAGAACATGAATTTGGGGAGACAAATATGAAATAAAAGATTGTATGTCATTCCACATGACTTTGGAACTACAGAGAGTAGATCTGGCCTTTTGCCTTATTAGTGATCATTCTGAAATGCCCTTGTATCCCCCCTACTACTTTTGACTAGTTTTTTTCCTCTTGAAGAAAACAACACAGAATGTAAATGTATGAACCATTGGAATGACAGACATATGAAAGGTAAAAATGATGGATACAAAGAAGTTAAAGAATTTGATTTCAAGAAAATTGCAAAGTGCTTGAATCTGTGACTGACCGATTTCTGAAATATCTCCTTTCCCACTTATTTCTGGAGAACAGAAGAAAATGAGAATATTCTAAATGAGGCCTTGACTATTTTATCTATTTTTTAATTAATTGGCCAAGGTAGATGAAAGCATATAGCAAAGAAAATATATAAAAACTTAAAACACAGAATTTCAGCCAAATTAACTTGTTTATGGAGGATTACTAATCAATATATATTTGATTAAGTCATATACCCAACATTTTTCTGCATTTAGAATAAAGTGTTTTTAAGTATGTAAAATTAATACATTGTAACTGTAATTTTATAAGCAGTGCTAATTTAGCACTGTTTTTTCATTAATGCTTCCTGTTCATACTTTTTTAAAAAAATACTTTCTTGTTCAGTTAGGAGCTTTACTAATATTTTGACTAATCAGTAAAAAAAATCAGTAATCAGACTTCATCTATTTGGTGTACTTGTGCTAGAGATCTCCATGTATCATAGAGTGATGTATATGAAAATAAACACCTTAGAGGCCACTTTGTCTAGCTTGTGTTCTGTGCCTCTCAACTTGTAAGCAATTTTTACAGAAGCTGTTTTAAAGAACAGTTTATCTCCTATGACACTGCACATGCTGATGCTCAAATGTACCACCAGGAAGCTAACAGGAAAGGAAAAAACAACCCACCAAAACACCTTGAAGAAGCACTGGGGATGACAAAGGTCTTCTATCTATGTATCTTCAGTATTTTCAAAAGAACATATCAGTAACAAAGACAAATTTCACAATCATAATAAAGAATATCCTCTGCCACCAGTATCAATAAAGTAGCTGAAAATTTACTAAGACATCATCTTTCAGTCACCCACTCCCCATCTCAGGTTCACTGACTTGTCTTGATCATAGCAAACGTCTCCTTTCCACATAGGCTTCCTATCCACAACTCCCTCTTCCCAGGTCTTTAAACAGGTTCAGTATCTCCCCTCCTCCAACTACAATTCACATGGTTTTCTTGTTCCTGTGTCTTTCTCTAACCAGTCCAACTTCCTTCTTTCAAGTCCTGGAGCTTGAAAAGTCTGGATTTTGCTGCCTTTCCACCTGATTTACCACTGTCTCCCAATTCTATTTCTGCACATTTACTATCCAAACTCTCCAGCCCACCAATCTCAGTCCCAGCATGACCTCTGTACTTGGCTGTGAGTACCAGTTTTTTTGACCAGACAATCACAGCTCAAGGGTTTGTCTGTCTGTAACCCAAGGCCCTGTTTCATATACCACATCTACATGACTTTGGCTTAGCTTTACTGAGGAAACAAGTTAAGATGTAATACAGTACAAAAGCCAAACTCTGCTAGATGAGCGAAAATTTCCGTTGCATCTGTTGATTTGAAATGGTATACAGTAGTGACTCAAGAAAAAAAAAAAAACAAAAGGAAAAAACCCACGAACATTAAAAACCCCGAGAATACAGTGGAGAATCTGAAGATGGCAATACAGCAAGATCAGGACCAGCCTGGTCCAAGGAACAACAGAGGCTGAAACGTCTTCACCTTACCAATGCCTGACCAGCAAAGATTCATCAGACATCTGCACTGAGTGCGATACTCATACTAAAGCAACATGCCAGTCCTCACCATAAGTGAATATGTAATTGCTGTGTATTCTTGAATTATGTACATCCTGCTTGCATTTCTCTGTGAACGACAAAAGATGACTGAAGTGACCCAGAAGTTACACAGCTGTCCACATACACTGCCCCATTTTATTCTTCTCATCTAGTGCAGCACTTGTCTACTCTACATCTGAATCAATCAGACTTCAAATTATCAGTCACTGACAGCCATCTTTGTTCTCAATCCACACTTCTTTTCTTTGCAAGTCCTGTAGCAACTTAGAGGTCCAACTGCAGGGATATGTATGGTCAGCTGGCCCACAGAACACTCAAAGCACAGATGACAAAAGGTATAAAAACTGCTATACCATGACTCTGGTAGTTACGAGGAAACTATTCCTCTCACAATATTCTTAAAGGCTTCCAATTTTCCAGATTTCATCAAATTGACACGGATATCTTTCTTCTCTGTCCTTGGGAAAGAAAGGGAGGTCTTTGCCAAAATTCAATTTACTGATCAAAGACTTCAATTCACTTTTCTTCTTAAAGGCATATGTGTGTATGTGTTGGGGGGCAACCTGGGCAAGACAACACATTTGCCCAAATCTCAGATTAAGAGTGTTGGCTGAAAACATCCAGCCTAATAAAGATACACAGAGATATGGAGAATTTTGGTCCAAGTGATTAAAATTTTGCAAGTAAAAAGAAACTGAAAAGAGGGTCTTGTACTTTAATTATAACCACTACCCAGCATATCTTTCATCTGTACCAATGCCAGTTAAAAGCCTTCAGAAAGTAAGCTTTGCTAGGTTTCAGTCATGGACATTTTGTTTGATGATTTCACCGTTTCTCCTTTCACAGGCTGTAAATCAGCATTTCATAATACAATCATTGTACAGAATACGCATCATTCATGATTCTTGATGAAATGGAGTGGTTAACTTTCATTATTTCAGAAACAAAAATAAGTGCGAATTTGAAATAGATGAATTGAAGCTAACTTTGTAAAAGAAGAACCAAACTTTCATAGGAAAATGCTTCTGAAAAAAATTAATCAAACATTAACTTTTAGCTCGTTCAAAGACTTCTCTCTAATGGATTCCAGAAATTTTCTCCCTTGTTGACAGAGACACAGAAAGCCTCAGATATAATGACCAACAGAAGCTGAAGCACTATTTTTCCCCAAAGCTCTGGTGCCTAAGACAGAAGGAATTCTTTTGTCTGTTTGAACAATGAAAATGTTGCATACATATTATGAAACAGCAAAATAAAAAATAACACTCTAAAAGCATTCCCATTTCTGGGGCTGGTAGAGAACATTAAATACACTCAAGCTACTGAAAAAGGTAAGTGCAGCAACATTTAACCAGAAATACAGTTTTTCCTTTTCTTCAAGTAACTTGTTAATTATATGCATTAAACTCACTGTTAATTGATAAATTTTGCTTAAGGTGACAAGAGTTACATTTTGAACCTTATCACTTTAACTTAAAAAACCCACCAGCTTCACATAGCAATTTTACATATATTTGTCAGAGAAAATGTACTTCAAAAATATTTAATACGGACTAATCTATGCTGAAAATACTGTGCTGCTTAATTTCTGAATTTTATCAATTTTCCTTACTAAAAAAGTTAATATCACCTCCTACACATGGCTTAATATAAAATTTAAATAGAAAAATGAGGGGAGCATGGCAATTTTTCTGAAGTATCCCATGGAACAGTGAAACTAGTTTTGAATGAAATATTAAGGTATTTTCATAATTGGAATGAGACAATAAGATATTTAAGTAGAACTAAGTACATACACTATTAACTGAAGTTTTGAAATAAAATTCTCAGGTCTTTTAAAAATTTGTTATGTATCTTCTGTGGTAAGCAGGACCAAATGAAAAAAGGAAAAATATTTAGGTACCAAGTATTATATACTGTAAACTTAATCCACCTTTCCTTTCTCACAAGATGCAAAACACACAGTTATAAATACCCAACAATCAAATGGGCTAGCACAGGCTAATGATTTTTTTTTTAAGGTGTCATTTTCTTTCGGAGAAGAATCTAGAGGAAATGACAGTAAGCAGGAATATAGGACATGCCTAACTGTTTGCTATGGCTTACATCAACCACTCCAAATACACACACATGTGCGCATGCAGATATACTTAACAATGTATACACAGATATGAGCTACTACCTACAAGGTGAAAAAGAGGCTGCAATGGGTTTCATATAGCTTAGATATTAATGGCTAACTCGCACAAACTGTTCAGATCAAGTCTTCAAGGAACTAGGATCTGTATCAGAAGAAAACCTTACTGTTAGTCCTCTTGTCACCGCACAGAAAGCCAGCTAATGCATTCCCACTTTTGCTTGGAAAGAAGGAGGGGGAGGATCTTAACTCGGCATTTGTAAAAACTGCACCCACCACCCCACTTTGTAGGGTACCCCACTATCCACCAGAGGGTATGCAAAGGGTAACTTACAGGCTGACAATCCTCCTGCCCTCATGTTCTCTGTTTCTCAGGAAAAGGACATTATCCCTCTAGTGTAATGCCGCTAGACCATCCCTCCTAGTACTTCTAACTCCTAACTCCTCCTTTGTAGCTAAGAAAAAGTATGGAGTTTTAGCTATGACATTATTTATTATTTTCTGGGGTTGAAAGGAATTAGCAAACAGCCCTTCACAGTTGAGTGTCTCAGTCCACTGCTAAGTCAGATGATACAGCTCTCTTAATGCAATTTGACAGGTGCCCACTGAAAGCTATCATTAGATGGGATGACACTCTGATGCACTGAATTTGGAAATGCATTTGGAAAAGGCACTTTTCAAAGAGAGCAGAGGAGGGGGTTGGAATTGTATGTCTTACCTTAACTTACAGAGTGGAGCCCTCCATTAAAAGCTGTAACTTTCAATGGAAAACTATGAGCACTGGTGGTTCTGCAGCATGTTGCTCAATGAAGTAACCTTTTGAGCTACAACTACAAACTACAGCTATGACATGGTCTCCCCAAGACATGGATTTAATAAGCAAAGTAACTGAAATACTTTCTCATCCTTAAGTAGTGTTCTTAATGACTCACTATATTGACTACAGGAAGATGTTTCTTTTATAACAAACCAAGTTTTGCTAGTTATAAACAACAGAAGAATTTTTATGGACAATAAATATGCTTTTTCCTTTCCCTCCACTCAGCACTGGTGAAAACCACATCTGAAGCACTGTGTCCAATTCTGGGCTGCCCAATACAAGAAAAGATAATTGTATCACTGGAGCAAGTCCAGCAAAGGGACCACGAAGACGATTAAGGGACTGGAGTATCTGTCATGCAAGGACAGGCTGAGAGGACTGGGTTTATTTAGTCTGGAGAAGAGAAGGCTCAGTGGAAATCTTCTCAGCGTATATAAATACATGATGGAGAGGAATACAGAGCCAGACTTCTTAGCGGTGCCCAGTGAAAGGACAAGAGGCAATAGGCAAAAACTGAAATAAAGGAAATTTTTTTTAAACATAAGATTTTTTTTTTTACCATGAGAAGGGACAAGCAACAGAACAAACTGCCCAGGGAGGTTGCAGAGGCTTCATCCTTGGAGATATTCAAAACCTAACTAGACATTGCGCTGAGTAACATCCTCTACCTGACCTTGTTTTGAATAAGGTGGCTGGACACTAGACCAGCTCTGTAAGTCTCTTCCTATCTCCACTAGTCTGTGATTCTGCTTTTAATAAAAGCAGAAATGGTTTAGACAAGCCTCTCAGAATTAAAGAAAATTAAAGTCCTGTGTTTTTTAATGTGAAGAACTAAGATTACCACTGGAGTTTTAGAGGCCTGCTGGTTTTCTTATCTCTTTCTCACAGCAATGTTATTAAAAGAACTGTCAGTAGGTACCAGCAGACAACAGTCTGCTTTTATGTAAATTTAAACAATTTTTTACTAAGACTGGTTACAAAGTAACATTTTTTTTTCCTTTTCATCTGTTCTGCATTTTAAGATATTAAACTGCTGCTTTTTCACTTTTTACATACCAGCACTTGACAAATCTCTCCAAAATGTACAAAAAGTTCCATTAAATATTACTGGATTGATTGACATCATGCAACTGGACTACTAAAACTAGCACTATTGATTTTACTCATGCAAACCTAAAATCTTGATATTACATTCCCTCTCAAGAAAGAACATTTTTTCCTCAAGTGTTTTTCTTAATATCCCTCCACAAGACTCATACACGCACACTTACAAATAGTCTTCATAAAGCCAGAAAAATCTAAAAGGTGCTTTCTTTTCCTGTCATTTATTACAAAATGGTCTTCAATACTGAAGCAAACAGCTTTATAAATAAGGTTACCCCTGCCACAATTTCTCCTGCTGTTACTGAATTCCATTTCTTATTCTTTCTGAAACTCTTCAGAAATCAACCATTCCTTTCCAGTGCTGATTTTTTGGTCACAGTTTGTACCATCCTCAAATTACTTCATCCTTCCTCTTCTCAATTTCTGCATCATCAAATAGTAATGCAAAATACACACCCTCAGGAAGTTATGTCCCCAACAATTTCTAGACTGGATTCCTTCTAGCCTCTATGTAAAATTTCAGATTTTTATTTCACTACTTCAAGTGTCTACAGAATTTGAAAGTTGATTTCTCCTCTATTCATTACTCATTTACATTCCTCTCTGCCTACTTACCCCTTCTTTTGTCTCATTTTCTTTTCTCAGTTTCCCAGAAGCTCCCTCTTGAGAAGCATTTCTGTATTTTCATCTTTTTCTCATGATACTTAAAAAAATATAATAGAAATATGATTTAAATATCCTAAATGTCTCAAAATCAGTTGGTGTTCTCAAAATTGCTCTGGACTTGCATGGATTCCTGCCGATTAAACCAGCTGTGTATTTTTTTTGCACCTACTTAACGTCAATAAGCATTTCTAATAAATCACGCTTCACTTCCAGAAAATTCTTCCACACACCTCCTCACGTAGTCTGAGTTTCTATACACAAGGACAGCCAATTCAGAAACGTATATAGACTCCATTACCTCAAAAATGGCTCTACAAAGGAAATGACAAATTTCAATGGACTTCACAATTTCATAAAGACAGAGTTTAAAGATTTTTTTTTAATTGCCTTTTACCAGGCATAAACCACAAGTCTGTGCTAATCAGCAAGCTCTCCGTTAGATGCAAAAATGCAGGCAGCAGTCTCATCCATTCTCTTTTATGTTTTATTCGCCTGGATCGCTGAGCAGAGATGGGAATACTTAAATAAGCAGTCCATACCACAAGGTCCAAAGAGACTTCCATTTTGAGGCCTGGGAAGGCTTAATACAGGTATACTTATAGAATAGAAGATTTAACTCCTCTCCTCTATTTCCCTAGGTAGCAACATCAGCACCAGGCATAATTTGTCTCTGACTTTCAGTAACAAGAACACTTTAGAAAGCTCTTCAAATTTATGAGATTTTTAAACCCAAGGATAAACCTTGGCTGCAGTTTACACTGAAGTGTGCACTTTTATTCATACAATATTTTCTTACCAAATTATAATCAAGTTTCTGCTATGCAATTTTGGTGCTGCTATTGCTAGCTTTTATTGCTGTATTAAATTGTTAGCAAACAGCTAAAGGCTGCCAAAACAATTTAATCACATCTATTTCATTTTTAATAGCCTTTTGTAAAAACAGCTCTGAAATTATTGTTTACGTATTATAGTCAAATAAATGCCAACAAATTGTACCATTTAGGTTACTACCATTAGGATTTTTACAATTATTTTAGCTTTTATTAGAACATTATTTTTTAGAATTTAGTAAGTTAGCGATCAGTCCACCATTACCACTGAATTATAGTTGTATTTACTTCTATCTACCCAAGCTAAAACTGAGAGATACTTCAACTTTTAAGTATCAGTACCGTATTCACCTTTGGCTGTCACTACCATTTCAGCTTCCTCTCAGAAACACAAACAACTCATCAAAACTGTTTTAGCATATGTGGGATGCTGAAGCTTTCAGTAAGTCCTGAAGGCGCTATTAGTTGCCACAGTCATCCTAAGACACATCCTACCCTTAAAACCCTATTGTACACATTAACTTTCAGGAAAAGTAGGGAGTTAGTTGTCTGTGTTCACTTTTACCTGCAAATATTTAAATTATATACGTGGGTTTGGTTTTAGATTTCAACTGAACAAACTGAGGTTCTCTCTGCCCAGAATTTAAGATTATTTTGAATTTGTCAAAACTAGCACGCCTTCTTGGCCAACCAATAAATAATGTGATGGCAAACATGTTCTAACATTTATATATTTTCTCTCAAGTAAGTCACTGTACAACTGAAACTATGTTTATTTCCAGTGACTCCAAACTAAAATATTTTATTCATATTTAGATGTCCCCTCAGGGAAGCAGAATGACTTACAATGACAGCAACCATCATCCAACACATTAAAACTGGATGGGAGAAAGATAAAATAAATTATGTGCCAAGAAGACTTCATACATCCTTAAGAAAACAAAAGCAAAAGCTGTGTTTTTTAAAGATAAAATTGTATGCTGTGTTAGAAACAAGGAAGGCTTTTCATTAGTTCTGAAAAAGGAAATCGAAAGCTGCCAAAGGATGCATGAACCACACTTTAGATAAGTAATTTTTCTGTCCAAGCATTCTTACATGTATTACTTTAGATGCAGACAAGCTCCTGTACGACATCAATGGGTAGCAGCTCTCTATTTTCTCACTCCATAAAAATTTATCCTTTGCCAAGTGACAAGTGCTGACCTTTCAGTGTACTATGTGTATTCATGCTTTGCTCCCTTCTACAATTGTTTCTAGTAATATACATCAAAAATGACAAGCAGAAATAAGTGTACTGTGTGTGCTGTGCTGTACAGCTGATGTGTAAGGTCTCTGTGATTGCTAATTAGAAAGGATGCTTTACTAAATTATCATACTTGGTATGCAATTACTGCCAAGCAACAACATAAATTAACCTTACAGAACAAGGTGTTCAATATTGATGGTGGAGATACGTACATTTCCCTTCCCCCCCCAAACTAGTAAAATCCAATGTCAGAAAGAATGTGTATCTAGAACAGCTTTGGTTTTGACTTTAAAAAAGAACAGAGATTTCTGTATGCTTGGCCACCCTTCCTCTACCTTCCTAACCTAACTTTTGTTTCTTTTTAATAAGAAAAGGGAAAGTCAGCAAAACAAAATGTCACCATTAAATCATTTCACAGCGTTTTGTGTCAGAAATGTAATGGAAAATGTGCACATCATGGGAAAGGTTACTGTTCTTCCAGAACATCTTTTCACTTGGTTGAGAGCTCATCCCTCTACATAACTGTGCAGGCACTACTGATGGTTGTTCTCCCTGGGCTTAATTTGGCAGTTGAAGGATTGTGGCATTTTCAGGAAACCACAGTGCAGTGATTTTAGTGGTTATCCAGCTGAAAGTGATGGTATGATTTAGAATAATTACTCTGTTTATGTGCAATGGTAAAAGTCAGTTACTACACCATATTCCAATGTCAGCTTATACTTTACTGTCTATTTCCCTAATATGGCATCACATCAGATCTGAAAGTCAGAATTAGAAGGATTTATTGTCCCTGTTCCTCAATAATAAGTACACATGCAATACAATAGCATTACTATACCTAGCTTAACAGACAATTGGGGGGGGGGGGGGGGGGAATTCAGTTCAGAAATTCAGAATTCAATTCAGAAAAAATCAGTTCAGCCAGTTAATCAAAAGAACTGCAAATTAATTTACACTTGCCCTTTGCATTGTTACAACCAGTGATATGAAAAAAAGTGAACAGACCCATATTAGTCTCTGCTAAAAGCTTTTACATATTCTTGAACAAAACATAAGCATTTTTTTTTTTTTGCATATCCTTTCCACAGCCTTTCTTCTCAAAACTAACTGCAGTTACTAGGTCTTCCTCAAGACGAAGTCAGAGATAGGCTTAAAAATTTAGCTGTAACCTCATTTAAGAGAGCACAGCAAGATTCTTAAATTGAGTGTTTCTCATCTCTACAAGACAGCAATATCCAAAGAACATTTGTTCAAACGACAAGATTTAAAAAAACAAAACCAAAGAACCAAAAAAACCCCACTTTAAGGTAAAGACCAAGTATTAAAAAAATTCATTCAAGGGTGAATGTGCAAAAAAAATCTGAAGAATGAGGTTGTTATAAGGTAATGAAGTGCTACCTGAAACATTCAGCGATACTGAATTTCTGTCTTAATACAGAATCTTGTCTTTGGCATTTTAAATGGCCTGAAGCAAATCAGGTACAAAAGCTTAACTTAATTGAGATGAGAATGTAAAGGAATCACACAAAGTATAAGTCATAATAACAATCTCAACTGTTGTGAAGATTAAGCCAGTTTTATTAATTTTAAGGCAAAGCAAAATGTGAATCTAGCCTTGGACATGGTACAGATGACAAACATTAAAAAAATTAGAATAAAATAAAAACAAATAAAAATTTTAATATCATGTAAAAGATAATAACAAAATTAAATAGTAAGGCAGAAAAATAAATTAAAAACATATAATTCTGTTTTACAAATTCCTAAGATTTCCTTACAGAAATTTAACCTATAATTTCAATGGCCACACCAATAGGGAACTAAAGATAAGTGACAATAGACAAAATTAAAAAAAAAAAAAAAATCCAGTCGATGTCAAAATTATGCTAAAGTACAGAAACAACAAATAAAACTGACAACTCTATTCCTTTCCCCAAAAACCAAGGACATTATATAAAAAGATTAATATTAACTTTTACTATTCTCATATTACCTATTGAGATGTTGTTATATGCAAATTATTTCAGCTGCCTCAAAATAATGTTCAATAATAAAACTGAATTTCTCCTGTAACATATTCTGCAAAAAAAGCAATCTTTACCAAATATATCATAACGCTGAAGAGGCATTATGACAAGAGCTTTTTTTCATTTTTTGTTGTTTATGTTTTTAAAAGTATGTTCTCCAGTGAGTAGCTCTGAAATATCTTAGGGTATAAATCTATTAAGCTAAAAAGAACAATAATAGCCCATATACATGTAGATTATCTACAGCCTCTGAGGTATTAATATCATGTGTAAAATTCTTGATTTAGTCCCAAATTAGCGACCAATTGCATGCAACTATACTCCATTGATTTATTAATATAAACTTGTCCTATATGCCATTTTAGTCACGTGAAGAATAACTCTGGTCAATGCTGAGAAAAGTGACTCAAAATCCTTAATCTCCCTGTACCTGCTTTTCATGTATGGGCTTCTTTGATAATGTAAACATACTCTCACATTACTCCAAGATAGAATTTATTTTGAATAGTCTAGATGAAGTTTTGCACCCAAACCTCAGGCCTCCTACTATCAAACCCCCATACAGATTAACTAACTACAGATCAAAAACTTGTAAAAGTATTGGGCATCAGTAACAAAAGTGAGAAAAAAATATGTGTGTAACAGTAAGAATCACTATTTTGCATATTAGGATTTCTACTCAAACAAGCTATAATTTATATTATGGTTCAGTGGATTGTCATTTAATTCAGAAAACTGACTGCACAGATGCTTACTTGACACTAATTGTGACAAGTCAAAACTGATGCTGCAACACAGCATTTAAATGGTTATTGTCTCCTGCTGTGGTCATCTACATTATTTTAAAACCTGAACACAAACATTTTCAGGTTTTAAATTTCATAAGCATAAATTTCAGTTTCATGGCTTCTGTAGCAATGGCTGAGATTAATGATGCAAAACAACTGAATTTATAAAGAATTTAAGATTGTTTCCTGAGCATCCTATACTATGAAATGTTCTGATGTGATAACTGTGCTGCACTGAAAGTGCCTGAAGCAGTTGGGCCACAATGGTGGAGTATCTGGCACATTCAAACACCACCTGAATTGAATTATTTGATGCAATTTTGATGCTGTAAGAAAAAAATTCTTAAGAATGCCCACAAAAATAAGAAGCTACTGACCCCATCAAGATAGATATTTTTGCAGCCATAACCTACTACTGGTAACCAGACTGGGAAATAATTTGGTATGTCATCAGTCTTCCCTCTGCCATCATAGGTAATGTGATTTTATATTCTGCATCTTGCTTCGTTAAAGTAATTTTAATCTTCTGAAGAGGCACCTCACTTGGTGACCACTTTTATCTAAAAAATTCACTAATTACTTATAGCAAAGATAATTAGGACATCCTTGACCTTATATTTTTTTGTTTTATAAATTCTTCCAATCCTAGGAGTTAGAAAAGACAAAAAGGTGCAAAGGTCTCTAATGCACTTATTTCCTAAGGCAACCAGAAAAATAATATATAAATCCTGAAATATATAGTTGTTTTGGGAACAGATGACAACTGCCAAATACAGTTTCAAGCTGTAATGTACAAATCCATGATTGCAGCACCAGACTTGATCAGCTGTAACTGAAGGAGAGAAAAAGAATAACTGTATTTTTAAAAATTCACTGATCAAAAAAAGATAAAATACTACTTGTTAGTAGAAAACAAAGTAACCCTGTAGAAAGAATTGCTTGAAACTCTTCTTTACAATGGTTATCTTGTTACATACTTCTAAAGTTTATGACACTGATACACAAGCTTTTCAGATCAGCAGACTTTAAATATCAGTACTAAGAACTTCTGACAACTGAACACCTGAACCAAACTTGTAACTGAAGAGTTCATGAACTTCTGCTGTTCACAAAGGTTCTACAGATTAAAGCCCAGCATACAAGAGCTTGGGAGTCACTGGACTACAACTGTAAAAAGATCTAATGTTGAACTTCAAGGAGGTTTGACTGACAGATCACTAAACAGTCCAGGAAATAATGTAAAGAAAACATTCGGGGGATGCACAAACCACTCCCCCCCCCCCCCCCCCCCCCAGTCACCTGGTAAGAGGAACACTAATAAACCTTGCCAAATATCACAATAATACTCCAACAGGGTTTTAGAACTTTCATAACACTGAAGAGAGACAAACATGCCTTTTTTTCCGCTATTCTAGACACTTAAAAAAATTACACTTCACAATGTTTTAACAGGAAATGCCATTAAATAGCAAAAAGAAGGAAATTCACAGAAATCCTACCTTTTTCATGGGGAAAAAAAAATTTAAAAAAAATCAGCCTTTGCTGTATCTGCACTTGATCAAAAAGCACAGGTAGGCAGAATAACCTTTCACGCAGTTTTGTTCTTTTTTTCAAAATGAAGGCTCAGTGCTAAGCTTTACACAAAAATAACATTAGATGGTCCTGTGCATATTTCACAACCTGGCTTTCTCAATTCTGATAATGCAGAATTGAATGGAAACAAGTCTTTTAATCATGGCAGTATCTTCAAAATTTCAGTTTTGGGTCACTCCTACAGACCACCTCTAATATAGTTTCTTCAAGATGATACTGTATCAAATCAAACCAAAGATGGAACAGAAAATCAGTATCCAAAGACCTGAGCTTCTGCTCTTTAGATGGCTTAAATTCCCTTAAGACTCAAGTAGCAAAACAATCAGGGGAAAAATTTAATCTGGGTTTCAATTCAGATTCTGCTGTCTCATTTCAGGAAAATAACCGACAAATGCACTCCCAAAAGAAATCCTTTAGGTACCAGGTAAACAGAAGGGTTCCTAATTAACAAAAAATTCAAGAGTCTGCCATGGGCTTTTTGCAGTAGAACTTCAAATGTTCTAGGCACGTGCAGCTTTAGGCACCTGGGTAGCCCAAATGCAAACGTGGTTACCACTCTGCTTCTAGAGAATGACAGCAATATGAATCTTCCTACCAGACCTATGCCTGACTTTTAGGTACTTCGCAAGAGGGCTTCAGAATGCCTACAGCTTTTTCTGAATGTCTGTCCTAGCAAAAGAATTTACTGAAAATTAAAAATCTATGGTATTTTACAGTAAAATGCAATGCAGCACAGGCAATTCAGTTTGAATAAAGTCCTCTGTGAACGAAAATGTGCATTTGGCATTATATGTATTATCCTGCTATCTATCATAAAAAGAAACACTTTTTAGAAGGCAATAAAATGAGGTAAATGGCAGAAGAAAATTATCTAGCAGGTAACTTCAGCAGTTAGAAAAGTTAGTATGCAGAATTAATCCCTGTACATTATATAGCAGAAATAAACTACAAAACTGAATGTTACATTTCCTTTCAGTCAGGTAGTTCATTCCAACAAAATAATGCATTTGTAATCCTCTGTAAAACATAAGATTGTTGCAAATTGTAACTGAATTAACTAACACTTTCCTTGTGATTAATCTCTACATTAGCAGCTTTAAACTTCTAAAACTACTGTAAATCACAGGCTTTCACTTACGATGATGAATTGTTAATTTTGTTGCAGTGCATTTGAAGTAATTAATAATTAATATGCTTGTTCTGGAATAAACTTCAGCTCATGCAGAGCTTCAAAATCAGCAGACAACAGACTAGGAAGAAATCCTTAACTTGAAGGCTGGCATGCCACTCTGCATGGAAATGTAAGAAATAAAAACGTGAAGATGAACCTATACAAGACAAATGCAATTAAGGAAATATGGTAACAGTTTTAGAGAGAGAATTTCCGGAGGATTCAGAAGAGCCTGTCTAGAACATACTTTCTGTCAAAACCAGAATTAAAATAGATCACTTTGTGCAGATAAGGACTCAGTCCTTTATACAGTATAAATTATTATCCTGAATTTGATACATACGTTTGTAGCACCAAAATTACAGATGTTGCATACTTTTTAAAGATTTTCAGTTATAGTATGATTTGATGACTCAAAGTTATGCCAAACCTTATCGTCAATTTTACTCAAGAGTTTTTTTCTTTAGTAAATCTGACACTGCGTATGTTTTTCTTCTTTCTCCCACCCTACTGCTCACCTTCCCTCTTCAGGCCTGCCTTGATACAGTGACTGCACATTCAGAAGATCAAACTTGTTTGAAACATGAGACTTGGTATATTGGGAAAAATAAATACTTTCACATTTAGCTTATTTCCTAGTAAACACCTGCAATAAAAATAAATACTACATACATGCTTAATAATTTGCTTTGCAGCTTTGTGTTTTTTTAATACTTTATAACCAGCATTCAAATCAACGTTTTCAAAAAATTCTATTCTATATCCTTTCAAATACTTGACCTTACTCTATTTTATCCTCTCTGTAATGCTGAAGTAGTAATTTTGTTTCAGTTGCTGCAAATCAAACGAAATGGAAAATTCTAACTCAACTGACAATAAAGCATAAAAATTCAATACACAAAACTATGAAAGAATGTATTACTAGATGCTTGCTCTAAATTGTGGGATGAAGAAATCTAATGCTTTTTCAGAGATTTATTTAACCTGGTCAAATATGATTTTACCCCATACATAAATGATATTCTAAATCTACTCTGCTTCTCTCAAATCTAGTATTGAGGTATCAATTTTATCTAATGCACTATATTCCCAAATATTACCAAAGCATATATTAAAGCCAACAACTGAAGGTATAGTATCTTTTTTTAATAGCAGCAGTTGAGAGCTGGATTATTTTTTGAGGAGAGGCCACTTCTTTAGAAGCGAAGTCATTTAGAAGTCTTCCCTTGGAATACTTTAAACTAGATTAGACCACGGATTCTTCTTTAAGAAAAACTGTTCTACATATTAAAATACACAATTCATCTTAAATTTTTCTTTTACCAGAACAGAATAGACAGTATTAATGTGCTAGAAGCACTTTGTGTGTACAGTGGTACAATCACTGACTTACTCCACAGTATGGTGCAAGATGGAGGGCAAGCTTTACCTAATACATATTGAGCCACCTGAAATACACTTCCTTATCCATGTTTCTACTAAACATGGTTAAGTTCTAAAGGGAGCTATTAGAGACCTATTTTTAATGACCTGCATTAGTGAGTTATGGCCTCACAAAAAAAAAGGATATACTTATGAATCAAGCAATTCCTTTACAACATCTATATTTCTAAGTGATTAATGCAAGACTGTAATAAAGCACTCAGGAAACCTATTAAATGTCTAAATTATATACATCCTTAAAAGATTTGCAAAATGAAACAAAAGCAAAGCATCATTACATCTATGTTTTCTAAACCAAACAGTAGAGGTCACCTCTAACAATATATCCTTTAAAATTCTTTTCTGAGTTCATTAGAAAATCTATCTTTTACATCAAGCTTTAGAAACTCCCATATTTCAAAATATGCCTTCCATTTCATGCAAATATTTTCAATATTTGATTACTCCTTAAGACTGAGCAGTATATTGTTATAGATGCCCACTGGTTTCACAGTACTTAAGGTTCAAGCACACATTGTAACTCCTTCCACTGAACTCTCATCTCTTTAAAAGTGCTGTGTCTTCATGCCTCCCTCAAACCTATCTGCATCAAATATAAAATACTAAAAATGCTCATATTTTACTACTATTCCTCTCAAAACATGAGTAAAAAGATATTAAAAATCCATACTTCTAATTACAGATATGTCATTCCTTAATGACATTTATCATGTTAAATGAGGCAAAGCCTGACCTGTGAGTAAATGTTTTCAATTAACTTTACACTGTTCAACTAATTTGTAATTCTTGACTGTGCCACTCACTAAAAATTGCAGGAGTATTTAGTTCAATAAAATACATTCACTGTGAATTCTTAAAAAAAAAAAGTGTTATCACAAAAGGATCACAAGACTGATCCTCTTCTGTGGACAAAACCACAAAACCTAAACTTTCAGTTCTAGTGCATGCTACTATACTGAAATAGTCTAACCATATAATCTGACATCAGTGATTAAAAAAGCACTGTCTTGGCATGTCTATAAATATATACATATGGCAACTACTAGCACATATAAAATAGGGAACATGTCAATATGTTTTAGAAAAATGCTAATAATTATTCTAACTTTAATCACTTTTTTGGTACAAAACTATAGTCACTAAGGCAAACCACCCCATTAATGAATCATTATAATTTATCAGAATGAAACATATGTTTTTAGGAACAATTTAAAATCCTTTCACAGACAATTATTTAATGATTTTAAATCATATGAACAAGAGGTTAAGCAAAGACACTGTACATATAACCAATAATCCCTCAGCCATCCAATGCTACACACAAGCACCTAAAATGGAGATTAAAAAAATTAATCTCCATTAGTCAAACTGTAATAACTAATTAAACAATTTAGTATTTTTTATTCCAGATTACTTACTAAATACTCTGCTGCACTCTTTGAAATAAGAAATAATTGCTTATCTTCCCCTAATCCTTACTCAGTTAGGAACCCCAAAGTGAGTGCAACACAAATTTTAGAAATATCTACAATATTTAAAAGCACATTGTTCAAGAGTCATGTAACCAGCCCTATTTGAGGTAACACACAGAAGGAAAAGCTAGAAGGCCCATCAAGATTATTCCTCAGATCTGCAGTTTCAGCAGTTGCATGTTTCCATTTAACTTACTCATCAACTTCCACATTCAGAAAAATTTCTTCTAACATCCCCACAAACCTCCCTTTTTTTAGTTGCAGATGGTTAGGAAAGGGTGAAAATAAAATTCAGTAATTAGAAAACATTTGAGTGAAGAGCAAAGATGATGACAAAGATCACTAGTTTTCCGAGGAAGTTTTGGCTTTAATAACAGACAGTGCCAAACAGAATGGATATTGAAAAAAATGTTTTCCTTGCTAAACATCTCTTGCTTACAAGGAGCCCTACCAAACTGTATTTAAAATAGCGCTCTATTTCTACTACCACAAAGGAGTCCTGCATGAAGGCAGGAGAAAGAAGCAGTGCAGGCAGAAGGTCGCTTCTCATACTTCGTGACAACATAGGAGAAAAAAAGGATTCTGAAAAGTTTGTGACATAGCAACGCTCTGCGGATCACAGCCCTGCAGAGCTTTGGCTACACAGCAGAAAGCCTATCTAGTAGCCAGCATCTTATTACAGCCCATGAATTTACTCTCATCAAAACAAATACAGCTTTAAGAACCAAAAAAATCACACTAAAAAAATTCAAATTTACTAAATACTTTACCATTGTTCAGTAATTATCAATAATAAGCCTTCACAACACTTTAGAAGCAGTGGTCCCCTAACTTGGATAAAATTGCAGCTATTTAAAGGAATTATCCGAAGAAAAGGAAGTTTTAAATTCATAATCTTCTTTTTAAAAACTAATATGGAAAACAAGACAGAAGACTTAAGGAAATATTTTCTAGAGAATTGTGAACAAAATATTAGAACATAAGAATTTCCTTCTCTCATGTAGGATTACTATTCTCCTTCCAAGTCTAATTATGAGGATGGTTTATGAGAGAATTTATTGGGTTTTGGCATGTAGTATGCTTATTTTTGGCCCATCTATATTATTACTAAAATATTTTTTCATGTACTAAACAAGACATACTACTAATCTTCTATCATATATTTTAATTGCAACTTAAATATACAGTTCTTCGAGACATGTTCTCATCCTTTATGTCCTCAAATGTGGTTTCTAACACTTTTAGAATAAGCCTGAAAGAAGAAAACTAATTCACTGCCTTTTTTACAGTAAGGCACGGTACATGCTGTTTTGTTCCTAGGATTCCCTTGACAAACCTGATCTCCTTCTACGACAGGGCGACCTGCTTATTGGATGAGGGAAAGGCTGTGGATGTTGTTTACCTTGACTTTAGTAAGGCCTTTGACACCGTTTCCCACAGCATTCTCCTGGCAAAACTGGCTGCTCGAGGCTTGGATGGGCACACGCTTTGCTGGGTAAAAAACTGGCTGGATGGCCGGGCCCAAAGAGTTGTGGTGAATGGAGTTAATCCAGTTGGCGGCCAGTCACGAGTGGTGTCCCCCAGGGCTTGGTTTTGGGGCCACTCCTGTTTAACATCTTTATTGATGATCTGGACGAGGGGATCGAGTGCACCCTCAGTAAGTTTGCAGATGACACCAAGTTGGGTGGGAGTGTTGATCTGCTCGAGGGTAGGGAGGCTCTGCAGAGAGACCTGGACAGGCTGGAGCGATGGGCTAAGGCCAACTGTAGGAGTTTCAATAAGGCCAAATGCCGGGTGCTGCACTTGGGCCACAACAACCCCCAGCAGCGCTACAGGCTTGGGGAGGAGTGGCTGGAGAGCTGCCAGTCAGAGAGGGACCTGGGGGTGTTGATTGACAGCTGGCTGAACATGAGCCAGCAGTATGCTCAGGTGGCCAAGAAGGCCAATTGTATCCTGGCTTGCATCAGAAATAGCGTGGCCAGCAGGGACAAGGAAGTGATCTTACCCCTGTACTGGGCACTGGTGAGGTCGCACCTCGATTCCGGTGTTCAGTTTTGGGCTCCTCACTACAAAAAGGACATTGAATTACTCGAGTGTGTCCAAAGAAGGGCAACGAAGCTGGTGAAGGGTCTGGAGCACATGTTGTACGAGGAGCGGCTGAGGGAACTGGGGTTGTTTAGTCTGGAGAAGAGGAGGCTGAGGGGAGACCTCATCGCCCTCTACAAGTACCTGAAAGGAGGTTGCAGAGAGCTGGGGATGAGTCTCTTTAACCAAGTAATAAGTGATAGGACAAGAGGGAATGGCCTCAAGTTGCGCCAGGGAAGGTTTAGACTAGATATTAGGAAGCATTTCTTTACAGAACGGGTTGTTAGGCGTTGGAATGGGCTGCCCAGGGCGGTGGTGGAGTCCCCATCCCTAGAGGTGTTTCAGAGTCACATTGACATAGCGCTGAGGGATATGGTGTAGTTGGGAACTGTCAGTGTTAGGTTAATGGTTGGACTAGATGATCTTCAAGGTCCTTTCCAACCCAGATGATTCTGTGATTCCTTCCCAGAACAAAATAGTCTTCCTGCATCTTTTATTTCTTGCAAACAACAGGGCTGAAGAAAGCCCTTTATCTTGTCATGGGCAGTTAAATACTGTTCCCATCAGTTCTCATCAGTATGATTGCATCAGCAACCACTGTAACATCCCGCCTCTATTTTACAGTCTGGTACTGAGCAGGATCTAGCAGTAGTAGCTTGTCCATGTAGGACAGTCACACAGTTACTGATGAGCTCGTACAGGCCCTCTGCCTCCAAACTGGAAATAAAATACAATCTGGCACACAACCCTTGAAATTGTATCAACTTCTACAGTAAATCATATGCTGTCATTGATAAAATCAGCTATTTTGAGTACAATACACCTGTAACCTGGGGACACATCCTGATTCTAAAGCTATGTGTTGCTTGCATATATCATTGATTCTGACTTTTTTCATAATTCTGATTCCTTGAAATAAAAGACGTATTTTGGCATAATCCTTACAGTTAAAACCAACAATTATATCTGAGCTAAAGAGATCTTGTCCAGAAAAGTCAAGTTGAAGCATACAGGACCTAAATATAGCACTATTTTTTATCTGAACTTATTATGAAATCATTTTAATGAAAGCTCAGTAGATTCAATTAAAATCCACTTTCTGGTTGCTAAGCTCCATTATTCTTTTTTCAAGAATTGTGAGCAGCTTCTACAGCTTCACAGAGGCCACAATGCCAGCTATAAAGTCAAAAAATCAGCAGAAGTTGTGGTCAACAGTAGCTATTCAATGGTAGCTATTCTACACTTTAATTAGATTTCTGCACCTACTAAAACACCATTGAACAGATTTTTTTTTTTCATTTCTGTTTCAAATAAGAAACACGATTATCAAATCCTTTTATTATCTGCATTAACGGAGGTACCAATAATACATTTTTAAAAACATAAATTCTGCATAATCCACATTTCAGCTCATAAAATTTTTAATGATGTTAAATTAATTACTTTTAGAATGCTCCTGTAGTTTTAATGTCATTAAATTGCTGGTTTGTTTATCTTTCTGACCTGCTCTAAAACACTGACAATTCACCCTGACAAGAGAAAATTATTCTCTTGTGTTAGAAAAACAGATTATCTTTGTTATTTACATCTTAATCCACAGTATAAATGTGTCTGGCAGGTCAATAAGTGAATCAAGTCAATATTTCTGATGTAATGTTTCCCCTAAATAAGCTTTTGTTTGTTTTTTGAAAAGCACATTTTCTTCGTTATAATCATGATGATGAAGTGATGAAGATGGAACTTTAATTCCTCATAAGGTCAGAGCATCAAACCTACCTGACTAGATTTTCATTGTCTCCAGTCCCTTTGCAGGTAGCACATTCAGTCCTTAAATCCTCTGACTTGGGCTTCTTTTGTAGAACAGACTGTCGTTGTCTTCTTTCTCTGGGAATCCGTTCCTGTCATAGCAGAAGGCAAAAGAAAGGAATGGGGGGAAAGGAGAGAAGGAAAGCAAATATTTTCAATCATAGCACTGAAAGTAACATATCAGCCTAAAGTTTAATTTTTTTGTGAAACTGTTAAAAAAACAAAACAAACAAACAAAAAACAAAACACTATATTCCAACCTCAGGTTTTTCTTCCTCAGGCACAAAGCTTCGTTTTCGTCCTCTAGTTCTCTAGAAGAAAATATATTTAAAATTTGGTATTAGGTAACAGAATGCTTTTGCTATTTATCTATTATTCCTAACAACAAAAATACCATGCTTTAAATTATTTCCTGTGGTAACTACAGAACCACTGAATGACAACTACAATAATCGATGTTAGAACAACATTTTCAGATTCTGGATATAAATCTACAGAACTAGCTACAAAGTAAATATAAATACGTGTGTTGACCTGAGCATGTGGAGTCTTATTCTAAAGAAGACTGCTGCCAGAACTACAAATCTCTTACAGACTTTCCACAAACTTAACAATACTAAAATGCATAATTTGAAAATGGATATGAACATTAGATTACAGTAAATTCCTTGAGCACGTAGAAATGCTCTATTTGTAAGCCAAGTGATCACATTAAAATTAAAAAACTTCATCAAAACAGAAACAGAAAAATAATTCTTACAGCTTTTGAGGAGTAAGCAAGAATTAAAGCTTTCAAGCTGAAGCTTAATATAATGGGTATATGGCAGATGTTCACAAAGCTGTAGCATATACGAACATATGACTGGTACACCACAGATGGAGTGGAAATTATTTCAGTATTGCAGTTGATCAAAAAATCTAAATACCAACAGTGCAGAGGAAAAGAGGTTTCCATGGACTGTAACAGCAAACACCAAAGGTTTACAGGCAGCTCTAAGTAAACCACACGCAACTCACATCAGTCCAGTTTTAGTCACTACGTTTTTATGTCTGAAACAGCAGCATTATAATCTGCACACATTAAGTAACTGCCACATGCTGGCAATATCACACTCTCTCCTCCTTGTTTAACAGGAAAGAAAATTAGATGGAATGTGGAAGGAAATGAAAAACATCATAGACTATTC
The DNA here is from genome assembly GCF_031877795.1 of Strix aluco. Classification (NCBI taxonomy): domain Eukaryota; kingdom Metazoa; phylum Chordata; class Aves; order Strigiformes; family Strigidae; genus Strix; species Strix aluco. The sequence goes on along the minus strand of NC_133931.1, from coordinate 133,704,739 downwards.
CACTAACCCACAATGTCTGATACATTGACACAAACTTTCAAATGCTTGTTTTTCTGGGAGGAAATCATTACCTTAGTAACTCATTTGTCATATGATAAAAAAAACACTGCCTACTTTATGATTTCTTAAAACTTTTTTTGAAGCAGCTAGTGTTTATCTCAGAAAAAGTAAAAAACAGATGATCAAAAAAAAAATCTTAAGCCAGTTTAGAATCACAAGCAGCCATAAATCCAGTTCCAAAGAAGCTAGTAATATCACGTTTCTCCTGTTTGAGGTTCTTGTCGAAGGGGATTTATACTAGTTTCAAATTAAGACTGTTCACCATTTTAAACTGTTTCACACATTTAAATATAGTTATACTGTGAATAAATATGTCAGTTCAACGCACACCTACACCTTTCTACCTATGCAGATTCTGATCTGCGCATAACACCACAATGTTTGGGAAGGTTTTTTTGGTTTTAGGCAAGAGTTAACTGTGTAGTAGAAAGGAATGTAGAACAGAAAACACTAGTATATTTTGTGCCTCTTTAGAATATTTTGATTACCATTGACATTCTCTTTCACATTTCCCTAAAGATGACTTATAAAAAATTGTAAAACCTTATCCATTTAATATATATCAATATTTAATATACATTTAATAATACAGTCATAATTGAGGTGTTCTACCTTCCACAAGCCACACAGTAGATACCTAAGTGTCCAAATCTGGAAGAACTGATTTATTACAGGTAACTGAATTTATCGGTGTAGTATTAGAGATATTAATGTAACATGGGCTACATGTCAACTACATGTTAGACAATCCAAGGTCACTGTAAATTAAAACTAGACAAAAAAAGTTAGATCAGACATCTGCACATTAACTGCCAATTTTACTATTTTCAAGCGCTGCCATTAGTCCTAAGAACACTTACAAACTTTGACAATTTGAAGCCATGTAGGCCCTGCTGAATGCAGCTGTGTAAAGATTAAAAAGAAATAAGTGTAAAGGTGCATGCTGATATATGCAGTGTTATGGTCCTCATTCTCCATGTTTAAGCAGCATGAGCCAATAATGCATACTTTGTACACTCAGAGTAATACCATTGTGAAAACTGATATATAATTTGGAAATATAGGTAACAATTAAATTATTTTTTACCCTAAGTGGAAAAGATTACAAGTTAATAACTGTATTTCAAGAAATGATGAATCATATTTAAACTTCAGCAAAATGGAGATACAAGAAGTAATTTAGTCCCTTTTGTCAAGAACATGTTGGTTTTCATCTTCTGCTATGTAATGTGTGATGTATATGGCAAGGAATGTCACATTAAATTATACTTGCATTATGCTTCCATTAGATTTCTAAACCTTCAAACATACTTGAACCTGTTTGACAATCACTAGAAAACAAACTTTTGACTTACAACACCTTTGACATACACATTTGTAGGATATTTTAAATGTTTTTTAAGTAACAGAATTTTACATTACTGTTTTACCAAACTGATTTCCACACTTAAACATATTTGCAATGCTAATGGCTCAGAATCATTATACTATTGCCAACATTCACAATGGAAAATAACATCAAATTCATGACTGAAAATTGCATATACTGTGATTTTCAACAATAGCCTTCCAGTAATTAGGCATTTGTAATTTTACATATGTTTTCACTGAAGTTACCTTACAGGTTCACAGAAAAGAATCAGATAAACCTGGATTACTTTGACCAGTATTTTTCATTGCTGTTTGCTTCAAAGTACCGTATGTGCATTTTAAATGCTTTTTCTGTCATTAGTGGGCTCAGAATCAGAAAGAAGATCAGAGATTATAAACATCAAACATTAGAGCTGCATGTACTTGCCACAAACAATTTACACTTTAAGATTTCTTATAAAAGCTTAAAGGAACAGTTTCATTTTATATGTCCAGTGGTAAATACTACAACTGAGATAAACTTATTCATATTCAGAACACAGCTGGAAACAAAGATGTTAATCCTGTATAAGATACATACAAAGGCAGCAAATTTTTAATCAAAACACTTGGCAATTCAATACTATAGACATACCTTCAATTTAGGACTTCCCTATATCACAAAACAGAGCAAGCCAGTTTTGTGAAATTTGTCCCTGCATTTCCAAAGTGCTCAAATGATAAGTCAGGAACACAAAAACTCATGTTATCAGCACCTAAGCAAAACCCCCATTAATGCCAGTGCTATTCCAGGTTTTTTGGTTCACTGCGAAAGGTAGACATGCTCTAAAATATTGACCATTTGGAATGGACAACTCAGTCCAGAACAAAACACAGCTAGGTCTGGATTAGACAGATACAACCCATGTATGGCAACTGCCACAAGATGACACTTTAGGACAGGAATAAAAAAAAAGTACTGAACAATGGAATGTGGTCCAAAATATATAACTATATATTTTCCCATATGTTGAAATAAAAGGTTTTTGTAAAAAATTATTTCAAATGTTAACATTTAATGACCGCTGATTGGCAAGTCTTTGGTTGTGTCTCATCCTAAATTCTACACTTGCACAACTCTGGAATTCATTCAATGTGCTCTCAAGGAAGAGATAAGTGTCCTATGTGCTCAGACACTTCCATGCTATTAACAGGAAGATTCCACCCACTGAGCTTCAGATCCCACAGCACCAATGGAATCACCATGCAGGAACCTACTTTCTGGTTACTACACAGGCAACTTAAGAGTTCTGTTGGCAAATAAATTATATGCCTATAGCTAAGGGCTGATTCTATATAACCTTAACTACCCCAGAAAATCAGACCAACTTAAATCAAGGTCATAATCATGACACACAAGGCAGATACTATTTTTCATCTCATATTCTTTCATAATTAGGGCCCTTAAATAATAAATAAATAGATGCTAAGGCCAGACAAACTAGTCAAATTTGAGTTCCTAATGCTATATCATAGTATTTCTAACCCTCCCCTTCTCTAGGGACTTCTTAACCTCTCCTTTGTCTTCTTAACTACTTCTTCTCTACTACATTCAAATTATTTCTCCCACCACATCCCCAAGTTCTCCCTATGTTCCCCAACTAAAGTGAGAACACACTAGGACAGGCTCCAAACTACGTGTTCTACACTGGACAGCAAGACGCCAAACCGCAGAGAATAATCAAGCTCATAACTAAAACCTCTTCCTTACTCAGCACTAATCCTTCACATCCAGCTGCTCTACAAAAATACTCAAAAACTTAATTACCTTAGACATACATATCTCTCTATCAAATCTTGCAATAACGGGTCAACAGGTTACTAGAGGTAATGCTACTAGAATGATAGGCAACCGCATAACTTATCTTCATTAGAAAATCAACTTAAAAGCTATTCTTTTTTGAAATAAAGAAAAAGTCAAAAGACCTAGCTGCTGTGTCACGAAGAACATACCTTACTTACATTGAATAGAAATGAAAGAGAAAAATAAAATTTCTTATTTTATTAGCAATACATCCCAAAATAATCTGAGCAGACCAAAAAAGGTTTGGAATTGAAATTAAGATTCGAGCATAAAATGGAAGTATTTTTAAACAAGAGAAAAAAAAATCAATGAAAAAGTTAAGATAAAATATAAAAAGATTAAATTCTTACGAGCTATTTCTAGCATAACATTTTGAGAGGAAAAAACACACCTCCATACATCAGCAAACCGATTTATAATTAAACTCTTCAAAATCCCATAAGATGATGCTCCTCAGGTAAAGAGACTAAACCATTTGATTCAGTGAAGTCATCAACATGAAAGCAAGCCATCTTTTCCAAGAATATCTTACTAAGGCTTAGCCTTCACAGAAATCTTAATGCCCTCCCTCAGAAAAGAGTAATGTTCTGGGTAATGAAACCTAAAGATTAACAATGACCCTTTTGGTCTTTTTCTTCAAAGTTTATCATCTGTGGAAGCTGGAGAACAATCCCACAGTATTAAAGGGTACATCATTCTTCTGAGTTACTTCATTAACTTCTCAGTTTGCATTCAAAATTTGGAAGAAAACCCCTTGCTTCTTGCCTCTCCAACATTTTAAAAATTCACACAAAACATTACAAGGGTACCTACAGAAAAAAGCGATGGACACAACATGCCAACAGCTGAAAATAAAGAGGAGAAAAAAACCCAACATTTGTTTGCCCCGTCTAATCTAATCTGTAATGATCTAAACTGAAAGTTACTAAAATATTCCATAAAATATACAGTATTTTATAACGTATAATCTAAGTTATAAAACACATTTAAGAAAGATGTTGGAGAATGCCTTTTTTAAAAAAAAAAAAAAAAGAAACAGTTAAGGGAACTAGGGCATACACTTCCATAGCCAAGGGAAAGAAAAATAAAAAATGGGTTTTCTTTCAGCTATCGTCTTTTGTGTCATGGAAATATCCATCTGTACTGTGCACCATTCTGCTGTTATGGTGTGCAAACTTGCATATCAGCTTAGGGAATTAAAAGAACGAGAATATAAATGACAGAAAAACAGAATACTGATATAAGAAATAAATAATGGATGAAGCAATAAATGATGCAACGTGATGTGATCAAATGCATGAGTGATTTGGGGTGACATTTTTAGAAGATAGAGGACAAGAAATCAGTAGAGGTGTGGAGATAACATGATTTCCACCCATGGAAGGATGTAGTGTACTAAAGACACTTTAAAAAAGTCAGACAGTTAAAAAAAAGCTATTCAAAATGGAATGAAGAATGTTGAGGAAAAATCTGATTGACAATGGGATCGAACTGTCAACCCAAAAGTGGGAGAAGAAAGACTGAAGTGGGAGTCTCCATTTTGGACTTGGAAAAGCTATAAGGGAATGCTTAAATTACACATTCAAGTTGTTTATAAGCAACTCAGTAACAACTGGTCAACAATATGAAACACATGTAAAATAAAAAAGATTAGATAGTGCATTGACTATAAGATTTTGAATATTTTCAGGAAAATATTCCATACATGAGACAAATGGAAGACATCTGTAAGGGACAAATAAAGCCTAGGATGAATCCTACACTCTGAAAGGAAACAGACTGTTTGCAAAACAGTAAAGTAAACAAAGCAGCAATGCAAAACCACAAAGGAAACAGTCTGTTTGCCATAGTTCACAGATGATATGTTGATATGTTACTTTCCAAGCGTGAACGCAGAATGGTGAACTGGATGGAATGGGTGCCCACATGACCCAAACCCACCATGGCTGTCACCAAAACACACTGTTATGCCTCTGGAAAACAGATGCTTTAAACCAGTTCATCCAAAGACAGCAACAGAAGACAGAATGTTCTCCTGGAGCAGTTTTGCTTTGTCAGCTGGAATAAAAGCAAAGCCAACCTGATCCAGAACTTGTTAACTGACCAAAAGGAAGGAGGCAATTCCCAAGAGTCACAAGTATATGCTCCTGCAAAATATTGAGTATTCACTAAAGTGTCCTGGAAGATAAAAACTTGTACTATCATCTATTTCATTTCTTCTTTTACATGAGAAGATATACAGGAGTTATCAATATTACAAAGAAATGGAAAAGAATATGACATACTGAAAGCATCTGTGGTCAGTGCCAATGGTTCAAGTCCACTCCACATAAAGTGAACTAACATGGTTCTGGATTTGATCGGCTCAGTCACTGTTTTTCAGAAAATCAGTGGTGATTTCTGCATGGCAATTTCAAAAAGTTATTTGAGAAAGCAAATTTAAACCCAAGAGAGGTTAGAGCACAATGATATTGAACAGAAAGATTCCCAGTCATTTGAAAAAGCCGTATTAATTCTGCCAGCTATTTCAAACATCACAGTAGAAAGCACTGTTCCCAGTTCCTCCATTGCTTAATGCGTTAACTGGTTTGAATTTCTTTTAATTGTTTGCACAGGCACAGAAAGGCAGCAAAGAGGCCCAGCACACCTGCTTATGCCACTGTATCTGTGTAAATTCAGGGGTTTCACTACATTAGCATGTACTGCTTCTGCTAATAGATAGGAAAGATAATTCTTATTATGCTGGTACTTCTATAACTCTTGGATGTCACAGAAACAATACTGTCATATACAAAGGGCTCTTTTCGGCACTGAGTTTCTGATGCCACTAATAGTTCCGGCACCGTGAAGTAAGTATTACTCTGTAAAGGTGGGCATGGGAAATTCAGTCATTACTCCAAGTGCTCCAGGAGTTTGGGGGCACATGATATCATTAGGAAGGTGTGTATTTTCATTTGAGAATTTAAAAATCAAAACTAGTCACAGATTTCATACTATAAAATTGATTAAATTACTAAAGACACACGTGACTTAAAACTATTGGTACTATGATAATTTCTTTACTGTGTAAAAAGTCTGCAAATGTTGTTTTGTGTTGTAATTATTAAAGGGTCAAATATGAAGAACTAAAGAAGAACTTGATTTTTGTAGATCTGTAAATCTCACGTTTCTTCTCTGAAATTACACATTTGATTTTTGTTTCCCCAACTGACCTGTAGCTATGGTGACTGCTCTAGAAAGACACATAGCTACATGAAATACACAGCAAAGACGGCCAGTATGCCGAAAGCCACATTTTAATTGTTTTCTATCTAAATTCTTCGGCATTTTCATTTTTATCTTACATCACCTTATAGTTGACACACTAATAATAATTATATACTTCACAGAATCAAGGAATCACAGAATCATCTAGGTTGGAAAGGACCTTGAAGATCATCTAGTCCAACCATTAACCTAACACTGACAGTTCCCAACTACACCATATCCCTCAGCGATATGTCGACCCTACTCTTAAACACCTCCAGGGATGGGGACTCCACCACCTCCCTCGGCAGCCCATTCCAACGCCTAACAACCCGTTCTGTAAAGAAATACTTCCTAATATCTAGTCTAAACCTTCCCTGGCACAACTTGAGGCCATTACCTCTTGTCCTATCGCTTATTACTTGGTTAAAGAGACTCATCCCCAGTTCTCTGCAACCTCCTTTCAGGTAGCTGTAGAGGGCGATGAGGTCTCCTCTCAGCCTCCTCTTCTCCACACTAAACAACCCCAGTTCCCTCAGCCGCTCCTCGTACGACATGTGCTCCAGACCTTTCACCAACTTCGTTGCCCTTCTTTGGACATGCTTGAGTAATTCAATGTCCTTTTTGTAGTGAGGGACCCAAAACTGAACACAGGAATCGAGGTGCGGCCTCACCAGTGCCGAGTACAGGGGTAAGATCACTTCCTTGTCCCTGCTGGCCATGCTATTTCTGATACAAGCCAGGTTACCATTGGCCTTCTTGGCCACCTGGGCACACTGCTGGCTCATGTTCAGCCAGCTGTCAATCAACACCCCCAGGTCCCTCTCTGACTGGCAGCTCTCCAGCCACTCCTCCCCAAGCCTGTAGCGCTGCTGGGGGTTGTTGTGGCCCAAGTGCAGCACCCGGCATTTGGCCTTGTTGAAACTCCTACAGTTGGCCTCAGCCCATCGCTCCAGCCTGTCCAGGTCTCTCTGCAGAGCCTCCCTACCCTCGAGCAGATCAACACTCCCATCCAACTTGGTGTCATCTGCAAACATACTGAGGGTGCATTCGATCCCCTCGTCTAGATCATCAATGAAGATGTTAAACAGGAGTGGCCCCAAAACCAAGCCCTGGGGGACACCACTCGTGACCGGCCGCCAACTGGATTTAACTCCGTTTACCACAACTCTTTGGGCCTGGCCATCCAGCCAGTTTTTTACCCAGCAAAGCGTGTGCCCATCCAAGCCTCGAGCAACCAGTTTTGCCAGGAGAATGCTGTGGGAAACGGTATCAAAGGCCTTACTAAAGTCAAGGTAGACAACATCCACAGCCTTTGCCTCATCCAATAAGCAGGTCGCCCTGTCGAAGAAGGAGATCAGGTTTGTCAGGCAGGACCTGCCTTTCATAAACCCATGCTGAGTGGGCCTGATCATCTGGTTGTCCCGCATGTGTTGTATGATGGTACTCAGGATGAGCTGCTCCATCAGCTTCCCCAGTACTGAAGTCAAGGTGACAGGCCTGTAATTTCCCAGATCATCCTTCCGATCCTTCTTATATATGGGCGTCACATTGGCCAATTTCCAATCTGTCGGGACCTCCCCAGTCAGCCAGAACTGCTGGTAAATGATGGAAAGCGGCTTGGCGAGCACCCCAGCCAGCTCCTTCAGCACCCTCGGGTGTATCCCATCCGGTCCCATAGACTTGTGTATGTCTATGTGATGCAGTAGGTCACTGAAACTTCCAGTTTTACCTTCTATCAAGCTATGGTTCATTGATAAATATCATACATATCAAAAACTTTCTAACTCTAACTCTCTAACTCATGCAGCCTTTAACAAGTACTTGTTAATGAGAATCAGAAAACAAAAAAAATAAATCTGTAAATATTAAAATGCTATGGAATAATTCCAAAGAGCTCATGGCAAGGATTCATTTCTTTACTACAGAACAGAAGATGACTGATATGAAACATAAACAGAGTGGAACACTAAGAAAACAGAATTGGGAAAACCTCCACTACTACCAAAAATTAACCTAACGAAAGCACTGTGCTATCAAGAGCATAAAGCAAACTATAGGTTTTCAAAAGCCTGAGGAAAAAACCCACGCAAGTTGAAACTGCACAGATAATGTGATCTCTCTCCTGTTAAACACAAACCCTGACCATTTTGCCAAAATAGCAATTTTATAAATAACACAATCCTTATTAAAAGTTCAATGTTATAAACGTCGTATGCCAATGAAAAAGTTACATTCAAGCCCATTGCAGAAATATCCCTTTGATTTCCTTGGCTTTGTTAAAAGGCAGAAAAAAAAAATTCTATTAATGGCACCACACAGGCATAAAATTATTTAAAATAAGGGTAAGGACAGCTATACAAACACCAGATGGCATACTCGCTCAATACAGATCAAAGTGAATACCTTAAATGGTACATATCACTACTATTCAAAATATATCTCTAAAACAATTATTTAGTTTTCTGGAAAGCTGGCAGTAATAAAGGGAACTGACAGACAAAAAGAAACAGAAGTGAATCAAAATAGGATTATAAAGAGAAACAAGTCAACCATGAAGCTTAATTACACAGAATTACAATTTCCTCCTATTTTTTTTTTTTTTTAGTTTCCATTCTCTTGAGAAATTTTCTAGAAAAGCAAAAATTTTGCAACATTCCAGCTGTCAAGCTATACTATCACTGAATCTGGCAATTAACTTGAAACTACTGTTTCTAACATTTAAACACAGACCGGAATTTTGGAACTAGCAGGATTGCCCTCTATCTTCTTAACATTAATTTCCTCCAAAGCACACACATTTGGAGAACAAACAGAAGTGAGAAAGCAAAAAGGCCAGAAAAAGTCAGTTTGCAGATATTGATAAAACAGGTGATTCTCTTCTGGAAAACTGAACTTAAATTCACTTATTTCCAGAAGTGACAGATATGCTAGTTACCTTTACTTACAGAGATATCAATACTCATACCTCTGGAATACCATGCGGAATATGTTCACCTCTTCATGCCTTTGCTACATCAAAAAGAAGTGATCTTTCACCTGTGAGGTTTTTTCCTCCCGCTTCCTTAAAAAACAACCAGCCAATCAGACAATCCCCAAACAAAAAAACCCTGCAAAACTCTGATATACTCCATTCCCTTCAAGCATTGTGGAAGAGCTGCATCAATTTATCTTACTTTCCTCCTTTATAAATTTGAGCTCAAGTCAAAAAGAAGAGTCCTATACTATCACATATCCAGGTATTTGGCAAGCTGATTGATCTAGTTTTTGTGTTTGCATTGACATATCATAGACTCAGTGGAGCTTTTGCATTCAGTGATGAAGGAAAAAGTAGTATTTTACAATGTTCTTTATAATTAAAAACTTAAGTTTCAGAAAGCTGAGTAACTCCTGATTATTTTTTTCTAGACCATTAATGGTTCAGTTGACAGCAATTTCTTTTAAATTGAGTATGTCAAAACCACTACTAGATAGTTGCTTTAAAAGGTCTTCCAGGTACTTATTTAGAAGTCATACTTAAATGAGTTGTCCAATCATGGACAATGTTAATTAAAATGATGACTGATAAGTATAGATAAGTGTTTTACAATTATTTGTTGTTTTATGAAGTGCTGATACTTACACTCAAATTGGAACTAATGTCCTGTTTTCCTCCTGTAGCCATCTTTTATTCAAAACTTATATCTATGACATCACATAATTAAGTTACACAATAGATGTCTGAAAACCACCTTGGTGGAAATGCTTCAGTTAAATACAAGATAACAATCCTGTTTATCTTTTAATATACTTGGGTAAGAAAAAAAAATAATTACTCCTCTGCTATCTTTTCCTATTTGAAACAAAAGCAAGAAAAAATAATCTATTCTAAATAGCAGTATTTATTTGTAAAACAAAGCATTATACACAACAACTCCCTGTGCTAAAAACAGTTTGTAGGTGCTTTGTCAGTATTTTTTTTATTACTATTTTTTAAAAACTAATCTACTTAGACCATAGACCCTCAGGCACAGATTTGTTTTCTTCCATGTTCTGAAGAATGAACAGCATAGTGTTGGCTAATAATTACTTCCCCAAAACACACTTTTTACTTTAACAGAATAATCACTGTCTGTTCATTTGTATTTTATACAATTATAGAAAAAAAAAATCTATCAGATTTTCAGGTTTTAGATAACAAAAATAAGTTGTGCATCAGAAGATCAGAGGTTTTATTTAAACCCCTCAACATACTATTCAGTTCCCAAAATGCCTTTATAAAAAGCCTTTTTCACCTTTATAACACTGGGTAGATACTTCAATAAAAAGGAATAAAATACGGAATTTCCACACAAAAACCCCACATACCACCCTCTAATATGCTCGTTAAGAGTACCAGGATCTGACAGCATTTGCTGGAGGATGGAATATTCAACAACACAAAGGATACACCACAATTACAGGAAAGTGCATCCTGTACCACCTCTTACAGCACACAGCTAGTCCCAGCTGCACAATATTGCTTTAGAAGATGAGCATGTATGTGATGTTTCTTACAGAAACTCCATTACACTTCCAGACAACAGAACATACAGTAGGCAAAGCATACTCCATGAAATTTTAAAGAAGTTCACTGAAATACACTTAAGAGAACTTTTTTCCAAGGGACAGAAGAACACTTAATTTTGCAAAAATATGACACCAGACTAACAAAATTATTTTAGCAATGACATCTTAGATAGACAATAACCTGTATGTTCTTTTTAATTCAAGGACAGCAAATGAAGTTGGCAACCTGTTAAAAGCTGGTTTTTGTAAATATGGATCATCTTATAAAGGCTCTGAAAATCTGAACATATATAGTTGAGTAGATGAAAAGCATTAATCTCTCAACTTACTGCTGTAAAGTATAATAGTATAATAGTATAGTATAATAGTATAATAGTAAAGTATAATAGTATAATAGTATAATAAAGTATCCATATCTAAAGATTTTTTCCAAATAAACAAACTAGTGTACTCCCAATATTCATAATAAAAATATCCAGCATGAAAAAATTGTACAGTTCTGAAAAGCCAGTGTTAAAAAACATCTTCAGATTTTTAACAAATACAAAACCAATGTTTATAGACATCTGGTTTATGCAGATTGCTATAGATTTCTATTAGCTATTAACTAATCATTAGCTATTAATTTCTCTGAAATTATCTAGTAGCAGAAATAATGATTTGTGAAGCTTATACAAGTATGAAATTGGAATTAGAAAGATAAAGCTAGTTTAAAGAGTTATGCACTAAAATTCAGAAAATTGTTTAAAAGATCTCTACATAGGGCTTGAAGCATATGAGCATGAACAGTGAATTAAATTCTGCCCACAAATACAGCTCTTATACAAGTATAAAGGCCTAATGTCTTGTCTATTTACATTCATTTACAGTTTGCATAGACCCTGACTCAGAGTAGAATTCTGATGTGTTTAAATTTACCCTTGTGCATGTAGGTATATTCTCTTACATGGTCCTTAGGAAGTTTAAAATCAGAGAGGTCTTGTAAAATTTAGTTACCTCTTAATGTACAATGATAGGCACTCTCTCCAAAACAACGCAGTTCAAATGGCTGAACTTTCTGTCCTCCCATTTTCTTTGAAACAGCTGCTCTTCTTGATATAAATATCCTCCAAAGTATTTGAAAGCTAAGAGATGGAGATACTAGAGAGGACTCACAGGGTTGTTTTTAAAAGTTTATACAGTATTAGGATGCAAAATACTGCCCTGACACACAACTGATGTAGAGAACTGTACAAGGGAGAAGCACTATCCTCACTCTCAATAACCTGCTTCAGTCTCACTTCTCTCAGACTTCCAAATAATAGAAGGAAACAGTCTTGGATACAACGTAGAAGGTGTGAACACTAGTTCTCCAATTGCCACAGGTCTCTGGCCATCATTGTTCTGATGCAAGATTATATTAAGATTTGAACAATGTAGTCACTAGGAAAAAACCTGAGTTTTCATTAAACAGTCTCACTTGCCTCTCAATGAGTTAGAAAATGAATATTCCTCACAGATCTTCCTGGCCAGTAATTAGTTATGAGCCAAGCTTTCAGCACAAGAAGACTGACTATATGAAGAAAAGTCACCTGATTCAAAATAATGCACAGCAACCCACTCTAAATCTCTGTTAACAGTATCCTGAAACAGATGTAAGGTTAAGTACTCAAGAGACTTAAGATTAGAAAAACCTGGAAAGAACTGTTAAGTTCATAAAGAAAAAGGAGGACAAATAGTACAGGTTGCAGAAGTTGAAATCAGATGTCCTTACTATTTCTTGCAATAATGGAAAATGAAAGTATAAGGTTACATTTAAAGCAGAAAAAACACACCACTATTTTCTTTAAAAAATTGTTTATCCCTGGAAACAAATATCCACAACATCAGTGATTCACGCACTTTTGAAGGATAACAAAAACAAAACAAAAAAAAAATGTGGGACTTAAGTACACATCCATAATTAGATTGGATGAGAAACAATGGTAAAATTATGAATACTTCCAAAAGGTTCTTTACTATTCATAGTACACCCCAAGCAGACAGAAATCAGAAAAAAATTACTACAAATAAGGAAAAAAGAAACTTTTCATGAAAGGGGGATAGTATCCTTTATAATATCTGAAATCAGTGTTACCAAACAGGAGCTGCAAAACATCAATTCTCAAAGTACTATTTAACATGAAATATTTTTTTTTCATATGGTTAGCTTAGTTAATCATATGCATTTGTGTGAAATGTCTTACAGATACTGGCTATTATTGGCATCCTAATTCAACTTTATCAAAATAAAATATTAGGGTTTACTAATATTTTATTAATAATATTAGGGCTTACTGACAATTTCTGTCAACAAAGTAATGAAGAGTTAACTATGATAAACCACTACAATGAAATCCAAGCATGTAAGATACATTCTGCTCTCTTAGATATGAGGCAAAACATCCTTCTTTCAATTATATCAATTCAAGATAAATTTATGCAAAACAAATGGAAATCCCCTTAAGAGCAGACAACACACAATTCAACAGTCTTATAATTGCACTTGTTGATTATGACTGTAAGCAAGGCTGATTACACAGTTAGCTAAGCAGTCTTGCCAATTCCTTCCAAAATAAAACCAGATTGAATAAAACATGTCCAGAGATACAAAGTACACTGAGAAGAGAGGACTATGGAAAAGTACGTTTTCAAATTGTTAATTTTTTCTTCTTTATTTTAAACTATTTTAAAGGAGTTGAGCAGTGAGGACACAAAGGACAGAACAAGTATCTCGTCATCATTGTTGAAATGCGCCACATGGATGTTCTCTGTGTAGTCAGACTCAAAAACTTTATGTAAGAAGTTGTTCAAAGGTCAGGTTTTTTCCCCTCAAATATACAAACAGCCCCAGACCTAATGAATTAAAAAGTATTCTCTTCTTAAAAAAAAACAAACAAGCAACCAAAACTAACACCAACTTTCCTGGGTTCATTGCAAAGGTGAGTGGGAATCCTATTAAGTCTTCAGAGGTCTATTATCTCCATTTTGTTATACAGCCTAAGTGCACCAAGATCATGAAAGAGTTGAAACGAAGGAATTCAGCCTAGTTCAGAGAAAGAAATCTAGCAGGTGTCAAGGGAGCGAACCTTCGCTTCCATAGTAAAGCAGAAAGCAGCAAGAAATTAAAAAACCAACATCCTGTCAGTTATGGGAAAGCTAGAAGAGTGGAGATAACTTTGACAGAGGAGCCCTGCCCAAAGAGCACCAAAGATTTTATCTTGCAAATCTGTATGTTGTAGGAAAGCAGAGACCTGGAGAGAACTGACACAGCCAAAAACTTCAAGCCGAGGAACATAGTTTTTCTGAGACAGGTAGCAGTATTTTTTCCACAGCGCAATGCTGCACCGTGCCAACATACTAGCCCACCCAAAGTAAATTTAATCTCTGTATACATACCACAACATGTGTATATATACTCTCTAACACATGAAGTGCCAAATCACCAATGCAGCATCAGTGTAGCACATCACAGTGTCACAGTGTGAGAGGAACACTTCAGAGCAGACTTCTCTCCATTTAGCATATAAGAAGCTTGGTGGTTGCTACATGGGCCTTAGAACTAACCAATCTTGTCTTCCCATGGATTTCTGTACTATGTCTCATACCAATCTTTTGTCTATTACTACTATGAACGTCTTTCATGCAATACTTTTAGTTCTCTTTAGTACCATGATCATGAATTCCCAACCCCTAATATCATTGGTATAAAAAGAGGAGAGAGCGAACAAAGAAAAAGGGGAGAGGAGATGCAAAGGGTTCAGTAAGCAGGAACACTGGGTAAGTTGTCTTTCTGTGTGAACAACAGCATGATGACAGTCAGTTCAACCTACCCAGACAGCTGTAAGAACCTATGTGTTCTTACACATAGGGAAGAAGGGAACTTTCCCTCAATGAGAAAAAGAAAGAAAGAAAAAGTTTTTCCCCTACATTATTCACAAAATTTAATTTTGGATTACTCACGCTCCTAACAGCTTGAGCTAAATTAATCAGTTTGACTTGTCATTTTTGAAGTTCTTCTTACTCATAAACCAGGAAAAGGAAGCCATTAGGTAAATCAAAGCTGTGGCCCAAACAATCCAAATATACTGAAATATAATTAAAGCAAACATTTAAGGTTAGGTCAGAAAAATACTTGCTTAATCCTATCAGTGTATACTCAGAACAATTAAGCATGGTATCTGCTAGTACAGGCATAAAAATTCTGGAAAACTCTGTGAGGAAAATAAAGTTGTGCTGCATGAACGATGAAGTATGTCTAACATGAAAGGGTTTAAGTATTTCCTAAAACTAAGCAGTATATTGTAAGATGAACCACCAGTTTATATACAATTACTGCTCATGTCCAAAGGGTCATGGGAACACTACTCATTCCCTAAACTGGACCCGAAAGACCTCTGATACTTCTATGTACATTTTATAGGTGATGTGATACATCACACATGAAAAAAATCTTGGTTTATGAACGATTAGAAGAAAATTTTAAGGATTAGAACACACTGATTAATAAAAAAGTTCTACTTCCAAATGAAAAAAAGATGTTAAGTATTTCATCAGTACGAGAGCTTTTCTACAAGCTATCCATCAGGAAAGTTTGAGAAAATATACACAGTGTCACAGTAGTAAGACTAGAAAGCTAAACAAACTGAAATAACAGGGCCTTGTGATAGCCACAAAATCTGCAGTCAGTCAGTAAGTTGCCTATGGATTTAAATCTTAGCATACAAGAACAAAGTGTCCTTACTACTAAAGTGAAGAATGGCTGTAAAGGCTTAAGTGCAAACTGCAATTTCCCTTTTTCTGCAATTAACAGAGGACTCCAAGCAAAAGAAAACGCTTATACAGTTCTTCAATTCAGTACCATGTTTCCCAGCTTTTTACTTTAGCAAAACTATATATTTAACACAAGTAATAAATCATTAAACAGAGGCAAGGGAATTTAAGACATAAATAATACATCAATCAAACTGAAATCCCACAATTCAAAGTGTCCAAAAGGTAAGTTATCTTAAACAAAATTATTATGAGTATCAGCTGTATAACAACTACTCAACCATCATTTACCGTGTTTCTGATTGGAATTTTCTTCGGTTCTGGTGGCACATCCTGAGGAACAAATTTCACTGGTTCCTTAATCTGTCTCCTTGATCGTTTGGTCCCATCTGGTAAGGTTTCCATGGCGATATCAGCCTCCATGTCACTGCTACCTGCCTGGTCACACTCTGAGCACTGCCTGCAAAGTGGGAGATTTTATATTTAAAACTACAGTCAGAAAAGCAGAAACACATTGAAGTGACTGGGTTTAAAATAAATTCAGAAGTCAAGAAACCCAATGGACACCTAAAGAAGTCCCTCAAATGTATGATACTTTAAGCAATTAAGCAAAAAATTAGCAAGATCTCATTGACAGGTTTTCTTCTGACAGGATTTAAACTTTGAAAACCAAGATTTTGAAAGTAGGATTTAATCTTCAAGAAACATGCACCCTGTTTCACTATTTGCATCCTACCATATCTCCATTTTTAATGGTGCCCACTGATCTGTAATCTATTCATTATTCTAACTGCTGCTGCAGTTTAATCTTTACAATGATACACTGCTGAATTCATTCTGATGAGAGCACTCTTTAGTGGCAGGGATATAGAAGACATGTCTGTTATGAAAAATCAATTTTAATATGTATTTTCTAAGGGAGTGGGTTTTAAATCTGAAAAAAATAATAGAGACAATTAGTGATATAGAAGCTGGAGACATATTAACACACTTTGAAAACTGAGTTGAAAAAAATGCCTATTGAGTTTTTGAAAAAGTATAAAATCACAGTCAGAACTTCAAAAGTGAACAGATGCTAAGGTAAATGCTATTAACAAGCTCCATGATAGAATTAAGAAGACAGGAATTCATTAAGTTTTGCTCTAATTTGCAGAAAATGCTCATCTTACGCAAAGTCATAAGTGTGGATGTTAATGAAAACTTAAAAATTATACCCTCTGTTAAGAGCCTTTTTTTTAATTCCTTCTCACATTACACTTCCAACTCAAAAAACTGTAAATCCTTTCAAACAAATTCCAACTCATCACTGTTTGCATATTAAGCAAGTTCTTTTTATAATACCAACTAACCCCCCCCCCAACATTCTGTTCTGCTATTAATTGGCATTAACAGGCATTAACACATTAAAATTTGTCTCAAGTAAGAAGCAAACTTGCTTTGGAAGGAGACAAACAAAACCCATGTATTTATTAATTGAAGTTAAATGTTAATACACTTGTGACAAGAAGGCATACCCATCCCATATTTAAACAAAAGCACAAAGTCAGGTATATACGTTGTGTCTGAGCTGATTTCTTCAAATATACATGTTCAACAGGGATAGTTTTTCTCCTGTGAACTTCAGTAAGGGCTAATACAATTATCAACTCCATCAACTTTGCATGTTTTCCAATTCTTTCAAACTAATCCAAGCAGTATAATCTCAGATCTCTTCTGGCTATACCACAAGACAACAGCAGTCATCGTGGTCTGCGAGACAGACCAGTGGCTACCGAGTCAAATAGAGGGGATCTAATCTTGGATTGGGTGACTTATCGGTGTAACCTTGGCTAAATCAACACCTTTCTCCTTCAGCTTTTTCATATGTAAAATTTATATAATTGTGGCCACGTTATAACACATGCTAGTAGTATTTGCTCATCTAGAAAAGCGGAAGTACTACAGGGTAGACTGCAGGAAAATAACATTCTCTCCTCTACCTCTTCTAAGTATGTAGACTTTATTAGTAGTCAAAACACAAGGAAGTCAGTTTATGATGGTTTTATACTTTGTAAACAGTTTTGGGCCAGCATACAAGTGTGTTATACTCTATTCTTCCTCCTCTACAAACTTCAGTTTGCTACAGACACAGTAGCTCTTCAACATTTCTAGGCCTCTTCACGACACCAAAATGTAACACCAATAGAAATAGCTTTCACAAAATGCTACTTTTCAGTTATATGTTTACATAAATTTGTGTGCATATACACACAAATATGTATACACATGCACTTAAGTAAATAAAATGCACTTATTGTAAGATTTTATGGAGAAAGGCTCTCTAATGATGTAACAGGAGAGAGAAGCTTTAGAGATAACAGCATTCCCTCGAAAATTTGTGTGTCTGCTTAGCTAGAGGTTACTTTGTCTTCTTCACTTTTATATGATGCATTGTCTTCAAGTTCTCCAACTCAAAACTCTAAGGAGATTTTCTGTTTGGTAAGCATCAGAGAGCACAGCCCTCCACAATACTGCAGCATCAGTCATGTCATTAATTTATGTAATGGAAAGCACAACTGAAAGTACTTACTATGATCTGCTTATGCAGATGTAAGCAATAGCTATGAAAGTGTTCAAAAATACTGTGATGAGCAATTCTTACAAAAAGTTTATTTCCCCTGTTATTATGGTAAAAATGTACTATGTATAAACTAAAAAAAATACGCATTCCACAATTAAAGAGTTGCATTAAAAAATGGAAGTTTTTATAAGACAAAAAAATAGTAGTATGATTTTACAGCAGTATTTGGAGTTGGTAACCCAGTCTCTTGGATCTACCACCCTGCACCTCTGATTTAAATAATTTCTGTTCTTCAGCTCTGTGCTATTAAAAAGGAAAAGACACACTTTCTGATACATAAGTTCAGACAGTTGTACAGAAAATGACTATGCAGATCAGTAAAGTACTTTAAGTTTCATTAAGGCCTTGTTTAAATATAAATAAAGTATTTTAACTTTGATGTTAGTGAAGAAGACAAGAAACATCAACAGATTAGGTACTGCATACAAGTTCCTGAAATTCTATTTTTATGTCCAAGCTTGCTCTGAAACAGGTGGTGCAAGTGACACAGCAATCAAAACCAGAAAAAAGCTAGATCTACAAAAAGAAAGCTGCAAAATCATAGTATGATGGGGTGGTGGTGCGGTGTGTGAATCACAGAACAAAGCTTCACAAATACACTGAAAGTGAGGAGAAAAAAGTAAAGTTATAAACATGAACTTACAAGAAACCTCTTGATTTACTGGAATAGCCTCTACTATCACAGGCAACCACATCTTACCAACCCTATTATAAAGCAGTCAAGCTTCAACTATAATGTAGTTTAGCTGTTAGCTCCCATAGGGCCCACAGAAAAGCTATTACAGACACACACTCCTCTGACTTGGAAACAATCTCCTAACTTTCAGCTCTTATTACGGTTTACTTCAATGTGGTTCTTGAATTTAAAGAACTATCCTCCTATTCTGCTGTTTAATATATTCATAGAAAGCAGCCATATGGCTCCCTTTCCTTTTGGTTACACTGAAGTCATGCTCATTTCATTTCTTCAAGGACAACTAATGATTAGAGAACCTACTACAATAGGTCACCTTTCCAACTCTTCCAACAATCTTTGACTACCTCTAGATTAGCAAGCATTGCCATTCATCACAAACAAATTAACAGGAGAAATGGTGCCAAAGATTCAACTTCTCTACAGAGGTTTTGTTTTGCTTTTAGTCTAGACTTGCCTAATCTAGACTCAGAGAAAATCACTAGTAGGCCACAATATGCCTACTACTAAAATGAGCCTACTACTAAAAATTACTGGAAATGTTTGATCCATCAAGAAATCTCAGTGATGATTTGAAACCTTTTAATCATAAAGTCTTTGACTAAGTCCTAACAACCTAAAGAAGAAAAAAAGTTGCACAGTTGTGTTCTCAATCTGACTTTGTACGAGAACCAATGGTACCAGAGATACCTTCCATCTCACAAAGCAAGTGGTTCTTCTCAACTCACTAGCAAAAGACACAAACAGCAAGTGAAAAAGAACACATTATTAATTTTCAAAATCACTGTTTTTGTGTAACTGCATGATGCAAATGTTTCTGCATTGCCTGGTGGTGAATAGATTTTTGAGTATGGGCAGCTTCAAGAAACACATGAACCTATAATGGGGCTTTACTTCAGGGTTTCAATAAGCACTTGAAGACCGAAAGGTGCTTTCTGTTTATGAAGTTTTAGAAACTGCTAACACAAGGCCTTTAACCTAGCAATTTACAAAGTGAAAAAGTGAACATCTACCTCACTGAGAAACCAAGGAAGAGACGGATAGTTTGGACATGGGGTGGGTTTTTGGTGAAGTGGCAATGAAATCCGTAGAGAGATAATCCCATTACTTCCCCAAAAATTTAGTGCAAACAATGATATTATGATGCTTCTTTATGCTGCAGCTTTATACATCAAAAAAATCTAAATGCACTTTAAGTAATGGACCTGGCACATGGAAATTTGTGAAATGATGATGAGGAAAGCTGAAGAAACACTGAACACCATTCATTTATGAATGAAAGGTCACAAACAGGGCTCAAAGCTGACATATTGGTAAACTTAACATGAATCTGGTTTTATTTTTAAAATTTTAATAACACAAACAGCATCTTTGCTATATGAGACAGAAAACCAGATAAAAACATATGAAAATATTTTATTGAAAAGGTAACACTAAAAAAATTAGAAAGAAATTGGAGTTTTGATGAATTGCCACATTATCACATTATAGATGAATTAGATCACCTTAACTGTGTTATGGTACCTAGTTTCAGAGTGGCTTGTGTGATGAAAATGTGAAGGACTCAGTCTGAACAAGACAATTGTTCTTATAATCACAACTACACACTAGGCCAGAAGAGGATTTGGAAGGAACAATCTTCTGTGCTGAGTGAACACCAATACAGTGCATCCAGAAAACAGTTCCGCCCTCAGTGTTTAGAAAGGAAAACCGTACAGTTATTTATTAGAGTTTGGTTTGATTTTAATTAGGAGAAAACAGGTCTCAGAATTATACTCCATAATAAATTGCTTCTTGAAATGTTTACTTGAACTTTGAACTTGAGAAACATAAATCACACATGCCGAATGATGTACTGGAATTGGGAAAAAAGGAGGAGTGCTGCTTATTTTAGACATAAAAGGCAGTATATATGAATCAAAAATAGTTTGTCAAAGACCTTCAAAGAGCATCTTTCAAAAGATTTTTAGAAATTTGCCATTTGCAATGACCCAAACATCCCTCAACTAGAACAAGTGACAAATACATAAAAATGTATGTGTTTTATGCAACGTTATATTGTACTCGCTTATATAAAAGTTAATAATTTTATATCATTATGCAATTTCTCAGAATGAAAAAACAATCAAGATGTGCTGGATCAGTACTGAATGAGTGGGGTCAGGAATATGAACAAATGACCAGATACTGAATGAGTGTTCATGGGACTACTGTTGAGGAATTCCACAGCCCATTCTGTCCAGTTCTGTGGCCAATACTCCCCACAGCAGAGTTACCACTAAAATAACTTGGCCTTCCAGAATAAAAATAAAAACCACCAAGCCTAGTAATATCATTAGTCCTTGTTTGGTTCATCTCAGTCCCCAGCATTTAATATGCTAGCAGAAGTTATCCCTGTTTTTCAGCAATCTCATTTCAATAGAAAAAGCTAGTCCCTGTTGGTAGCTGCCAAGTATTTTCTTAATGAAAATGTCAATATATTACAATCAGATTTTGATTCACTGTATTGTCTGTCAACACTTGTGCAATGCTTTTGTATCAGTTCAGATCATTCTCTACCACGAAAATACACAGTTCCCAGTCCATTCATAATGGGCAGGAACATAAAAGCACACAAGTTGTCAGTGAGAATGACAAGACTTAATTTTATGATAACATGTGAATCAAAAGAATATTCTACTGTTTAATCAATAGGATTTCTAAGAAACTGAAAACTTCCAAATTTTTAAATAAAAGTATGCCACAGCATTTTACTCTGATTAGAGCTGCTGGTCTAATTTGAGAGCACCAGATCAAAACAGATAGAAATTAATGCTTTCATGTTTTATTATGTAAAATAGTTGTTATGCTCTTCCTCTCAAAATGAACCCCTTTGAAATGAGGAAATGCTTTGAACTTACTATGTTACAAACAATTTCTTTCTAAAATATTCAAGATGTATAAATGTTACCTTGGAGAAAACTGCCAGGCCTCTGAATGGGGGAATTTCTTAGTGTTTGCAACCAGCCTCTAATAAGTTGAGACACCCTGGTGTTCACCAGGTCTAAACTCTTACTATGATTTCACTAAGACCAAAATCATGAACCCCTTTTAATGTTTAGAAACATTGAGATAACTAATTATAATTTGTGCTTTCTTCAGCAAAATTAGCTTTTAAATAGAAAAAAGATTTTTTTCCTTACCATTACATTTAATAGTGGATTTAGTTAACAGTTTCAAAATCCTTTTTTGTACACTGTAATTTAAATTTCTATTAAATGCTGAGCATGAAACGGGCAAAGAGTCTATTAACTAATCTATGTAGCATCACACACGTAAGCTGCATCATTTGGCATCCTCAAACAGTATAAAATATGAATAATATGGAAAAAACACATGCTAAACTACCCAATGTTTAAATAAATATATATTGATAAAGTATATGACTCCAATCATCAAACCTTTTGCAAAGGCTCAAGTTAGCAATTATGAGTAAATGTTTAGCAGTGATAACAATAGGAAGCAAAAATTAAGAAATAATTATTTTTAACTGGTTTCATCTATTTTAGAAGAGGACTAAATCAACATTCCAAACCACTTTAAATAAAGTTTTTCAACCTGCCTAACCCTTCAAGGAATTTCCCACTACACCCATTTTTGTATTTCATCTTTTTGCATAAGTTCCCATTATATCCTATATAAATATATGAAAAGTACACGGCCCCTGTAAAAAAAAAAAAAAAAAAAAGTACTTTTCTTCATATCTTAATCAAAAGTTTAAAGTTGTATTCAAAACAGCAGGGGGGACAAACCTGCTGAACTCAAACTTAGATTAAGGGTTCATTCTATTGCTCTCTACTGATCCTGAAAAGAATACATGAAGGCATGTTCAATGATGAAAAGAGTGCAATCAATACAGCTCCATTTGTCTGCTATAATCTCACACTCCAGAATATGCCTTAGCTAATTAGAAGTAAAACTGAAGTTTGTGATCTGAGATATAATTGAAGCATGAAATTCACAACAAAGATAAGTTATAGCTTTGAAATAAAACCGTTTTACTACCTAACCTGACCTATTCTGCCTTTAACACCTACTGAGAATTGTACTCTTATATCTTTTGGACTGATGGCTTTTTGTGTGCCTTTTCAACTTGGTTAAAAAGCAGAACAAAAAAAAAAAAATATCAAGAACCTCCTGTGCAAATGCAAAAGCTACCAAAAAAAAAAAAAATGCTCCCATATAACATAACCACTTGGTAAATTTGACCCAAGAGCTCAGAATGCCCTCGAAATAATGAAAAGTCCAAAATCACAGACTACATTAGATAATTAAAGGAAAGTTAAGTTCAGAACAGTATTAGTGATGGTGAAAACCTTTCTGAGATTTTCAGCTTTTAAAGAAAATCTCTATTAACTTACTAACTAAATTTACTGGGATAAATCCAAGTTTTGTCATGTTAAGATAAAAAAAAATAAAAATGAGAGACTACCCACCCATTTCATGTACTGGCCATCTTGCTCTGCACACAATCAAAGCTATGCAAAATATGACTTACATAAATCTTTTATGGAAGTTTTTTTTTAAAAATAATAAACTAAGAGACATACGAAGAAAAACAGAAACCAAGTTTTCTCGATTAAAATAGTTTTACTGTGTTTTTAGAAGGAATGCTTATACTGTTCTGATTTGGCACCTTTTAACATTCAGACAAGGTGATGATAATTCCTGAAGATGCTATACTCTAACTTCTTGCCAGATTAAAAACTGCTTCTGAATAACTGCTTTAACACATTTCAGAGCAGTTTAGAAACATGCATAACACTAACACAACACAGCAGCACACTAATTCTATGACAGTTTGAAAATCACCACCTTTACCAGTTCCCACTGCACCAGTTAGCTTTTGTTCTGCTCCACTGGCACAAAAAGAATTTTAATTCATGGAAATGTAACTGCAGTAAGTACGGTTATGCATATGCTTCTGTCGTTGCAGATTTGAGTCGTAAGACAGAAGTAAACCTAACCAATTTCCTATATTGCGATAAACTGATCTACTACTTACAGGTTTATTTTTAAGTATTTACAAGTATTTTCCTAAAGATCTGGACAGAGAGTTGCATTATCTGTGTCCTAAGACAAACAGAAGACCAAGTCTTTAATTTCCTGAAGGCAGCCTATAGTTTCCTACCGTTACTATATAGCAGCATTAATAATCACAAACGAACTCAAAAGCTAAGAAAATTAAAGATATAATCTATTTCTACACAGTGGCTAATAATAAAAAAAAATCTTTACACCCTTTTTTTTTTTACCTTGAAATACCACTGCTAATAGCCTGAAAATAAAATAACATGGTTCAGACTGCATTACAGCAATGTCTAAAACACTTAGAATTTGCAAGTCTATTCATGTTTACATCCTACTTTAAGTACAGAGATAGCACAAGACAACACATTAACTGCATTCTTACCAGTAACTGTTCTTGGTCTTCCTTGGCATCCTGGTAAGAGGTGGATCCAGGCAACCAAGATGATAATGGAGTTTACAAGTATCACACAGTAGCAGTAGGTGTTGATCATGGTTCTTCTTGCAAATTCCACAACTTTTAATGCAGGCAGCAGAAAAGCATTATAATTACATTTGTAATCATAAAGAATAAACAACTACATCCCAGCACATTCCCTAGTTTCAATACAAACATGTGGCAACTTCAATTTGAATGCATCATTTAAGTGCGTAACTACTTTTTAAGGAGCTTCCACCTAAAGCATAAAAGGCCCCTAATATAGTTAACTTTAAAACTGCTTTCAATTTAATGTTTTGAGGACTTCTAACCAGTAACCACTTGATACTTCAACAAAATATACCAGTGGCAAATAGAAAAAAATACTACCTGTGCCATTCAAATGCTTAAATAGCAAATTATGCTACTATTATTAGTCTTAACAATCATATGCTTATTTTAATAATGCAAACACCCTGAAATAGGTCTGTGCTGCTATTATGTTGGGCAATGTATCAACTCATAAGAAATTACATTTCCTTTTTATAATTATTATTTCAAAGAATTGAAATTTTAGTTATTTCAAAAAGATCAGGTGTTCATTGATTCCATTATAAAATAGGAGAAATTATATGACTGGATTTGAATGAAACAGAACTAATAAAGCATGACTCCTATTATTTGTTTGTGTATACATCTAAATTGCCAAATACTCAGCCTACTGCCATGTTCTCAAGATTTCCATCTCCCACAGCACTAGATTTAACTTTTGCTTATGTAACCCACTGTCTTCATTTAGCCTGCTAGCTGGGCAAGATGCTGCCCACTTGCTGTGGCTGGAGGCCTGGCTGCTGCTCTCTAGATAAGTGACAGACCATGCCACTTCTCAGCTGGTGGCAAGAGAAGATCCAAGACAGTATGTATATTTTGCATAGTCATGCTCTGGGATCCTAGCGTATGTTTCACTGTTAGGCTTGGTTAAAATCCAGTGAATAGCTTCCCAACTTATAAAAAAGGGGAAAAGGTGGAACAGAGTAAGTGAATACATTTTATTTTCTTGGGAATTTCTAGAATTAGGGAAATTTAAAACACAAGATAACCCAAAGCATTTGACAACCCATAAGCAAAAGAGTAAAAATTGTTATATCACAAGCGTTTTATGCACCCAGCCACTGTGACTGAACAGCAGCAGCACTATTTGCAAAATCATCACCACAGATGACTGCATTCAAAAGACAAGATGACCAGTTAAAAGTTTTCACATAACAAAGGACTCTTATATTTCAGCTGTAAAGAGTTACCTTTGCCCTTAAAGCACTGCCGTCAATTAGCAAAAAAACCCCAAACCTTACTGAGGTGTGCTAAGGTGAAGAATTCGCTACTATTCAACTTGGCCTTCGTAAGTAAATAAAAGTATAGACAACTCTGAAGCATTTTGTTAATTAAAACCAAGCAAACAATTTGCTCTCAACACTTTTGTGATACTAAAATTTACTAGATATTGTATCTATTCTGTCAAGACTTCATTACTTGCCTATAAAGTACAGCTGGAAGTGTAGATGTCTTTTGTGTTCCTCCTTCCTTTTTACTTGGTTTCCTTTCCTTAGGAGCACGTAAAATTGCTGGTATGTTCAATTTCTATTGGATTTGAACAAATGCAGTACATGTGAGTCTTTTTTAAAGAACACCACTTCAAACTCAATGCACAAAGAACAAGACTCAAATTATGAGTGGGAAATTGCTTAGCTAGCTGTTTTACAGACAAGAGCAACAACAGATGCTTACCAGTACGATTCTGCAATATAAAGTAATATTATACTCATTTTTTCAATTCAATAAATAAAAACCACATTGAAATACTAGCTTTTAAAAATTCTTCAAGCTTGAAATAGAGGGATGGACAAGGATACATTTGTCTAGGCAGCTGAAACAATTGACAGAATACTGAGGCAGTTTATTTTCCCCAACATCCCTGCCACATTGGTGCTCAATAGGTTAATTAGAAAAATTATCTTATTGGACCAAGCCCTCCACAAAGCAGATGAGATTCTCTTCGGGTTTCTACTAATCTGCAGTATGCTAGCTTCTCAGACAGCAACCATCTATCAAAGTCATTTCTCAGCAGCCCCACGGGTCTGCATCTGTTCAACCCACCGGAAAAAAAAATGTCATGCAAGCTGTGTAAATGAATTCTACTCAACTTTTCTTCTTTTTTTTTTGATTTAGTAACACTTGCACCAGGATATGTATTTGTGAATACTTACCCAAAGCCATCTTAAAAAGCAGGGAAAAAATTAATCTTGATTCAAGACATATGTTATGTGAGAACCCTTCCTCACAAGTAGAAAAGATAGGCAGACAAACAGAACTAGAAAAGGTAGCATACCTGAAGAACTACTACTGCCTAAAGAAAGGCCAAGCTTCATTTTCTGAACAGCAGCACAAATTCAGCAGTACACCAAAGGGCATGACAAAGTTGTGACCTAATTGTATGTCTGCATGTTCATTTTGAATAGTTTCTTCAATCTTCCTTAAAATCATAATTGGAAATCATTTCAATCTCTTTGACATCTAAAATGTCCATTGTCATTTAATACCTTAGACATAAAACATATCAAAACACTACAAGAATCTATACTCCTCCCCATATCATGAGAACAAAGATAATTGCTGGCAACAGGAGGTAATCCAAATCTTCTCTTCTCCTAGATGTTTATATTCATTTGATCAAAATATTCTCCTCTGTCCAGTTAAAAGTCATCACAGACATTACTGCAGTTTTAAAGATTTATATCTTATAAAAACCATAAAATGTTACCATATCATTTGAAGCCTACAGTAACTAAAGACAATGTGGAAACAAAAGTGGTAAGGTTCATCACAAATGACAGGCCAATCAGTTACATCAAATGAAAGAACTTTGCAAACAAGATCACTATTACAACAACAAAATTAAGCTACAGGTTCCCAGTAGGTGGTTTGCAGAAGTCTAGGTATTTCAATCAGGAAATAGTATCCCCAGCGTAAAGCCTGGGTCTGATCAATTCATTCAGTCATAGAAGTGACAGATAGAGACTTCTTAGAAAACCAGGTCTGCGTATGAACTATAAAGAGGAGGTAAAAAAACAACTAACCTGTCCAATGATTCTACCCAGCAGAGCCCAAATGCCTTGCCCTTCATTTCGCAGTTTTCCATTCATATTTTGTAGCTCTTCTAAGGACTCACACAGCTAAAAAGTTAAAGAAAAAAAAAATCAACAGGAATGAAAATCCATTAAGAGTCACTTAATAAAATTTATTCAACCTCTTACCTATCTAAAGGTGCATTACTTTATTGGGGGATTTAATAAAAAAAAAATGGAACTCATGTCAACATAGCTGACACCAGTGCAATCATTCAGCAACTTAATAGAACTAAGATGAAAACCTGGCCAGCCACCTGTTTTGTAAAGATCTGAAGCATTTCAGCATGAAAATAAGGTTTCATAAAGTCAAGTAGAAAACTAAGATACAACAACATCTTGTACGTGTTGTCCATACTAAAGCAGCAAATTATAACAAGTAACCATATAAATGAATTAAAGCTTTATATTGCCATACCAAAGAACACTCACTCACTCTCATAGAAAGAGAAACAATCTATGAAAGGATGCAAACAGAAAAAAACCAGATTTTTTTCTTCTGGAAGTGACTGTTAGTTACCACCCTGCATATACAACCTATTAATTTGGTTAAAAGCCCCACGCACAATCTCCTTCCCCTTTATCATCTTTGGGTAGTTCACAAGGACCTGCTGCTTCATTTCCATGTGTTCTCATTTAAAACACACACATCCAACAGTTTAAGAATTAATAGCAACACTATTTTTTGTCATTGCTAATCATCACTTGATAGGTTGCTGAATTCAGCAAGAATTGTAGCATGTCATCTGTCACAAAAGATACAGTATTTCTATGTTTCATTTAAAGATTAAAATAAATAATTAATTATTTAGTAAAAATGCAATTAAAACACAAAAAGCTCTTTTAACCATGAAGATGAGGTAATAAAAAATTGCATTAGCAACATTTTGAGGGAGCAATGGCATCATTGCTCCCCCAAATTTCCTATGCTCAAACAAAACAGAGGACACGATGGATGTGTCAATACTGATTACTGCAGCCTGAAGATTTAGCCAAGTCATTAAATCTAGGATGAACACAACTGGAGTTGGAGTTGACATACCCAAACAAATAAATAAATTACTATCACTCTGACAATTCTAGACTCCCAATTATCAAGTAGGGTTCCAAGCAGAAAATCAAGCAGGTTCAGAAAGAACCCAGAACTACACACAAGCAAAAACAAAACAAAAAAACACAGAGAGGGGAGTCAAACTCTGTTGGCTCAAAGTCTCAAATGAAATGCACAAAAAGAATGAAAAAAAGGGCTTTAATACACAGTTCACTCATGAGAGGGACCTGTCTGTCCACGTGCAATTTGTTACTGGAGCTCTCAGTGGGGTCAGTTAAAGAACTCGTGCCCAGCCAACATGCAACATTTTTGAAGTTGACTGTACTGTATGGGGGAGACAGACCACAGAACATTTTTAAGAGAAGAAAAATTTTAAGTATTACTTTTAAAGAAAGAATAGCTTGTATCTTTCCAAGTCATTTTGTTTGGAAAGCAAAATGCTGTGAAAGTTATAGCAGCAATACTAAAACAGTACAACAGTTTATTATCCCTTTTTATTCACCTTATTATACTCCACGTGCAGCTTTTCTTGCTCGTTTTCTAATTTATCCTTGATATTCTTCTGCTCAGCCATATTCTCCTGGATTTGAATCATGCGCATATTTCTCTCTATTTAGAAGAAAATTGCATTATTTCCTATCCTTGTATATATTTTCCCAGTTTTATACACTGAAAAAAGTGAAGCAATAAAAAGCGTAAAACCATACCAACATGAAAACCCAAAACTATAGCTTAGAGGTTTTATTACGCACACTGAGTAAAAATGAACAGTCATAACATTTACATTTTGCTGCATAAATATGTTATTTAAGTTATTTAAATGCTGAGCTTTGATCAGCCATCTAGCAAACAGTCCCAAACTCAGGCTATTCCATACAGAAATGGAGGAAAATAAGAAAAAAAAATTATACCAAAAGGTAACTAAACTTCCATTCCCTTCTTAGCAAAGACAGTTTAGCCTCCTATTGATATTTGAAAGATTTTCTTCTGAAATGTCTTTAAAAAAATAACTTTCTGTGTAGAGATACCAAGTAGTAATATACCTGACCTAAAATGAAGACATAATTCATATTTATCTATTAATAAAAATAGAAGTAAAATAAAGAAGCCAATGAACTAGCACAGTACAAATACTGCAAAGTGATAATTTTTCATTGAGAAAAATACGCAGTTTTCATCCTTACCAAGGTAATAATTCACAAAATCAGCAGTGAGAGCTGGTTGTTTATGTTTTCTTCTTCCATCAACACTGGAACTAGTATCTGAAGTATCCACTGGAAAAATGTCTGTACTAATTCCCATTAGTTCAGCTTTGCGCATAAGCTTACGTATGGCTGAAGCACTGCTAGTAAGTGGTCGTGGTAGCTTCTCCCTGGGAACCCAGGCCTGAGGCCTGGTGGTACGGGCCAGCTCCGCCTTAGCACGATACTGCTGTAGCCTGGCATTGATTCGAGCCTGCAGTAAAGAATTCCATAAATTAAAAACATAAGGGAACAATTCAAAATTGGTTTTGAGTTATATCCTTTTGGAACATATCTGCTTTTTATTTTCATTTCAAAGCCACTCTATTTAATCAATGCCATTTTCATTCCGGAACTCTACGAGTCAAGAAGCAGCCACGGATAGAGACATTTGATTTTACTTCAGAGCGTGTACACAAATAATATTATCCTTTCACTACGTTTTAGAGCTATGCACAGGTTTCTTGATGAGATTTCCGCACCGATGAAAGTAACACAAATGATTGCTGGCTTTCAGACAATCCCTTCTAATAATGATAATTTGATGGGACTGTGAAAACTCACTACTGGGAACAGCCTTGGCTGACCTATCAAAAATACATTTAGATACACTTTAAACTGGTATCTATGTGAACAATAAAAGTTGAAAAGCATTTTTGCCATATTTGACATCCTTTCTCAACACCATATCTCTTTATAAATGTTGAACTAGCTGATTACAATGTGCCAAAACCACAACCCAAACAGAAATGAAGTAGGCAAGAGAAGCTCATAATATATATTGTTGATGACATCTGTATATTTATTACCATCTGGGAGATCCACCCCAGAAGATCAAGTTGTTACTGACAGTTGGAAAACACTGTCTTGCGGGAACTCTATGTAGCAGCAATTCTGGCAGAAAATGACATCAACATACAAACCTTCAGAGGCAAAACTCCAGCTGACTATCAGAAGTTGTTTACTTGCCCGCAGAAAGAAGAAACTAAACTAATCCAACTGCCCCACCATATGGTATGAGATACTCCTGAGACAAAAGCAAAAAAGTGTGCATATATATATATGCATATATAAGGAACATCTCTGATTACAAATAGAATCATCGAAGGTAAGAATTATCAGTGCCGCATAACAAATGCCTGAAAACAGAGCTAATAAGCCCTGCTGGACCTAAATTGATTTTGCACAACCAGCACTTACCATTATGTTGGGTAGTATTCATACTATCGTGGTATCTCCACTACATAGGTATATCTTACATAATTGAGAGCTCAGGGTATTCAGCAAGAATTATGCAACCAGTTTTAAATCAAGCTACATGAAGCTCAATACCCCACAGAAATATTTTATTCAAAATTTTTCCACGATTGAATATGAGCAAACTCTTTCTCAACTGCATGGGCAATTTTAAATTAATATTTTCTTCTCCTATTCAAAGATCTCTGAAGAACCAGAAAGGTATCATTTTTTTAAATAAAAAGTTTGATGATACAAAGATTTATTTTGTGATCATTACACTATAGTTCTCCCTTCAGAAAAAAAGCAGTTATTTCTCTCCCGTAACTGCCTTCCATTATTTACAGCATCTGTTACTCTCTACAACAAATTACACAGGATCATTCAAATAACAAGCTTCTTTTCTACACAGACATGATTTTTCCACAGAATACAGTTCAGCCTAAACAGTGAAAACAAAGTATGCCATAAATTCCTCAGAATCAGAAAAAATAATAAAGTACACACATTAAAACACATCAAACAGGCTCCCTCAGAAGGATAGTTTTACATGGATCTACCACTAGCCATGGATACAGACACTGCCTAGGATTTTCAACTCCCACTCAGCACAGATTCAGTTTATCTACCTACATTTTTTTTCTAGAAAATCTTTACTATGAAAAAACCCAGCGCACAGAATTCTACTTAAGTCTACAAAAAGCAAAGAAGGATCTAACAAGAAAAAAACTTTAGGCAAGCTAAACTATTCTGCCAAGTTCAAGATATTACTAAGAGAAAAAAGAGAATTTTGACTGAACTTGGATGTAGAAATATGCCTTATTTCTTGTCTGGCTGTCTTTTATTGTTAAGAGTCTTGAAGAAAACGTTAAACAAAATCTCTGAATTACAATGAAAATTACCAACTTTTGCAACAAAACCAAACAAAGTAAGATTTTTCAATTCAGACAAGCATAGATATCCCTATTTTATGATTATTGAGAATTGTTCTTAGAGACCAACACCTACAAATAATTCACTGTTTTGTTAAATGAACACGCACTATGAATATATTTCACGTTTCATTTCCTACTACAATAACAATTTCCCATCCTCTTCATTTCTTTCTTATTTAACATGGATGATTAATACAGATGCATTTGTGTAATGAATACAATACCTGAGCTTCTGGTGAGAGCTGTTTTTCTCTTTCCTGCAAGGACATTTTACAGTAAGATTGTAATGCCAAGTAGTTCTTCCGCTTCCATTTTCTGTCTAACCTGTCCGCATGCTGTTTACAATAAGCAAAAAAAGGGTCAGCTATATCCTGTTTCAGAGAAAACAAAGAGGAAGGAACGAAAATAAAGTAAGACATACAATGCCAAAAGGCTCCGAACAGCACAAACTTTCTGGCAATCAGTTCACATGTTCAAATAGACATGTTTTTAAAAACAACATATGTTTCTAAATCAGGTTTGTCATATTGATGTAATTTACCACATAAAGTGTTTTTTCCATTGTATTCATCGTGTGACCCTACTGTTTAATCTCTGTACTATTTTCTCATTCCCAGAAAAACCACCTGAAGAAATTGTTAAGTACAAATCCCTTTAACATGTATTGCTAACTTCCTGTTGCTTCGCTCTGTCTTTTGCATTGTATCCTAGAAGGGATTAACAATTCTGAATAATACAAAAGGCAATATATTTGGTTTTCTCAAACGATCTTCCAAATGTTTTTGGTGGCTATATCCCCATAGGATTTATCATCTCTCAGATGATTTTTTTTTTTTCCCCTGTTTTTCATTCTTCACCCCATCAGATCTGCACATTATCATGGCTGTAAGTTTATTGCAACTTTTAGCACTCGCAAACCTTCCAAGCAGACTACAAATATCTGAGCCATGAGGAGATATGGTTTGAAAATTATATTTCATTGCCAGTATATTTTCAAAACTGTAAAAACATCATCATAAATCTGTAAGACTAAGAAGAAAAACCTAAAGCAGTCTTGCTTCATAAAGTATTAATAATATTGATAAATAATTTGTGTATCAAATTTTCCTTTACTACACCTGTAAAACATAGACCAAGAGAATCTACACAGGCTTTCCTTACAAACATATTTTATTTTGATTTAGGTTTTCAAAGTGTATGACAACTTCCAAAAATTAGATTGCATGCACCCTAAAATTTAGATTTAGCACCCTAAAATTAGATTGTGAGGCCTTGATTAAAAATATTACGGTTACAGAAAACATATAACAAAATTTTAAGGTGGAAAGGCAAGTAAATGCACATGCCTAGAAAAAATTCACCCAGAGTGTTTGAAGAATCAACATGACACATAATTTATTGGGGACAAAACCAATGAGGTACTTGTGCTATCTTCCTATTTATCAGTCTCACAGAAGAAAGTATTTTGTGATTTCTTTAAGAACCACTTAGTGGTCCGCTGTTTCCAGAAACTAAAGTGTCAACATCAATAATGCAAGTAATTCTTGTTCACGTGTTACCTGTGGTACTTCCTAAAGCAGTAAGAAGTTAAATTGTGCAGCTATGAACAGGACAGGCTTAATCCAAATGATACATATCAGGATGAAATTCAGCAACCTAAAAGTACTTATACCGTAAAAATGAATTTGGAAGAAGGGGCTTCAAATCTAAATTGCTTTAATCATATTACAGGGAGAAAGCTGGTAAGAACAGATATTAAAAAGTTATCAATAGGTTATGAATGTTTGCTTTTCATTCTGATTCCTAAGATTAAATGTTACCACAAAGAAAGTCATATACCTGTATTGCAATTTGAAGAAAATACTGGAAAACATGCATGAAGAAATCGCATTAGAAATGTAGTTAATTTCTCAAGACAGTCCTATTTGGTATGAAAGAGACATTGTTATACTACATGAACAGCTGGGTAAGTATGTCAACCTAGGTGAAGTTCAAGAATTAGAGTTACAATTCACATCTGTATTGACTGACAGTCTATTAAGACTACTTCTGTGTTAACCTTCTCTATCCCTTTTTTCCAGGCCATTTCAAAAGGTGCTCAGAGTTGGGCAATTTGGTTAACAAAAACACCTCCCTGGACAGTCCTTTTACTTGGCCTACAACTTGCTATCAATTTACAAAAACTTTGCTCAGGGTTAGCGAGCAAAAAAGGCACAATTTCAGGTCATCTTCACAAGCTTTTGATACAACTCTTTTTTAATTCTATCCTTTCCACAGCTACCTCTTCTGCTGCTGCTTCTGAGAGGAGGCCTTCTTTCTGAGCGCAGGTCACATGAAAATAAGCTCTGCACATCCCAGCATCACAACTAATGCATACACCAGTTCTGGCAAAACGAGGATCTTCGCAAAAACTGCATTCCTTTATAAAGAAGAGTGGAAAATGCCACAGTAAATATTTCAGGTGCATTTTGCCTAATATTCAATAATTTACATCTTACATATAAAAACCAAACAGGTAGGCTTACTCCTGTATGGTACAGAAACCAAGTATGCTGCTGACAGTTGACGCTACTTAAAACTTCACCCCTTTCCAATCCTCACTATTGATTCCTTTTTCAACAAGCACTGGATAAGTGCTTAAACAACCTAAACAGTACGTTGGATGAATTTTTATATGAGCTTCCATGTCTTGTATTTCCCTTGAGAGCAACAACTAAATACCACCCAAGCAATTAACGCACAATTAATTATATAAGTATGGTATCATAAAACAAGGTAACTGCTCAGCAAATGTTCAATTGTTCAACAAGTTCAGAGGACAAACAGCAAAAGAGCAGTGCTCT
The DNA here is from genome assembly GCF_031877795.1 of Strix aluco. Classification (NCBI taxonomy): domain Eukaryota; kingdom Metazoa; phylum Chordata; class Aves; order Strigiformes; family Strigidae; genus Strix; species Strix aluco. The sequence goes on along the minus strand of NC_133931.1, from coordinate 133,669,593 downwards.
GGATGACTGAAAACCATATATAATTACATAGATGTCCTTTGACAAGCAATGACTGAGGAGTAAGTGTGTGACAGCGCAGAAAGAAATACTCAAGAATCATAAATATCAGTAAAGAAGGTTATGATTCACTTAATTACTGCACTCTGACTTCAGCTGCATGCATTCTAGGCACAGGCATTTGCAACGCAGCAAACTGACATTCCCTAATGTGACCTGGGAAAAAAACCTGAACTTATTTTTCAGCCAGATAATTCCTCAGTCTGTTTCACCACAAATTCATACCAAACAGCTGTGCCAGCAAACTAGAGTGATGAGCACATAAGCAGGAACAAGCAAATGGGGACACGGGCTGCTTAAACAGTGCTGCTATCCAGTGCATAAAGATGATCTAAAATTATACAGGCATGCATTTCTTAATATCTCACACACTGGATACAGAGCAAAGCTGTATAACACCTACAGAAAATATCTCTACGTGGAAAGTTAAACAACAGAAAGAAATGGCAAAGAAACTCAGTGATTGAAGAATCTCAAAACAGTGCGTACATTACAGTAGAAGGACACCCTTTAGCTGTGTATGTAACAGCAGCACGTAACAGGTAAGAAATGAAGTGAAAAAGATTAAGCTGGTTTTTCAGGGGGGAAATTTAGCTAAGTAAGCTCTGACTTCCACATCTGATACAGCAGTGTTTATTTACAACTCTGCGAGGATAATGAGTCCTCACATCTGTACAGTTCGTTTTCACCTTACTCAACAGTAAGAAAATACACCCAAATTCTTAGCCCCGCTCCTATACATCACTCATGTTAATAAAAAAATAAAATGCATTATTCATTGCAACAACAGTTTGTAGGGTTTGGGGAGCTCACTCTAACTTTTTTTATACAAACATTTCTAAACAGTGCTAAATGCCTCAGCAGGCCCATGCTGAACAGGCTGCTGATACAGGAATGTTATACACGGGCAATCCAAAGTGTTTTAATCTATTTTATACATTATATGTATTTTTAAAAATTTACTATATATTGTCATTTAGTATTCAACTTGACAAATTGATATTCCAGAAAATGAAACTGAGTATGCACAAATGAAGCATTAGAGCAGCAGGAATACAACCACCTTCCCTCATATTAGCCTGATAGATATGGCTTATCCCCGCTGTCTCCACTAGCTATAGAAACAGTACTTAGCAAATTACTGAGTGCTGTCCTCTGCCCATTGCAATGGTTTTCTGTATGGTTTGTGCATGATCACTTCTGATCTGGACTGAAAACATCTACGTGCAAAACCATTTTAATTTCAGAGCCATTTTTCTGTTTAAGTTGAGCGCCCCATGTTGTTGTGTATTTTTTTAAATACTGCTTTGCAAGAACCTTCTTGTATGCATTCTAGGTTATAATTATATAGATCCTAAAGTAATTCCTACTGAATGTACATCTGTCATTTTCTTAATCAACCTAACCCTCCATTTCTCCATTTCGCATCCCATAAATCCTCTTCACTTTCCACTCACGTTTTGGCAATCTGCCACTAACTGACTTTAGAAGAAAGTAATTAGCACCTGCGTAAAAAATAAGGAAAATTAGGGGGAAAACAGTGACAGAAATTATGGAGAACAGTGGTAAGGAAAATAGAAAGAGGGAGAGAAGAGCAATGGTGTAACAACTATGTACAAATTTCATCTCATTTTTAGTCCTGAACCTCACTGCAATTGTTACAAAGAAGAAAAATAAAGTTGGGAAGATGAATGTTATTCTATTATATGCAAAAATGTAAAAAAAAGCTACTCGTTGGCAGTATGTCTCTTAGAACTTACCTTGGCACCGTACTTTGAGTAATTCATTTCTGTAAGCGTTACTGGCCGCAGTTTGTCAATATCTCCAAATGCCACTCCTGGAACATAGAGGGCACAAACAATATGGACCCACCTAAAACAGCAGATAAAATTAGGTTACTGTTATCAACATTTTGATCCTGTATTATACTTACCATTTCCAGATTTCAAAATGCCTCATAAATGTTACAGATGCTGGAAGAAATGTGTGTGAATACAGCTCACACACTGACCCAGAGAGTAAGGCTTTACAAAGCCACTGGGATTGCTCTGCCTGCCTGGATCAAGGGTTGGGCTACCATCACCTTTCTGTTCTGATGGCTCTCACGTGGGGCTCCAGATTGCCTTTCATGCAACGTGAAACGTCTATGAAGATTTTGATATTATAAAGCTAAAGCAGACAGATACTTTCATGATGGGGCAAGGGGTGGGAAGGGGAAAAACAAAATTACGCAGGTAGTCACAGCAACACTGAGCTCTAGGCTTGTAGCTATGAAGTACCTACAACACCGCATCAGTCAGACTTTGCATTGTTACAGTTACAACTGTTACTGTCACCAAAACTAACTAGTTTTAAGCAACACTGACAGGAGCTGCATTCTGTTATAAACACACCTGAGTTGTATTACAGAAATGCCTACCTAAAACTCAGATAAACAGACTGTTACTTAGCTGTACTCCACTGGCCATAAACAAACAGGAGGGTAATAGGTCTAATCTTCAGCCCTGAGGGGCATAAAATGAGACAGCGTGAATCTGGACCTCAGTGTCTAGTAATTAAATACAACATAATGGTAAAGGCTTCAGCCTCAAGCCTGTCTTTGACAGACATAACCATCTCCTGAAACTCTCAATTACCAAAAGACAGCCTTGCAGCAGAAGGCACATTTTCTTCTTCCTACATAACGAACACTTTTTAAGAGATCCAACACTCATTGTCACAAACCATGTTAGTGACAAACCCAAAATCTGTTCTACACAGCATGCATGACTCAAATCAACTGAGACAAACTACTCCAAAAAACAAAGTCTTCCTCCCCAAAATAATCTGTTTTATCAAAATTCCAGAAACTATTTCCTACACCTTGCTAAGTCACTAGGTAGGGGCAACCTGTCATAGACAGAAGGTCAAGATTGCTACTTTATGGTAAAACATGTGTGTAGCTACCATGTAGCTACCGCTTTGAACGCACGAGCTTCCCAGATTACTTTGGATGCAATCAAGCTGAAATATCCTGTGTTTGACCCTTAGCAAGTACGTTAATTCAGCACTTTATGACATTCCCAATCATTATTGTTTAACAGTAAATATATCTCTAGTGAAGACTAGAACTTCAGTTCTGTTCTAACAGAATCATATAATCTACTCCCTGTATTCCAGAAGACTCATGATGATGCCAAAACCACTTCTTCTCTTGGCTCTTTCATTACCCCTGTACTGTAATTCTCCAATCTCCTTAAAGGCCAGGGGTTCAGCACAGACCTGTTACCACCCACTTAAATTTGCATCTATGCTGCTGTGTTCTTTTCCAATTTTCTACCACTGTTTAGCCTATCTTTTCTCTCTCCTCTTTGTTTTGTGTGTCAACTAAAAACATTCAGTTGTGACCAGAGCAATAAGATCCTGGTTTTAGCTGCACTTAAAGAGCATGTTTATTAAGCTGTTACTAACTGGCCATCTACACAAAAGAAATACTGAAGCTGATGGTTATACTAGCCAGGAGCTACACGTAACCCCGATTTCCAACATTTCCCAAATCAGCACATTTCTCATCAGTGGTCTTTAGACCTACAATACTGAAATTTATCACATTAAGCATTAATATGTTTCATGTTAATTATATATGACTCATACGTCCAAACAGAAATTCCAAAAAAGCAAGATATGAAAGGTTCAGTAGCAAGCTCAAAAATACATATACATTCAAGTCTTTACAAAAGAAAATAATGATCTTGCAATGTACAAAATTGGTGGACTGTTTATTTAGCATTTTCCCCAGAAACAGTCCATGATAATGACTGGATAACAGAAAAGTCCCAGTAACAGTAAGAAATCACTTAGAAGCCATTAACTCTCTTCACTCTGTAAGAAATTTCTTAGTAAATCTAATAACTCACAACACTGACTGATCCATAGTGTCATACCTGACAAGACTCTTTTCACCTGTGCATTTGATAACACATTTTTACCCTATCACTAAATCGCTCAGGTTTGAGATGCTAAGTGGTAAATTTCCTTTAAAACATGAAAACTTAAAACAATAACATATATCACAAATATACACACTTACATGCAACAACTGTATTGCTTTGTCTTTACAGATTTTACTAGGATTCTCCACATCCACAAAATAGTTTGGTCACAGCACTGTAACTACTGGAAGACTCAAAGAAAATTTTAAGTTTAAAGGTGAGTTACAACCCTGAGTTTAAATAACATGGTACAAATATGGCAGCTACAAGCTGAGATACTCAAGTGTTCTGCTAAACTCTTGCTGTTCAGAGAGGGAGCAAAGCTCATCACTGGTTTTAATACAGTATAAACACTCTAGCATGCAAGCACAACCCTCTAACAATACAATGTTGCATGCAAAAAATAAGATTCTTCTGATTGGTATATGAAAAGTGCATCTTCTGTCTGAGTCCCCACAAAAGCAATAGAGGCACAAGATATTTGTGTGAGGGAGCAATGGAACACCTGGTACCATCTCTGCTCTTCCACACTGTATCCAGAACTGGCAATAGTTTGGCCTAAATGACCACCACACCTTTATGAAATAATCTTCTATAAAAAAGCATATGTGTGTGCATAAATGTATAGTTTGGTAAATACTATGCATTTACTAAAATAAATACCTCATTTAAATGAGCATGTTCTACTCGTTTTCAAAAGGAATCAAAATACTTTTTTTTAAAAGCAAAATACCACACAGAGAACGAGATCTGTAACACTGAGATAAACAGAATTCTTGTTTGTCTGAATTCTGTGGATCTTCTTTTCTATGCTCTTTCATTGATTTAAGATGTGTTATACAGAATAAATGTGTATAAACAGAAGTTACATATCTCCACAATTACTATTCTTGACAAAAATCCAAGGTATCTGGTTGGAGATTTTTGATAGTTAGTTTTAATACAACCTCCTAAATGTATCCTCCAAAGTTCAATATAAAGATACACATCTTCTACAAGCAGCTGCTTCTCAATTTAATTTGCGCAGTTTTTTCATGCTCCACTGGTGTATTAAATGCTGCTGCACTCTGTAGGAGTTTATCTATGATAAACCCAACAGCTGGCTGCTTGCTTCATACTGACCTTCTCAAAATGTTTTAGTACATGTCACCCAAGTATTACAGTATTACAGATTTAAACTGCCATTTCAGTGTGATTGGCACACGAGTGCCTCATTTCTTTAACCACCTATATGCGAACTCAGACCTGAACCTTTATTAAAAAACATACGTAAGTCAGTCAAGTTCACAGCTGAAGCAATTTCAGCGGCTTTTAATACCAGTTCTAAATATTTTCCTACTCATTTGTTTAGCTGCACATGTTTTAGAAGACTGTAATTAAGACAAATTGGGTAATCAAAGAATAATAATCTTCCTTGTTACTTCAGCATCCATTTAGCTTGGAGCAATGATGACAGATGTTGATTAGGGAGGAAGAAGAATTCCATATGGAAACAACAACAGAATTCATATTCTTGGATAATAGCATTTTGAGAAATAAAATTTCATAAATTCACATTCATGCTTGTAAAACTGAGGGGTTAATGTGAAAAGGCTTCTGCTAAGAAATTAAGCACCTTATTATTCTAATGATTCGCCTTTCACATAGGAACACAGAAATTACTCCAATTTGACTATGAAGAAAAACTGAATAGGTTTGGTTTGTGTAATTTCCAGCAACGATGTATATGAAGAATTTATTTTAAAAAGGTGGTAAGGAGATAGCGATCAGTGGTAAGTCAAAGGATAATGTTATTCAGTAGTCTCTCTCTGCTAGTATTTCAAGAAAAGAACTGAATTGGGTTGCAGTTTACCAAGTACAACGAAAACACAATGGACATTGCCTGCCCGGAGACCTTACCCTTAGCCCGTAGAGACCCATTACCTTGGAGAATTCTAGTTAGTAAAGAAATGATAGAAAGTAAGAGAGCACAGGAATTTTTACATGGTAGTATCTGTTTTATCTAGTACATAAGCTCAATTCATCTAGGAGAATAAATCTGTACTTATTCACAATAGCTGTATTCCATTATCTAGCCGGTCAAAATACAGCAATGATGATAATAAATTATTGTGTTAACGCCCACAATCAGCAAAGCATGCATGTGCTTCTGCAGAGAAAACCCATGTCACAGACAGAACACTTCCACATTAACCAAAAGCATACCACCATACCAAGCAAGAAGAAATTTAGGCAATTTTTAAAATGCTGACTGTAGTTTCTATTACGGTTATATGGAAAATTACATATACACTGCTTAAACTGCCTTACAGAACACAGAAATTAGAAGGTTGAAATAAAATTTGCCAGGTGATACTGATTCTCACGTTTCCTAACTGTTAGACAATTGACTTTAGTCTTTAAAACCATTTTTTCTATATAGCAGCATTATTATTAAAATAGAAAACAGAACTGAAAAGTATCATTTGTTTAACTGTGGAACAGCTTTATAAGGGAGATGCAGATGCTGTTGAACCTAAGACAGAGTAAAAACTGAGGATCTTACCCCCAGACGTATTTAAAAAGAAGCACAACGGCTTCTATGGGGTGAAAATTATTCGCTACAAATCCTGACTCACTTGCGTAACTTTTATTTCTTTTATGAACAGCACAGTATGTTCTCCTACTTTCACTGTTTCCCCTTTATAAGACGCATGTGGAACACATGAAGGGAAAAAAACTATTTCTTTTACATGCTGTACATATATCTTTAAAATATATCTCAGCTACAAATTGAGAAGTTGAACTCAATGTATATTCTGTGGAGAAAGGCAGATGCCTCCAAAGGTTATTTCTAGCATCTGCATCCAATGGTCAGTGTTATGAATACCCTCATTATCTCTTTATTCCCAACACAAACTCAAATTGTTTTTGCTATCAGGAAAAAATACAAACTAAGGGAGACATGCAAGGGCATGTATAATTTAATCCAGAAAACGTGAATCAACTTATGACATTTTAATACCATATTCACTTTTCTGAAAACAGACATCACAGTATGTTAAAAAAGCTTTCCAAAACATCATCCTGAGCTCTGCTGAGCTTTCAGTGATGGCAGGACCAGATCATTACAGTATTAGCAACAGTAAAGTCTGTGTAAGACCAGAAAGTAAAAACAAAAAAAAATTTACAGTGAACACCGAAGAACTGGAATGAAAAGGGGGGGGGGGGGGGGGGGAAGACAGATATAGATATGCTTATGTACACATGACAGCTATATCACTTAAGTGATAGCATATACAAACACTTCCTAACACAGATGGTAAGATTAAACTTTTACTGCATTTAAACTCACTTCCTGGCTTTTGTGCAAGTCTAACTAGGGATCTCTTCACAGTGAGTAGAAAAAAAACCATAAAGACCACTACAAACCAGTGGGTGAAGAAAGAGCGAGGACACAGTTATATTTTGCGATTTGCTAGTACAAAAGATGTTGTTCTACAATCTATAGCTAAGTGTAAATAGCAATGTGTCTATGAATTTGTATTAAAAAACAAAAGGTTTTACAGTTATAAATATTGACATTTCTAAATTTTAAAGTATTTGTACTAATATTTAGTACAATATGTTTATATGGTATAATATTAATATTTTACTATTAAAAAGTTAACTAAATTAAATAATAGTTGTATTATTTATTTAAATAATATAAATTAACAGGATTCTTTCCAAATCATCCATCGTCATCAGTAAGATATGCCTGCAGACTTTTATATTCCTATATCTCAGATATATTCAAACAGGATTAAGAAAGCTTCTCTTTCCCCTAAGCAGCCTTACCAACTAATTATTGCCTTCCCATTGATTCATGATCAATGAAAACCTTATGACAGGCCCAGCATCTGAAAGCTTTGTATATTACCACACACCTGTAATTTATAGAAAAAGAACTTAATTGTCATGTTCCAAAAAAAAAAAAAAAAAAACCAACCAAAACCAAACCAACGCACACTACCAACCACCCACCAAAAAAACAGTAACACCAGCCATAAATTGGACATCAATGATAATCCTCCTCTCTCCGTTACCGTTAATATCCTTATTTTCTAACTGTGACAGAAATGGAAAATACCACGTGAAAATTAATCTGCTTCTTCTCAAATTAGACCTGAACTCCATCCTAAAAAGCCCATCTCTGGCTGGACATTATTCTCAAACATCAAGAATATAATTTTCATCATTCAAAATAATCATAATATACTAGGTCTGTCTGAATACCTTCAGCACAACTTCATAATAATTTTGTTACTTTTTTCCATTACCTGACATTAGCAACACCCAGTCCTTAGCTCTCCTAAAAAGAAATATGGAGTTCTCCTCCCACTTCCACCATACTTGAAAGTCAGTAGACTCGAGCAGTCTGTTACAAGGTTGCAGTGGCATTACCCTGCATGAAGCAGAATACTACAAAAGGATAAAGTCTACATTTCCTTCCTTCAAATGGAGCACATACTTTGATTTTCCCAGTGGCCACCTATTCTCCCAATCCAATATGACAAGAAGTCTGGAAGGTGTTTTCTCCCTCTGCTGCAGACTTCATCATTCTTTTTTGTGGCATTATTAACTCACTGCAACATCCAAGCTTGAACAAACCTAAAACAACTACATCATTTTTCTCTAAGTGTCTGATCCCCATGTCCTTGCTGTCAATAGTTCAAGCCATCGGTTAAGTGAGAGAAGTCTTTCATGCCATTAACCTTACAGGTGCCTGAATACTGAGCAAGAGTTTATGGGATATTAATTTCCTCAACACAGGAAACCTTTTTGTTTAAATGTAAACTGCATCTCTGATAAAAAAGACTCCCATCACCTTCACTAGTATTTTTTTTGTCAAAAAATGCATCACACAAGTATTTCAAGGGAATAAAGAAAGGTCTTCTAGTATATCCAGTAAGACATCTATATACATATAACGCTACATGGTGACTTCATACTGAAGAAGAGGATTTATCAGTCCCTGAAGTAAATAGTGATCTTTATTTCACCTAGGTACATCTTTTGCTCATAGGTCCATCAATCTTCATGCTCCAATTCAGCTTTAGATAACATCTTCCTAATATTATAATAGGCATAAATACTAACCAAAGAGCATTCAACTCAAAAGTGAGGTGAGAGAAAGAGGTTATCAACAACAAAGTTTAATTTATGACAGTCTTCTACAGGAACAGACTAGGGCAAAACTCAGTCTGTTAAATGTAAGATGACATCAAATTCAAAACACCTCTTGTTCAGTCTTACCTGCCTGCATCAGTCTCCTTGAAGATCCCATCCTGGTTAGGACACAGTTCACAACTAGGTGTGACACCACATTTGCATGCATCACAAAACCAAGGTTCTGTGGAATTTTCTGAAGCTGAGCTCATGATAGAGTCGCTCTCTCCATCAACACCATAGCAACCTACACACACAAAAAAATGGAAGAGCAACATAAGAAAGACAATTGTAGAAGTAGACAGCTGTTAGTTATGATTTCAGCAGGAAAGACACACGTGTACATTCAGAGGAATGATACTGAGAGTCCCAAGAAAGCTTCCATTATTTTTTCAAAAATTATATTTAGTGCAAAATTTACATTTTAAAGAATTTCTAATTCTAAGAAGTTATCTATTTTATTTGACTGTCTTAGATTACTAGTGAAAAACAAGAAGAAAAAAGGCTGTTTTACTATATCCTTGGTGTTCTTCCAGGCTATCCATTAAGAAGGAAAGAAAAGAAGACTTAAAGCAACCAACTAAGACTGAGGAAAAACTCCAATCAATTTTTATCAAATAAAGAAATATATTTCAAGTTAAATGCAACAAGCTAAGGAATTTGTGAGCATCTGCAGGCTTATCTTGGATATTCTTCTTCATCCTTCTCCCTACTCTGAAAATGAACATTATTCGGGGGCATGGGGGGGTGCCTTTGTGGGTGTTTTTACAGGTTGATTATGCAGTCAACAAATATGCACTCCGCTTTTCCACTTTGCATTCAGCATCCAAATCAACTAAAAGAGAATACACACATGAAATAAAAAATACTATTTGCATACTTTAGGGGGTGTAGGACTCAGCTTAAAAGACCTCCTATAACTTCAGAACCAAAGTATAGTTTGCAGAGCACAGATTGACAGTTTTGAAACACCACATTGGTGATTGATGAAGTATATTAGGGTTTTTTTAAGCATTCTCATTTTTACCTGGTTTTAAATTATGGCTAGACTCAATCATTCAGTTACTCCATTCTTCTTTGGTATATCCACTGTATTCTTTATGATTAAGGTGTCTATGCATGCTTAATCACCACAAATTTAGGAAAACAGTACTTTTAAAGTGATTTAGAAACTTGTTATTTAAATTTTGCAAGTGACAAAAAGGAAAATCTTAAAGCTCACCACAAAACTATAACTCTGCATATTCCACATTTTGAACGTTCATCTATTTTTCAATATGAGAAAAATATGATTTCATTGTCAACACTTAAAACACAGTAGAGACTTTACTAAAAGATTAAATTCAGCTATTTGTCAAATACAGTGATCAAGTCAACATCTGTGCTTGCAGAACGGTTAAATTATTGTATTCTGCAATTAAATAACATGATTTGTTACTTTGGTTCATTACCCACTGACTGAAATAAAATAGCAACAGTGCTCTAACACCCCTTGTGACAGAAACAGAGGTCTGCATAATAGACTAAAACTACGTTCAGGAAATAAGCAGTAACACCATAGGAACCATTCAAGAAATATAGTCTTCCATTACAGAATAAGGCTCATCAATAAGAATTAAAATAAGAAGCCCGAATGTTTCTTTTCATTATAAAAGTATTCCAGAATCAAAGGACAAGTAATGTGCAGAAGTGCATTCACAGGTTTCATTAGGTGTATAGAAAAGATCATACAGCTCACAGACAAGGTAACTCCATTTTCTTTATAAAGTGGTATCAGCTTTAAGTAGTATTCCAGAAACTCATTTTTTAAATTCTAATAACACAATCTTGAATGCATGCCAGTAAAGCTACTTTTAAGCAATTACATTAATGTACAAACACACAGCCCACTGATATCAGAGCTGATGAATAATTAAGTTTTTTATAATTCCTCCAGACTTCTTAATATGTTAACATCTTCCTAAATGGACTTATTAAAAATTACCTAACACTGTAGAAGCAGTAATACTGTCATCAATCCATATGTCAAAATAAAATTGGTTTCTTTCAAACACTGATGTTTCTCCACCAATTGAAAGTAACTAGATTTGCTTTTCTAATCTAAATGTGATCAGTGTGCTAAGATTAGAATGATGACTTCCCCAAACTGTCTCACCTTCATTCTGAAACAGTTGCCTTATTGCAGTTATCGGTCATTTATACCTGATTATTTTTTTAGCCTTCTTCCTAGAAAATGACACATGCTGTAATTATTTCCACCCTTATATGTGTTGACATCAAACATTGTTTCTGTAACAATGCAAATCTAGGGTTTTTTTCAAGTAGATAAAAAGATTGTCTGGATTTTTAACCCACAGTTTTTGTCCCAATTTGTACATAAGTCTTAGTGACACCCTTAAAGGGCTTAAGATCTATAACAGACAAGGAGACATTTACTCTTTTCCCTAACCGCCATATAGCAAAAGCTAAACACCATACCATTACAACCGGCAAAAGAGGTGGTCGTTAGCTGGAGAAAATAGACTAGATTACCATTAATCATTGCTGATAAATACATTGAAACAATCTTGTCCACAACAGAGCTGAAGAGAAGGAAATCCAGCCCATAAAACTGCTGTTGACTTGGTGTACACTGCCAAATAAAGCTACAGAATCAAAGCTGTAATACAAAGCCTTGTTTGCTATGAAGTCATGTAAAGAACAAAAAGGCTGCACTTAGTGGTAGCTTCTTATACCCACATATATCAGATCATTACCGTTAACCACAGGGGGAAAAAAACTTCAGTGCAGGGTTTCAGAGAAGGCACTTTGTAATTGTTCTTAACTGAGTAGTGGCATGGACCAATTTCAGTATGCTCCAAAACGAGCCTGAATTCTACTAACAAGTCTGGTGGGTTTACCTTCTAGGAGGAGTTAGAACTAATGTATGCAAGTAGTGAAACAAAACTCAGCTTTATGAAAAATACTTTTAAATAGGTAATTAGGTAATGCACCATAAATAATTTCTACTCAAGTCTTGGTATCCAGCAACTGAGGTTTAAATTTCATCTAATAATACTTATCAAAATGAAGAGCTGAGTCCCAAAATTAATTAAAAACCACTTGTTAAGCTGTATTTTTTTGTTAAGGATAGACAAGTACTTTAACCCAGAATTTTTTCTTATGTTTGCGTCCTATCTTATTTTCTTTCCCCTCTTTGCCCTGTTGAGAAAAAAAGGGGAGGGGGGGGGGGGGGGGGGGAAGTAATAGAGCAACTTGGTGGGTACCTGGCATTTAGCCAAGGTCAAACCACCACAGTTTGCTACAGTCATTTGCTGCCTTTGGGTTGTTAAGTGATAACAGAAACCAAAGGAGAGATCAGATTTAATCAATGTAATATCCATACAGACAATATAAATCTGTTGAACAGCTGTATACATGAAATGTCTGTAAAGCTACAAAATATGACAAATCTTGCATGTGGTTTTGACACCAAAAATTAGTATGTATATGAAGAGAATTAAATTCCTTTAAAAAAAAAAAAAAAGCAGTGAAAGTTCCTTGCAGGCCAAAAAAATATATAGTGAAGCAAAAAATTACTAGTAGCTCAACTTTTAAATAATAAAACTTACATGATTCAAAACTGGCAAAATATCTCAGAACAAAAAATAATTAATGACAAAATATATTTGTCCTGATTTAAAGAGTGACAGATAACACAATGATGATGTCATTTGACATTAAGATGCCAGATGTGTACAGGAGCAGATGTAATGGTTTCTTTTCAAATGTACAAGGAACAGAAAACCACTTTATTTCACTTCAAGTGAGATATGAAGGCAAAAGCAGTTTCAGATCAAAACCCTTTTGTAGAAATACATCAATTTTGCTAAAACTTTGAATTCCAGTCCAAGGAAGTGTATTTGGAACAATGAAAAGCTAAGATCTTTATAGCATTCACCCAGGATGTGAAAGAGTCTGAAGTCTTTGCCCAGTTCAAACCAGAGCAAGGGTATTAATCTATTCTTCCATAACCAGTGCTCTGATCACATGTGGTAGTTAATCCAGAATAAATACCTCAGTCTCTACAGTGAGTTGCTCCACTTCTATATATAAACATTACAGTATTCATTGTACTAGACATTTGCTAATTCTGCAGCCTAACTACAGCAGGTCAAAATTGTTCCAACATATTGAGAAACAAAAAAACTTAAATACCTTACAGTTTTTCAAGAAACGGAAATCTACTTTCTGATTATTAACTAGCAACCATAATGAAAACCCTGGCAGAGCTGAGGAATGCTGCTCACCTAGTAAGCATCTGTAGTGTCAAAATTAAAAAAATAAATTCTTAAAATTTCTCAATATACTGCCTTTATTTCTTCTTTTGTTATCACAAATTGCAATGCTAACTGCCAACAGAAAAACTAATTTGGTCAGATTAACATCATGTTTTTAAACAACAGAATGCTACACATCTTTGTCAAAATTTAGACTTGTGGATAAACAGATTATCAAATAGATTCAAGCAAGCCGATGCAATTAATTAACATCAATGAAAAAGATGAACTTGCAGATCTAGACCACACTTTCAGTGGCTTTCACTTTCCAGTTTCAAGTAATTTTATAATAGTCATGCTAAGGGATTCATATTTCCCTTAAGTTGAAACTGGGGGGGGAAAAAAAAAAAGTGTTTTCTACTGCATGGCTATAATTGAATTTTTATATATTAAATCAGACCTACAGTACAAAATGCATGTGATAAAAAAATCTAAATGCACTTTTGTCCAAATCTGTCTGAAAAGTTAGAATACATAGATCAAGAGTTCAGAGTTTTTAAAAGCAGCTATATTTTTGTATTTTTACTACAGTAATATTCTTTTATCTGTAACAGATTATTACCTCTTTAAATATATCACTTTAGGATCCTTAAAACTGCTGAGTACAACATAGGTTCAACTTACTACTTTCTGCCTTCTTTTTCTATGCTGAAGGAATTATTTTGGTTCTATTAACAACAATTTTAAAAAGCATTAATTTTATGACTCTTTGAAATGCATAAACATGCAGATACAAAGCTGCTGCTTGATAAATCATTCCATTCGAGTAAGTTGATGACCAAGCAAAAGTTGTCCAATCCAGCTTTCCTGTATGAATTGTTGGGAATTGCTGGTGTTGGAACAGAAAGCAATGCAATGGCTTAATACAAGTAAATCTCCTGAGCAACCTCTTTAGGTTCTTTCTAAAAGCACCACACTTGTGTAGATGGTGTGACTACTTAAGGATTGACAGGACAACAGAGGAAAAGATGCACAACTTGTAAACATGTTTGGCTTCAGTTATTATGACTGCACCTGTGACCTATTCAGCATTAAATCAACCACCCCACCCCTTTGACTGGAAAATACTTTGAAGAAAATAAAACAACTTTTAAATACTGCTCAAAATGCATGCTGTCTTTCCTTAATGTTCACAAAAATTCTGAATTTTGGATCTTCAGAATACCCCTGAGATCCCCTTTCCAACTAAAGTTCATTAAATCCTTATGTCTGTATATTCTTAATTACCGTATCACAGCTCTATGTCTGCCACCTCCTTGAATACTTCTTACACTAAACGATAAAACTGGTTCCATATAATATTAACCTAGGAATTTAAACACATGAAAGCCAAGAAGATAAAACTCTCACAACATTTACTGTTCCACAAGCAGCATCTATATATTATGACTACAGCCAAGTCATCTATTGAATGTATGTCATTTTGTACAAAAAACAAACTTTTTTATTCCCTGATTTTAAAGTCATTGTACTCTGTCAGTAGCTTATTTTTTATGTGATTGTCATTAAAATGAAGTTGCAAACACTTTAAAATGCTACCATTAAAACAATTGTTCTGAAATTTATACCACTGAGGGAAATGGGAAGAGAGATCTAATTCTTGCCTTGGCTGCATCTGTTACTCCATTTCTCTGGGAGGGTAATTTTTTGCCAGTCAAACAGAACATCTGCATACGCTAACTACATCTAACTATACTCTGAAACATGATCTTATTAGAAAGATCATAAAAACAAGAACTTTAAGGTAAACTGTAGATTTGCAAAATTAAATGCTTTGAGATCACAGTATTCAAAACATGTTATTCAATCCTTAATTGGACCAACAATTTAGAATAAAGACATTAATCAATTCACGCATCATAAATTCAGAACAGTATTTTTATTTAGTAAATGAGTACTAAAGTACATGATCTCGCAAAAAGAATTTTTATACCAGACAGCAGCAGACAAGGGTAAGCAACAAAACTGAAATGCAAAAATGTTTTACTACACTGTAAAGCATATGGCAACTACACTATTGCTTTGAGCAAGAGAAATTTTATTCCCTGTGATGCACATCACAGTAAAGTAAGAAACAAAAAGAGGGGATGGAAGAGGAACAGCTGGAAAAAATGTAGAGCTTCTCTCACTTAATTCACAGCAACTAACCCAAGGCAGTAGCTGGCAAGTGTACTACCTACAGTTATGGCACATGCTATGATACGCACCAGACGTTTTCTTCAGACATGCTGCAATCAGTACATCAGAAAAACCTGACACCACAGTTGGGGGTGTCCTGCTATTACAAGATCTTACCACAAAAACATTTATCCAAAATGACAGATTAGTGCCTAAAGAAGATTTTTATAAAAAGAAATGAGAATTATCTCCACACAGAAGTAAACACTCCAAAAAGCAACTATACTACTACAAATTCAGTAAGAAAGATTTTTTTTTCCTATCAACGTTCACATTTTTTCCTTCTTCTATTTGCAAAAAGCTTGATATGTGAAATGAGAACAATTTTTTAACTGATGGACTTATTAACTAATTACAGGCTGTTAGACATAAAAGATGAATGCAAAGTATAAGAGTGGGTACTAAATTAGCATCACATGTATGCTACCTACAGAGTTGTAGAGGTAGTTACTGATTTCTGTCATTTTGAACCAGTAATTTGCCTCACAAAGTTTATAGATTTTTGGAAATATGTCTGCAGAGCAAAGATAGCTTTTGGAAAAGTTATGCAGGCCATGCAGGTGATATGAACATCACACAACAAACAGTTGCACTGGACAGGAAACTGAATTTCTACCAATATCAAAACTTGTCAGTAAGGCAAGTGTTTATTAAGGGTCCACAACTCTAGGTCTGAATCAGAATGCCCCTCTAACTCTGGGCCATGTTGCTGTGTTCCACATGAGTGCTGGCAGAGTTGTTCCCAGATGAGTTATCACCCGTGTTTTCTCACGGAAAACCTCACATAATAGTTGATTGAGCAAACTGAAAGGAATACAAATCATGACTGCACCAGGTACTCAAAAGGAAAAGGCACTAGTACCAAGTACCCAGGTGCACAAGTAATGGAGCAGTATGCACAGCAATAGAAAAAACTTACTGAAGCAAGGGAGAATGGAGATCTAGACCCTCCCTGACTTAAAACGCAAGGCAGCATTAGCTTAGCCTCTGAAAGAGGGTACAAATTCTTGCCAACAACTATGCTGCCATGCAGCCACTTAGGGATCGCAACTGGAAGGCCCACCTTCACGTGAAAGGGCCACACTATCGCATGGGACCTGCCCTTTGACTAGTAGCACAAGTAGAGCAAGAGCCCCCCTGCCAGGGAAGGAAGGGAGCCCTGGTGTCCAGAAGACACAGGCTCGACTCAAGGGCAGCATTTTCATGGCTAGTGAATAACTTCATATTAAATACAAAAGCAGCCACCACAGAAAAATCTTTTCCAGACACCTGAAAGGTTCTGTGCTAGACAGACTTCAGCAGAGCACAAGGCACAAGCCAAGAGTATAAGACCCCTCCCTGAGAAGTAAAAAAGTTTCTGTAATAGTCAACAAGGAGAGAGAAAATGAGGTCTTCAAGGAAAGAGCAACCAAATCAGCAATATCATCAGTAGGGTGTGAAAGGAGTGCACTTCCTTTCAAATAAGTATCTACAGGGCTATAGAAAAGTAGAGAAAACATACAATTTATAATACAACTTGAAATTGCATGCAAAAACTATGAAGAAAAACCCTGCAGTATTCCAGCAGCTTTGTTTGGGCATTTCAGGGTAACAGGCATCTTGGCTTTGAGATCCTAGGGAAAAGAGAACTGCTAAGTATCAAAATCAGTTCACAGGAAATGGGCGTATTATCCTTCCCAACTGCAGGCAAACACAGGTAAACATCACTGCATTGTTTTCTATCCAATTCTTAAATAGGAGCCTCGTAAATTTGTTACTGTGCTAGAAATGTCATTTTCTGAAAAACTTGGAAGCTCAAATATTAGAGCGAATTTCAGGACACAGCAGAGCATCTGCAGCCACAACAATCTACCTACTAAAGGAAACCTGCAAAAATAAGAACAAATTCTTGGATTCCAATGTGCTTACAAAACAAACTCGCTCTTTACCAGAACACATTTTTCAAACTATGAAGCAGATGTGTGTAAGAGTACACAGGACTTCTTATAATACAGCCTATGTAACATGATCTGGGCACACAGTTATGAGGTACAGATTAAAGCCAATGATATTAACAGTAAACCTTGATCGTAGTAACATTTAAAAAATAATCCTCAAGGTTGCAAGCAATGTTTATATGATTAGACAATAATTGTTTCTTCAAATACTTCTCAATTTATTTTTGGAAATCATCTGAGTTGAATAATTAAGCCAACAGAACAAAAAGTAATTGTTACACTGCATTTTGGTTTTGACTGGAACTTCTTTACGATAATCTCTGTCTTCATTTATTACTCCTGAATTCAGAATGAGTCAGTGACCACTGCACAGGAGTGCAGAAATCTCCAGGTTATTGAACCTATGTATCACTGAATTAAAATAAAACTTAAGAGGTTCCAAATACTTTTATACAATTTTGATTTGCTGCAATTATTTAAACAAATTACTGAAAAAAGCTCCAAATTAAAATAGTACCTGGTCTTATTATAAAATATCAAAGTACAGAAAAAATACACCAAAAAAAAAAGTTCATTTCTACTTAAAACTATATTTATGTATTTACAAGTTGATATACATATCTAGCAGTGAAACGTACACATAAAAGGTCAGGTAAACTTCCAAATTGCATTTACCATTGATTTGAAGTTCAGCTTGTTGCTGTTGGGGAAATTTACATTTTTATCACAGTCAACAATTACTATACAGTTTATTTTTGTTCTCCAAGACTTCACCTATTCAAACATATCTTCACAACTGCATTACACACACTTTTAACTATTTATTATTAAAATGAATTGTAAAGAACTAAACATTCAACCATAAGTGTGAAAAATTAACCAGCACCCAGAGTTGATTAGCTTACGAAGACTGCAGAATTTATCAGAACAAACTAGCAATTTAAATATTCTGAATCAATCTATTTTACTTTGTTGCAATAACAAAAGAAACATATACACATTGTACTCTTTATATCACTGGGACTATAGAGAATCTTTGCCTATAACACCTTAAAAATAATAACAGCAGCAATTACTTTTAGACAGATTTAGAACTACTAAACTTCAAGTGACTTTTGAACTATGGAACTATTTTTCTGTGGAGGAAAGCCAGCTATAATCTTACCTTTTGCAGGGAAAAAGGTTTAGTAAACTAAAAATGAGGAAGTGGTCTTTTGGGAATTTTTAAGGCACTCCTCTGGAATAAAAAACAAATTTGCCATAATTTTATTCTAAAAAGACAGAAGATCATTTTTCTATCACAATCATTCTGCACTTTAACAAGACTAACAGCACGATCATTAAATCAATCTTACAGAAGCATTTTCAGGGAGCTCCACAGCTTTAGAGTTTAGACTGTATGTAATGTTTGGGGAATTCTCAAATAGGCATTCATAATTATCAGCAAAAGACACTTTCATTCAATTTTTCTTTTCTCATGAGTTAATATTAGACTGTGCTAGGGGAAAAAAAAAAAATCTCTCAAGAGTCTATAAAATGAACTTTTAGTAGTTTTCTGCATCTCTAATATATTCTGCACATTCCTTTCCAAAAACTTCACGGACACAGAGGAAGGAATTCTGCAAGTATACCAAGACACCTATATAACACTTGTTATAGTCAATGAATACCTGACTAGTGCCCTCAAAGGCACCTAAAGTGTGATTCAGCTCATCATAAATAAATTAGGTCAACTAAATTGATCTCTAAGCTCCACCGACAGTACTGATTAGCTCTTCAAAGGACGACAACAGGCGTTCAGGAGTTAAGAGTAGATTCTGAGATTTAACATAAGGCACCTGAACCTGAGGACAGAAATTCCATCCTCAGTTTCCTAACTGATGTTAAGCAAAGAACTGAACTACAGCTCAATGCATAAAATATACTGTTTTGAAATAGCTTTCAATCTATTATGAGAAAACAAAAGGGGAGTAGGGTATTAATAAAAGCACTTCCTACCTGAAAAGGCATGCTAAACAGCTCCAAAAAGTTTTAAAACAAAGGGAACCATATAAGTTAAATAAATGCCTTTCATGCTTTTGAAGAATGAAAGGCTACTTCAATCCTTGAAATTAAAAGATGGAAGGCTATCTCATTTTCCTTCGAAACCTTAAAAATAAGTGAAGCCCTAAAGAGGTACAGGATATCAGAAATACTAAAAGGAAACCTGATTAATGAAGAAAATGCAGGTTGTTTTTCAACAAAATAGGCATGCCTCTCTGTGTTAGCATCCACTCTACCTTCCATTTTCAAAAGCAACAACACCTTCTGTGTAAGGCTGTTAAAGATACACTCACCTTAGAATCATTCCAGAAGTGTTTCTTTAAAACCAGACCTCCTATATTTATATCACACATAGACTAGATTTTGAAGGAATTAGCAAGACAATGATTTGAGTATGTTTTAACTTTAAAATTTCCGTTTCAAGTTGTCAATGAAAATTACGAGAAAGTTCAAAGCCAGCTCTTTTCACTTACAACTAAATGCCATGGACAATTCCTTTCCTCCTCCCCATCTCTCTGCCTTTTTGGTACAATAAAAATATATGTTAAAAAACCCTTTCCTTTTAGAAAACTTCCTAGTCTCATGATCTTATATCTCAGTTATGCGATCAAATTCATATACTGAAATAAAGACAAAAATACATTTAATATCATAAAGACCTGAAAATACAATGTATAGCTATTTATTTGCAGACTGTGATTCATTATATAGGTATCTGTAAGACCACGTCCTGTCCCGTAGTTGCTTATATTTTCTTTGCTAAAGCAGAAGATGGATGTTTCACCACTAAAAAGGATCCATGTAGTATTACAAAATATTACGTACCAGAGTTCAAAGGCTTCGGTTTTCTTGAAGAAAGCAAGTCAAAATTTCATTAAAAGCAAAGCACAGGCTTTCCTAGCGCAATGACAATGAAGGGCTGCATTACCTTCATGCACTGTTATTCCACAGTTGTCACACTGGATTATTTCATCAGCATCTTCGCTGTTATCTCCAAGACAAACGCAACAAATCAAAATATGGTCCATTTTCTGGGAACTCCAATTTTGAGACTTCTCAAGGATCAATGAGTCCTAATATTGAAAAATGAAGACACACATATTATGCCAGGAACTTCAATTTTATTTAAAACAAAAGATCTGTTATTTGCTCAATTTTTGAACAACAAACAAAAAAGATGGAAAATTATTTTCACAAGACTAAAAGCTTCATTGTTGACAAAACATTCAAACACTTCATCCAGAAATACAAGAGCTGGGAGAAAGGATGGATACAAACTGATCTCAATATACCTACAGATCTGTTAAGATCTAAAGGCCAGAGAAGGGTCTTATTTCCTCAGACAGAAACATGTATGTCTTCAAACCATTTATGGTCTACAAAAAAGGAACAAACACACACCCCAAAGAAACCATTAAAAAGGAAAAAAAACCCCACACCACAATGAAATGCCAAGGCCAAAGGTGACCTTTATATGTCCCAATATTCAGAAAAGTTGCTTCATTTTGTTAAAATTTGCACCTTCCAAAAAAGTAGTCAGATGGATCTGAAAAATCTGAAAATAAACAGCTAACATAAGCCTGCCAAGTTTTCACTCTGGTAAAATATAACAAATTATCAACTCAGTTGTATTTTGTTATAATGCAAATTTATGTCTCTATGAAAAACCGTATGATTTATTGAAACTATAACAACTTATTTTCTTCTGATTATATACAGGAGTAAGGATTTGCAGAACAAGTACATTGCTCTGTTTTGGCCACCTTCAACGTGAGCTATACCACTTAAAAAGAATGTGGCTTTTAATACGGAATTTCTCTAAAAAAACACAAAGGAGTGCTTCACAAACCAAATAAAGCTGTATGTAAATTTAAATTTTTTCATAAACACCATCTAGGCTTCTTATTTTCATTGTGAGATACAAACTCTGTCGCTTCTGCAAAGAAGAGCTTCATGGCTTCCATATATTTTCTTTTCTTTTCATACTAAAAGCAAACATTGAGTTTGCACTACCTTCATTGGTAATATGAAGGCATATAGGGAAGTGTGAAATTAGGCACACTAGTAAAAAATAATCATTGCAGTATAAAGAAATAATAGTTTCAGAGCAGAGGCTGACAGCTGAAGCCTAAATGGCATCTACTCAAAGTGTCAGAAATCTGAAAATGTTCCAAAACTGCTCTGTTATCCTACCAGAAAAAGAAATAAAATTAAGGTGGAAGATGCCCTCTCAAACATCTTTCTCTCATTCTAATCCCCCATTTATGACATAAACCACAGCACCAATACTGTGCCTGTGTAGCCTAAGCAGATAAAAAGTATCATGAATGCTACCTGAAGTAGGTATTCTTCCTCAAGGATCTTAAATTCTCACACTTAATCTAAGCAATTATTTCATGATAGCCTCGCAATCTGATACAGTAAGTCTCCACGCAAAATGTTCAGTATATCATTAACAAAGTCTCTTTGTACTTTAGGTTTAACTGGGCAGGTTATTGGAGGGCAAGGGAGGGAATCTTCACTTCCTTTTAAAGCAAGATAAAGGGGTAAAATAACCTTACCACCTAAAGCTGGGCTCAAATAGTTTACCTCAAGTAACAGAGATGGCTTGATGTAATGTTTTTGACCTAGGAAAGGTCAAACACATACTTGTAGCAGTTAGGAAAGGCTTCTGGATCTCCCATTCATTTTCTCTAAGCAACGTAAGGAAACATGACCTATAAAAACCCACCACAACCCTCATCTAGAAGTAAAAATGAAAGATTATACAACCATTCACACAGTCATACATGCTTACAGGAAGGTAACTAACTGTGAAAAACAGAAGTTCAGACTTAAGGAGCATTTCGTCCAATATCCTCCTTTTAGGACAAACTTGCAAAGCATTTTGAGGAAAGCAAGAAACTGGAACATTTTTTTCAAAAATACCGTGGCACATTGTTACTCAAAATACTCACGTTTAGTTTACCATTCACATTACAGATACGAAAATGGCAGTAGATACTCCCTAACCTTGGCAGATTAATTGTGCAATGGCACAGGCTTCTTAGATGTATCTTGCAACTGTATAGAAATCAGCTTTTTCTGACAGTACCTTTGACTTAAACTGATATTTGGCTTCACTAACAGAAGTTTAAAAGCAATTTGCGATCTCTACTGTTATAGAAGCCCAAAGTCTGGTAATGAAAACAAGAAAAAAAAAAAGAAACTATTACTTTAAATAAACATAATTGCACTGTAAAAACAACACTGAAATAACACTAGCTGTTTAGGCAGTGAGAACATACACAAACATGGGCAAAGAAAAGAAACAAGCAATGATGGAAGGGCATCAAATTTGGATCTAATATGAGGATCCCATCCATTATGGTCTACCTTATGTGAAGACAGCCAACAGGTCAAATAGAGCAGCAGAACAACTTAATTTTCTATGCAGACACAGAGAAGGAGTGATCTGGAATGTATGCTGCTCTCCCCTGCTTAGTCCACGTAAGCACCTGAAAGACCCCATCCCAGAAGCTGACCTTACTTGTGTAAAGCATGGGAGCTTTTACCTACAGATGGCAACTGCTGCCAACTCCTGAACAAGACCTGTTCCCTACCCAAGTGAGAGAAAGAATTGCAGCTGAATCACTATGTAATTCCCATTTCTGTGGTGTTAATGAAGAAAGTGAGCATTTCAAGCTATATGCCTATATACTTCTAACTTTAAAGGAATAAAAAAAAAAATCTCACTGAGAAGAATCCCACAAAGTTGTAGCAATTATAAAAACAGAAGAGCACCATTTATCTACTAAAGATGCTTAACCCTAGAAAAGAAAGCTAAATTTGTATTCTGTGCTTAATACAGTAGAAAAGCACATAGTATTTCATTACAGCACAGCTTAAAATAGTGTATATGCAGACCTCAAAATATTTTTGTTAAATGTAGAAAAGTAAAATAAAAATTACAGAAACAAAACCCAAACAACCCACCCCAACACCCCCTCCTCCGAAAGTAAAGGAAAGGAAGAATGCATATTAAGGACACTACAACATATTCAGAGTTTATTACCTGAACTTTCTTTCATAAATTAATCATGCATTCAGACATCTGGTTTTCTAAGAACTTAGATTCTGCAGTGTAATGAGATTTTGCTAGATTTGTCTGCTAGACAGGATTTTTTGCCCCCCCCCCCCCCCTTTTTTTTTTTACTATTTTAAAATATTGTAGTAGTGGCGAGTATACTGTTATAATACAGTTGAGTATCAAACTAAAACTTACAGTCTATAATCCAGTCTACAGATACTCACCATTGCAAGACTTCTTGTTAAAGACCTATGCATAAACAGTACTTTGCTTTACAGCAGTAAGGATAAATTGCCAGTTTCAAAATTATGATTTGAACTTCAAATTTTCAAATTTTGATTTTATCTTTTGACCAATGTACTAAATTCAAGGCAAGAACAGAATCTGAGGTCCAGGCATATTAAGAAGCTTCACAAAAGATACATCGGAGAGATCTGGGTTTCTGAAACAGGCCTAATTTTTCCAGTCAATGGAAATTACGGACACATTCAAGAATAGATCCCTAAGAATGCTGACTCATCTCCAATCTGATATGGGAAACAAGTCTGAAAAAATTGTCTATCTCTATCTGAAGTTCTCATCAGTACTGGTAGGGCACTTCCTGTTCCTGAGCCAAGAGAATACAGGTAACACCACTAGAATTACAGAGCTAGACAATGAAAAAAGATGCCTATACAAAAAGTTTTTTAAAAAAAAAGCAGAATTATGCTTTTTTCCCCCAATCACTAGTAATTTAAACAGCACAGCTCATTTGCAATCATATATATAAAATACACAAAGTATCTGAAACAGAGTCCACTGATTCTTCCAAATACTTTAGTCCCCTGTCATTTTACACATTAAAATAAAGATTAAATGGAACAGCAGAATTTTAAATAGCGTCATACCACTATTATTTATCAAATGTTATGCTGACATTGCAATTATTTCCTGAAAATTGAATGTAGATTTTACAGCAACTCTTGTTTCTTTGTTTAAAATTTTGCTACTGCAGGACATGATGTCAACCATCCTGACAACCTAATATCTTAGTTTTTCCTCAGGCACAACCTTCAAGGCAACTGTAATTGTGCACAGGGAAAAAAAAGTGACATTATTAAAGACTTACATAATTTTCACATTCTGCAATCAGAAGATATTTAATATAATAATAATAATAGTTCCCCAAATGCTTTTTAGTCCTGAAGAAATTACTTCATTTGTGAGCATTATAAGCAAACCCAATATAAATTATCATGATTATCCTATTTGATTTTAAACACAGTGTGCGTATTTCTTTACTTAGAATTCTTCTATCAGTGAACTTAGTGTTCAGACTTTGAACTGTCTGTCTCAAAGAAGGGCTGGGATAAAGAATAACCTATCATTTAGCTATTTAGCTATTTTATGAATGTCACAGATGTTTTTAACTTTTAGAACATCACAGATATGCAACATTTACACTAAAGCAGAATTAGAAGTCTCACTAAAATGTGTTCTTTGCATACTGGACCTCCTACTTGCTTTAGAACTAATCCAACACCCCCTAAAGCCAAAAGTCTCTCTATTGACTTTAGTGGCATTAGATTGGTCAAGTGGTCCAAGCAAGGTTATTTAATATGCAGTGCCTATTTAGCACAATTTTGCTGTTTCCCTTATTCCTGTAAACAGTTCCAACCAATCAGTTTAACTTTTCAAATTAACAGAATAGCTACTGGGGAGTAGTTTCCATTTGTCAACAGATATATTATAGAAAGTTGGTTGCACTACCTCATTACTCTTGCTTTGTGAAAGAGCCAGGCTATCATTTGTCAATTCCTCATCATCTGCATTATTCCTGTTAAGAACTTTACTCTTCTTCTTCTTGGATCCTCCATCACTAGCCGTGCTGCTATTATCTTCTTCATTACCTTCCTCATCATTGTCATCCTCATCACTTCCACTCCCATCATCTTCATCATCCTCATTATCGCCATCACTCCCCTCTTTTCGCAGTGCGTTTTTTCCTTTTTTCTTCTCAGCAGTCGGCCGCCAGTCATTGTCATCTTCACTATCATAGTCATCCATATCATTTAGTTCTTCCATCGATACAAAATCCAGCAAAGGTCGGTTCCTGCGTAAGTTCCATTTTTTTGGTTCATTTGTTTGCTCATCAGTCACAGCATCAGGTTCAGCTGCTTTCTCCTTCTCTTTCTTCTTTTTTGGCTTTTCTTCTTCATCTTCTTGCTCTTTCTTTTCAGTTTTAATTACCTCTTTGTCTGCTGTTGGCACCTCTTCTTCAGTGGAGCTTTTTGGCTGTTGCTCTTCTACCTTCTCTTCTGCTGGTTCCTCCTCCAAGATATTTTCTTCTGATTCAGTACAGGAACCTTCACCACTGTCCTTTGATGCATCTTCACTCCCATGACCACTTCCTTCAGAATCTGTTGAGCATATGAAAATTTAAAAAAAGTTCCGACACAAATGTACCCCCAAAAATAAAATCTGTTGAAGCAAGTTGTTAAACAAAAGAATGATGCATGTTCCTCCCTCATAAGGTATTCCACCTATTTTTTCAGCTGGTGTCCAAATACCGCTATTTCGAGTGGTATGTTGAGAATCTGTTAAACATGAGTGCATTTTAAGATGGCAAAAAAAAGATGGCACAATTTATTACATGAACGTTAAATGTTCCTTTGAACTGCAGCTCATATTAACAATAAGCAGTAGCACAGAATAATTTCCGTGTGAATTCACATCTTAAAGAAAGAGCATTCCAGTTTTTAATTTCTGGAGGCATTTTCTAAATCTTCAAAATAAAATAGCTATCCCATAGAAGAAGTTTAAAATTACAAAATGAAGAGTTTACATAACAAATACTAACAATAGTATGGATAATACCACACCTTCATTTTTAGTTCACATTTGTTTTTCTGGGATTGGGGGCTCTTTTAATTCCCAGTGTTATTTCACTTACTAATCCCACATAAACTATGCCTCATTCAGTGTTGCAGCTGCACAACAACGCGTAAATTCTAACCTTATACCACTCATACAGCATTGTTCTGTGTGTACTCATTATTTCCATTAATTAACACAGGCCAATCTGTGTGCAATAGAAAAGAACAGCAGAGGATCTGTATGGAAAAAAAAAAAAAAAAATCACAAAAATAAGGCATCTGTACTATAAAGTACATGTAAAAACTATTGAAAAAGATGACAACTTGGTCAATTTTATAAACATCATCCACCTTGACTATCTCTCATCATATATTCACTTACTACTTTTCATTTACAGTATCAGTTTTAAGAAGAAAAACTCAGGAAAAATTTTTTAAAATTAACAAGAAAATATAAAGTTGTCTGACCCAATGCAGGTATCAATTAAGCAATGGCTACAGTTTTCAGTTTGTTCAGAGCCATCACCAAGTTCTTGATGCACTGTCGCATAGATGCAAAGAAGAAACATGTTGATGCTTGTAAATTTAAAAAAAATCCTTAATCGCTTTAGTTACCACACAAAACACCCCACCATTCAGTATCACCTTACACAGAGAACTTCTGTGCACGTTCATCTCCGTATATAAAGCCAAATAAACAGGGGGGCCAGCATGCTACACACTTCACGTGGCATTTATTTCTACCCCACAGAACACTGTCTATGACTAGCCCGTAATTCAGTTGTTACTTCGATTTAATGGGCAGTTTGGTTTTTTTCTGCATATACCTGTATACGGAAGTATATGATGAGGAGATTAAATTATCATCAACAACAACAACAAAAAAGATCCATCAGCGTTACTACTACTGATCAGGACATTAATGTTAGCATTCCCCTTACAAGCCAATAGAAAGTAAAAGGTTTCCTGCAAACATTCTAACCTTTAGAAGGCCAGAAAAAAAAAATGAGAATGCAGTAACAAAAGTTATTGTACAGTCTTTTGAGAAAAGAATAATTCAGTCATTTCCCTACGCCTACCAGCCTTCATGGTAGTAATGGGAGTACAACTGAAGTTCTGAAATAGTAAAACACTCTTTAGGCATGCCTAAGAAATAAAAAACAGTATTAACTAATTTGCAATCTAAAAAATTATTTTTAAATTACAGTAGCTTTGTTTAGAGTTGGAGCAGGTCCAGAGAAGGGCCACAAAAATGGCCAGACGCCTGAAACACTTCTATAAAGAAAGGCTGAGAGAGTTGGGTTGTTCAGCCTGGAGAAGAAAAGGCTCAAGGGAGACCTTATTACGGCCTTCCGATATATAGTGGGAGCTTATAAGAAAGAGAAACTTTTTACCAAGGCATGTAGTGACAGGAAAAGAGGGACTGGTTTTAAACTGAAAGAGCGTAGAGTTTAGATTGGACATAAGGAAGAAATTCTTCACTGTGAGGATTGAGAGACACTGGAACAGGTTGCCCAGAGAAGCTGTGGCTGCCCCCTCCCTGGCAGTGTTCAAGGCCAGGCTGGACGGGGCTTTGAGCAACCTGGTCTAGTGGAAGGTGTCCCTGCCCATGGCAGGGGGGTTGGGACTAGATGATCTTTAAGGTCCCTTCCAACCCAAACCATTCTATGATATTTGCCAGCTCTCACATAACCCTTTACAACATCTAAAGCTAGACTCTCAATCTATACTATAAATGTCTAATATAAGTGCCATATGTATGTTTAAAAGCAAAATGTATTTTTGTATCTCATCCCACAGGTTCTGAGTGCCAATGTGCACTACTTGTCTTACTGTAAATAAGGTAGTATAGTGTTTTACCATGTTAAACTTAATTTAACTCTATTTTTAAGTTACCTTACATTATTTTCTTTTGGTTTACTTCCCCACCATAACTCCATGATAGTCATTTGTTTGGATGCTTTAATTGTGCTGGTCCATTCCTAAATATGCTTAGACTTCTTGTGAATTTAAGCTTCCACTTCATTTTCTGAGGGGAATCTTAGTTTGGGTATAGTTCGATCTTTAAGACAACTATAAGTTACCAACAGCGAGTCTTGTACGTCAATACTACAGCACTAAGAATGCTCTCTAGCTGCTTTATGCCATGCAAACAATATAAAGCAGAGAACAAATAAACGTTAGTTTCATTCACTTCTCTCCTTCAAATTCTCTTTGCCTTCTGCCTGCACGTTATGCTTTGTATTCTCCTTTCTGTGTGCACTTATACACAAGAGATACCTATAGTGAGGGATATCCCTCTTCTGAATGCATCCACTGTGATAGGTGCTTTTCTAGAAAGAGCTATTCTGTGATAACAGCTATTTTCGCAGGTGTTCTTCTGTCAGATGCACTTTCAGTTAGGAAGAGGCTGTAGTATACAATTTTCTCCTTGAAAGAAATTCTTAAAGAATGGCTCTTTCAAATTGGCAACCATATCATGTCATTCCCTATGGGAGAAAAGTCAAGCTACTCTCAGTGAAAAATGGGAACAGATACACCGTCAAAGGGTGAAGAATACAGAGTTTCACCGAGAACAAATAGGAGAGATAACGGTTGTGAGAAAAGGCGTCATTCCTGTACACCTTGTATCTGTTGCTCTACTGAGCACAACAGCAGGTGGCAGTCAAATCCAAAGAGGACAATTCTGAGAATTCTCCAGGAAAGCATATTAAGCTTCAGAATTAACATACAAAAAAGTTTAATAAAAATGAACAGGAATGACTACTAATCTCGACATCAGCTGTGAAGTCTTGTATAATATGTACTATGCACAAAACTTCAGGACAAAGCTACTGAGGTCACTACAACAGTTAAAAAAAATCATCCCAGGGTTTTGCAGGACCATTTTACAAGCAACTTTAAACATGGTACCCTGTGATTCTTTTTTTTTTTTTTAATATTCTAAGAAAATCCATTTATAGAGAGAGTAAGTGCTACACTACATAAGGACATACGTGGCCACCCACTCACAGAAAACAGGCTGATGCTTCAATGCAGTATTTAGCTTAACAAGCAGCTCTGTAAAAAGCAGCTTTATTGCTTGACTTAAGTGAAGTTTGAAGGATAAGCTAGTTAAAGGAAATCATGGACTCGATTTTGGGCTTGTCTCTTCCACTAACAAAGCCTAACCAACTCCAGATAGCAGAAGAGACCATCTGGAATAATTTTGGAAAGTTCTTCTTCCTCCCCCACTGGGTCTTGTCTGGTTGAGTCTCACCCAAGTGCTCACAGCTACATACAAGGAATACAAACCAGGATCCTGGAACATTGAAAACAAGCAAAAAACTGAACATGCAATACAGAAAACAACTACCATGTCTGGAGTTACTCCTACTAAATAATATTGTTCAATAACAACCTACAGGCATCATGGGAGAAGTCATCTCACAGTCTGCTTCACAAGACCCTCTTTTCAAGGGCAGTAACAAAAAACAGACTACAAGTGAGGTTAATTCTTTTGGAGGTTAAAGCCACTCCCTCACCATCACCCTGTCTAGCGGTCCTTTAGCCTCCTTCTCCCAGACACAAGGTGGACGACAAATCTTTGACATGATGATGTGAAATTACCCAGGTATCTCTGCTGAAACACCATGTCACATGCCACGTACAATCCCTCACCCAGGTTGCTTGCACCCTGACAGACCGGAAAAGCAGAAAGCACTGCAAAAAGCAGTTGTCGACAACAAACAGCCTCTGCCCACAAACTTCCTTACAAGAACAGCTCCAGTCACAAAAACTACTTTGCACATGTGCTATACCAAACGTGTAAAAGCAGCTGTACTTCCTATACAACTGATCTAGAATTTGCAAGTAATTTTAAAGACTCAAAAATACCTTACAGAAATGCTTAAACTAACCAGAAAGTTATGACATTAATAACTGGATGTTAAAATAAGACAAAAAACCTAGATCATATATGGAAATTATAAACTTTTAAATTATCAAAGCCAGAGTTGTGCAACTGGTAAAATCCTGACCACATCTGTCTATTAGACTAATGCCACAGAGGTCCATTATGCTAAGACCAATAGAACTATAGTGAAAGCAAGAATTGAAAAGGCATAATACTTCACTTTCAGTATAACCTCAAAGAGAATCTAACATCAGTTAGATATATACCACTGGCTTTCTATGCTATTTTGCAGTGTGTGAAGATTAAACATTGGTAGACTACTGGCAATTCAACACTTGTAATGCTGGCAGTTAAAAATGGAACTGTCCAAAGTAACATAATTAAGACCATACAAACCAAAATGAACATAGATTAAGATATTACTGTTCTAAGCAGAGACATTCACTTCTAAATAATGTTTTGGAAAAAAGTATCTAATCTGTATTAACTGCAGATATGGACTGGGCAGAGTAGGAAAAGAAGCTGATCACCGATCCGTGACTACACTTGTTTCAGAAAACAAGTATTTAGTTTAACAGAACAAGGATGGAAATAGAACATAAATGAAAGTTATTTAGTAAGCAGTTTCCTCACTTCTACACTAGCAGTAACTACATCACACAATTTCAGTAGATGTCTATTCAAGTCGTAAAAGCACTCAAAACTAAAGGTTGCCAACTCTGACTTGAGTCATTGGGAAATGCCTTATTTATTTACAATGTTACAACACAGATGGCAACCCTACCTCCTGAATTTGCTTGCTTTTTCCCAGTGTCCCTGTTTCTAACATTATCAAACTTGTTTGAGATGAAGTATTCCTTACCCCATGTCTTTCCCCAGCAAAGCTGCAGTCCTAAATAATCCGTGAAATTGGATTCCAATACAAATTATTGAAAAGTGAGCTAGAATATGTATTTTTTTACAAGAAACACCTAAGAGTTCTACATCTTGTACAAGGGAAGTGACATCTGGGAGACAGTTCGAATATGTGTCTGGGACATGCTAGTCTAAGGGTCTGAGGCATGGTAACAAGTATATGCTCAAGAAACGCTTGAAACATCTCATCCTCACTGAGCACATCTAGACTCTCAGAGGTGGCCAGGCTGCAAACAGACCACCCCACCAAGCTGGAGTTAATAAAGAGATGGACATACACACAAAAAAGAGATGCAAGAGAAAGTAAAGTAGAAGACCACAAAAATCCTGTTCAGACTGACTGAACAAGCAGAACAACACTGAATCTACCAGCAAGGGTTCCATAATGGACAGACAGACTGGAAAGACAAGGCACAAAGAGTCACAGTAGGGGGAAAACAAAGAAAAATAATGTCATCCCATCACTAAGTCCACACTGTAACGCACAGACACTGGAATGAAAGCCTAGCTTTCTGTTACATTACTCCTCTGCTGTCAGCAAATACACAGAAGAAGATGAATCTCAATGTTTCCAAAGAGAATGTAAGTTCAGAATGCTCGTCAGTCAGTCCGAAGTGTTACTTCAAGTGGCAGATATCTGTACGGATAAAAGATTGCACTTGGGAAGAAGATAACCCAAGAGAACATAATGCCCGTATCTTCCATTTTCTCAGTGGGAATTCCACTCTGAGGGACTACACATTACAGCTGCAAAGTCAAGCCTTGACTGTAACAATTAAGATTATGCAATTATGTGATAATTTACAAGTGATTAGCTATTCAAGCTTTTCTCTTACCTTCCTCACTGTCTACTGAAACACCCTACAACTTTTCTGTTGCATGTCATTTAAGTTTACTCTCAAACACAAACATGTTAGTTTCTTCATCAATATTTCAGTAGCGTTTATCACTACAATATTTTGGTGCTCTGCACACGTTTCTTTATATTACAGTATCCTGTACAAGAAAGCGGAAGTGGAATCTCCATTGTGTTAAGAGGAAACCAATTACAGAAAGGTAAAGATATTTGCAACTTTTTATTTCTAGGTCAAATCACAGGTTTTTCAGTATACCTAATATATTCATTTATATAGATCATTACACATTTTAAACAGAGATGCTACTGACCTCAGCTGCAATAATAGTACATAGTATTTATGCAAGTCAGGCTCCACACTCAACACCAAAAAACCCAAATATTTACAATTGACTCTAAAAATTTAAGTCTACAAGACTTGTAGCAGAAGTAGTGACAGAATCCAGTTCTTCAAGGCATCATTCAACTATGCTCTTCTTATCTACACTGAGAGAGCCAGTCCTTAAATTCACAAATCTTTCTTGTTCAGGGACCACACTACATTTTTCTGCATCATTTCAATTTCAGTGTATGAGCTGCAAAAACTGACCGATTTCACCGATGAGAGAGAAGAAAATTGGTAAATCCTTGCTCTGGAATCCTGCTGGGAATTACAATTATACACTGATTTCCAACTTCAGTGTATCTCCAGCTACTCTCATAAAAGGAAAAAAAACACCAACAAAAAAAAAAAACAACAAAGTATGCTCTAGTTAACTAAAAATCAAAATTTCAAATAACTGATCTGTATTGTGAAACATATTATTAAAAAACTTCAGTTGAGTGTACTGCAGTACCATCATTTCAAGTCACACATTTGTATGCTCTGATTCCAAAGGGACTTTTTTTTCATTGATCCAACATTAAGATTACATACGACATTCTTATTCAAGGAACAAATTTTTCAAGATGTTTGTAAAAAACAGAAAAATACAGTACTTTAAAATATGGCATTACTACTTTCTATTACATAAAAACAAAGCAGCCATTAAAAAATTGTTCAGTATTAACATAATGAAAAACCCACAGGCCTGAAAACTATTTAGATTAACCAAATTTACAAGACTATGACAGTTCTAAAATCAGTTTCCCTAAAGGCATATCAAAATAATGAGATCTTTAAAGTGGAAAAGGAGGTGACTGCCTGCTGGTGTGACCTAAATCCAAAAGAAAATAAATTAACTATACTGTAAATAAAGGCCATATCTCCTATGGATTTTTTTTTTTGTGGAAATGGAGGTTAGGTGATTAGAAATATTTTCTGTAATGAAAAAACATTGACCAAGGCATCAGGACTGAATACAAAAATACAGAAACGCCAGTTCCTTTCTAAAAGTACTTAATATCAATTTCTCAAATCCTTACTGCATCTTGCAGAAACTTGACAGAACAATGAACATGTGTAAAAGCTTAGATATTGAGGGCTCAGTCCTCCCAGGCTTACACAATATCATCTATTAGCACGTCACTTAACATCCTGAAGCCCATACATATGGATGCAACATAATCAACAAGGAGTAAACAACTTCAGAATTCTTTTAATTCAGTATTGAAATAGTCCTTTAACTTTTAAATTTAAAATTTGTTTTGTATTTTTTTTAAACACCTACATGTGCATTTGTGAATCAGATAAACATACATTGCAGAGCTGTGGAGTTACCATACTTACGGGATTTTTCCAAGTGCATGAGTAGAATTTATGGTCATTTTCAATGTAGAAAGACTGTTTCTTCCTTCTGTCACATTCATTTCCCTTTGTAAGCAAACTACACAGTGAAATTCTGAATTCACACAAATACCAAAATACTTATTTGCAACAGGCTGCACATGGAGAGACCTCTACGGTCATAGAAGAAAAAGAGCAACAGTCCTGACTGTATTGGAGACATACACATTATGTTGTGAAGGCTGAGTCCAGTGGAAAAAAAAGGAAAACCTGTTTTCTATTAGCAACAATCCAAAATTTGCCTACTAGAGTTGCTTGTGTGAATACACGTATATTCTTCTTATATATATCTAATTTTGGAATTATCTATTTATTTATATGTGTGTATGTAAAAAAGTCCCTTTTCTACACTTCTTCCATTCAAATCTAAATTGACTAGGTACAATCAAATTTAAGGCTATGTTATACCAGCTTCATTTTAAATCAGCACAGATGTTCTGTTTCAAATACCCTGCAACTATTATTTAACTTGTATTTCACATAAGAAATGTTTCCTTTTTCTTTCAACTTAAGAGGTTATATGTTTAATAACTTTCTACCCAACTTCTCCAAACCCTTACAACTTTTTCCTTTGATATTAAAAATCTTTGAATAAAGTGTAAAATGTTAAAACTCTGCTGCTGTTTCAAAGTGTTTTCACTAAATTTTAAATTTTATTAAACAGAACATTAATTTCTAGTACAAGTGATAGCTATAGGTTCTGAAGTTTCAGAACAACGCTATATGAGATATATGAACACAAAACAGTAATTAGAAAAAATTTTCTAAGCAGAACTTCAGTTTTTCTCATATGCTTGTTTCAATTCAGTGTTGCTTTTTTAAGGCAAAACCCATCCAACTACCTCAAAATGAAATTGAGATTGAAATACTCTCAAGGTTAGACACTGACACACACCCCCCATGTGTACATAGGATATCCTAAAAGTCAAAGAGGGTATCAATTACAAATGAATATTCTGCATTTAGACATATTTGAGTCAGGAAGCTTTATTCATTAATTTTAAATAAATATTGTCTTTTAATCAAATAATATATTGCTCTGAATTATGTATCCATCTCCCATACTCCATTTCCAATCCTCCTTTTCCCTTAAATTCTGCCTAGACTATTGTTCAAGAATAAGGAGATTTTCTTTGGGAACTGAAAATCATTTCCTTTTACGGCAAATTGTCTTTACAAAAGGCAGTGCCCTTCAATAGAAAGGATCAAAAATCCCCCAAACAAGATTAAAAAACTAAATGAAACAAGCCCCCAAAAATCTTAGCATGAAATTGGTAAGATGACATCAGTTTTACTCTCTTAAGTCTCTGCAGCCTGCTTCTACAAGATCAACCACGGGAAATATCTCTCATCTTGGGGAAAAAAAAAAAAAACAAAAAAAAAACAACCAATGAGGAGCATTAGGGCATACCTTAAAACTGGCGCTGGAGAAATGATAAAGTGGTTTTAAGTTCATTAATAAGGAGGCGCTCGTCGTTAAAAAATAAGCTTTTAAAGGGAGATGGGGAGTATTTTTGCACGACACATTCACATGAAAACCTTGATCTGAGTCCCCACTGCAGAAATAACAAAGTTATTTGACAAGCTGTCATAATGCTTCCCTTACATCTTACACATCCTGCATCTCTTTGCTTATTTTTCTGAGCATATGCCACAGAACATCCAATGTGCAGTTTATTCACAAACATGGTCCTGCCCCTTCTTTCCCTTCCTTCCAATATAACTGAATTTATTAATTTTATTTTGGCATCTTGTTTACTTTCATTTTCTGTGGATGTTCACTGCAGATACAGGAATCTGCACATGCAGAAAAGACTGCAGAACAAAAATACTTTGAGGCAAGGACTTCCTTCTGGTATGAAATGCATACACCTTTCTGCAGTAGCTATCTGAACAGACACCTTAAGTTTGCCTATTGTAAAAAAAACAAGAAAAACCTGAACAGACTATCTTTCTGCTTAAGGTTTTCCCTCACCCGAGTAGAATTAACCTTGAGAAACTGACAAGTTCTTGAATCCACAACAAACTATTATTCACACTTATTCAAAACAAAAAGGCTTTAGAACATTCTTATTTCAGTACTAAATGCAGTGAATATTTAAATAATTATCTCTACATTGAAGAAGCAAAAAGCAATAGATACAGCTAAAGCAGACAGCACAGAAGCTACTCAAATGCTTCAGCTACAGCTTGTTTGATAATCATGAGTTTTCTGTTGATAAAAAAATTAATTGCAATTGAAGTATTCTATGGATGTTTTGTTTAATCAGTTGTTTCTTATCTGCAGCATAAGAACTTCCAATTATTCAATCGAGTCACTGAACTTCAAGTGGCTCCAAGTCCGAACAGTTCACTAACAGCATTCTGTCTCCCATACGATATTAAATGAGCAACCATAAACCAAAAATGAGATAACTCTGAACCGAGGAGATGAGGAAGCATATTTACCTGAAGCATCTCCAACTTTAAAATCACTGTCATCAGAACTATCATAATCTAAAGCTTCCAGCAGCGAAGCTGCCAAAGGCTTCACTTGTCTCCTCTTCGAACTGCGGTCCACTGCAGGAAAAAAAACACAGGACTGTTACTAGGTGGCATAATGAGAACTGAGCATCGTTACGGAGACTGAACTCAAACGGAGAGGCAGAACGGCCGTGGGGGGCGGGGGCAGCCTCCGCCACAGCGCCCGAGGAGCGCCCGGCAGGCGCAGACGGCACCGGGGTCCCGGCGACCCCGTCCCCGAGGCGAGGGAGCGGAGCGGCGGCAGGCGCACCGGGAGGGGGGTCCCCGCAGCGGGCCAGCCAGCAGCCGCCTGCCCGGCGGAGCGGCGGCGTTCCCTCCAGGCGCCGGGAACCAGCACGGCACCGACCGGCCGTGCCCCGCCGCCCCGGGCACCCGCAGGGACCCCGGCGGGAGCGGCGCCGCGCGCACACGGGGGGGTCGCCTGAGGCCCCCGGAGCCACCAGCCCCTCCAGATCCATCGGCGCCAGCGACGAGAGGCAGGGGGGAAGGGCAGCCGGGGCCGCGGGGCGCCTGAGGGACGGCGATCCGCCCGCCGGGGGCGCTCCGCGGGCACCCCGGCGCCCGCCCAGGGCAGGGCGGGCCGAGCCGCGTAGGATCACTTACTAAAGCCTGCGCAGGTGAGGCGGCGGCGGGCAGGGGCGCTCAGGTGCAGAGCCGCCGAGCCCCGGCCCCTTCCCCAGACAATGGGCACGGCGGCGACCCGGATGCAGACCCGCGCCCGCCCGCCCGCGGCGGCTGCTCCCGCTGCTGCGCCTGCGCGCCCCCGCCGCCGGCCCCGCGGCGCATGCGCCGTCCGAGCGCGCCTGCGCGGCGCCGTTGGAGGCGCGGAGCGAACAGTGCCCGGCCTCCGCCCGGGACCGCGGGCACGGAGCGTCCAGGCCGGCGCTGGGCCGGCCGTGGGGAGGGGTACGAGTAGTCCCCGCGTCGGGAGCACTTAGTACAAGGTCTCGGTGCAGACCCGTTTGTTCGCAGGGGGCCGCAGGGGATCGCCTTTATCAGGGAAAACTGCGCAAAAACACGTCTGGCACCGCCTCGGCTCCCCGGTGTTGAAACGAAGCATGATAAAACTGCTTGTATTGTTCTAAGAGCTGAGCTCCTTGTGGACAAGGAGCATTGTCAAGCTCGTTCTTGCCTTCTTGAAAAAACAGCAAAACATTACATTTGGAAAAAAAGAAAAAAAGGGGGGATTTTTATTTGACCGCATCATACGAGTCCAAGGGCTAAGCACAAAACCTACTGGTGAGAGGTGGACGGCGAAGGAGAGCAATGTGGGGCTGATGCCTTTTGCAAGAACCCCAACGCCACCTCAGTCGCGAAGAGCTCCCCCGCCCCAGCCCCTGCACACACAGGGTGTTGCTAGCCCCCCCATAAAGTGGCACAAACTCAGGGAATAATCCAGGTTTTGCCTCTTTCCTCAAACTTGTTTTTGTAATTAGAAGAACGGTGCTTCGACACACTGTTACGACTTTTAAGAGCTTGAGGATCAAGAATAGTGCTACACGTGAAAACTTGAGACAGGATTCTTAGAGCGTTATTGGAAGATGTGTGTTTAACGATGGATAAATGCCAAGTAGGGTCAAACTAGTTCTCTGATGAAGCATGGAGGGAGCATAAAGTTGAGAATGTGAAGTTGGTCTGTGACAGGAGCCTGCACTACATTTAGCACAGCTCACAGAATCACAGAATCATCTAGGTTGGAAAGGACCTTGAAGATCATCTAGTCCAACCATTAACCTAGCACTGCCAGTTCCCATCTACACCATATCCCTCAGCGCTATGTCGACCCGCCTCTTAAACACCTCCAGGGATGGGGACTCCACCACCTCCCTGGGCAATCCATTCCAATGCCTAATAACGCGTTCTGTAAAGAAATACTTCCTGACATCTAGTCTAAACCTTCCCTGGTGCAACTTGAGGCCATTTCCTCTTGTCCTATCGCTTGTTACTTGGTTAAAGAGGCTCATCCCCAGCTCTCTGCAACCTCCTTGCAGGTAGTTGTAGAGGGCGATGAGGTCTCCCCTCAGCCTCCTCTTCTCCAGACTAAACAACCCCAGTTCCCTCAACCGCTCCTCATACGCTCCTCAGTAATTTCTGGTCTCAGAAAGCCACTTTATAAGCTCAAAGCCTACTTTGCTTATTCAGGGAAGATTCCTTGTGAATGCTGAATCAAGTCTAGCCTTCAGTTCCCCATCTGTAGTTAAAACAGTCAATGCCACAGCAGATGCACTCGACGGGTGGTGGTAGATGAGTTTTCCTACACCTTGAAAAGATGAACTTGTTCTTACTGTAGAGCTCTGCATGTATCACCTCCACAAGCCTTCCCAGAGCCAAAACTCCTTTTGGTATTGTGAAGACAGGTAGTGTGTTATGGGTGTATTAGTCTTCTTTTTTTAAATAGAACATGGAGGTGGCCGGATGGTGTATGATGTAATTATGCATCTGAAATACTTGCAATAATAATTTCCCGTGTTTCAGATTTTGAGTATTTTGGAAGGGCAGAAAATTCCAAAGGAAAATGTGAATCCTATGTTCATTCTGTGTTTGAATTTCCTAGGTTTTTTGTAGCACCTCATCACATCCATAGGTGATGTGTTCACACTGGCACTTCCTGTTTCCTCCAGCAATTCTTTGACTACATAGGGAGCCTGACTGCACAATGAACTCCTTTCCTGAAGCTGGTTTTGCCAGCCCTACTCAAATATGCTATCTGCCCATGCAGAGTAGTCTTTCCTTCAAAACTCTGATCAGCTTCCCCATTTCAGTAGGAGTTGCACATCTTATTAACTTTTCACTCCTTAAGATTTTTTTTCCCTTTAACTGGCATCCCCATCCTACTTCCTCTTCACACACAATTTCAGTCTTAATAGGACAAGTAGCAGGGCTCAGATCCCTTCATTTAGACCCTGCAGATCCATGCTGACATGTTGTCCCAATCCAATGCTGGGGGAGGTTTCAATATGATCCCAAGAGTGAGATTAAGACACAAACAAGGTCAAATGCTGTACACCCAAAACGGTTTTTATTACTAAAAGTGAAGAAGGGTAGCAATAGGACAGAATGGAAGGAAAAGACAGAAATCAAGCAAGCATGCGGCAAGAATAGTCACCACCATGGATCCAGCGGCATCCTGTTGGTCCTCAGTGGTGGGTGCACCTGGATCTAGCAGCATCCCATTGGTCCTCTTTGGTGGTGGGTACACACCAAGCAAAGTTCTCAGTTGCCTTTTAAATTAATCTTATCAGCTGATTAGCATATCTGCCCACCTTTAGTTTTTCCTCTATTCCCAAAGGTTTTTGCTGACTTCCTGGTTCTTGAGCAATCATCCAGCTTCTGGGGCAGAAACTCACCTCTTACAAGTTCAATGGCAAAGGTGCAAAGCCATTAGCAATACAATAGAGCTACAAAGTATCAGACTTTATACAGTGGCTGGTGATCAGCGGTCCTTGTGCTTGATGAAAAACACCTGGTTTCACTCAGTCCACCTCTTTGAGGCTTATCTAAGGAGTCTGACAATGCAACTGCAAGGGAGTGGGGGAGGGGTGCATCCTTTGATACACATCTGCTTCCTTGGGTGATATTCCTTAGATTAATTACAAAGGCCACAGCTGGTCCTTGATGAGTGGTCAAGGCGTTACTAACACAACCCTGTGACTCAAAGCACACCCGGAAGCTTTGAGACAATCATTTGACATTTCAGTCTCTCACACGTGTGCAGAAACAAGTTCTGCAGAACCCCCTGCTTGCCAATGGACAAGCCTCTGATCTTGTCCCCTACATGGTGACTGGCAGAACAATTCAAATCACACATAAGGGGAAGGAAAAGTAATCAGAACTGACCCCAAATTTGGCTTTATGTGGAAGAGCAGACCGAGGGATGTGGACAGCTTTGAAGAATGAGGGCTTTCAGCACGTAACACAGACAAGGGGAGGGGAGTGCTCTATAGAGAGTGGAGGAACTTATGATTCCTTTAAACATAAAGTCAAAGCAGATGTATGGACTGTCTGGCTTTCAGTTCAGCCCTCTGGGGCAGCCTGCAATGCTAGGATTATTCCAGTTTCTACCGACACTGTTCTGGCAAGAATACGTGATCAAGCAGAAGTTAATTAATGGCTGCCTGCTCCTGCTCATCATCAGCACCTCACACTGCCCAGCTGCCCCTTCCTCCTTTCATCTTTGTATTTTGTCCCATGATTGAAGCCTTCTCAGCCCTTCTGTCTTTCTTGTCCTAAATCTTTCTTTTCATTCCTCCTCTCCATTTTTCTCTCTGCAAAGGAATACTCACACTTACTTTTATTTCTGAAAATAGCATGCACACGTTCTTTGTTATCTTCCGTAGTCAGCTTGCATACTTTGCCCTCATTCCTCAACAGAGGAAAACCACATCAGTAAAATGAAAAGAACTGTGAAGTACCTAAAAACTGTCTCCCTAAAATTCTGGGCACTGCAAACATAGGGCTTACCAGCAAATCCTCCAAATTTAGTAATTAGAAGTAAATAAAACATACAGCATAGACATTAACTAGAACTACCAGTTTATCTTTTGATCATCGTTCTTTGGAAGTTTCACGCTATTAAAACATCTATTAAAAGATAAGTCCCCCTTCACAGATGCTAACCTCCTTTAGTAGAGCCAGACTATTTCAAAGAAGGGGAAAAAAAGGGACAATTCATGCTCCAAATGAAAGAAGCCATTAGAGAGAATGTCTGATCCCCTTGCTTCTGCGTGGCCTTTGCCAATCTCAACAGATAATCAAGGATATCGAAATCTTCAGTTGCCTTTTTGGTTGAAGAAATGAGGTATTGCTGGCACACTGCTGGGAGCTGGGTACTGTACTGACATTGCGATATCCATTAAATAGATTGTAAGTGTTGTCAGTTTAGCAACTTTAAGTACTACCCTCATACACATACAAAAAATTATCTTAAAAGGTCACTTTTAGAGCAAAATAATGAAGAGCTGAAATAGTACGTCTAGTATGAAAACGTCATGGCAGCTCCATCACTAACATAATACCTAAAAAAATATCTAGAAATATTTCAGTGTATCAGGTCATGTCAAGCACGTCAGGTCTTTCAATTATCTCAGCATTCTAGTGGTTCTCTTCAGGTTGAGCCTTCAGTGCACAGCCAGTTGCAAGAGTAGGTGTCTGAATCTCCATTTCAGTGCTGCTCTTCAGCTGCTGGAGAAAGAGGGAAAATAATATCTTCTGACTGTACTTTTGCTCTAAGAAAGAATCTTTGTCCTGGTTCTGTAAAGACCATTTTAGAAGGAGTTACACAATACCAAGTCAGCAGAGAACACAGTCACACTCACATAAATTACCTCAAAATATCATTCTTAGTTTAATGAAAGTGTTGAGTTTCCAAAGAAAGAAATACAATAATACAACATTTTCTCACCTAGGGAATAAACTCAAGAGTTTATTTTTAACTCATCCATCAGCTGTGAATGGAGAAATAATAGGATGAAATCTTGTATCTGTTTTTTTTTCCTGTCAGTGAGCAGACAGTTAAAGCCATGACCTACCTGTCTGAATCCAAACAGCAAATGCTTTTTTTGTCTATCAAAACATCTGTAGTAGGGAGACTGACCTCTTCAAGTATCTTTCCAAAGAGAATTGTTCCAGCTTTCACTCTTTAACTGTGTCATTACAGCAAGCACCTCTCTCAGTCATCTCTGCTCTTTTGTCTAGTATTGTATGGTAAAATATAGAGAAAAAGACTGAATCAGATGTCCTTGCTCTTTTAAATAACAAAGGGAGGAAATTCAGTATCAACAGTCTCTGAACAATGAGACTTTGAAATAATAAACTGCATACTGCTACAAGGTCTGCTGCAGTCAAATGCTGCCAAGGAATATTCCCATCAGGTATTAAGATATTTCTTGTACTCCTTAGGCCATGTTCAGCCTCAGTCCATTAATTATGGGGGTTTTTTTGATTGTGCGGTACAGATGTTGTAAAAGGGTCCAGGAAGAGTAAAAAACAAGTATATGTCTTCAATAGAATAGCTTTCTGAATTAAAGAAATATATATATATTAAGATTGCAAAAGTTAAGGAATATTAGAATTAGGGCTACCTCTATCTTTAGTTCAGTGTGAATTGTCATGCTAAGTAATGTATGTCTTTTTTTAGGATTAGGTAGAGATGGGCCCTACTCCCTCTTTTACTTACTGATACAGAATGCAGGTGTTAAACCCGAGCATTAGGAAAGATGGATCTATGCATTTCTGTTGCATTCAGATCCCACATAAGGTACCTCTGCTCATATAGATACTCACAGGCGGCAAACTCCTGCCTTCCGTACCCTCTCTTTCCCACTCTGTGTTAAGTTCCAGTCCTGCAACCCCTTAATCAAACAGCTATTTTAACTTAAGAAAAAAATGTTGGTTTGTAGATTTTTGTTAGCTCAAGCTTGACAGAGCTAAGAGAGATCTTCCCACCTTTACCCTGGATCTATATGCCTACCTCCTTTTCAGCCACTGTGAGACCACCACCTGTCACTCATGCCCATAGGAAGGACATCATCCTCAACTCAGACCTTGCTGCAGATCCTGCCACTGAAGTTATGTCTGAAAGATTCAATGCAAAACGTAACTCACGTGCAGCTTTCCCATCTGCCCATTCAGCTAAGATTCTTGTCTAGGCTCATCTCCCTGCTCACTTACAACAGTATTCCTTTCTCTGGTTTTCAGAAATGCAGTTCTGATATTGCCATATCTATTGTAGTGATTCTTCTCAGCTTCTACCGTGTTTTTTTTTCCATTTTTATCCCTCCAGTGAATTCACCTCTGCTACACCAGTCGTAAATTTGAGTTTGATTTCAGTACACTTCACAGATTACTCTTTCTTTCATCTGCCATTTCTTTACAGCAGATGACATTGGCCATACAGATTTGTTTAACACAATGTATTGGCCTCCTGTATTGGTTCTCTGTTACATTTTCAGACATGTTTGTTGTTGTTATTTTTTTTCCAGGCATCCTTCATACTTAAATTTTGTTCAATGTAAATACCTTCAAACCCAGTTCATTTTTCCTATCAAAATACCCTTCTACTGCTATGCTCCCAAAAAATATTGTAAGGAAGGTCCAATGGATACCGTCTCTCACATTGTCTCACAGTTTACTTGTGCTTCCCTGCTATACCCGTCTGTTCCTGTTTCTTGTTCTATGCTTGCATTTCTAATCCATTTGGGGCAGACATAGTATTTCCCTTTTTTAAATTGTTTTTATGTCTATAATTTATTTTCGTTGTAGCAGAATTTTGAGTCATGATTAAGGCTCCTAGACATAAAACCTATAGAAGGAATATTAATCATTTTTATCATATGACTTTCAGATACTGAGCTCATCAAGTAAGCCATATTCTTTTTGTTTGTAAAGTGCATATAATTTGGGCCACTGTATAAAGAAATGAGAATACTTAATATATTAAAGTATTCGGAAAGTATTAGACTATAGAGGTGTTGTACTGGTTCAGATTAAGGGTCTATCTAGCCTAAGTGAACAGACAGAAAAGCAGAAACAGAACAAGTATATAGAATCATAGAATCACAGAATCATTCAGGTTGGAAAAGACCCTTGGGATCATCGAGTCCAACCATCAGCCCTACTCTACAAAGTTCTCCCCTACACTATATCACCCAGCATCTCATCTAAACAACCCTTAAACACATCCAGGGATGGTGACTCCACCACCTCCCTGGGCAGCCTATTCCACTCTCTGACCACTCTTTCTGTGAAAAATTTTTTCCTAATGTCCAGTCTAAAACTCCCCTGTTGGAGTTTAAAGCCATTCCCCCTTGTTCTGTCACTAATCACCTGTGAGAAGAGACCAGCACCAACCTCTCTACAATGTCCTTTCAGGTAGCTGTAGAGAGTGATGAGGTCTCCCCTCAGCCTTCTCTTCCTCAAACTAAACAGTCCCAGCTCCCTCAATCGCTCCTCATAGGATCTGTTCTCCAGGCCCTTCACCAGCTTCATTGCCCTCCTCTGCACTCGTTCCAGCACCTCGATATCTCTCGTATTGAGGTGCCCAAAACTGGACACAATACTC
Source organism: Strix aluco (assembly GCF_031877795.1). Taxonomy (NCBI): domain Eukaryota; kingdom Metazoa; phylum Chordata; class Aves; order Strigiformes; family Strigidae; genus Strix; species Strix aluco. Next base: position 133,624,961 of record NC_133931.1, on the reverse strand, counting down.
CAGGTGTGGCCTCACCAGTGCAGAGTACAGGGGGACTATCACCTCCCTACTTCTGCTCGTCACATTATTTCTAATACAAGCCAGGATGCCGTTGGCTTTCTTGGCCACCTGGGCACACTGCTGGCTCATGTTCAGCTTCTTGTCAATTAGAACCCCCAGACCCTTCTCTTCCAGACAGCTCTCCAGCCACACCTCCCCAAGACTGTAGCCATGCAGGGGGTTGTTGTGGCCGAAATGCAGGACCTGGCACTTGGCCTTGTTGAAGCTCATCCTGTTAACGTTGGCCCACTGATCCAACCTATCCAAGTCTCTCTGTAGTGCCTCCCTATCTCCCGCTTAACTTGGTGTCATCTGTGAATTTAGTGATAATGCACTCTATGTCTTTATCAAGATCATCAATAAAGATGTTGAACAGAAATGGTCTCAACACTGAGCCCTAAGGAACACCACTTGTGACCAGCTGCCAGCTGGATTTAGCTCCACTGACCACCACTCTCTGGGACCCTCCATCCAGCCAGTGCTTGACCCAGCAGACCGTTCGCTCATCCAGGCCATGGGCAGCCAGTTTTTCTATGAGAATCCTATGGGGAACTGTGTGGAATGCTTTTTGAAAATCCAGGTAGGTAATATCCACAGCTTTTCCCTTGTCCAATAGTCGGGTCATCTTGTCATAGAAGGAGATCAGGTTTGTCAGGCAGGACCTATATTATATGGTATATATAGTATATGTAGTATATATAGTATATATTATACTATCTACTGATTTCCCAACTTCCAGTTACTTTCAGGTTTGGGAATTTCTTGATCCTGATGTGATTTGTCCATTTAGTGTCCTGTAATGAGTCTTTCTTCTAAGAACTTGTCCATTCTCCCTTGTAACCCATGTAGAGTTATTTATTATGACAACATTATTCAGCGCAGAATTCTACAGATCCTGGCTCCTGTCATCTTCTGTTATACCTCCCAAGTCATCTCTTTGCCAGGCTGAAGAATCCCAGCCGACACAGTCACTTCTGATAGTGTGACTGAGATGATAGACTTCCATTTCTCCAGTGACCCTTGTTTTCCTTCCATAAATCTGTTACAATCTTTATATATAGCCTTTCTGTAATGAGAGGACAGCACTGAAATGCAGCAAATAGTACATTCCTTCAGTTGAATAATAATGTTTTCTATTTTGTTCTCTATTCTTTTCCTAGTAATTTTTAAGATTTTTTTTTCTTTGGACACAGAGTGAGAATTGACTGCACTGAACTGACACTTCTGTAAAATTAGCATAATCCTGAAGTCTTGTTCCTAAGTGGAAACAGTCAATTCCGAGTCCATCATTTTATTTGTGAAGCTAGAATTGCTTTTCCTCAGAAGCAGTGATTTATTTACATTGATCTATACTGCATTTCACTTCCTTTGCATTTATTTAGATCGAATTTCATCTGCTATTTTATTTATTACGCAGTTGAATAAGTTTACACTAGTAGTAGCTGAGCTGTTTCATACCTGAGTTCTTTCAGAGTTTTTCTGATAGCGGTGGTTTCCTGGTATTTTATTGGAGCATTTAATCTTTGTTTCTTAACATTTTATCTGTAGCTGCTTCCACAATAACTTCAAATTCAGACAGATTGTCCGCTGAGCCCTCTTCCCCCAGAGAATAGCACTCTAGCATGGGAGTATCTTCATTTCTTTTCCACAGAAAATACTGATGGAAAGAATTCATCTCCCTGAGTACATTTCATACAGATCATCCACTGGCCCAGTGGACACTGGCATGTTTTTTTGCTGTGTTTGAAATATGACCTTGTACTAATTTTGATTCTTTTATCTTGTTGATTGTCAGATTCTTTTTCCATTCTGCCTAATTGACCATATTTTTACATTTAATCTATTATAGCTTATGATACTCTTTATTTTCTTGTTTTAAATACAATTTGAAGGATTCCTTCCTGTTTATAGCAGTCTCTTTGACTTTGCTGGAAAGCAGCTTCCTTTTATATTTTCTCTGCCATTTCCATAGGTGATAAGCACTAATGCTGTGATTCCAGTATAGTGTTCTCCAATAGTTTACATGTCTATGAAAATTTAATTCATTGGACTATGCCTTTCAGATACCTTGTTAAGAAGCTTCCTCATTTTCTCTATGTCCCTTTTGAAGTAGAGCAAAAGAAGTGTTGTTTTTTTGAGATTTGCCACCTTTGTAGGAACACTGAATAAGTACGTGGTCACTGTTAGAGAAGAGCAAATTAGCAGTAAGATTTTTATTAGATCCTGATAGTTATTCAGTATGAAGTCAAGGTTTGTATTTTTGGATGTAGGACTGATTAACCACTTATTCCATGAAAGAGTCATTCCTAACATCTAACATGCTTATATCTCAGTATCACATTCATCCAGTCTGAAGGAGGATAACTGAAGTCCTTCAGTACAACTGCTACCTTCCTGATTTTTCTCAGAATATTGCAGTCTTCATTGCCACCCTTTCTGGGCAGTTTTTAAGAGACCCAGTACTACCTCTGTCCAATTCAGGTCTGGAATTTCAATCCATACAAATTCAGTGAGGTGTTTAATTTGCTGATTTTATTTGATTCTGATTTCTTGATGTATACTACATCTTTGCCTTGGGCACAGTTTATTCTATCATCTCATGTATATTTTCTGTCTTGATATTATGGTATGCCACCAATTGTCTTCTTCCCACCAAGTTTCCAATGTCTCCTATGTAATTTTTTTAAGTAAGGGAGAACACTCCTGTTGCTCCATCTTACTTCTTAAACTTCTAGCACTTGCCTATAAGCATGTGTACCTCTGTTTTGTTCCCATCTTGGGAACTCATTTAAATAACACTCAGTTAGTTTCCTATTTCCTACCTGAGTATTTACATTCTTTGGCCAATTCTTTACTGGAGGATATAGAACTTCAGAGTTTTTCTTCTCAGCAGCATCACCATTTCAGAGCCATGTGTTCTTGCGCATTTGTGAGCTCTTTCACAGTCTCCAGTTTAAATGTTCAGTTATGACTTTCTAGATTTTAAGTGTCAAAATCACACAGTGTCACTCTTTGTTAAGGACCTCCACCAACAGGCTGTTCACCCTCCTAGGGCAGTTTGGCTGCCAGTGCTCAAGACCAGCAGTGACGTGATGCAGCCCTGTGACCTGGATCAGACTCTGGAAAAAGAGTTGTGTGAAAGAGACCCGGGAGAAGACTTGGTCTGCAGCTCTGGAGCTGCATTTAAGCTCAGGTCTTACCTGTGGTCCCTGCCTGGACAACATTGTATTGCCTTGCCTGATCTTACCAGGATCTTGCCTGATCCTGCCTTGACCGCAGACTTGCCTCATTGCTATGTACCTGTCTGGCAATCATCAAACCACTGGCTGACCCTGGCTACCATCACCAGACCTGCTTTGCTCTTTTTCTTTGGGCCTTGGCACTGTGCCCTCTCTGCCTTGCTGTCAGCACCAGCTCCTCATTCACCTTCCCTTTACAGAGCAACTCTCTCTTGCTGACACCTCATGCAGATTACTTTCAGATAAAGTACTCCCTTTATTCTGAAACTGTTCTCGATTCATGTTGAATGTGCATTCTTCCTACGGATATTATCCAATCAAGGTAGTAAAAAATCTGTCTTTCCATCTCTTCCCATGGTCCCAAGGAGGGCAGGAAGCATTTTACAAAATACTATGATAGAAACCTTAGTCTTTAGCTTCCTTGTTTGCTTAAATGTTTTTCCCTTTGTCAATAGTACTGGTGCACCACAACCAGTTACCCCTTCCCAGCACTTCTTAGGAGCCTATCCAGACTCTCTAAGGGGGTTTGTCACCTGGCAGTCGCTATGCAAGTCTCATGGCGTCACAGACCCAGCCATCTATATGTGCAGATTCTTCCACCAATACAACCTTTCTCTTCCTCACTGTTGGAGAAAGAAATTATGTGCAATACAAATAAAGAATGTCATTCTGTTCTTTTTTTCATAATCAAGACTTAGTCCCTCTTAACGAGATATGAAAAATGTGAACATAAGCCAGTGATTCCCACTGATTTCAGTGGGCTCTGGCTCAGGCTTTTAATGATGCTGACTGATACACTTTTTCCAGACGCAGTCTTTCATCCATCAAACCATTCTGTTGTTCTGAAAAAATCTGGGATGTAAAGAACATCTGCCACAAGGAACATAAAACGCACAGACCTGCTGTTACTAATGGGAAGTTTTCTAAGAGCTTGGATTTTAAAAAAAAAAAAGTTAATTAATTTTACAAGAATAATTACTTTGAACGTGAGTGCCAATGACCCTTCTCACATAAAGCTTTTCCAATACAATCTTGTTTTGGTCTCACTAAGGACAAAAGATGCTTCAGCTATACTGACAAAAATCTTTGTGAATTGCTATACAAGAAATTATACTGAAGGGGTTTCTATAGCTTCCTTTTAAATTCTTTTTAGTTATTATCTATAAACAAAAGAAGCTGAGCTGGCCTGGTTTGGATTTGTATGAAAAATTATAATGAAATAATAAAACCAGTAAGCAATAAAGAAAGGAAATAACTGCTTTTAATGTACCCTGTTAAATGTACTTGTGACATTTAGGAATCAATTTGCTTCTTTTTCTAATATTCATTATTTTACTGATCAGCACAATGTGTAGCAAAGACACAGACGATATCTCTTATCATCACAGATTTTATAGGAACTAATCTGTTTTTAATCTGGTTTTGTCAAATTGTGCAGGTTTTTCTTGAAAACTTGTATTTTAAGAATTTTAGCTGATTTAAGATCCATTTTACTGCAAAAGAAAAGGCGTTCAGTTATGTTAGAGCTTCACTTCAAAACATATATACACAGTTTTCTTTGTTATTTAAAAGAGAAAAACAATCGCTAAGACATGTCTTTGTTAAAGTACCCTGCTGGCGGCATATGGCAAAAATACTGGCACCTTGCCTGGAAAGTGCGACAAGAACTGATAGATCTGATCTCATTCTGTGGCTGGGGAGAAAATAGATTACAGTGAAGGCCAATCTTATGGCCTGCGACCATCAATTGCTTGGCAAGAAGCACAAGTTCCTGAAAACAGATGCAGAAGGTGAACTGATTTTGCAAGTCAAGGAAAGAGATTTTACCTTCCTAAGTGATGGTAGAGGCCCCACAACAGTCTCTGTTAGAGCTGGATCTTCAGAATTCTCTGTGTAATTGTGTTTTCTATGCTACTGTGAAATAAATATTTCAAGGTATAAATGTTTAAGAAATAATAGTGTTAATTTAATATTTTACATGTCAGACTCAATTTCAAGTATTTCTTGAGAACTGGGATGAAATCCTGCAGCTGCAGGACTTCTGAAAAAGCAGCAGATTTTCTTCCATACTGTCATATTGCTGAGCCAGACATTCAGTGTGATGACCTGTTCCATGTGAAAAAGAGAAACACTGACTTTTTTTTGTTCCCTACGTTATTTGAAACCTAGCTTGGCAGTACTTGGTTTTGGAAGGTTTAGTGGTAGTGAGTGGAGAGGGAATCTAGTGTAATTGTGATGGTTCATAAACCAGAGATCCTCAAGAGACATGAACTTCTCCAGGCCAAAACATGGGCAAGACTAGCTAGAACATTCCACTCCCACTTCCATGAAGGTATTTGTATGGTAAATATCATCCTATAGCAATGATCATTTTTATGCTTATGGAGATTAAGTACACATATTACAGTGTGACAGTTATAGGGAGAAATAGCATAAACCCCGTATTGAAATTATTTAACAGAAAATAGCCTAATTTTAGAATACAATAGAGGAGCTTTGAGAAGCTCTTGTTTGTTACAGTCTCTGAAATGTAGCAGGAACAACATTCTGATGTTGAAGATGTACCTTTCTTTGTCGTCTTAAATGTTGCCAAAGCTTTCTTTTTTTTTTTTTTTTTTTAATTAATTGTAAAAGGATTGCTATCTCCTTCCTCATTCTCCTCCTCTTCCCATTCCCAGATGAGGAGAAGGGGGCAAATAAGAGACCCTGGATTAAACTCTCTCTCATCAATACTTCTACTGGAAAGGGAAAGAAAACACAAACAAAAAGCATGAGGCCATTGGGATTTTTCTCATCAAATACAGAATGGAATCAATTTCCAGATTGCTTTAAATATTTGTCAAACTCAGAAAATGCTGTAAAAATTAAAATAGAAAAGTTCTTCTCAATTACACTGACATGATTGTAAGTACTTTTTTTTTTTTTTTTTTTTTTTTAATGAGAATGTCCAACCATAATGATGTCTCCCGTCACAATGATGGTAGGGTGCAGTTTCACATGAAATCTGCCATCTTCCATTCTCAATACCTGTATCAAATTCCGTAATTATCCAACGATACAGTGAGCCAGATTCTGAGCTGACAGAAATCTGGCCTACCAAGAAGCCCTGTGGCACCAAGACTGATTGATCCAGTGCAAGCCAGGGGCAGGGACACAGGGACAGGAACACGCAGGGAGAGAGGAAAGCAGGTATGGCTGCCCAGCTCACCAGCAGTCCACCTTAGATCAGCTGTGACACACACAGCTGTTGGTGGTAGCTACGTGATCAGATCATTCAGGCCTATGGTGAGAGGGTACGATCCCACCGCCCCTCTCCTGTTTGCTTCTCCTGGATGCTTTTGTTTGGTTCTCCTGGATGCTTTTTGCAATCACATCCTTTATGCTAGCATTAGCAATGAGCTGGACTTGATCCAGATCCAAACTTGCACAGCCTTATGTGAACTGGTGCTGGCACATGAGTAGCCAGGGGCAAAGGATGGATCAAACTGTCTCCCCAAGTAGCACTTTTGACTTACTGTGAATTAAAAATGACTGTGTAACCTTGGTCTTGGCGATTCACTACATCCTTTAACGTTTCATGTAAGAAAACCATACCTGTCTGTGTTCTCACTACTATTTATTTGTATTCTGTGACTGAAGGTGGCTCTAAAGAAAAAAGATCTGAGGAAACCACAGTACACAGTCTTTTCTATTGCCCGTCAAATGACTCCTCTCTCTTCCAGATTCCATGGTCTTGAAACAGTATACCAACAAGTTGATTTAAAAGAAATATGACCTTGAAAATCATGCTTCCTCCCCTCCCAGATCAAATGGGGGAGCAGAGAGGGAGAGACAGGGAGTGAAAATTCCCACTGTCCTGATTTGTTTCTTTAGAAGATGCAGTATGGATTACTTCTTTTTAAACTCATTGCACTGGAATTTTTTGCTTTTAAATCACATGAGCCATTTCAGTTTGGCAAAGTTTTAATCAAAGCTCATTTTACCCTACAAATATACAGAGTCCAAGTTTGATACGATAGATTGTTCTTTTAAAGACTTATTTTACTTTTTTTGAAAAAAATATATTTAATCTTTAGACTGGCCTCCTTACATGATTTTTTTTTTTTTTTTTTTAAATTAGCATGATTCTGCTGTGGAGAGGTTGTGTAAAATGTATTTCCTATGAGACATATTTTTGTCATGGGTATTGCTTTTCAGAGCTCCAGCATTTTAAATTATGCTTGCAGAAGATACCAATTTTAAAACTAATTCATTTCATCCACATCTGTTCTGCATTCCATGGAGAAAAGACAAGAGTATTGGGTGCCTGAACACTTTCAGAGTACTGCATGTGTTTGTTAAGACAGCTCTTTCGCACAAGTGTTAGTGTTTCGCTTATGTCTTCGTAAATAGCGATGGCAGCCTGAAGAAGGTGTTTCTTTACAGCAAGTCCCAAAAAAGAAAAACAGATGGGCAGAGACAGCATCAATAGAGTAACATCTCAAAGTATACAAGCTTGTAAGTTAGCCAGACAAATGAGTTAGTGAAAGACAGCAGTCAACTTTCTGGGACCCAGGATGTTCTGAAACAAGCAAGTAAACAAACAGAACAGTCTGTTGTCTTTAATCTGATTTCTTGTGCAATGTAAGATGAAAACAGCATTTCACAGAAAAAAAAATGAAAGTACTTTATGACACTCATTTTTAATTACATTTGCTAAATCATATGTTTTGCCTGTTCTCAAAGAAAAATTTTGATGTCTTAGTACATATAAGAAAAAATACCAAGATATGCTGTAGTTTTCCCCTTCACATAATTTTTGCTTCAGTCTAGACTTTGCTGTTCAAATAAAATAAGAAATTCCTGCTCAGAAGTCTTATTACAGGTATATATTTCATGCAATCACACAATGTGAATCTTACAGATATGCTGTATATATCTTTCAAAAGAGGAGGATGAGCTCAGTCACACATCAAAACATGTTATTATCCTTTTCCCATAAAAATAATAATACAATTCCCTACATTTAAATGAAACTGTATTTAAAGAAAGGATAATATGGGAATGTTACTTCTTGATAAGTGGTACATCACACAACTTTTAACAGAGTAGAAGTTTCAAAAAAACCGCAAGTGAAACTCAAGAGCAGCCCAAGCAATTACTTTCATGCACTTTTTGATAAAGCTTTTGTGATTTATTAAACAGAGATCATGGGATACTTTGTATTCTTAGAAACAGAACACTGAGGTTTGTACTAATCTAGATAAGTGCATATACAGACAAAAAAAATAATTTCCCAAAATTTGTGGCAGATGAGTTAGAGTACAATGCAGCGCTTCAGTCTGCATCCAGGCTGAAACATGCTCTGCCTCCTTTCTCCAAAGCAGAGTGAATACTGTATATTTATTTAGTGGCTAATACCCAGAAAGGAGGCAAGATGGGACTGGATTTCATATTCTGATATGCTAGAAATTATCTGCATAAAGTACTAATGATTCAAGTGAATGTGTTAATTGATGATATTGTAATTGTAAAAGGGCAATGTCTTGGAGATCCACTACTCGCTTCTTTACAAGACCTGGCACTGTGCCCTTCCATGCAGATTTTGTTTAATTGTACTGCAGGTGGCAAAGCCACAAAAAGGTTTAAACCACTGCCAAGATATCAGTAGATTATCCCCAGTTATAAATGCCACTGTCTGCAAAATCAGGCTGCTTACAAAACTGATCAGCCCTTGCAGTGTCTGACATCACAGTCCTTGTAGGAGGAACCCCAAGACAAACATTTTTGCACAGGGTGAACCATGTGAGAATAACGAGAAACGGGTATTATTACATGTTCTGCACAAGCTGTCCAGGTCTTACCAGGTTCATGCCAGGATACTGCAGGTATCTTGGTTTTGCTCTGATGGGTAATGAAAGCATGAGGCTTATCCAGTAACATCTTCTGAAATGCAACTGAAGTCTATCCCTGTGCATCAGCTTGTATCTGCAGTGATTTTGGCAAAGGCCAAGGATGACATCCTGAAAGAGTGATTTATTCTAGCTCTATGATAGATTGACTCTGGGAGCCGACTGTATCTTTCTACTGATTTCAGAAAGGAACCTTGCTTAAATAAATCTCTAACTTCTGCATTTCTAAAGTTTTGTGAAATGTATTGCCCCCACAGCACTGTCATTCACTGAAACACAAAGCAAAACACGCTCCACATTCATGCTTTTCAGATGGCTTTGTGTTACCCAAGTGTCAGGATCTGCAACATAATTCAAAGGCTCCTAAAGTAATCAATAATAGTTCTGTCATCTGGTATTAGCAGCTGGATTGACGTGTCTCTTCTTGCTGCAATGCATAAAACATACTGGATTTCTAAACTACCTGCAAAACATTCTTTTGCAATTTCTATTCAGGAAACCTTTCTACTTTGCAAACATTAACCTTCCACTAAAGACTACAGCAGAAAAGAGAGGCAAATAATGTTTTCTCTGGAAAGTACATGAGTAACATTCTCCCAAAATAGCAGTTCTATCCTGTTCATAAATTGCAAGAATCTCTATTTACCCTTTCCATAAAGAAAACAAAAAGCATACGACATGTTAGTGGAAGACAAATGAGATTTTCTCCAGCCTAGGTTTGTGGAAAATAGCTTGATCAGAATTATGTCTCATCCTGTCCTCTAAAGGCTCTATCACTGTCTTAAATGAGAACAAGTTTTGGCTTATTGAAACTGTTAGATTTGGGAGCCTTATTCTTTCTATAAATTGTGTTTCCATTAAAATACTGACATTCTCCATTAAAGAAAAAAAATACAGAAAAATAAATTAGAATACAAAATCTATTTATACTTTTCTAACTGTGTAATCCTTTGTTGGCACAGCCTGTGCAGATAATGCCACAGCAGTAAGACTATACTTTGTAAACATACGCGGGTTTCATGTTTCTTTGTTAACAGTATATTGTTCTCTTTAATGTTTGGAATACATAGTGAACATGAGTTCTCATATATCATTCCTTACAGCTGTTGCACAGTCAATTATACTTTTTTCTTTTTTTTGGTATTTTTACATTTCAGAAGCGGCTTATAAGTAGCTTGCTCTGTTCCCAGACTGTCTGCTTGAGTCACTCCTGTGGCAGCTGCATCAGTTTCTCCTAGGCAGCAGTATGTCCTGGAAAGGGCTGTCAATACCAAATTATTCTTTTCCAGTAAAGGAGAACAGCTTTATTCAGAAAGCAAACTCTGATCAGATTTTATAAATAATTAGCCAATAGCTGATGAAATGTAATAGTTTTTGGTAGCATGAACCTGACTGTCATGCCAGCCCTGGAAATCCATGACTTGTATCAGTCAGTGTGGATTCCCAGCACAAAAAAAATCAGTTGGGATTTGAGTAAACTTTGGTAAAACTATAAGCAAACAAAAGATTAATCAAAGGCTAACTTAAATTTTGAACATCAGAGCAGAGGACTTGTAAGGAATATGAATTTCTTCCCCAGCATATGTAAAAGAAACGACACATAATCATCCTGGAAGCATTATTCAAGTGTGCTTCTCCTTACTCCATAGCAGAAATGAAAAAGCATCCTTTAACCTCCTTTATTAAGATGAAAGATCAAGAACCTTAAGACAATTATAGGCATTAGAAACAGAAGCAGTTTTAATTTGTCTCTCACAAGTTCTTAAATAGTTGAAGCAGCACCTAGTTAAAACCATTTCCAGGTACCAGTCCTGTTTACATTTTTAGTGAAGATTTTGACTTTCTATTGAGCCATTAAACTTATCTGTTATGTATAGAGTTCAGATGGTTTTTTAAATCAAACACGAGCAGTTTACAGGGAAACACCATCTATGGATGTAACTGCAGGACAGAGATTATCTGTAAAAGGGCACCTAATCAGCACAGAGGAATCATTCCAATAACTTCTTGTGGTCTTCTGGTCAGGTTCAAGCCTTCCAGCCAGGTGCAAGCTCTGTGGATCCTGTTCTTCTCCATCCTAATTCTTGGCAGATTATATAATTTAAAATAAAAGATATTTTACATATGAAGACAAGCTGTTTCTTTTGCTCTCTTGAACCTAGAGAGTAAGCAGGGACCACAGTTTAGTTCCTTTTAAGTATTTGATTCTCAGCTGTTCTGCTTTTGCCATGTCATTCTTTCTTGCTTTCTCTTCCTAATAGTCAGGGAATGATACTGCATTTAAAAAAACCCATACATTTTATAAATGTTAGTATTTAAAACCTGAATATTTTCATCCAATTTGGAATGTTTTATTACTCTTACAAATCTCTATTTCTGTTTTTCTCCCATAAGTCTTTCAACTGCAAAGTTTTATTTTCAGTAGGCTAAGAAGAACCCTTGCTGGTGACAGGTGCTTTAACCTGTTTGCTCCTGGGGGATCTGTTACCTCAGGAGGCTCCTACTCTCTCAGTCCATGCTTCTCCAAAATCTCTAAAGAGATTGAATTGAGCCAGATTTGAATCTATTAACTGACAGGTAAAACCCCTCAATATTCCATTATGAACAACCCATATAGCCATCTAGTTCCCTGTGAAATATATACTTTAATAGGTTTTCTATGCAAGGAATGGGTAAGAGCATTTTTGTGCTAAGAAATGTCCTGCCCAATGATTCTTTTTATACTCTGTAGGGACAAACAAAGAACTTCCCTCTAGATTTTTTAATAGAGCTTCACCAATAACAATTTATGACAGCTGAGGAACTGGGATTTTATAAAAATTACGTTCAAGGACAAAATTTTAAATACTTGTAAATACATCCACATTTTGCCAGAAGATTCTTAAGTTCAGGAAAGAAAGATTGAGGAAATCCTTGCTTCATTTTATTACTGGTAATTTCACTTTTGCTAAATAGCACATAATTACATATTCACTCTCATTGTGTAAAGAGTGTATTTATTTTCATTTTAAAAGAAGAATATTTTAAAGTAAGGATTTACTTGCTTTAAAGTAATTATAATTACTTTAATGCTACAGCAGTCTATATAGCTGTACACTTAATAAAAGTGTAATATTACAAAAGTTCTGTACATTAGGGCTAATATCTTTCTGTTTACAAATAGCACTGTAAAAATCCAGGACACAATTTGTAATATAAATAAGTCATAAGTTATACACATAAATGCAAGTGAACTAAAAAATTTTTCTGTCTTAATAATATTTTTTGACTTGCTGAGCAGATTATAAACTCTACAAAACTCTTCTCTTAGTAGTAGAACATAAAACCACTGTTGCTAAGTTTTTTCTTTTCCAGATCTCTAGCACCCCTATTTAACAGCAATTTTGATTCTATGGTTGCTAGCAGGTCATGCTGCATAGCATGTCTTTAAATAAACTCATTCCAACTGAAATCGGTTATTATTTTATAAAATAATAATCTATTTATAATGATAAGTTTATTGTGTACTTTTAATGGATGTATGGAGACAAAAAGCTTTATCAACCCATACTTTAGGCACACATAAATGAGAAGTAGAATATTTCTGTACCATATATGTCAGTACCATTTGGTATTCATTTGTTCTTTGTTATAGCCCTTGTGTTATTTTGTTTCCAGTAGCTGACATCCTTTCACCTTAGTTCTCTTAAATGCTACACATATTTTTTTTGCAGTTTAAAAAACAAAAATCTAGTCTATATCTGTAATTTCTTCTTTCAAATTTTTTTTCTTTGTAAACATATGACTTAACTGTTACATACTGAAATTATTTGACTTTTTTTTGCAGACCTGTTATAATATGTACAATGTTTACACTTAATGGATGATTTTATCATAAGATGCTATATTGCAATGTTACTGCCCTTAGCATCCACCTCAGTCCCCTACGTTCCCTTATTGCCCTTAGAGCAGAGATGCATGGATAGAATATGCAGCCACTCCATTTCACAGTGTTAAAACCAAATTTAAGTCAGACTTTAAAGAAGATGTAAAGATACTACTCCAAATGGGTTTGGCAGAGGTGTGCATACATATATCCTGTTCTGTTGCTGCTCCCTCACTAAGTGCAGAGAAAGGACTTAGAACAGAAGGAACAGACAAACAAATGGGAACAAGACATAAAAAATCACAAACCACAAAAAAAGTCACAAAAATCCCTGTGTACTTGTTCCATGTAAGCCAGGGTTTACATTTTTTCTTTTTTTATTTTTCCAAAGTTTTAAAATACATTTTGCTCTCCTAGAATTCCTTTTCTCTGCTAAGAATTATTTTTAAAAGTCTTTGCCTTTTAACCAAAATTGGTATGTCCTACAGAAAATCCTCTGTTTATACATTGTTCTGATTAACAGAGAAATGTCCTGATGATATAGGACAACTCACAATTAATTTAATTTCTTGATATGTGACAAACTGGAGCATCTCCAAATCTAGTAGTATTTCCTTCCTATTTTCCTCCAATTAAAATACGTAACTTCAAAGTGACTATATTTATGTCTCTGTTGATTTTTTTTTAATCGACTGATTCTGTAAAACCTTAGGAGTGCAATTCTTCAAATAACCTCTGATTTTATTATGACTTCATATTCCTGTTCTTCAGGAGATCAGACATGATTATATCTGTGGCTAAAATCAATTGCTTTTAATATAAAAAAATGAAGCACACCATAACTGATATTAAAAGAGGAGAAATCTGTGGATATATGACTCATAATAACAGGTAAGGTTTAGAGAAAGAAAGGCTTTAGAATCAGGAAGGCCACCAAATATGAAAACAAAGCATCTGGAATAGAAGAAAAATATTCTGAAACCAAAAGCTCAAATGAGCCCAAGCATAGGAACAAGCTATGATAGCAATCAAAGGACAAGTGAGAGACAGAAGGCATGAGGTGAGGCTGTACAGGAGAACAAAAGAAAAGACTAAAAATTAAATGATAAAGCACCAGAATAACCCGAGGACTTGATTTTCAGCAGTGCTGAGGACTCCTGCAAATCTAGACCCTTAGTTCTTAATGGACCGGTTCATCACACAACCTTGCCAAAATACCTGAAGGATTTATGGATTCACTTATTTAAAAAGCAGAAACCTACACAAAAAAAAACTTTAGTCGGAATAAAAGAAGTGACTAGTCTAACTAAAGCATCATAAATTTAATTGTCAGGTGTGAACACCAAGACACCAAACTTTAAGAGGAAATAAATGTGTTTACTTTCAGCTTGAGTAGCTAAGCAACAGATAAAGAGGGGTAAAATTCTCTACCTTTATCTAGTGTTCACTCTCTTTAAGGGAATGGATGGATTCTTGATGAGTAACAGAAAATTGTTAGTCTTCAAGTATGGTCAATATATTGACAGCATTACTATAAATCAACACATACAATGTATATAATCATAGCGTAGTTCAAGCACACAAACAGGGCAGCTAAGTAGGTATTTCTAGGAACCACAGATCCACCATCAAGACACCATGAGGTCGCTTGAGTTTGTACTCAGAATTTCACCAAGCCAGACAACTGAGAGATTGCATTTTTAGCGATGCTTGCACTGGCTGTACTTTAAGAACATTAACCCACAATTTCTAAAATTATAATGAAAAAAGTCTGTTTTCTGCTTGTTTTTACACTTTAATTTTTTGTCTGTAAAATTCACTAACATACACAGAAGTCCAGGTAACAAATAATAAGACATGTATATGAACAATGAACCAGCTGAGCCCTACAGGGCCAGGCAATAAAAGCTAATGTACACAATGGTTAAAATTTATGAAAGCCTATAAAATGCATGACAAATTTTGCAAATTGACCAGGTACTATGCCTCTGTTTAAATTCATAAAAGCACAAGAAGCCAGCAAATGTATAAATTATTGGGGAAAAAAAATATACTGAGAAGCATATAAAAACCATGATATATTTCCTAGAAACAGGTGCCCAAGACATGCCTAGAGGAAATAACGTATCCCTGATGGTCTTCCCTTAGTAGTGTAGAAACAGGCTACTCAAAACCTCTCAATTTTTGCCACTTAGCCTTCTGTTGGCTGTGCAGACCGTTTCAGTCTGAGGCGACTTTTGCTGAGCAGCCCCAGATGGTTACTGGCTATCCATCTACCCTTTGGGCTCTCCCTGGTTATCCTGCAGCTGCTTCGGCACCTGCTATTTCCTGTGATCCAAATACATGGTGAGAAGTTCAGCTACTGTGCTAGAGGCTGAGCAGTGTAACTTTCCAAGTTTTGGAGGTTTCAGGTATTTCTCTCATTAAAAAAAAAAAAAAATAAATTGCAGCAATACTATTATTTTCAATACTTTTAACCACATGGCCAAATTCTTCATTTGGAAAAAATGGAAGAATACTGTCCCCACCAGGTAATGTATACTGAAAGGGTTAACAGACTCCTGGAGCACACAAACTATGCTCCTTTTCTGTTTATCAACTCTGAAACAAATGAGAAAGAGAAGTAATAGGATTGCATTGGTCCAAAGAAAACATTGTTACAATTTTTCTGGTGTCATCCAATGACTTGTCAAATATATCTGCAGGAGTTACTGAGTATGGCCAACTGCCAGCATTTTTGTCTTGTCCATGGTTATCTGTTAGCCCGATTAAACTGGCTCTGGCAAAAGGTTGAATTATGGAATGACAAGCAAGGAATATGATTTTTTTAGTATTTATTGTGAAAGGGACAATTTGAGACACTTCTTGAAAAATAAGCAGATGCCAGTCTGTGGAACTAGTAAGTGAAATAAAAGACATCCATTTGCTTAAATACATTTATTTTCTGCCATTTCATCATTTTTTACTTCCAGATTTTACTTTGATACACATCCACACAAACCATTAGCATTCACGTAAAGTTATTCTGCTTCTAACCCAGGAAAGGGTCTCTTTTTGTCTTGGGTTAGTAGCATGTTGGTATTCGCTCTACCTAAAAACGAAGTTCTTAATGACTGGGTGCAAACTTACCTTTTGTGAAAGAAATCATACATCCAAGTGGCCAGTGATCCTACCCACAGATAGGCATTATGTTCCCAATTCTGTATGAAATAAGATCTACAGCAATGGAGACCAAACTAGGGTAACACTTGAGGACATGCTTAGGATTACCCAGGAAGTAGCCCTGCTGCTCGTTTAAGAATTACTTAACAAGAAAAATAACGAAATCCAACACAACCTTAGCCAAAATATCATTATTTATAAACCTCTCTGCCAAGCATAGTTTTTCCATTGTCATGTGTGCATTTAAATTTGAAAATCAAAGGTCTCGCTCAGCGCTGCATAGGCACGCAACGTTTGCTGCCCTGCCTGTAGCAGAACAATTAGCAGTTTTCTGACGAATGTCACTCTTTTGTCTTTTTCAAGACAACGACACCCTAACTCCCTTGTCTCGCCTTTAAACCACCCCCTCGACTTTTAACGGAGGTGACGGTGAAGGCGGACCTCCACATCCAGCCGTGAAGGCGAACGGGGGGTACCTCTGCGCACCCCCACGCCGCCGCACACCCCCAGAGCAGCCCCGTTACCGCGGAGGGGAGGGCGGGCGCCCCCCGGGGAGCCCGCGGCGGCAGCCCGGAGGCGGCGTGAGAGGACGGGGCCGAGGGGGGGAGGCTGCTCGCCCCTCAGCGGCCGCCCCGCGCCCCGCCGGCGCCCACGCGCCACCCTCTCAGCGCAGGCGCTGCCCGCGCGCCGCTCTCGGCAGCCGGCGGGGCGGGGCGGTGTTGGCGCGTGCTCGGCTGCGCGGAGGGGGGCGCGGGCCCGGGGTGCCCCGGCAGGTGCCTGTTCCCCGCGCGGCCCCGTCCTCCGGCCGCGGGCCGCGGGCCGCGCCGACACGCACCCGCGAAGGCCGGGGCGCTCGGTGGTGTCGGCGTGGGCCGCCGGCCGGGGGCGGGCGGCGGCGGAGGGCGAACAGGCGAACGCCGGAGCTGCTACATCCGGGTGCGGCGGCGGGCACCTGCCGCGCCGGGGGCCTCGGTGACATTGGGCCCGGGCGGCTGGAGGGGGAGGACGGGCTCAGCAGCCTGTGAGAGGGAGAGAGAGCGAGAGAGCCACCTTCGCCCGCTGCCAGCATGTTTCGCGTTATGGTCAGCCACGCCAAGAAGCACCCCAGCGTGAGTGCCCCCTCCCCGCCCCCTCCCCTGCTGGCGGTTGGTGCCCCGGCCCCGCTGATCACAACCCCTTCCCTCTCCCTTCCCTCTTCCTTCCCGGTGGTCTGGCCCCTCGGGTGGGCAGCTCAGGGCTGATCGGCGAGAGGCGGACAGGTCACCTTTTTCCTCTAGTATGTGTGGGCCTTTCTCGTGCTGCAGCAGCAAAGCCCGAGGTGATTTTCCCATTCTTTTTGCTTCTCTCTCTCCCCCCCCCCCCCCCATTTTCTTGTTTTTATCAGGAGTGCAGATGGTAGGGGTTGTCTTGGGCAGTGGAGGGACTGATGTTTGTTTCTCAGAAACGTGCTGTTACGGGACGTTTGGTGGTTCTGCGCGTAGCAGTATTTTTTTTCATGTCTGCCGCTTCATAGGTGCTAGTTTCTCTCTGACCCAAGGGATGTCCTGCACAGAGGGGGCTTATGTCAGGGTTTTAGAGGGCCATGCGTTATGTCTCAAAGTGTGTGAGTTTGTTCTTTGGTTTGTCATTGCTGTAGTCAGAAATGTTATGTAATGATACTGTTTTGTTATATTGTGGTATGACATGTGATTATTTTTTTTTTCTGTTCTAGTTGATCCCTCTGTTTTTCATCATTGGATCTGGAGGTGTTGGCGCAGGCCTGTATCTCATGCGCTTGGCTGTGTTCAACCCTGATGTCTGGTATGTATAAAATAATTCACACCACCTAGTCCTTTAGCTGCATATAAAAATAAACTTCACTGCCTTAGTTTTTATGCTTCTGGAGGTCTTAACGTCTTGCTCTAATATCACCGGCACTAACTGTGTGGATATTTCCTTGATTTGGTGATTTCTTTACCGTATGATGTTTAGAGATTGCTAACAAAGGCCTGTGTGTTTTTCTGTGGAAACTTATTTGAATGGGTGACTCTCTATGGCCTAATAACTGCAGCACACGTACAAATTGTGTTTATTTTGAAGGTAGTGTGATTCTCTTAATATGTTCTCGTATCTTGCATTTCTCTCCATAGCTGGGACAAGAAAAATAATCCAGAACCTTGGAACAAACTGGCTCCCAGCGATCAGTACAAGGTAAAATGTAAAATACAGATTTTTAGGAAGCATATCATCAAGGGTGTGATCTAACTGCTTTAGGATGTTTGAGTATATTGGAAAGTATATTTCCTCTGCAGTGCAACATTTGTTTGTCTCTAGAACTCGGAGCAGAGAGAGCTGAGTTTGAGATGTAAAGATTTCCTAGAGTTGGTTGATAATGGGGTGAAAGAAGTCTATATGGAAGCAGTCATATATATTGCAATGTAAGAAAAAGAGCAATTCTATACAAGAAGAAGTGTATACGAGTTCATAATACTAGGAAATAAGCTACAGGAAGAAGGACAAAACCTCGTACATTCTGAACTAAACTTCCTAAGCTCTGAGCCTCTGGCTTTACTCCTGAGAAGCGAAGGAGGAAAATGTCAGTGTTTAGCGTAAGCACTAATTCAGTTCTGCAGTTGATTAAAAACAAAACAATTGTGTGTAAGTAACTGGATGCAATAGAAATGTTCTTTAAGTAATATGCAAGTTATTTCATTGAACTAATGAGGAAGCATGCAAAGATGTGTTAAAGTTGGTAGTTTACAGAAATCGTATTTTTGTCATGTTTTACTGAAGTGATATTTTAGTAGATTCCTCTTAAGAATGTTCTGAGATTATCCTCAAGCTACTCAAAACCTACCATGTTTTCAAAGCTAGTGTCTGTTCAGTACCATATCTTACTATTCCAGTCGTTGAAATAAGCAAAAAAAAACCCCCAATCCTCAACTCCAAAATAAAATATGTTGCTGTTCCCTTAAAGGTCCAGGAAGAACGTAATACTTTGTTTTCATTGCTGCTTCTGGAATGTTGCTGTTTCTTAAATAGCAGAAAAAGGCAAATTCAACATAGTGCGCAGCACAAATTCTTTTAAAGTGTGCATGCCTTGTGTAGCAGTCCCCTTCTGTCTTAGCATGCAAACACAGCCTCGGGGTTTACCATATTTGGGTGTGCATATCATTGGGGATTTTTTTTTTCCCAATCTGCACTGTGGGAAATGAAAAGGCAAATACTCTAAATTGAGGATGACTGTTTAGTAAAAAACTCTGATATAACAAGTTTTAGCTTTTGATGAAATCGTTTTTCTTTTGTAAACTTCTTTTTGTCATATCAACATCCTCAGTCTTCCCAAAGAAAGGGGTTGAAGACCTGATCATTAGTGTAGGAGCTGCACAGAAAACTGTAATTTGAACGTGCTGTAGGCTGTTTTGTTTCTTTGAGGAACTTTAAAAAAAAAAAAAAAAGGGCATAAATAAAAATAACCAAGCTAACAGATAAATATTTCTTACCTTTTTTTAAAAAGAAAAACTATAGCATCACACGCTTGATGTCAAATCAAGCTGGGATGCCAAAATATGTTCTTAGTCTGTAAATTCATTGTCCTCAGTGACTATTTGGGATGGTTTGAATTGCTTGTAATGGGATCCAACTTTGTTACTGTAAACTGAGAGTGTGAAAGGATCTGTTCTTACTTCCTTCCTCCTTGTCATACCTTGCAGTTCTAGATGCAGCTGCTTTAACCAAACTTGGCTTTTGCAGCCCTGCTCTCGGTGTTCCCTTATGACACTATCTGCTCACATACACTGTGCTTTGTGCCGCAAGCTAGGTGTTGCCCTCAGTATACAGGAGCACATAGATTTTGGACAAGTATAAACTCAGCAGTACTGTCAGAACTTCCTGTGAATGGTCTTTTAATTCTGAGGATTAAAGAAGAGATTCTGTGGGTTTTCTCTGGTTGTAGATATAAGCACTGCCTCATTTTAAATGCAGAGCTTCTAATACTGTATGCAAAATGAAGATAATATTAAAAAATTACTGCTCTTCAAAGTTTTTATTTATTGACTAGTGTACAGACTCAAACTGTGATTTTAGTTTCCTGACATGAGTTCAAATAATGCATGCTTTTTTAGTAAATACCATGGAAAATGGATAGTCGAGCTTCTTACTAATTTTTTTCCCCCCTCTTTCCTAGTTCTACTCGGTTAATGTAGACTACAGTAGACTGAAAAAGGACCGTCCAGACTTCTGAACAACACATTCATCTCTGTAGGCTGCACAGAAAGGTCTTCCGGAAGCCGTCCGCACAATTGTCATGCTTAATCATCCAGGAAATAATCAAACTTGCCTCATGCGGCACTTGGTCATGTGTTTGAAAGTGTTTTGATGAGGCTTAATAAATGTCTGAAACTTGAAGTGTCTACTCTTTAATTTTGCAAAATGAGAATATCCTCTTATGAACATTTTATTGTGTGATCAATCAAATCGTAAGCAAAAGCCAATTCATGTTTCCTCAACAGGAAAGCAAAGTTGTCTTGATGGGCTTTATACTCAGTCTGTGACTTTGGGGAAATAATTGCATGTTCATGCAGTATACCAGACTGCAAGAAGTTGAAAGCACATATTTATATGTGTGTGTGTATATATATATACTTTTTAATTGCACCTGAATTTTTCTACTTACCACTTTAAGAAGTTTTGGTAGCAGACAAGTCAATGCTTACAAGTCATTGTCCAGCAGGGAGGCAACAGATGTTGCCATATGTTGCTGGAGGGAAGAAAAAAAAAAAAGGCCAAGCTGTCTGCAAAAGGTTTAATTGCTTTTCTTTCATTTTTTGTTTTGGTTTTTTTTTTTTAAAAGTCATAAGCAGTTTGTTAATAGACAAGAAGAGAATCTTAAATATTTAAAAAGTAAAATTCTAGGAAGATACTCAATTTCATGTGTATCATGCTTTTAAGGAAGGGAAGCACACAGCAGAATAGGGTACAGGATTTGAGAAGTTAGATTTTCATGCAAGAACAAAAATAACTTTCAGTGAGGGCAAATTCTGATATTTCAGTACTTCGCTGAGCCTTGCTATGGGAAGACAAAAATATCTTTGCAAATCAGTAATTTACGGTAGGTGGTTGTTTGTGCTCTTCTGTGAACATTGGTATTTTCTTGGACAAGGGATATAATTCTGGACTATCTGACAGATTACAGCTGTTGCTATCTTGATACATTTCAGTCCACTTAAACTGGACTCTGACAATGTAGATAACCATAGCTGCTGTTACAAATAACGATAGATTAAAAGAAACTGAGGAGCAAGAACTTTTACTGGAGAATGAAAACTATTCTGTGGTAATTGCAGAATAACAAATATTTGCAAAGACTTTCATATTTTATGTGGAAAAAACTTACAGGGCAATTGGATGTTTATTTGGTAGCAGTTCAGATTATCTTTTCATTATATACCGAAATGGTGGGTTTACTTGCAGTTTTCACTTTCTTGTTTGAGAGACTCATGGAATCTGAAGAAGAAAATGAGTGTTATGACAGAGATGGTGTTTACAATGATGGGCAAAGTCTGTAAGTGTCCTTGGGGACTGTGGTTGCTATATGAATCCAAATATTTTTAGGAAGTAGAAACATTCTGTTGCAACACTTTTCATTCTTCAGTTTTGAAAGTCACGTGTAAATAATGGGAAGTGTTCTTGCTAGTTGGTTTTGGATTTTACTGATATTACCATGGTCTTCAAATGCAGATTGTTTCTCTGGACATTAAGAAAGACCAATATCCAGGAAGTAAACCTGATTCTTAATAAGGTGAGACAGGGTTGTTCCTTTTGGTCACAGCTGAAGAGGGTATAGGCTCATGTTTTTCTTAATAAAGGCACTTAAGATAAATTGTTTGCTCTTGACAGTTCAAAACAGATTTAACAAGAATTTCAGCCATTTAAAGCTTTAAACACAGATTGTCTAGAAAACAAAAAGGCAATTCATTCAGTGCTACTTCCTCTTTCCTCATAGCAGCATACTTGCTGCTGAAAATACTCAAAACTTTGTCTTTTAAGTTAAAACCATCATATTTCATTCCGAAGGCTGTTATCCTGAGGGGATGCTGGTTCCTTTTTCTTTTGGGGTATGCTTCTGTCCAGTTTTAGATGGTAACAGACAATAGTCACCATTATCTACCGAACTTTAATAAACATAATTTTGTTTCTCAATCTTCAGTAATTGAAAAATGTTACATAATTTCCAAAATGAAACTGAGTCAAATGAAGAATGCTGCATATTTTGTGTGACTTGGCAGCTCAATCAATAACGCATTATTTTCACACAAACATACTATGCTATTGTTTGGTTCCATGGGACTAATTTCTCACTGCAGATGATTTTCTTATTGTTGAACCCTCACACCTATAGAGACTTTAGGCTACACTGCTTATTGTAAATCTGTCTTAAATTATTCTGCGGACAGAAATTAAGCACTTGCTTAAATCTTCACCTTTGGGACATAGAAGCATTGAAATTCACCAACTCTGTTGGTAAGTATGACAATGTCTGTTCTTCAAATTCCTAAAAGAAAAGTTCCACAATTTTTTATATTTTATAATTAAATTATGGGTTGATAGATCTATCCTAGTAATTCAGTTCCGTGGTCTGTTACTATTCAGTAGTTTGGGGGTTTTTATATGTTGTTTGTTTTTTGTTTTTTGTTTTTTTTAAACACATAAATGTACTTTGTTAGTCCCTGGTTCTCTTTTTTAGTTATTTCATATGTTGTTTTTGTTCTTAAAATTCCAGTCCTGCAAGGCCTTGAATTCCTGCTTACCTTTTTCTGCTGTGAATTTTCCTTAGGGATAGAAGAACCATTTATTCCATGTAAAACTATGTGCTTGGCCCTGGCTTATATTGGCTTGATAGTGGTCTATCAGTATTCAGTACGCTTTGCAATTTTGTGGTCTACTGTTTCTGAAAGAGAACTGTTTTTACAACTTGGCAGTATTCTACCTGTATTAAAATATTTAGCCATCTTTAAAGCCATCTTCTATCTCTTTCTTCTTCATGAAGTCAAAGATGGTGTTCCCTGAAGACAGCATGAAGAAACGATTGCAGTATGCATTTTTAGGATTCTAGCTTCTAATGTTCATCTTTAGCTATTAACTTTTATGAAATAACTAAATCCCATCATTAATTGGAAAACTGAGGTCCTTCATTAACACCATGGCATGTAATTTTGCTTAAGCAGATGTCATGTGTTATCTGAAAGAGACTAATATTCTGCTGTCTTATATTTCAACTAAGATGGATACAGCTGCTATGTTCCAGTTTGTGGCAGTTTTTTTTGGAATCATCAGTGTAGGCCTGGCCTGCATGTCTTGTTAATGAGCCACATACAGATGATTTGTCTGTTACTTTTGCAATACAGCATTGTGCCTGCCACTGTCAGATTTCTGTTAACGCAGTTATTCTGCGCCTCCTTATCAGTGATCCTGCTACGCAGCAGGGTGATCAAATCTGAAATTAATTCTGTCCACCTAGGATAGAAAGAATTACCGGTTTCCATAGTTTTGGCACATGAACCCATACTCCATGCAGCTTGTTGTAATGTATTTCCTTTGGTTGTATTTTTAGTATAGCCAGTAAGTAGGATTTATATTGTTATTTGCCTTCAGTAAGGAAAGTTCCTTGTGAGTGTAAAATACCTAACTGCCTCTAAGAAATTAGAAGGATGTGTCTGATCTTAAAAGAATAATTTAAATTTTGCATAGGATTTCTAGCCAAATGTCATAGGAGGAAATACATTTTAGATCTGTTTTCAAGCTCTGCTTTACCTTTGAAGATAGTTTGGTGTGTGAGTATTGAATGAACCTTAAAACTAAAAAAAATCTATGTTTAATGCTGATTGGACTGTAATGCTTTGTCAGAAAGAAAGGTTGAAAAGTTATTACAAGAATTTTAAAAAGGTATTTACAACAGAAAATGAGTTACTAAAAAAAAACATACATACAAGTGCACACAAAGCTATTGTTCCTACTCATTGGCCAGGCTTACTGTGAAAGGAACTGTATGAGCTAGAAAACCCTTTCTCCAGGACAAAGTGAAGCACAGCAGGTCTATAAGAACTCCAAAAAATAGGTGTTCACTTGCATCATTGCCACAGTAGGTTTTTTTTATATTACTTCATAGAAAAGCTTACTCTTCAGTCTTTTCTTTTGAAATCCAGAAGTTGGTTGACTTCATGCTTTTATGATTACATGATCCATCCACTTTTCCTTAGAAGCAGTCTTGGTTGGCATCAATATTTAGTCATGAGAAGTTCCTATGAAGCTCAAATTGTTTCATCTCCTCCTCTGATCTCTAAGCTTCTTAAAAGTGTGTCTGGATACCACTATGATGGCACACTTCCCAAATGTGTGTTAATTCTGGTGCCATCCGGCTTGGATGAATTTTGGGGTTGTTTTAATCATTTCAAAATATTATTATCTGTTGTTGGTAAGGCTTAACACTTTCTCAGTAAGAAAGACATGAGCCAGTACAGTGCAAGAAAATACACGCTCCTTCCATTCTTGAGAAGTGAACCTATTTTTAGCATCCAGAGTAACATTCATCTAAACCAGAAAAGTATTCTACATTTTATTTCTCCTTTTCTAAAGTTTCATGTAAATGAAAATAAAAAGTAATTTTTAGACTGTCTAAGCTAATGTTATTCTCACAGTTACCAGATGAAGAACCTACGAGATCACCACACTTTGACTTGCTCAATTTTTTTTAGATTTTCTTTTCAGTCAGAATCAGTATTACTTTAGGTAACGTGAAATAAGAACTTAAGCATGCAAGTCAAGGCAAGAACAATGCATTCAAACTTTTGATAGTTTGCTATCAGCATTTACCTGACATTCATTTGCTACTAGAACTGATACAAGACTGGCATGTGAAACTCCTGCAAGAGACAGCAAGTTCTGAAGACAATCAGAAAATAGTTTATTAACACATGGCAATGAATACATTACAAAGGAGAATCGAAATTCTGCTGGTAATATTCATGACTGTTGGCAATGTTTTATAACTTAGACACCTCAAATAATATTTCTAGGGTCATTAATTTGAATTACTTTGGACAAAATAATGCACTACACCATTTACAGTTCATCACTATAATGTAAAGACAACTTTTCTAGTAGAACTGCACAAGTCATAACCCAGTAGACAAATTTATAGACTTGTTTTTTTCACATTGGAAGCAAACTAAGTATGAACATGAAATGTTTTCTAATTTTAGTTTCCCTACTGCAGGCAAATGAAACAAACTGCTGAGAAGGTAATGAAAACAGATTACTTAATGGTGAAAAGTCTGAGTGCCATTCTTTCTGTACCAGTGGTGCCACTGCTGGAATTTAATGGAGTGGCACCAGTGTGTCTGAATGAAGATTTTGGTCCTAGCTGTTTAAAAATAGGGTTGCATCTAATAAGATTTCCTCAGTACGGATAACATTTTTTCTTTTTCTTTTTTTTCTTTTTTTTTTTTTTTTTTTTTTTGTGCTAGACTGAGAGCAAGAAAATAGCAGAACTCATCATCAACAGGAAGAAAACAGAATTTCATCCCAATTTCAAACTCCCTACTCCAGTACCACTTACATCTCATGACAGTCTATGGGATTTTTGTAGAGTGTTAAGGGGATAATTTGTTTCAGATGTTGTTCCTGTCTTCATGATGTGTCAAACAGATTTAACTTCCTAGTGTTTTGGAAGCTTAGGGGAAGAAAATTCGTCCCTGAGATAGAGACAATGTGCTTAAAATGACCAGGGATCACTGAAGTGGTTCTCTGCATGTGCAAATCATATCTCTCCCTCCCCTTTCTAAAAGCCCAGATAAGTTCAGGAATTATTCCAGAAAAAAGGAGTAATACACATGTGACAGAATAGGCAGATGGAGCTGTATCAATTTTTACATCAATTGCAGCAAGTTCTTGGCTTTAGTGCAGGAGCTTTCTCTGTTTATGTCTGTCAATTTCTACGTGTGTTTGACAAATGCAGAAGTTGTTCGCTACACACAGCGTGACTGCTTGGCCTATTAGGATGCAGTGAGAATTAGATTGAGAGTAAAAACAAAAGCATGGTATTCCAGCGGGTTTAAATTATTACTCAAAATAAAAAAGCAGTAGCAAAATAACTGCAGAAGAAGGTCTGGTTCACCCTGTTTTGAATTTAGACTGCTAATGACAAGTTTGTATTAGTGCAATAGCATGAAATAAAAAGAAGTTTGTGATTAATTTTGAAAATAGCATTCTTCCTTCCTACATAGCCTCATAATGGCATTCTTTAAAGATTAACTTATTTCTAAAATATTCAAATAATGTAAAATGTATATATGGATCATGTCTGAACTGTATGTATTTTAATTTGATATGCTTTCTCTTAGTGGTTTCAGTGTCAGTAACTGTTCATATTAGTTTAAGATCATAGTATTGTATATCTCACCCTACATTATTGTACTTGAACAAAACTTGTCTTACAAGGAAACAGTTTCAGAAGATGTCCCATCTTAAACCTAATTTTATTTTTATGTATAAAAATTAAATACCTGCATCACAGGAAAGAGTTGTTCAGCAAATTGTTATTCAGCATCGGAGAAGGGACCCCATCCCCTTTTCTGTAATGCAGTGTAACAAGGTAAGAAATTGCATGTATCTCGCCCCAAAATAAGGAGAGACAATATTTCCAGGAGCTGTTTTATGCTGGTGACACAACATCTAAATATGAAAGAACTCTTTTGCATGGATGGATGGATAGGTAGTGAAGAATCACCTCCTGACCTGCTCTTTATCCAGGGCCCTGTTAATTGTTTGCTTTTATCAGTCCTTGGTAGAGGGGAATAGCGTTGGGAGTGGGCCAGGCTAAAATAGCTGTGTGTTTAAAGGTGATCTAGACTGCCATGCACTATTTACGTGGTAAGGATAAAGAAGATGACTCAAACCTTACCTGTTTCTCATATCAAATCAAATCTTTCACAGCTGACCTGGTAGCTGGAGTAAAGTAGTTGAGTTTTTACAAATTCTACAATTTAGTAACCTGAGCTTGAGCTGTTAATGAATAGAGGACAACAGACAAAATTAAAATGGGATCCTGTAATTTAGAGTATCTTGCCAAAGAAATATTTCCACCATGGAGCACAGCATGCAGTGGTCAGGCAGGTAGATGTGATTTATATTGTACATAGCAATAGACCTCCTAATCCTGAAGCCTAGGTGCTTGCCCCAGCAGCCAAATGAGTCATGTAGCTGCATTCACCAGCTCATGGAGCTTAAACAGTATGCTTCAGAAGCAGTGGAGCTCTTCTGGATGAAGCTTAATATTCCATTATCTACCTGTGTGCACATCAAATGCAAAACAAACAGTCCAGTAATTTACCTGAAAATCTACTTGGATGTATTTTGCTGTGCTTCTCAGTCATTACAGAGAGCTTTTATGGCAAAGAAGAATGAGCTTTTTGAGACCCCAGAAAGAGAGATTTGTTACATCCAAAGCAAGGAGAATGGAGAGACAGAAACAAGTGGCCTACTCACTCAGGCATAAGAAAGCAGAGGATGTAAAATGTGCAGTGGAAGCGTAATGAATTCCTCCATTACAAATTATTGTCACAGGGAAATGTTTTTGTACATGAATTTTGACATAGAAAATTGGATGGATTTTTTGTTTGTTTGTATGTTGCACTTATTGAAAATGAAAAAAGCTCAGTGACAGCGATATATAAATGTGTATAGATATGTTGCCTAAGGTCTCCATTTTTCTTGTCTTCAGTCTTTATTCTTTCATCCTTTCCTCAGCTAGATAGCCAGAGTTTCTGCTTACTAGCCTGAGAAATCCTCTTCAGTCATATATCTTCTGCTTGTCAGGTGCTTTCCTTCTGTTAGGCTGTGCTGTTTCCTGACATGCTAGAATCACTGGCTACTTTTGTGTTAGAAAGAAATAGCACCTTTTCCCATCAACATCTCATTACAGCTGTGACACCAGCTTTCTGAGTAAGCAGGAAAGTTAAGTGATCCAAGTAAAACTTTGTAGAAATTGCAATAGAAAACTGCCTTGTTACAAAAATATCTACCAACAAACTGAAGATCGTTGGTGGAAGCCTGCCCTCTCTGAAGAAGAAGGGATATCACATCCTGGCTACAACAATATCTGAAAAAGGGAATTCACTGTACATTAAATATCTAGAAGATTATTAGCTGTTTGAGTATGTGATTTGGTACCTTAAACCAAAAAAAAAAGCGCCGCATACACAAAGAATATAATAAAATATATATTTGACATAAAAATGCATCTGTAAAGGGCACAAATGTATTTGTATTCTGTATTTTGTTTTCTAATGAAAGACTGTTAATATCAAGTAGAGATCTTTGTAAATTCAGAAGTGAGGTACACAATGTTACTTGCTTCTAACCGGTTTAGTGTAATATTGTACAAGGACTGATACAAAACCTGTTGAAATTAAAAGAGAATTCCCAAACAGCTACAGCAGCCTTTGTATTATGAGCCTATTGCCTATTTTAGGGTCAGGGAGGAAGGAAGCAGCATCCAGGGTGATATTTTAATGTCACTGTAGTCGAATGGAGTTTTGTGATTGCTTTGAATGAGACCAACACTTCCCTTTAGGATTGGATTTCCAATTGGGTAGAGATGGCTCACAAAAGCCACTTTACCAATCCAAAGTGTCAGAGATTACTTTTAGAGCTACTTTGTATATTTACTATTTTGTGTATGCATACAAATACATTTAACTTTAGCAAGGTCAGTTTTAGCATAATTTTTTGACTCAACGACATTAATTCTGTACCACGCATACTACTTTGGATTTTATCTCTGTTTCCTAAGCCAAATAAACTTTGCTTTTTTTAAGCAATCTTGACTATATTAATTTTCTTAGGACTAATTAGCGCATGCAACTTCCAACAGAGAAGAAAAATTAGCTTCTGATTTCTAGTGAGAGCTGTGCTTGGATGTTCTGGCTAACATGATCAGTTAAGAGACCATACAGTTTGCTTTCAAGTATGCCCTGAGCCTTAAGGAAACCTATTCAGCAAAACGCTGTACTCCACAGCAGTATGACTTCGGGCAAACAAGCCTATTTTTTCACATTAGTAGCAGTCTAGCCACATGAGCATAGCACACTGCATCTGCTCAGTCTAGCAGAGCTACCTAACGCTACTGTAAGGCCGGGCTGCTGGTCTCCAGGCCAGCTTGTTAAGAGCCATCTCAATTATTGCTGTGCAGCACTGCCCTCTGCCTTGTGAATTTATGCAGTCTAGAACATATTTAATGATTTTAAAGCGCAAGACTGAAGGATTTAGACTGTTTCTATGATGTTTTTTATGACTGGAAGAAAAAAGAGCTGAGGAAATTCTTTTTTGTGTGTTTGCACACTACAAAATACAAACAGGACAAAGAATGTATGTTGTAAATAAGTGATTTTTGTACTCCTGTAAGTATAAAATATTTTCTACTAAAGTGTACACATATATGCCCACATAATACATGCCTTATATATTGATATAATGTACACACATGAAATATTTTTTAACAGTTGCAATTCAGGTGATATGTTACATAATAATATGGTGACATGCATGCAGCCACTACAGAGCACTCACTCGTCTCCCATGGCATTTAAATGTCATATGCTCTTCTCTCCTTCATGAGCATGGTGTGTCCTTTTGCAGCTGAATCTGTATGGGGATGTCAGCTCTTGAAAGAGAGGCAGTCACATTGGGCAAGCAGCAGGCAGGATTTCTAGGGCTGAGCTCTGTGTCGCTGGGGTTGGAAGCAGGCCACTGAACAGTGCACTGCGCCAGCCCTCCAAGCCCTTCCAGCTGCACTTACATCTGTGCATCATTAGAGCAGCAGAGACTACTGCAGTCACCCAGTGGCTGTTTTACCAGCTCTCTTACCATTTTACTGCCTGGAAAGGAAAATTTCTCTTTATCTTCTCTCCAGTGGGTTCCCAGGTGTGTGAGGTGCTATGGCAGTGATTACACTCATAATGCATACCAGGCAATAAGCCTATTTCTTAACATGTTTTAATATTCCATGTTGGTATCCCAATATGATTTTCTACGTAAAGGAGGACTCTTCATCAACACTCTTTTAAATATAGCACTGCTATTTCTTGGAAATATCTTTTGTCTTGCTATAAAAGGTGCTTCTTTGAGAACTGATCTATTTCACACAAAATTTTGGTGTGTGGTGATGTTATGTTACAAATGGCAGAGCTTTATTATAAACTCTTGACTTCTTTCAGTTAATATTTACTATGAACACTTAATGCAGGCATAAATTTGGTTTAATCTATCTGAATTTTAAGGAGATTTTACTTAATAGTATAAAGGCATCTATTTGGGTATTTAGAAGTTTAACAAGTGTAATAAAAAAAGCGTCATCATATTCAGTGTACTTGTATGACTTACTGTTACCCTCATTTAAAATTGAAAGGGTTTGTATTGTGGCTAAAAATTAGAGGTAAAATCTTGGACATACTGAATGCAATGAGAATTTACTGTTGATTTAAATACAGCCAAGATTTCTTTTGGAGTTATTTAAAAATCATTAGTGGAAGCTTTTTCAAACTGAACTAGTGTTTGCTTAATCCTTGTGTTTTCAGTGGAGAAACATATTTATGAAACATGCATGAGATGTCTGGTTCTTGGCAGGAAGCGTCCTGGCTGCTTTTTGCTGCAAAGCATCTCAGTCTTGGCAAAATAGGAGTAACAAGCTTTAAACAGATTAATAGTTTATCTGATTCAGTGATCATCTTGCTTTAGGATAGAGTTAAAACCATCAGAATCCTTTTCTTGATCTTACTCGGAAAGCATTCACTGAGAAGTGAGAAAGCTGCATTTAGTGCAGATGTGCTATCACTGAAATTAATGCTTTTGGGTGTTACTGTGATTTACTTTGTGTGTGTTATTCTAGGGTAGGTAGGTAGCCTTATTTTTGCTAAGTATATATAGAATATATATGTAATAATTTGTAATTTGTCTTGTGATAGCTTTTGAGTAAAATATTCCAAAGGAAGATTTTGAAATATTGCTTATCATTATCTCAGGTTTTTTGGTTGGTTGTTTTTTTGTTTTTATATGCAGGAATATTGCCTATTTAAGAAAGAGTAACACATGCAGTCCAGAGGCACCAGTTGTGAGAGTCTATTTTTTTATATAATTTTTTTATTTGGTAAGTATTCTCTGAATAGTCTTCTGGTCCTTGACATCAAAGAGTTAGAGGATACATCTCTTTTTTCAGCTGATAAATTCTCCTGAATTTCCCTCCTTATTATGTAGTGTACTATGCAGTTTTAGAAATTCCACAGTGCACCAGTAGCTATAAATCTTTATCCCTGTGTTTATTCTAATCTGATTATTCAAAGACTCGATTTTAAACATTTGCACTATGATAGCTCCAGGATCCAGTGCATACTCATAATACTAGATTGGCCTTTCTCAAAGAATACGCAGTCTGAATAAATAAGATAGGAAAGAGTTGGAGAAAGGGTACATGTTAATCTATAAATACAAAAATAAAAATAACAATTTTGTACAACAGTACATAACCATACTTTTATTGAATGGATTGCTTCACTTTCATTTACTTTCATTTATTGGGCCTGCCATATGGCAACACTTTTTCTTCACAGCCAGTGATACTATCTGCTTTTCTGTGCCAGTGTCCTAGCCCTTGAGGTTGTTTATCCCTGAAAAAAGAGAAGATCAAACTTGTAATCCACTGCAGCAATAGTCTTCCAGACTCAATCAGATTTCTTGTTAATCTCCTTGACAAGCATGAGTGTAGCTTCCTCTGCCCGAAGAAAAGCTTAAAGTTCACCGAATCTCTGGTTCCCAGCACAGCTGGTTATAATTCTCACTTTTGAACTCTGAGCGCTGAAAACACCAAGTTGGTCCAATTTATTTTTAACATTGGAGCTGATAAACATTTGTAAAATTACCTCAACCCTAAACTCAGCAATGTGGCCACACTGGGTATAAAAAGAGTAGGAAAGATACATTCAGTCGATTTATATACAGACCAGCATGGTGAAGGGAAGGAAGAAGAAAGAAATAAACCAGTATTTTATTGTTTTGTACTTGATTTTAAGCAGTTTCAGAATTACCAGATAACTAAAACCTAACAGAGCATAGATGTTGAACAAGGTTTCTAGGCCAGTGGAGGAATAAAAAGGGATGCTATTTAAGAAACTGGGGCTGTGTAGAGCACTTTTGCAGGAAGGCTAGGCCTTAGTACTAAGTCCTGTCTGATCCATGTCGTATACACCATGTCCTGTACACGCATACCTCCATAGGATCCACATTTCAAGTTTCTGCATAATCAAGTTTGAGGCAAGGATGGCTCATTTCATTTCTTTATGAATCCATTAACACTCAAAATGGCTGTTCCTCTGAAAATACTGAAGAGAACGGAAGAAAACATAGACATCTCTGTGAAGATCTCACTGACAAACTGAAACTTAACCACATAGTTCAAGAAAAAGTTTTGCATGTAGCTAGAATTCTTGCCTCCCTGTCTCATTAAGTGGGATTAGCTACTGGTGGTGGTATTAACGAGGGAATCCAAAGTTGAATAGTTTGTAAAATACATTTAGAGAATTGACCTAATAAAATGGAAGGTCAAATGAGAGTAAACATTTTGTTAGCCAGAGATATCTGACCATACAGGCATCATCCCATATCAAGGACTTCATGAATACCTACCCACAAAACTCTTAGAGACTCGCTTCTCCTATGTTGTATTATTTCCTACCCCAAGCAAGTCCTTCTGTGAGGAAAAAGAAAACTATTATATGTAGTTCAGCACAAAATGTTCAGGTACTAACAAGAGCTTCATTTTCCTTCTGAGCATTGTTACATATAGAGCAATGCAGGTACTATTGCAGAAAAATTAAAAGAAATGGTCCTTGAATATGAAGTTTTATAAAAGTCTTCAGGGTAAGAAAAAGATTCAAAACATTTCTTGTAGCTTCTGTACCATCTACTGGGTATAAACTGGAGTAGCTGATAAACTGTGGGAAAAGCCGAGAATCATTTGTCAAGGGTCCAACAGAAATAGGAAGTTGATTATTTTTCCATTAGCCTTACGTACCTTAACCAAGGTACATAAAAACAAAGTCACTGTAAGAAATCCCAAAACTTGGTAACTGCATGCAGATAGTCTTTGCCCTTATTCAGTGTTAGGAGGTGGAACTAAGAAAACTGCAGGATAAGAGGTGCTGTTGTATACCTGGCCAGGCTCAAGGGCTTGCTTTCCATCTCCTGTGGCTGCCAAGGTGGGGAAGTAAAAAATGCGATAAATTTTTTTCAATGACTCTTTCTCTTTGTGAGAGAAAGTTGCTTGGTGTGTTCTCACTCCTTTAAGTGAAACCCTAAGGAATCATATACTGAATTTTAATTAAGCAATGCTTTTAGGTATACTTCTTCCTGATAAGAACACTGGTTTAAAGAAATATAAAACTTAAACTTTTGAGAATTTCTTTTGGTATTTTAAAGTCCTCCTTTTTATACCATATATAAGACAAAACAGGAACTAAGATACCCTTAGCACACAAGCTTACACAATTGTCAGAAATGTGTTGTTTTAAATGTGATTCAGCACAAAATAGTTAAATCCTAAAAATAATTGTATTTTTTTAAAAATAGTAGTTACACTAAAATGTAACTAATGGTTATAAGTCAACGTATTAAAGAACCCAATGATTTTTGTTCTTTTTAGTTTCCAGCACTTACTGATATTACTTGACTATATGAGTACACTGTGATCAGTGTCTGCCTGGGTCAGTTTTTGTGTGTATACATTAGCACTGTTCAGTTCACTATATGCTTATATAGTTCTATATGATTATGTAGTGGCTCAGTAAAATATTACTTGGCTTAAAATAGTAAAACTTGCTGATCTACCAAATACCTCCAAGGTCAGTAGAATCAGTGAAAGGAATTATCTTCATTAATTTCCATTCTGATATTAGGAATATTATTTATGAAAATGGCAAATGTATTCTGTTAACTTTCAATTTAGAATACTATCATGATAGAAAATGTATATAGATATATTGCTATTAATGAATATAGTGTGTATACAACATTTGGGATCCTGGATAAGTGCAGGTACCTGTGGTTCAGGTGAGCCCCTGTTTACCAATGGCTAGAGCTCGTAACATATTGTCTAAAGGGAGAGCATGTCCTTAAATTAAATGGATTGGTACCTATTTAATATGAAATGTTATTTTCCTTTTCTAACAGGTACTTGGATTAACACAACTCCCCATCCTTCTATGTCTTGGTTCTGTCTCAGTACACTTTCATTTCCCTGCCAACCACAGCAAATGCTTATGCTGCTCAGATACACTGAGAGCTTCCTTTTGTTAAGCCTAACACAGATCCAGAGGAATCAGTGTGCTGTTAAGGGTCAGCGTAAAAGGTTCAGAGATGCTGTTAAGCCCTAAAAGGCTCTTGCATTGCAGTTTGTAACCAAGCAGGAGCAGACACATCCTCCTGGCATGATATGCGGCAGAGAAGGACTGAGAATGAGCAGCCTAAAAATGGAGTGAGGAGTGACCTGAGGAGGTCAGTGGTCTCCAGCAACTTAGATGCACTTACATTATCAAAAAAACTGTAATCTTTATTCATTTTAAACAGATTTGATTAACTCAATTTAGCTAACTTGCACTGAAACATTGTGAATTTTTACTTAGAGGTCAGAGCTTGCATTAAAATCTATAGTGAAGCTACTGTTTCTGACCAAATTAAAGCACAGTGCAATTTTACCAGCGTCATTAGTGTAGTTTTGACTTGTCCTCAGAATATGTTGAATGACCACCTCATTAGGCCAAGATGGCCAACTTTGAACTTAAAAAGATAAACTTATTTTTTATAAAATAAAGCATTTCTCTTACTCTGAGCTTAATGCTTAGAAATTACTTTAAGAACTGACCAGGGCAGAGTAGAATTTAGCTGCCGAGCAAGGGAAGAAAAAAAAAAAAAGAAACATTTCACAGTTTTTGAACCCACTTTAACACAGAAAATTATATGTTTTCAGGTTGTCACATTCTGAGGCATGTATTTCTGTGGTAACACATTTTACTGCATTTAATATGTAAATTGAGCAAAACCAATTTAGTAGTAGTGCTTAACTATAAGGAATGATGGAAAAAAACAAGGTGGTTTGGGAAATAATTTAATCAGTGGGAAACAAAACGAGTACAAATGGGAATGAATGTCAGAATGAAACTAACTCAGGAGGAAACACTATAGTTCATCCACAAACTCCTTAATTTAGTGACTGCTGTGGACCTAAACTGATAGTTTTGTAGCTATCCATCTGCACCACTTAGAGCACCCTCCTACCAAAGCTCTTACCAAACTATATCAGCACTTTTGTTAGAAGACGTTTGAGGACCTTTTAACTATTTTGTAAAAGTTTGTCTCAAGATGAAAAATGATAGAAAATTTAAGTCCAGTGCTTTCTGTTTGTTAGTTTGTTTATTATTTAAATGACAAATGCACAAGAGGAGGAAGTCAGCCAGCTACTTTAAAATTATGTGAATTACAAAAATATATGTATTTTTTGTCTAAAGTGACTTTTCTTTCTGCTTGTATAACAAGGAGAATTATTTAAGAATAATATATATAATGCATGAAGAGAGAAATAACTGAGATAACAATGTGATCCAACTTAATATATATAAAATGTCATGCACAGCTTTGCTTATATGACTAACCTCTCTGAAACCAAGACATGCACCCTTATATCAATAGGCAAGTTATTTGCTTTGTTATGTTTTCACAGGATCAACCCCTTTAAGTCTAGCTACTGTGCAGCTAGTTCCAGCTACAAATTTAATGTGACTATTTGACAAAAAATGTCCTTTACCGTGAAGCACAATGTAGCCCATGAATCCCATCATTCCCTCTATAAATCCCAGTGGCAAATCAGCGGCGCCTCAAGTATTTGTAGAGGTTTGTGGTGAGTTACAGGCTAGGGAACATGATTATTGAATATGGAAACATTGAAATGGTGTGGGATTCACCCTTACTCCTCACCCAAAATTATGCTCCCTAACTGCCTATCATTGTACACTCCAGAAGACATGGACTTTAAGCACTTTATTTGTGTCACATTCTACGGCTATTTTAAAAGCTGGTGTTAATAAGATGCCTTCCTAGGAAAGATCAGAAAACAAAGAATATAGGATTTATTTGGGTGATAATGCAATATGCAGGTTTTTTCTGCTTCAGATGTCTGGGCAGTTGACCAAGAAAATATCCTTCAGCTGTACTCTCTCCTAGATACTTCCCATGTGAAATTCACAGTCCCACCATTCAGTGGCACATGAAGCTGTGCTTGCTTGGATTTGTCTGGTGTCCCAGACAAGTCAGTCTAGTTCTGTGCAAAGCTTTCTGGAGGAGCAACACTTTGGAGCTCGTGATGCTTTCAGCGGAGAGCAGAGACCTGAGCAAACACCAGCACAGCAGTCATGGTTGTCTGCCATAGCTGGGCTTTCCTCAATGCCATACACATCCTTCTTCCACTGAGAAATCATAGTAGGCTTCCTGTTCTCTACTTCTGAAGGCTTCCAGCAGATTTCCCAGGAAGTATCTGCAGATGGGCTATTTTAGAGAGAGGTGTTAGGGACAAGAGCAAGCAGAGATGACCAGAACAAAAGATGGGCACTTGCTCTGTTTTTATGCTTCCCTCGCTAGCTCTGTGTGTTGCAGCCCACATTACTCCCTTCTGTGATGCAGTCATCTGTGTGCATCTCACTGCAGAATTCACATTCCCCTGTATACAAAATCTCTGATTCCAGACTTCTTAGTGACTATGGTCTTTTCTTTCCGCAGTTATTGTTGTAAAGGCTGCCGTTTATTTGTTCATTTTTGTACACTGTGGCTTTTCACCCTTGATTTGTTTTTTGTTATTATTTCCTTTTTTTCAATCCTGAAAATTTGTACTCTATCTTCACCAATTTTCCCATTCCCATCACTAAAATACATTGTAACATTAAGACAAATATTGTATTTTCAGAACTGATTCACCAATTTTTATTTTTACTTTGTTATTTTTCTATCTATCTCTTTAAAGTTCAAGATGTATGTGTGTGTGTGTATGTATGTATATATGTGTGTGTGTATATATATATATATATTCTGGAACTGACTATAATACCACAATGGCAAATACTTAAGCAGTAGCTTAGAAGAGCTCTAAAATACTTGTAATTATCTATAAACAACAGAAAACAAAAAAGAGCTTACCCAGTTCTATAGCACCATTTGAGTAAACAGTACTACTGTGGGAATTATTTGTCATGGCTGACAGGAGACATCAAAAAGGAATATTTGAAGGAAGGACAAAATAAAATTCCTTGATGAATTATTCTTTATTTTATGAGAAAGTATAAAATTCTGGTAAGGCACTACGGCATTATTAGTTCAATTGTTTTAATTTATTTGAGTCTAAACATTGTAGTCATTAATGTTTAACGGTTCCACCTAAATTTTCAAAGCTTTGCATGCAGTAGAGTCTCACTAATCCTGTTAAAGTCAATGAGAGCAGTGTTTCTAAATCCCAAGCAACTACTTGGAAGTTTAGCAGTTATGTCAGAAATCCTGTTTTTGGTAATGAGGATGATTGGACTGGAGCACATTAGGGAGACAGTGGTAGCTTCATAGCAAATCTCAGCATTTTGGAAGGAAGAAAGGAAATAAGTCAGAATTACAACATGCAGAAGAATTCCAGGGTTCTATATAAGTTGATAGACATTCCATATGTATTGACATTAAAGCCACATAAGAAATGGTATAGTAATTTGAAATAAACTTAAAATATGTTATTCTGCATATTTTCTCTGTCCTTCTCCAGCTATTCCATCTCCCTAGAAATTTTTTGGACTATTTATTTAGCTCTTAAATAGCATAAAGCAACTCTAAGAGTAATAATAATAATAATAACCAAACAAACTTTCTACACAAAAGATTTCTCCTTTATCTCTCAAATGTAGTATTTCTCTCAAAGGATTTGCATGTCAAACAATAGGATCAGCCAGACTCTCTCTCTCTGTTAAGATTGTTGCAAGGAACTAGGGAGAAGGAGGTGTGGGAAAGGTTACAGTCAGAAGCTCTGCAGTGAGGCAAGGAGATGGAGAATTAGTTTCTGGGAAAATAACATCTTCCTTTCTCTAATACAATTCTCTACTCACTTAGAAATTACTTCTTCTGTGATTCTGAAAGTACCCCATTAAAGTTCACTTATTACAGGAGCAATTTATTTGTTTGCTATACATTAATAATACATATTCACATTTAAATAAAAAACTCCCTAACATTTTTGAACTATCAAGTACATGAATAAACACAATAAAAGCAAGTTATTTTGTGAGTAGCAGAATTATTAATGCCTCATTGGCTACAGACTTTATGTTGTCCCCTAACTCTTCCAAGAAAAGTAAGCCCAAGTTTTCCATCACCAGAAGCGCATGCTGTGGCTAGCCAGGGGGCTAGATGTGTGCTTGCATGGTCATTTGGCTGATTCCAACCACAGACAATAACGTCTGAAGGTCTGTCTCCCTGCACATCAGAGATGTATATTTGGGTCTCCTCCTTCCAGTTGCCAATTTTCGTGAAGCTTGTGGTAACCTAATCATTGTAGAAACTTAAACCACTGTCTTCTGTCTAGTAAAAGTGGATCAACATATCTACATGTTGATAGGGAAGGAGAGATAGGCAGATGTAGAAACAAAGTCTTAATTTGTTTTGCATAAGAAACCTTAATTTCCTTTCAAAAGCTGATTAGAATAGAAAGTACAATCAATTGTCAGATAGATTTTATTTATTTTGGCACA
The DNA here is from genome assembly GCF_031877795.1 of Strix aluco. Lineage (NCBI taxonomy): Eukaryota > Metazoa > Chordata > Aves > Strigiformes > Strigidae > Strix > Strix aluco. Next base: position 133,585,912 of record NC_133931.1, on the reverse strand, counting down.
GATTAAATTTAATCAATCATGATGGTTCTTCTTAAGCATTGTAAACATATCAAAATGTTTCTCAACAGTGGGGAGAGACTACTAGATTTGGATTATAAAGTAGGAATAATGTTAAGAGCCTATTGCTGTGTGAAATTGCCTTTACTGGAGGATAACTCAGTGTTTCACAGAGTTCTCCGCCCCAATGAACATTTGCCTGGAACTGTTTATGTCATTCATTCAGCTTTCAGGATTAGGTGTAACATTATACTGCTCATAACCTATTAGCTATTTTCCTGGAGACCCCTGATTCTAATTGCTGCCAAATATGAGGCATCAGACCAATTAATTTGGAAGAGTTATGTCAGAGAAAAATAGTTCCTACAAGAGCAAAATACTCTTTATTGGCTTCTGATGGTTCATTACTACCAAGTGCTCTATTCTATGTCAAGGTAGTACTGAGATAATTATTCTTTTAATTATTTTAATTCCTTTACCACAATATCAATGTTTAGACTGTGCCCAAACTACAAATAGAGATTTTTTTTGTTGTTGTTGTTCAGGGAATTTCTTTATTAATTTTTTCTATAAATGTCTCCTCTTTCAGTACAATGTAAAAAATACCCATTGTGGAGTCTTGCAGAACAAAGAACTGCAAAATCTCATTCTCATGGCAGCATAGAGCTTTTGAGCCTCCTAACCTCCTTCTCTCAAGAAATACTAAAAAATATTGAGAAAAAGTGTAATTTATATCTGTAGTTTGGATCTATTATATGGATCATGTGAAACTTTCTTCCTAGCCACTAAATTAGGATAAAATAAAACAAGGAGGACTCTATCAGTACTTCTACTACAGTTAGGCTTCCAGACAGAGAACTGGGAACTCAGTATGCAGAATAAGAGGAAAATAATGTAGACTCAGGAAGCTTGGCAAAATCAAGTCAAAGAATTTGATAGATTTATGGTCTGAATAGACTAATTAATCTAGATTAATTAATTACCATTTTCTGTCTTTAGTTCTTTAGATTATAGTTTTCTTTTTGCTAGTTTTCCACAAGTGTGTTGCAGCCTTTGCTGTCTTTGATCTCCATATCCTGAGAACAATTGATCCTTTCTCTTCTTTGTAAAATAATGTTGACAAAAGTTGTCCAAAGATGAACCAAAAACCAATGAAGACTTTCTCTTAATTTCATTATTATCTGGATAAACCCTTGCATGAGGGTAAGAACTTCATATCGATCTTCTAAGGAAATACGCTGAAAAGAAGCAGCTTTGGTTGGCTGAGTTGCTTTGAGTTGCAAATGATAAATCTCAAGTAGTGCAGCTTGTCAGTCAAATCAGACACTGTATATTTGCTTTTTCTGTAGGAATTATTGTCAAGTATGAAAGTAATAAGTATGGGAATTACAGAAATAAAAGCATTAAATGCTAAATGAAATAAACATTTTGCATCAAGATTGAGAGTCTCTATATAAAGGTCTGACAGTCTTCTAATAAGTCCATTTTCAGAGGTAGGAGCCCTCAGCTAAAGGAGTAGCTGAAGTCAGCCAAGGAATGCTAAAATTTCATAGAATCATTTAGGTTGAAAAAGACCTTTAAGATCATCGAGTCCAACATTAACCTAATATTAACCTGCCGAGTCCCCCTAAACCAGGTTCCTAAGTGCCACATTTACAAGTCTTTTAAATACCTTGAGGGATGGTGACCTAACCACTTCCCTAGGCAGGCTGTTTCAATGCTTGATAACCCTTTCAGTGAAGAAATTTTTCCTAATATCCAATCTAAACCTCCCCTGACACAACTTGAAGCTGTTTCCTCTTGTCCTATCACTTGTTACCTGGAAAAAGAGACTGACACCCATCCCACTACAACCTCCTTTCAGGTAGTTGTAGAGAGCAACAAGGTCTTCCCTGAGTGTCCTTTTCTCCAGGCTAAACAACCCTAGTTCCCTCAACTGCTCCTCACAAGACTTGTGCTCTAGACCCTTGTGGTGGGTTGACCCTGGCTGGATGCCAGGTGCCCACCACAATCTCTCTATCACTCCCCTCCTCAACTGGACAGGGTAGAGAAAATTTAACAAAAGGCTCATGGGTCAAGACAAGGACAGGGAGAGATCACTCAGCAATTACCGTCACAGGCAAAACAGACTGGACTTGGGAAAATAAGTTTAATTTATTACCAATCAAATCAGAGTAGGATAATAAGAAATAAAACTGAATCTTAAAAACACCTTACACCTATCCTTCCCTTCTTCCTGGGCTTAATTTTACTCCCAATTTCACTACCTCCTCCCTCCCAGTGGCACAGGAGTGCAGGGAATGGGGGTTGCAGTCAGTTCATCACACACTACCTCTGCTGCTCCTTCCTCCTCAGAGAGAGCACTCATCACTCTCTTTCCCTGCTCCAGCATGGGTCCCTCCCACGGGAGACAGTCCTGCATGAACTTCTCCAACATGAGTCCTTCCCACAGACTACAGTTCTTCATGAACTGCTCCAGTGTGTGTCCCTTCCACAGGGTGCAATCCTTCAGGAACAGACTGTTCCAGCGTGGGTCCCCCATGAGGTCACAAGTCCTGCCAGCAAACCTGCTTCAGTGTGGGCTCCTCTCTCCACCAGTCCACAGGTCCTGCCAGGAGCCTGCTCCATCATGGGCTTCCCATGGGGTCACATTTTCCTTCAGGCATCCACCTGCTCTGGTGTGGGGTCTTCCCCAGGCTGCAGGTGCAGATCTGCTCCACTGTTGATCTCCATGGGTGCAGGACACAGCCTGCCTCACCATGGTCTTCACCATGGGCTGCAGGGGAATCTCTGCTCTGGTGCCTGGAGCACCTCCTCCCCCTCCTTCTTCACTGACCTTGGTGTCTGCAGAGTTGTTTCTCCCACATATTCTCACTCCTCTCTCTGGCTGCAATTGCACAGGACTTTTTTCCCCCTTCTTAAATATGTTATCCCAGAGGCACTACCACTGTTGCTCATGGGCTCAGCCTTGGCCAGCAGTGGGTCCGTCTTGGAGCCGGCTGGCATTGGCTCTATCAGATATGGGAGAAGCTTCTAACACCTTCTCACAGAAGCCACCCCTGTAACCCCCTTCCTACCAAAATCTTGTCACACAAACCCCATACAGCCCTTCACCAGCTTGATTGCTCTTCTTTGGATATGCTCCAGCACCTCAATGTCTTTCTTGTGGTGAGGGTCCCAAAACTGAACACCACATGTCATCTATAGCAAGCTTTCTGCTCTTCTTTAGAAAAGCAGGTATTCTTCATTGAAACTTGAGGGTTTTAAAGAGCACAGCCAAATGCATAAAGCAAAGCAAGAATAAACAGAAAGTCCAACAGATAGCTGTTGACTAGATGCATTACAAATTAATGTCGCCTAAGTGATGGTCATATCAGTGTTGCTTGACATGTGCCTACAAATCAAATTTCAAAATACCCTGCTCATTCCAGTGAGTTTCTGTGTGACAGAGGTGTAGGTGGTCACCATGAGGTATTCATTGGGTGGACATAATCTCCCAGGTGGTCACATGCCATGTAAACTATTGATGGTGTGAACCCAGGTTTTGCTATAGGTCTAATGGATTTGAACTACAATCCTTGTAATATCCTCAAGGTATAGTACATATTTTTTATATTAACTTGTATCTCTGTGTTTTGTTAAAATTCTTACAGCTGTTTTAATCTAGCTTCTCTTTGTAAGGTAGTTGGAAAGGTTTCTGAGAACTGTATATAGGATTCTTCTTTGTACTGAAGGAGAAAGATGAGAAGATGGACTCATACAGGATATAGCGTACATAGACCCAGATGAAGAAAACCAGTTCCACAATATTAACTTCAGGGTCTTTTGGAGAGTGATGAATGAACTCATTAATAAACCTTTCTTTACTTCTGTAAAGTCTTGCAGTGGATTGATTGTGGGCAACAGTACAACTTGCAGAGATTTTCATAGATATCTCTTTTTGTGACTACTAAGAAATTATTAATCATAAATAACTGTAATCATTGTAATCTTTTATGAAGTTGCAAACTTAGATTAAGACAAACAACAGAAATGTATGTAATAAAAATATAGCTGAAGGGGGATCTTGTGACTGCCTTTCTATGCTTCTGCCAAGTTCAGGAAGGAATAACAGCTGTTGAGATTGTTAATATCTGAGGAAGACTTATTTAGCAAAAATTTCTGTTTGTTTATGTGGGACTGGCAGCTTATCTTCTTGAGAAACATTAGTATCAATCTCATCAGTAAGAAGCTCATGTTTCTCCACTAGTTTTATTCAGTCATGAAGGATAGGGCTTCACAAACATGTGTTGTGATACCACAATCAGACAGTTTTTAACTCCCTAAGCACACTCATAAACTTAGTAAGAGATATTGGGTGAAATCCAAAGTGAAATTGAAATTCAAACGGTGTATTTCTTACCTTCTTCTCCAACACTGTAAACCAGAACCTCACCTACAGTTAATCATCACAGATCTGATAAATTTACCAGGTGAAGATCTTCCTTTTATTTTTTCTGAACCTGGAACACAGTTCATAAATTTCTTTGCACTTCATTCTCTAGGGAAGTAAAATAGTATTAATGATCATTTGAAACAGAATCATTGTACTCTTTTATGCTTTTCATCAAGTGCAGATATATTGTCTGTGCAATATAAGTGTGAAGTCTACTTAACACAAAAAAAATACAGAAACATTTGTTTGTATTGAAGCTTGTATGAAGAAATAGTATTTTTTATTAGACTGTAGTAAGTTGGAAAGAAACAGATATTTTCAAGTAAGTGCAAAATTCAATAGCAGCTAAGTATGCTGAAATACCCCAAGGTCATCATATTTCCCTATACAATTTTCAGCACAGAATCTGGCAACTTATATTGGTAACAATGTGTGTGCATGAGGCCTCCAGAATAACATACACACCATCACAAAACCAGCAGCCATCAAGTTATGCTCAAAAACTGTGATGTGCAGGCCATATCCATAACACCACCTTCACTGTTATCCTTGCCCTACTTTTATCCAAAATGTGCAGCTACAACTCTTCATCCTTTTTCGGACAGAGGAAGTGTTCTTGCCCAGAATATTTATAATCTGTATAAAATATGTATGAGGGATAAGAAATGACATTTAACAAGGTCAGTAACTCATCCTATTACTCATATGATTATTGATAGTTAATATGTATGTTGGCATTGTTTTTTGATACTCATATGATAGGTAGCCTGGTGTTTTTTGGTCTTCTAGAAGAAATAAGCCTACATATGATGGCAAGGAAGGTATTTCACAGATTTAGAGAGACACAGGGCAGCTGTGAGACGAATTAACTTGGGAAGCATATAATCATTAAAGGTGGGAAAACTTCATACAAAATAAAAACAAAGATGAAAGTAAGAATGCAAAGTTTTACACAAGGACACTCACAGATCTTGTAAGTGTTAACTAGTGTGAATAGATGTATGAATAATTTCCCTTATTCTGAGTTCTTGTCCATATGGTATTACATATTTGGTCTTTAGTAGAAAATTATGGCTAGAATTGCAATCATCAAAAATAACTCTGGCAGGGGCAAACCTTGGGGTTGCATCCAGCATGTGTATCAAAGGAACAAATATCTTCAATTCATTTTTATGGTTCTTTCATCAAACTTTCATGCCCAACCACTAGCCAGTGGCTTGATGTGGTATAAACTCCTTTCTTTGTCAGGCTGAGTGCAACATCTTTACATTTTTTTAAAACTCACAAACTTCCTCCATGCTGGCTAAAAAGAACCAACAGACTTATGTCTTATAAATATGTCAGTGAATTAATGCTAAATGGCTGTAGCATAGTCAAAATTTTCTGTTTGTAGCGTATGCTTTTCTTCTCCAAGGATATTATAGTAGGGCAAATACTGAAAGCCATAAGGATATACAAGATAAGTTATATGGGCCAACAAAAGCAAGACTTGGCCTTGCCTTTGACAGAGGTTGTAAATTTGACTACACTGACCTAGACACATGGGCACAGCTATTATTTAATTCAAGTACATCTCCTGAAAGCTCTACAGGGGACCACTGGCTAAAGCTGTTCTGTTCTGGCAAAGTCTTTGAAACAGGGCAGCACTGCAATTACTGTTTTAAAGGTAGCGTAAGGTGCAGCCAGACTGAAATTCACACTGAAGCTTGAAGTTGTGCAGAAACAAACCCAGAGACTTCATTTTAACATTATGATTGAGTTTATTCTGCACCAGTGAATACCATTACTCTAAGTATGCTTCCAAAATACTGTTTATAGGCAAAACCATGGGGTGTTTTCAGCTGAAAAGCTCTAACGGAGGAAAAGGAGCTGCAGAAGTCAAATAATGAAAAGCCCAAACAGATATCTTGTTTATTCTTGTTATAATTGGTCCCCTGTAGTGTTGCTAATAAAATAAATGACAGCTAGAAACAAGTGAAAAAACAGAACATTCACTCTTTTCTTTACAGCTGCTTTCAGGAGGCCCTAGGCTTGGATGATGAATTGTTGCTAAGTGAGAAGAATTTTCCTTTAAAACACCAAGCTTTTCTTTAAGCTTTTATCTGATATTCAGGCAGAAACATTATGTGCAAGTTGTAAAGTAAAAAATTCATGTAAAGCACTAATATGTTTGTAGATCAGTGGAAAAATTGGACAAATATGTAAATACCCTACCACTTATAACATGGAACAATTTACTTCCCTGTCATGTTTCAGGGCTGCTACTGTGTGACTAGACTTGTTAATTAATACAGTCAATCAAATAGCGGGGATACCAGTAGAATTTCCTTCTACTTGAGAAATATAATATGTGCTTTTATCAAGGCTTCTTCTATAGATATTTATATAAAGCTATTGAATAAAGGAATACATAGAAATAAAACTGAATAACTCACAATTTTTTCACTTTATAGTCTTGGAAGCAACATAAGAATGGTTAGGAGTCTTGGATTACTTCTAATGTCTTAGAAATCTGGTGGTTACTTTGTTATTCTTTTAAAAAAATTTACCAAAATAAGGTTGCATGAAAAGAAGGATGTTTTTTAGAAAACTTGTTATGAGCTTAAAAAATTGTTCGGCAAAATGAAAAATGAGTTGTTCAGACCATACATCTAGGAGACATTGACAAGTCTAATCTTTCTGATTATCTCTTCAATAAATCTTAATTTTAGAAAAAACCTGCCATTTCAAAATCTTCTTTGTAGCTAGCAGAACAATAAAGAGGATGATTGAATTCCTGTTTCATAAATCACATTGCAAAATATATATCCAGCTCAAAAAGAATGTCTTCAGTAATATTTTTCCAATCTTGTTTCAGATAAATGAATCCTTTAAGGGCATTTTTGTATCTTGTAATAATCTAATGGTTTGCCTATCTGTTCAGTAATTGCTATCAATAATGATACCTCTCAGGCCAAGCCTTTTTCACTTGAACCTTTATGGAATTTTGTTTTTATTATTCCTAAAAAGACCCAGTACTCTTAACAGTCTGATATATACCATAAGTCATGTCTGGAAACCCGTAGGTGAGATTATTGCTATGCCTTAAATGCCTTTGTTACTGTTTTCCTGAAACTTTCTGCTTAAGATCCAAGTCCAGTGTAACCACACTGCTAGAGTGATACCACCCTTGTTTGCCTCATTTTGAGGGCAGCTGCCAATGTAATTTCTTCAGCTTCTAACATATCACAGTAATGGGACAGCCTCTTATTTTCTTTCTGTGTTAAAAACCACTGAAAACAAACAAATGAAACCCCATGAAAAATTCATGGAATAGTTTACACAAAATACAAGCCTTGCAGTACTAGGGATTTTTCAGTACGAATAGGTTCTGGTTGTTTCCCCAGTCTGAGCATTTTCTCAGTTGCATCATATATTTGGGCATTAGCAGGTAGAAATGTATCACTTGAATATCTTTGAGGGACCTGTATCTTGTGAGCATTTGGTGAATAAAAAATGAAGAGAATTAAGGCATCTTCATGGCACTTAAGCGGCACCGTTACCAGATCTGTTTACCAAAATGTCAGCCAATGACTTGGCTCAAAGTAGTGTATTTTCTTTCTTTTGTTCCCTGAGATTATTTTAATGGTAATATTCTGCTATACATTAAACTAGCTTACTGATAAATATTGCCTTTATATCAAGATTGCTTATATTCTCCCCTTGGTTTCCCAATATCTAACAAACTTTAACCTGACAAGGTTTTTTATGAATACTCTGGGGGAACTGACCCTTTGAAATGGGATTGATGATGTAGAACATATGGTTGTAGCTGAACTGTACTTTTAGATTTCTCTTATTTTTGTCTGAACCTGCTCTGTATGAGCTATTCCATTATAAGATTTAAGACTAGAAAAGAGAATTCCTTAGTCATTAGTAGAAATATGGAAATCAGCTTTGGCTCGCATCCAAGTTGACAAGTTAATAAATATTAAAAGCTAAAGAGAAAAATAAGAATTCTTGACTCAGTTAATTCTAAATGATATAGCACCTTTTACACCCTGGTTTTATACTGTGCCTTGGGAAATATTCATATGAAATATTATGTAGGGTTATTTTGTACTGTCATCTTTAAAATACATTGGTTTATGACATATTATGTCCATGGAAAACTATAATAGCCATGAGTCAGAGAATTATTTAAGGATATAGTTCACTTCTGATGGCACACTTAACTTCAATGCTTCTATTTTGGATGTAAAATTATTTTTTGATTTAAAATTAGACATGTATTTTTTGTAACAAATAAATGCAAGAAGCATTTATATTTAGGTTTAATTGTAAACCAAAGAGTCAAAGCTAATCTGTTTTTATAAGCAAGAATACTGCATTCATGCCAGTAGCTGATGTATAGCATATGAAACCCTTAATAATATAAATGAAAATAAACAAATGTCCAGCTTGCATGCTTAGGAGAGGAGGTTGATAAATCTCAGTGCAAATGCATTGAGCTTGGTACAAAGCTATACCTTAGAGATCATACCATTGAAAAGGTATATGTAGCATTTCATAGTGTTTGTATTGCAGTTCTTCAAGAGTGAAAATAGGAAGGGAATTTTTTAAGTCTTCTGATAGTTTGAAAGTTCTTCTTCAATTTCTTTTAAACGAGCTTATCTGCATTTTCACATTATGCTTCCTGAATATTTGGTTGTAACATTTGGTTATATGTTGTTTATTTAATCTATTTATTTGCTTTATAAACCTAAGAAAAGAAAACACCCTTCTCATTTGCTCTTTTTATCTTCTCTAATACTCAACTCTCTCTATATTTCTCTGCAGTATATTACCTACACATACAATTTGCAACTGGCTTTTTTCTGTACAAACAACTCATGATTAATATAAATGAGCTCAGATTGATTCAGATACAACAGGGGCTGAAGAGTGATGGCTGATGCAAACAGGGAGGGTGATTAGTATTGTTCTTGCTGTATGATGAATTATACTACATCATGCATTAAAACAATGAATTGTCCTTCAGGATATCAAATACATTAGCAAAGAACATGATGGCAAATATAGTCTTTTATCTGATGGGGACAGTATACCTCACAGAGGATGGCAACGCTGGAGGAGCATCAGCAGGACTGTCAATGGGATTTTTGGAAGCTGGCTGTGTGGAGCAGAGCAGCTGCTTGGTCTATAAAACATACAGCCTGAAGTAAACCCTTTACAGTGAACTCTCTTGCCTCTTCTTTGAACAGTTGCATTTTAATCATCATCATCACCACCTTCCTTAGATGAGTGAAGGTCCAATCAAGGCAAGCAAGGGTGGAGGTTGGAAAAACAGCAGTAATTGTCTGGTGCCAGTCTCACTGATGAAGCAGCAGAGATCTTTCAGAGCAGTGACCCACACATCAAAGTCAGCCTCTAAAACGCCAGTGCATCCCCTATTTGAGATTCCTGATACTTTCACTCTTCATACTTTAAGCCTGATGCACTTCAGTGGTAAATGTTTCTGAAGACACAGCATGCACGCCTTCTCTCTTACAGTAATACTTATGGGAGAATTTGCTTTGGAGGCCACTGTATCACTAACCATTGAATTTTTCAGTAATACGTGCATGATAGATAGCAAAACATGCCTGTAGATGAAACAGACCATAAGTACCTCTCCAGATTCAGGACAGTTGTCAGGTTATGGGTCACATCCTTACAGCTAAACTGACATTTCAGAATAGTCTGGCTGTATCTACACTACCTGATAGGACTGCTCCCTGGCCTGAGTTAAATCCAGTACCATGTCTAGATGTGGCCTGGGAGGATGCTGAACTGAAGCTGCACCTTGGACCTCGCTAGCAATGTGACAGCACTAACACGTGCTAGTCCATAAATTCTGGCCCTGTTAGGTTTGTAGACAGTTTTCTGCTGCTATGTCTGTTGTCTTGTCTTCAATAATAATTTCTTCATCTACAAGACCACTTTTTTTGTTTTTTTCGGTATTTAGCAAAGTGGGCTATGCTACTACTGTAGCTAATAATTATTTTTATATTAGCCTGTAATGGAAAAATTTCTTTGGCATTATTTTAGTAAATTTCCATTATATGTATATATCACACTGCTTGAATATCACAAATTACATTTGTATTTATGAATAACTTGTGAGTTGATTTAATTGGCAAAACCCACCTCCAGCACAAATACAAGCAAAAAATAGAATAAACAAAGTCTTTTACCTTTAGCTACTATTTCCAGTGATCCGGTGGGCTGATGACAGGAAAAATACTTGTGTTGTTACCTCACAGTCAATCAGACACCTCCTGGGTGTTAATCAGCAGTTCTAATTGTATCTTTCTTAGCTTTGGGAAGAGTTCAAGCACCTTCACTTCTATTTATGCATGCTATGATGGACCTGTTCACCGGTAGGTGTTCAGAACTATGCCAGAAATTTAAGTTCACATGCAAATGTAGGCAAGTAAGACTTCAGATAATGAGGAACATAAAACATGGTTATAAGTGCACAATTTTCACTTTGCATAAAAATAATACCCAACAGCCGACAACAATTTTAAAGCTCTCTCCATTATTCCATCTGAACAGATAATTTACTTTGGTGTTAGGCTATTTTTTGCCCAATCAAAACTAATCATCCTGTTCAACTCTAATGACATAATGTTTGAAATAGGATTATTTTGCTTGATCTGCTGCAGGGCATTAAAAATTATATTTCCTTCCAGGCTAGACTACATTAGTTCTTGTTCACTTGCTTAATTTAAAGGGAAACTTTAAAGAAACAGGCACTAATTTTAATTTAATTGGAATGCCAATACTTTCAACTCTGAAGTACTTCAATGTTTCAGCTTTCAGCAGTGGTTTTCAACTTTTTGTAATGACTTTTTGTATTTGAGACAGATATTGAATTTTTTTTTTGTATCGTTGTGTCTTTAACAGTGTGGGTTTTGTAGAAAAAATACTTTCAGAAATTTTTGAAATGTCATTGAGTGATGCTTTCAAAAATTTCTAAATTGTCTCTAAAAATTCTGATTTTTCATATGCACACCAAGAACACAAAGAATGACAAAAATTACCATGCTGAATCCCAGCAAATGCACCATCTACTCCAATACTTGTCCAGCAGCTGCCAGAAGTGGAGAAGTTTTAAAAATCTTAACGTTTAGTATTCAAACCCCTTTCTTCATTGTGGACATCCCCGAAGACTGAGGAATCCAGACTTAGTCCTGACTCTCCTCCTCTGATTTGAAGTCATTTACTTTTTATCTGTCTTGCCTGAGACAGCTGTTTCATTTCACTGATAGATGTTATGTCACCTTACAGCTATCTTGGGCTTCTTTCACTTTATGAGGGCTGTTTTCCTCTACACATTTTCATTTCAACTCTTGTCTTCTTATATAAATGATGAGCTCTTTAAAAACATACTACTGTAATCTATTGGCACAGATCAAGGAGCGTCTGCAATCCACAAATGAAACTGGTGTGTGGGTTGTGGTTATCTCAACTATTCTATTCTAGACACCAGAATCATAAACTTTGACATGTCACAGAGGAAATGAAACGGTCTTATATTTTATCTGGCATTACTATACCTTCATTTGTTTCAATTGCCTCAAATTACACTGGCAATATATACTGTTAGTAACAAGACCAGTTATAGTAAAGATAAAAATAAAAATATGTTTGTTTCAGACTGAACTGAATTTTCAATTTGCTTGCTTTCCAAACTAGAGCAGTAGTAGAGGAAGTATATTAATCTGCACAATTTAAGCTTTAATGGGCTAGGAAACATGCTTTTACATTAATATGATTTAAACCTAAAGTACTGCAGTTCTATTAAAAATAAATCAGCTTCTGCATGCACGTCTGAATAACCAGGGATTTTACAACTTGTATTGCTTTTTCTTTTCTCCAAAAGAAGGAGACAATCCTGAAGGGATTGACATGGGGACTGTAAACTGCAACGAATAATGAAAAACATGCCTAACAGCAGAGATGTAAAGCAAGTGATCCGAGTATCTTTAACACTCTTCTGCTCCCAAAAAATGTAGTAGCAAATTACATTAATTTGTGGGATTCATCATTTTTCCACCCATTGTGGTGTTGTTTAATGCCTGATTCAAGCATAGCATCCAGGATCAGTGTAGGAGTCAGTCCACATTGGCCATGCTCAGTATACATACACGTTTCCTGGGCTATTTCTATGTGAGTGCTTTGATATGCAGCTTTACTCTTCTTGTATGTTGTTCTTTCTTTGCCCAAGATCCAGTAGGAACCAGCTGGTTTGCTCTGTCTGTTGTAGTCAGAGGCTCTTTCCTTTATGCAGGAGGATGAAAGCTTTTTCAATGGCTGTGGCAGAAAACCGGAGAGAGGAGATCACATTAGCCAGGTTGACAAAGTCTTTGGTGACAAGGAAGAGCATAAAGGAGAATAGCAGGAGGGAGAAGAGCAACTATGAACTTGGACACTGGAGTCTCATTCTGGAATCGTGATAAATTTCAACGATTTTTTTTTCTGATATGGCTTTTTTGAAGATACAAATGGGAAAATTGTTAGTATGGTGAATAGTGCAAAACATTTGTCCTGGTTTGAGTGAGTAGTTGGGGTTTTTTGGTAACAGGAGAGGGGGCTACAGTGGTGGCCCCCTGTGAGAAGCTTTTCGAAGCTCCCCCTGCTCCAGGCGGACCGGCCTTTGAACCAAGGCCAGGGCAATTAGCTGCACCTCTGCAATAACGTATTTAAGAAGGGGAACTTGGGAGGAGGAGAGGGAGTTGTGAGGAGAAGTTGTGAGGAGAACCTCTGTGCAGACACTGAGGTCAGTGGAAGAAAGGAGGAGAAAGGGCAGGAGGTGTGCCAGAGCAGACACTCTCCTGTACCCTGTGGTGAGATGGCAGAGCCACCCCCCTGCCACCCACGGGGGTCTATGGTGGAGCAGATGCCAACCTGCAGCCCATGGAGGACCCCACACTGACCTATGTGACTGTGCCCAAAGAAGGCCAGGACCCCATGGGAAGAAGTCCCCGCTGTTGTAGTCTGGTGCTCGGAGGACTGCAACATGCAGGGGTGACCCCCACGCCCGTGACAGAGACTCGTATTGGAGTTGGTTTGTGGAGGACTGTCTCCTGTGAGAGGGGGACTGCGCTGGAACAGCGCAGGATTGCCAGAAGTTCTACCGCTCCCCGAGGAGGGAGAAGTGGCAGGACTGTCTGTACTTGGCATTCCCTGCCCCTGTGCTGTTGAGGTGGAGGAGATAGAGATATCAGGAGCAAAGCTGAGCCCAGGAAGAAGGGAGAGGTGGGGGAAGGTGTTTTCAGGATGTGGTAATGCTTCTCACAGTCCTACTCTGTCTGTGGTTGTTAGTGTCTGTATTAAATTTATATTCTTTTCTTCTTCTCCTAATGAGCCTGTATTTTGCCTGTGTCATAATGGATGAGATCATGCCTCTCTGTCCTTATTTTGATTTCCTTGGCCTTTTGTTTTATTTTCTCCTTCACAGCTCTGGAGGGGAGGGGGGCAGTGAGAGGCTGTGTGGTGCTCAGTTGCCCTCTGAGCTCAAACCACAACAGCAGTAAAACTGTGAGACTTGGCTTTTTGGAATAAATGGTAAAAAAGGGTTGGAAGCTTATCTTAATTTGTCACTGATTGTTAACTGCATGCATCAGAGCAACTAAAGAATCTATATGAACACAAATCTAGTCTTTGTTAACTTCACTATGTGGGAAATTGGACCCATGGCTTTTACAACAGTAAAATACTGATGCTGTTGGTATAGTAGTAATTTTTTGACTTCTTATTTGAGGGTTACTTTTCTACTTCATTATTAAATAATTTTGTGATATAATTTATATATTAATATGAAGCTCATAAGTATAGATACGTTTTATTGAAACAGCATTTATTAAGTTATAAATTGTTACATTTTTTAAATTTCATATGGACTTACAAAAGTTGCAGTTTTATAACACTTTGCCTTTACTGAATCTTAGTACTTGTCTTCCATTTCTAGAGTGTGATGAATATAGCTTCACTGTGGACTGAAGTATACTTAAGTACACTCTAAGTGGATATGACAAGCTCTAAATATTCAGTAAGTATCTTCATTATAAAACTCTACAGAAAAAAAGATGTTAAGACAACAATGCTAAGGTTATAAAGCCAAGTGTTTGAAAGTAAAGACATTCCAGTGTGCAGCAGAATTTATCACCCCTTCTGCTGTTAGTCATTTATTAAGCAATTGAGTAGTCCCCTTTTCTAACAATATCTGTGTTTCTGTGAGCAGTGATGTTGTGACCTATTGCTTGAGCAGTCTCTGGAAATAAAAACAATTAGTAGTAAACTGAACACAATTCAGTCATGCCCACTGTTAATATTCATTCTTGAAGTTTAGCTGATCCTTCAGCTAATGCGATATTGCTTTTGCACCTGAATTAGGTACTATTTTAAACAGAATAAGAAAGAAAACAGGTTCAGGTAATGAGTATTCAGTAATTAATTGACTATCCTAGTTCGTGAATGACATTTCATTGTAGGTCTGAGGCTTTGTACCAAGAGCAGGCAAACACTCTCGGAGAAGAAATTGTCCACAAAGTGTTCACTGCTAGTAACTAATGAAAGATAAATCTTATGTTCAGGACATTTAAAATCTTCAAAAATTCTTATGAATATTGTTTTTGTAATATTTAATCTCTAAATGTAACTGTTAGATAACTTTTTCATCTTCAGAAACATTAAATCAGTAGGGGCTCCCTCACCTAGGATGTGGCACTAAAATTGTTCAGACATAGTAAATGCTGCAGTAACTGTAACTATAACTGCATGAATGAAAGTCCTTAGGTGCATGAGAAGATAGGATTTTGAGCTACCTTCTGGCCACTCAAATACTCTGAGCATCTTGAGGAGATAAAAGCACACATAAACCCAGTCATTTGGTCTCCAGCACAGTTGGGCTAAGCACTGGGGAAGGGGTCTAGCTGAGACATATTTCTGATTAGGTCATTTAATAGGAGATGCTAGAGGGGGCTTAAAGTTGTGTTTATTATCCTTAAAATCCTGTTTCTTCACTCCTTGCATGGATTACAGTTTGACCATACTGAAAGAGTTGAGACTTCTTTCTGCTACTTTGCCAGTGTGTTTATCATGTTTTATTTATCTGACTTATGTCCCTACCCTGGAAACTCTTGTTTATAAGACAAAGAAGATATGGCCTACTAATCAGTTTCTTCTTAATGACTCTGTGTGGTAAATGCCAAGTATTTTATGTATTACATGTGGAGAAATAAGTTAGCAGATTTAGGATTTTCATAGGTAAAAACATGGAAAGGGCTTACCCAGAAAACCAAACCAACCTGTATTTTATTTTGTAATAAATGTGAATACAGAAATTATTTAGACTTGAGAGAGCGCTTTCTAATGAAGCCTCATTAGCAGTGTATTATATAGCTATATTGAGGATCCAGTCCTACAAGAGACTGAGCACTTTGACAGTGATAATTATTCTGCATTTTCTCTGCCTTGGGCCAATTGTTTTCTTCAGCAGTAATTAATGAAAGGTGTGTTTAGGAATCATGAGCTTTTAATATAACAATGACTATGTATTCCACCTCAGGGTATAGCACAGATGCCTAAAAGTAATTTGCTTTAACAGACAGCACCTAGTCTCAATTCAGAACATTTCAGAGTTGGGTTTTAGCCTATGCTTCTAGATTACTAGTTACATTTTAATAGACTGCCAAACAAGTACAATGTCTCCTACTGACATCAATGAGTTTTGGATTAGGAGTATTTGATTAGCAGTTACTCACTTTATCTGAGTTTGGAGCATAAAATGATGGTTCAACACAGCACAGCAATTTTATTTCTTAAAAGCTCAGCACATCCTTAACATTAGTCATGTAAAATTTACATGGTAAGATTTTTTTGTTTGTTTGTGGCAGGATAATTTCCTGCAGCCTGGATTTCTTTGCTCTTGGAATATAATAATGTTATCCAGTTATTTTTTGTCATTAAAACGTGAAGCATTTACTAAAAATAGAAAATTATAATTCTATCCCTTACACAGAATTGAAAATTTGTTAACCTAAGATTAGGTAGAACACATTAGCATATGCACAAGTACTTAATTACATTAGTGATGAAAATGTTTTGCAAGATTATGTTTTTGTAAACAAAATGATCTTGTTATTATACAGAATTTGTGCTAACTGCAGTGTGAAGGAAGCTCAGAGGCTATTAGAAATGAAGCACACTACCATATTTAGTGCCTAGAACAAGGGTTTTTTTAAAAGCCATTGAATCCCCCAAACAATATTTAAAAAATCCCTGTTTAATTTTACATGATAGATTCTGTAAAAATCTATTCTGATTTTGTTTTTGTTCTGTATGGATTGCTTTAACATTAGTATAATATAACTGGAGCCATTTTTTCCTAGCTAAGCTTCTGGATGTTCCAAATCCCCAACAACTGAAAACACATGCCAGTATAGAACTAATGTCACTAAAACTTGGAATGCCTATTAATACATTTAATTTACAGAATATTAGAAAATATATTATGTGACATGAAATATGCTTCATTGAACAGCTAGGATTCTTAGGAAATAGGGGATCATTTCACATTTACACCTGGTGGATCTACATCTTGAAAATTGGGACTTACATGTCTAAAATATTAATATTATTTTCTATCCATCTGAAGCTGTTTATTAAGTTTGTTACATTTGTATTTTAACATTAAAGTGTTGATTATCATTTGATATTGATAAGGATTCTTTTTGCTTTCTTTTTTTTTGGGCCATATTTCTTGAACATCTCTATATTTTTTGCTGAATTCTGTGGGACTCTTAGGTGAAGAGAGATAACAGATTTGGCTGTAAAAGACTTTTATTGATTAAATACAAAGTATTGTTGCTTGATGAGCAAATAAGAGAATCTGAACATAATTCTTCTTTGATGACCTTCATAACTCAGTGTGGTTTTCGCCAAGGGCGGCCATCCCAGTCTCACAGATATCAGTACCCTTCTGTCAGGGTAGAGTGAGGGACAAGAAGCTGGGAGCAAGTGATGATGTGAGAGGCATTTATGTTGTGGAACATGTAAGAGTAAGAGAAAAAAAAATTGTTTAGGTTGCAAAATCATGTTCACGGAAATTAGGATGCACTAAGAAGCCAAAGTACTATGTAAAAATAGTGTGTAATTGGTTAAGCCATCATAAGATTTTTACATAAAGAAGCAAAAAGCACATATTTATAGAATCATAGAATACCAGGTTGGAAGGGACCTCAAGGATCATCAGGTCCAACCTTTCTTGGCAAAAGCACAGTCTAAAGAAGATGGCCCAGCACCCTGTCCAGCTGAATCTTAAAAATGTCCAATGTTGGGGAAAACATTGTTAGCAGATCTTAAACATGAAACTGTGATTTTGAAAACTAACCCTGCATTGTTTACAATAAAACTTAAAGTGCTATTTCTTAGTTTTCTTAAAGGAAGGACTTCATAGAACACAATTTCATTTTTCCTCATTTGGCTTTGGGCTTTAAACCTATAACCCATGTGTGCTGAGTGTCAATATTTTAACCACGTGCCAAGGGAAAGTTGGTATTTCACTGTATTTTGTAAGGAATATTTTAGGATAGCTAGAACCTTAATAAGTGTCTTTCATCACTTTAAATCTAAATAATTATTTTTTTTTCTGAAAGGATAATAAGCCTGGGTTTGTGTCCAGAAACATTGTACAACCTCCAGTGGTTTGTGGTATCTCTGGTATCATGAGGGGACCAACTTTGGAAAGTGTGTTGGGAAGTTGAACACAACTTTTCTGAGGAATCCAGCTACTGTGGGACAAACCATGATTTTAACCATGTTTAATAAATAAATAAATAAAACCAACCCCAGCTAAACATTAATGTAATTTCAAACCCATTTCTTTTTTCCATGGATTTTCTCTCTGCTTTCTTGATTTTTGCTTGTTACATCAAAGAAGGTAGAAGACATAAAAATGGCATAGAATATTTTATAATGGAAAAAAAAACCCTTAAACTGCTCTCACTCCAAGTTTCCTTATGATATGCATTAGTATAGGTAGATATAGGTGCATAGATCTATGTACATACATATATACATACATACACACATGCACACATGCAGTGTCAGATCCTCAACTGATGGAAAAAACAGTTATTACTTATAACAACTTGATTTGTCACAGGATAAGTATGTGTCTGGTAAGGACATATACAATGCCACAGGTATAAATAATAGAAGTTAAACAATGCTATCTTATTTCTGTATTAAAATCTAAATATAAATGTGTATATATATATATGCAGACATATATATATACACACACACAAATATGCAAAAGTCTGGTTTGCAGCTATCTATCTGTCCATTTATCTATGTAATTTCAAACAATTTCTGTAATACCATGATGCTTTACTGCCATGAAACTCATTTCATATTCCATCAGTCCCTTTGAAAATGATGAAGTGAGATCATTTACCCTGTTCTCGTTAATGGGCTGGGCTTTTTATTCTTACTACAACAAAATGAGAGAATAGCTTGGCAAATTCATATCCATTACTACAACAGATGTACTGCAGTGATGCTAGTCAGATCATGTTTAATATTTGTGCTAATAAAGAAAAATATTCTGTCATTTGACAAAGTCTGAAATGAGTAAAGTTGGTGCATTTTCTTTCTGTTCTGCAAAGGCTCATGTTCTGACTGAAATTATGCTTGTCCTCCAAACTTCACATCTTTTTGTGAAAACTCCTGCAAAGTTCAAGAATGCTTAGGCACATATGACTTTGGGACTTATGTAAGATATCAACTTTTAGCATGAGGTTCTAATTAATAATACTTTGCAGGCATCCAAATGTCTCTAAGCCTTCTGAAAAATTTAATTAATACTTATAACAACCTGGAGAGGTAGTCATGGGAGATAAAGGAATTCTTTCACATGAATTGAAATGCAGCTGTCCTTGGACTGGCATGTAGCAGCTGTTTAACAGGAGGTGGAAGCACAGTTTAAGGCTGGAGATGAGCTAAAAGCAAGAGGAAATCTGTAGTAAAGGTATAGTGTCCAAGGTTGGTTGAAGGATGGAGATTATGGCGAATGCTCTGTTGACTATATCATGATACCATATGCCTGGTTTATGGTGACTGAAGTTTGTTGTAGATTGAATAGAGAAATAGACACTTTACTAATGGATGTCTTCTCTGTACTTAGATGGACACACAATTAATTAAATGAATCAGATGCAAACAAAATTATATTTTGATAAAAATGATGTGCCAAACAGTACTTCTGATTTCCCCAATGTGAGCAAAGCATCACAAATCAGAGCAAATCTGTACTGTTAGTTTTGGAACGGTCTCCTGAGGATGCATGGAGGAGCAGAAGTAATTTTTAAAATAAAGCTGTCAGTTCTAAAATAATAAGATACCAATATAAAATCAAAATAAGGTAATTTCATATGATAAGATTGATATTGAGAGAGGTACTTTAAGCTTTTTGGAGGCCTTCTTTGCAGTAGTGACTGGAGGTCTTTGGGCAGGTAAATGTGTACACAGAACAATTCCCCATCATATGCACTTCGGAAGTGATGAGCATGTATGTTGAAGTTATCAGAGTAATTTCTGTACACGGAATAGTCCCTTTTCAGAGTTTCTTGCAGTGAAAGATTTCAAGAAAAGGGCTTGTTATTATGAAAAGACAGTCAACAACCACACAGTTTTATCTGGATTAGAGAATCTGCCTGTAAAGTGTGGGGGACTCTCCTCCCATAGTGCTTGCTGGGGAACCTATGGAGATTCACAGCAGGCCCAGGCCCATAGCCTGCACCTTTGGATGACTCTGGCCGTTGAGGTGGTTTTATTAAAGCATTACTTTCATTAGTGCCATATTAAAGGCTTAGAAGCTAATAAGCTCTCCATTTTATGCTGTTGTATTTCATACAATATTAATATATTAAATATCATTACTTTCAAATGACTTGTGATATAGGGAGTCAGCAATATCGCACTACGTTAGTTCCTTTATTTAAAGAGACATGCTTCTACTGCAGAGCGTTAGTGGCAATAGTATTTTGACAAACAGCTATAAAACAAGAAAAAGTCCTACTTTCCAGTATTAATCCATCAGGAAGCTTTTAGGGATTCATCTTGTCTGAAATATTCATAGGCAGCAAAATGTCCTGAATGCCCTACAGAATTTGTGCAGAGTCAGGCAAGTGATTGATAGTGAAGTTCTGTTCTGAGTCACTCACAGTATGTAATTCTATTTGTCTTGCCAAACACTAAAGAGCAAGCAACTCATAAAATGTAAAGGTAACGGGGCTCGTATTTTCCCCCATTTAAGAAAGAACCTAGTGTCTCCACTTCACTGTACTTCACTGAATGTAACAAATTTCCATTAAATCAAAGAAGAAAGGCACCGTGTTCCTAGTGGAGCACTTAGAAGCTGTATTAGGCAGGTGTCATTTATTGTATCATAAATATTTGTGTATATGATTTCAAAAAACTTTTCCACAATTTTACATTGTAAATGTCTGAGATAAATCAATAGATAGCTCTCTCACTTCATTTATAATGACATTGAAAATATGTTGAAGATTCTGCCATTCAATGCTTCAATAAAAAATCCAGCAATCCCAATGCTTCACTAAAATACCTTTAAGTCAGTAAATATTGTCTTAATTTACCTGATTATACTATGACAAAGGAAGTGATAAAATACACACATCAGGTTTGGTTACCTGTTTTTGTTAAAATGCCACATGGTTTTTTTTGGGGGGGGTTTGGATTTTTTTCAAGAAAATGATGGCCATACTTGCATGCCCCATCATTAGTTTATTTTAATTTGTCTACTGTTCTGCAAACTTCTAGGGAAAGACACCTGGACTGGTACAAAAACATAAATTAAAGATGTAGTGGTAGCTTAAATTCTGCCTTTCATTGTTTTTCTAATTTTAAGCTAAGCTATCAAAATAGTTGGGATATTTTATAGAGTTTATTTCTTGTTTTGGCCAGTGTCTATGCAGCTGCTTTCCCAGTGGGCCTCAACTGATAGTATGCAACCATCTTTCTGCTGAGTCCTGCTGCATCTCTGTGAAAACCTGTTTTGACAGAACTTGTACAATGTCCTACTTCCAGGATGCTGCTGGGAATAAAACCCGGTGTCATGTCCCATCATACCCAAAGGTGATATATGTGTTCTCTAGTTTCAGAGCTGGACATACACAGCACCATGCTGATTGGGAAGAAACTTATTCATGAAATAATGTAAGTCTCCTATGTGGCATCCTTTGCAGCCACCAAAAGTATTACAGCTGAATAGTCTGTCTTTTGCCACATTCCACCAAACCAGGAAATTAATTAAATACTAATAGAGATCCTCACTGACTTCCTCAGGAATTCACAACATTCCTCAAGAAAGTGGGCTAGGTAACTTGTTACTTTCCCTACCACTTTAACATAATAAGGTACCCAGTGACAGACAGCTGGTTTGTGCTGGATATTACTATGTACAACTTGAACAAGAGCTGAACAAGACTGAAAACCCTAGTAGGGTTTCAGAGGTCCTCAGCAGGGAAAAAATATTTCCTGATCCTAGCTGGCAGTTTGCATGCTATGGACGCAATCCAGAAGACCCAGAGCTCAAACTGATGGAAACTCGTTGACCGTGTTAGTGAGAACATTACGTATCACTGCATTAGAAATGTGTCCCATGTTTTCTAAGCGTGGGTGCTGTAGGATGTGGGAAGGGAAATATGCATGCTCAGAGACCTTGTTTTTATACCAACTCAGTAAATTCAGCTATTTCACCTCTTCTGAGGACAACTGACTCTGTGAAAGGCTGCAGAACTTCTTAACTTGCTCTTAGGACTTGTCATGTTTGGTTTCCTTCTACTTCACACAGTGGCCATGTAATGCAATTGGAACCACATTTGTTTGAGACTGAAAATGCCTCTATACTGATACAAACTAGGCATTTAAAAATATGCTTATGGTTGAAAACTGATCATGTAATGAAGATAAATCCAGCTGTAGTTGAAAGAAAAGGAAAAGTAGAGAAAAAAGGGAAAAAAAAGAAACAGCAATGAGGGGTTTATTCACCTCATACAGAGGAAGAGTCAGATTAGAGGCAGAAGAAAAAAAGGGGAACAATTAAGAGCAGAGGAGTGCAGAACAACACAGAAAACAACTCTGTCTCTGTAAAACAATTGGTTTTTATTCAGTAGCATCTTTCTGTTGCCCTACAATATTTATGCTTTGACAATGTTCATCTGTTAGCTTGTTTATTGAATAATACCCTGTTTTTTTCAAAAACATTATTTCACTTGGTTTTTTTTCACTGTTTGCCTACTTTTGCCCGTTAAATCAGATGAGCAGAGGAGAGCATGAGGCTTTCTACTTTTATATAGAACAATTTTATCTGCTGGTAAAATTATGCATGGCACAAAACGGCTCATAGAATTGCCCCAAATTGCGCACCAATTCACCATCCCAAATGTAGTCCAGATGAACCAACAAATATACTATAAATTCAGAAGTGTCTCCACATGCAAGCCTGCTTTTTTGCATTCTTATTCTTCTAAGCCTCATTGAAATCAGTAATGCAAACATCCTCTTTCAATCAGCAGCAAAGACAATTGAAAAAATTACAAAAAAACAATAATCTGTAAAAGGATTAGTGCCTTCTGGCAAGATATTAATGGTACTGATTATACTCAAGTCTCAATAAAGACTCAATGGGCCAGATCCTCAGCTGATATAAAGTGATGTCAGCAGAGCTGTGCTGCATTAAAAACCCAGGTAAAGATCACATTTTATTTAGGGAAAGCCATGTTGCATCCTTAGTTCCAGAATCTAATTACCTGGAAATGCTGGGGAAGAACAGAAAAGTGTGTTTCTTAATAGGTCTATGTCTGAGCAGATGAAGGGCTTATTGCCTGCCATTAGTACTCTAGAGTGCACTGTAGTTAAACAGAAGGATACCTGTGAAAGATACAGTCGGCCACAAATAAGTCAGCTGCTTCTCTGCTTAAATGTGAAAATAGAAAGAGGGATAAAAACTCACACTCACTATTGCCTGGTTTCTGGGTCCCACCATGAAGCCCATGGAACTTCTACTCTGTGATCAGGACAATGGTTGAAACTATGGTTAATTCCAGTGTGGCTGATACCATTGTGGGATAAGGTCAACAGACAGTCTGTGATTTCTGTGTGCTCTGGGCAAGTGTAAAGGAAGGTAGAATAAGTGCCTTTTGAAGCTGTTTTTGTGGGCAAAACTGAATGGTAAAAAGGTTAATTATTTACACTGTCTGCCAGCAGTGTAAGAACAGCATGTGTTCAGAACGGGAGTCAGACTCCTGCTGAGGAATATGATCAAGATAAAACAAATGCCAAGAGACTGATAAAACAATGCAAATGACAATACTTGCCCAGCTTGTTAGAGCAGATGGATCAGGATAGAAACACTAGTAAGGTGAGGTCATTCTATGAGGATGTCACTGTATGGAGACAAGAATATTAACAACAAAGCTCAATTAAGGACAAAAATGGAATTATCACATGAATAGAATACACATTTACACAGAGTGCAGTTATAGATGGTGAGATATTTTGATGAGTGCTTTAATGAAGAGCTCAGTAAATGTGAGCAACCATTGGGTAAGCTCATTGTTGAGGAACTGAATTTTAACAAGTTCCAAGAGGCATCAGGAATGTTCAAACAACAAAGCTTCTGGTATCAACCCACTGAATTCCACTGAAGTACTAAATACATGAAGGGAGAAGTCAAACAAACTCTCTACATATCCATTTCATTTATTTGGAGGTTTGAAAAAAAAAACCCAGGTGGGTTTTCAAAAAGAAGTGGCTATATACCCAGTTTTGAAAAAGGAAGATAAAAAAGAAGAAGTGTGAAGGTATTTTGTTCTTGTTTATGCCCAATAACAGACTATCTCTGAGGTCCTTTTACATTGACTGATTCATTCTAGAAAGGCAGTATAAGTCAGATCATTGTAGAATCAATACGAATTCCAACAGAATATGTTCAAATTTAGCTACTACTTGAGAAAAGGTAGCAATAAAACCAGAATATAACCCAAATATACACATATTATTATATCATTTTCAGAAACAGGTAATAAGGTCCCATTAAATGACTTGTGAGATACAAAAATATAATTTAGAAGTTCTTAATAAAGTGATTACCTTGCCTTGGTTGTGTATCTTTGGCTCAAAAAAGCTCCAAAAGCAAGGAATAGGATTTCTGTTTTGTTTGATAGTTGGTTGTCAGATTTTGGACAAGCCTAAATAGACAGTCATAACCCCCAATTTCAGTACTGAGATAATTTGCTATCTGGGACCATTAATTATTAATAAAAATTTGTGACAGAGTAAGTTTATGCATGGACAAAGAGCTCGAATTATTCTCTTCTCTGCCTGTGGAGTTCTATTTAGCTACTAAGAAAGACCCTGTTTCAGTTGTACCAGGTCATGTCTTCCACATAAACATCGACTTGATCACTTTGCTAGGGAAGAAAAGTACAGAAAAGTACATGAGAAAAAGGGACTTGATTTTTTGTGTCCACTAATATTGTTGTCCCTCAAACAGAGTTCATTACCCAGTGTGCAAAATGCCAATCTTACACACAGAGTTATCAGTTTATTTGTGCTAGGTGGTAATTCCACAAAGCTAGCACGTTACAGAAAGGATCTATAGCCTGTTTATCCTGTTACATGGTTAGTAAAAACCTATCTAAATTTACACTCATTGGTCTGTAATTACCATTCCATCTGCTGTTGGATAGTTATATTTAAATTGGCTTTGCTTGCTGTGTAAATTAACATGCATGCTCCATATAGGTGTAGGGGGGCAAGTTTTTTTGGTTTTGAATTGAGTCGGTGGTTGCGATCTCCCCGTTTACCCCTTCCCCAAGTACCACAGACTTTTTGCTGACTTCATACTTCTTGGGCAGTCATCCAGCTTCTGGCATCTTCTGGGGCAGGATATTCCCCTCTTATCAATCTTTTATCTCCTCTTCAATGGTGAAGTTGTTAGCAAGGCCTGTATCATATCAGGTTTACACAATAGAGCCACAAAGTATCAGGCTTACACAAGAAGACACAAGAAGACACAGAAGAGCTGATCTTAGAAAAAATCTGTCAATTGACTTAAATTTTGCTAACTGCTTTTTGAAATATTGCTGTGGTTTGAGCCCAGAGGGCAACTGAACACCATGCAGCCTTCACTCACCACTTCCCCCTCAGGAATTGGAAGGAGAAAATAAAGTTAAAGGCTCAGGAATCAAAATAAGGGCGGGGAGGGGTGATTCACCCATTGTGGTCATGGGCAAAAGACAGACTCATCAGGGGAAAAAAAAAAGCCCCATCACTTCAAACACTAACAACAACACTTAACAGACAGAGTGGAACAGCGAGAAGCGTTACCACATCTTAAAAAACACCTCCCCCCACCCTGCCCTTCTTCTTGGGCTCAGTTTTGTTCCTGATCTCTCTACCTCCTTCCCACCAGTGGCACAAAGGGCAGGGAATGGGGGTTATGGTCAGTCCTGCTGCTCCTTCCTCCTCAGGGGGAGGACTCCTCACATTCTCCTCTGCTCCAGTGTGGTGTCCTTCTCACAGGAGACAGTCCTCCATGAATTCTCTCTGGCATAAGTCCTTCCCATGGGATGCAGCATGGGGTAGCTTTGAGAAGCTTCTCACAGGGGGTCACTGCTGTAACCCCCTCCCCCGCTACCAAAAACCCCCTCACACAAACCCAGCATATTTGTCCTCAAATGATATTTGGAAACATTTTTTGGTCCTGCCTAATCAACTGACTTATATGCATATCCTTGTGCAATATTTCTGCCTTTGTTCTATTACCATAGCCATCATCACCCCTATCCTCTACTTCTGTTATAATACTTTTTCAGCAGAGATCTACATATCACACATATACTTTTGTAGAATTTATTATCCTTTATATTTAAAAAGAAAACATAGTCTCTCATTTCTCTTTTTGAACAGCCGCTTTCCTTTTCTGACAATGGCTGATATAGAACAAAGATTCCCTTCTCACAGAGCTTTTTTTTTGCTTACCACATTGTCCACAGCTTCCCTGTTTTTCACCTTCAGTATTTTAAAAGGCAGAAACTGAACTGGGTTTGATGCATT
The DNA here is from genome assembly GCF_031877795.1 of Strix aluco. Lineage (NCBI taxonomy): Eukaryota > Metazoa > Chordata > Aves > Strigiformes > Strigidae > Strix > Strix aluco. The sequence continues at coordinate 133,559,304 of NC_133931.1, read as the reverse complement.
TCATTTAATCTGAGAAATAAAAGAAATACAGGATTGAAAGCTTCGAGATGGACAAAGGGTTATTGGAATATATGACTCCTTTTTACAACTTTGTCTTCTGTAAGGCTTTCCTCTTAATATTAAAAGCTAATAATTCAGTAAAGAGTATAGCAAAGAAAAAATACTCAGAAGTCACTTTTGTTATATTCAATAAATATTACAAGTCTATGATGTGTTATCATTTTATAAACCTACGTGGAGAACTATTTTGACTGCTTTGATATATACTATTTGACAAATAGATATGTTTATGTCTCTGTGTGTACAAATGGTTTACAGAGTATAATAATACACTCACTTGTCAGATACAGGGTCTTCTTCTCCCACTTAAAAGTTACTGCTTTTTTTAACCCTGTGGAGCTATTTCCTTTGAAATGGTGACAAACAGAAATAAAACTTTTTCTGATCCTGATAACTTGCAGTTTGTGCTTGGTATCTGACAAGTCCCTTTCTGATAGTTTTTCTTGATGTTATTCTGCCTTCAAATACAGAGAATGTTACAATTTTGGTCTGACTTACAAGAGTTTAGGAATGCATTTTCACTTCCTTCCCAGGGGGCATTGTTATCCTTTAGCAACTCTATTGTCTGGTGTAGCAGAAGGAAACTTACCACTTTGATGTGGATTCCTTTTAAAACAGCACAGAGTATTAAACTAGTGATCCAGAGTTGCAGAGAGTCAAAACCAAACAGTGCCATTTCAGAGAGCATTCATGAATGCAGCTTCAGGTAAAAAAATTAATACTCACAGCCAAAGGATAGAATAGCAACATTGAATTTTATCTTTTGATGGGTCACATAAAAATTAGCGATATGAATGGCAGCATAACTGAGAGCATATTATCCTTATAATTAAACTATGATTCACCTGGTTAAAAAAATATTATTTTCTTAAAATTCACACAAATTATCTACTTCAGTTTAAATTTGAAAGAGAAAGATGACAAGTTAATGGGAGCTACAATAACACTTTAGTTGAGACTTAATTAGTGGGAGCCATCAGACCTTTCATTTTGCATGTTATTAATCTTTTTCTACTGAAATTGTTTTAGCAAATCACATTTCACAATTTTCTGCTTGTGTTTGGCAGCTGAATCCAAATTCTCTGGGATGAAATTGGTTGCTCTGGTTTACTCTCATGTGTGGATGAAAAGTTAAATCACACCCAGTTACCACCTACTTTGGCACAATTGTATACGAACAGAAAGACTAGAATTAGCATAACTACCAACTAAGAATGAAATTAATTATTTCTAGAAGGATACATCTTGGCACCATCATGTTGTTCTGTGTTGCTTGGAGTCAGTAGTAAAGCTTAGCTTCTGGGGACGCATACACTGCAGCCAGAAAAAAACCCCAAACAACTATATAGATTTCTATGTCTGGTGTAGAAACCTGCTTCTGAAAAACTTCATTGGAAATATGCATATGTTAAACATGAAACCTGACTGAATGGTCAGGCCCAGAGAGGCCAGTCACTTGTGGTGTACCACAGGGATTGATACTGGGACCAATGCTATTTGTCGTCTTCATTAATGTTCTGGAGGAAGGGACAGAGTGAATCTTCAGCAAGTTAGGAGATGATACAAAAATGTGAGGAGTGTCTGACAGAGCAGGGGCTGTGCTGCCATGCAGAGGGACCTGAGCAGGCTGAAGAACTGGACTGACAGGAGCTTCTTCTCAACAAAGAGAAACACAAATTCCTGAATCTGGGGAGGATGCTGGAGTCACCCAGCTGGAAAGCAGCTCTGCAGAGTAGCACCTTGTGGTTGTGGTGGACAACAAACTGTCCATGAGACAGCGGTGCACCCTCATGGGACAGAAGGCCAACAGCACCTAGGCTGCATTAGCAGGAGTGTTGCCAGCAGGTCGTGGGAGGTGATCATTCCCCTCTACTCAGCACTGGCAAGGAACACCTGGAGTGTTGGTTCCTGTTCTGGGCTCCCCAGTACAAGAGAGACATGGACATGTTGGAGAGAATCCAGTGAAGGGCCATAGAGATGATGAAAGGACTGGAGCATCTCTCCTGTGAGGAATGGCTGAGAGAACTGGGACTGTTTAGCCTAGAGAAGGCTCAAGGGGTATCTTATCAATGTGCAGAATAACCGATGGGAGACAATGAAGAAGATGGAGTCAGACTCTTCTCAGTAGTGCTCAGTGACAGGACAAGAAGCAATGGACACAAATTAAGAAACATGAAAATCCATCTGAACACAAGAAAAACTTTTTACTGAGAGAGTGGTCAAACACTGGAACAGTTTGCTCAGACAGGCTGTGGAGAACCCATTTGTGGAGATAGTCAGAAGCTGGACATGGTCCTGGGCTACCTTCTCTGGCTGACTCCGCTTAAGCAGGGGAGTTGAACTAGGTGATCTCAAGAAGTCCCCTCCAACATAAATGGTTCTGTGTGATTCTCTGCAATTTGTTGGCATATTAAGGAGTTTGTGTTGCATCATTTATTCAGTGCTATGGATCAGTCATAACAGTTGCTTCAAAACTTAATTTTATCTTGTTAATACTTCTGGACACCTTCCTCACCCTCTCAGTTAACATACTGTGGGTTTTACCAGCCAGTTAAATGGAAATCATTGGTAGAGAGTCAAAGGGACTCCTCTGTAGCAGCTAATCCTAAATCTCTGAAACTATGTCTCGTGCCAGGGACAACAGACATTAGTTTTCTATATGAATATACCTCAGAGCTGAACTAGTGATGGTGTATCCCCTTAGCCATAGGCGTAAGCACTGGGAACAAGCTGCAGATGTGACATTCCTGGCTGGGAAAGCAACAATTGAAATGCACATTAGATATCATATTCCATCTTTTGGCTGCTTAAACTCATGCCCATCTGTCAGAATGGCAGTATGCCAGTTAACAGTGTTATATGCCAGTTTTTCAGGTCTTGGGATAAACTGGAGATACACTTAAGTGGGCAGCTTGAGCATGACACTAAATAGAAACTCTTTTGCAGGAGTCACTACTTGGATGATGGTATGAAGATGCCAATGCCTGCCTCTTCTTGCGATTTTTTCTTACTGATAGAAATGTCAAAGATGTGATAGACAAGGAGAGAAAACTAAGAAAGGCCTTGGGAGCAGTAGCTGACAGAAGGACAATTTGCATTTTGTGGACAGAGTGAAAAATTCTTTAAGACTGCAATCAGTATAAAACACAAGCTTTGAGGTCCAGGAGCATACAGAACATTCTCTTCAGAAGCTGAATGCAGAGGATATACTTTTATGAAAGGAATTCAGGACACGATTTCAGTTACAAATATTCCAGACTAGCTCTCAATGCCATTTTGTGCAGCTGAGAACTTAAGCTGCAGTGCAATGAGTGCTACCAAGATGTAATTGTTAAAAAATTATTTTGCTAGTCAGCTTTTTTGTTATGTCTATATACAGATGAATTTCAACCTGCTCATGGATTGTTTGCTTGCTATCAATAACATTTCAGTAGTGTGAAGGTCCTTTAACAGAGAGTTTTGGGTTTGCTTCTTGGTATCAGCTCTGATACAGTAAGGAAATTATGTTCTTAACTTGTTTTACTAGAGATGAATTTAAAGTTTGGAATGAGCTTAAGTGCTTTGTTGAACTGAAAACTGTGAGTATAATCTTCATAAATTGCTTGCATTAATCAAAAAGTACTAATTAGTAAATAAGCTTCATTTTGGAAAAGGTTGAATTTATTTATTAAGTTAAATAAAAAACCTCTTCTCTCTGAGTGGCCCATGCAAAGAGGATGACAGATCACAGCCCAGAGCTCCTTATTAAATGTTTCCAACTGGTAGATCTCACCAGGAGGAGGTGGAGCTGCCTAATGCTCCATTATGTGTTGGGTGTTGGATATCTGTGGAGAAGCAGGGCAAAACAGGCTTTCAACCAGCAGCATAACTGTTGAACTTTATGGACCATTGTTCTTCTGTAGTTTATCTTTTTCACACTATGGGGCTATAGCTGAGAGACTCAGACCTTGTCCATCATGATTAAATGTTTCATGTCCATTTGAGCCCATGGTCAAAACCTGTTGTCTGGGACTACTGAAAAGAACAGACTCTATTTCGGTTGAGTCTGTGGGCATGCGAGCTCCATGGAAGCAGTTATCGTCAAGTTCTGCAAGGCTAAGACAATAGTATATGCGTCCACTACTCTTCCATGCATAAAACAGCCCTGCTTACGTGGAGCTGGAGCACCAGAGATGCTTCTAGTGTTTGAATGGTTTTGCATCAAAAGGCTGAAGGTAGAAGACTGACAGTAAACTGTAACTATGGAGATGCCTACCAGTTTTTAAGTTTAAAAAAAAAAAAAAAAAAAAAAGAATGAATTTATCTTTTAGGAAAATTGGTGCAGTGACAGTCAGTCTGCTGGAGTTAATCCACTTTTCACCCCTGTGCATGTGTGTATTCTCCATGCAGGACACAGGAGCAGCTTGCATATACAGTCTCTGAGCCCTTGTACAGTTGAGCCACTGTCAGTGTGGTTGACTTCCATATGCAGTCATGGAGAACAAGAGCAGAGACAGCTCCGTATGTGAATGGTGACGTGATATAGTTGTGCCAGCAATGTGTGATTTCAGTTGGAGAGCGGGTTTAGTCCTACTTCTTTGCTAATCCCAGCCTCCCCATCCCCTGTTTACACAGGTCCAACTGATTGCAACTTCGCTCTGATTGATTAGATTTGGCAGGTGGGTTCTTGGAATTGGAGAGGAGCTGAAGTACAGTAGTAAGGATTTAGGTATTGTCAAGACTGCAGCAGGAGTGACAGACAGGAGCTAATGAGCAGGAGAGACACCTTCAGCCCACCCTAGGAAAACTGTGTCTGAAGAAGAATTAAATATGTTGATATTCACTGCAATAGGAGGTGCCTGTCTCCTTGTCCATCTGCCTGCACATTGCTCTTACATTGCTCCAGTGAATGGTGGGAGGAATGCTTCCTATATTCAGTACATGAATTCTCACATCCATCCTCCCTATTCCCGAGTGTTCCCATTTTATAGATATGAAAGCTGTGTTTTACACTGAAATGTGAGATACTTGCAAAATTTGCAGCAAGAAATTTATTTTTGAACAAATTAAGCTCTGCAGGGAGTCCAGCATTTGTGATCTAAGCTGAGGAGTCCACTCGAATAAGTACTGATTTCCCAGAAATATTTGTAATGAGTGGAGAGAGAAATAGAAATTCTGTCTGAATTGTTCATTATAGTGCCACTCAAACTATTATTGAACTGTTCAACTTGAGACTTACCAACAGATTTGACAGGAAATACTCTCCCAGAAATTTTATGAGATCTTCATTCTTCCTGCCAGAATGTGAATATTAAGTACATAAAAGTAAGCTTCAGCCTGTAGTTTTAAATAACTTTCACATTTATTTTCTGTCTTTTATAATTCTTTGAGATGCAAATTTACTTCCTATGATCAAACTTCTATTTTCTTTGATAGTAGTTTTCCCAAAATAAAAATGTTTCCCTGCTGACCTTGACCAACTCAAATTTTCATCAGAAACAGTTGAGCTTTTTTTTTTAATAGAAAAAAAATCTAAGCAGGATTTGTTCCTCAGTGTTTGAATGTATGATATCTGAAACAGTTTTATAAATATTAAAGAGAATCAGTCGGAAAAAAAAAAAGTATTTCCAAAGCAATGTTGATGATAATGGAGATACAGTTTTAATCATGAGATTAGAAGTTTTTTGCTTTATTTATGCTCTTTTAAGATCATACAGTTCAGTTAAAACATTTTATACAGTGATATAGCAATAGTTTAACAATGCAAATGTGTTATTTTTTTTTAAATTTTGTTTATGATGAAAAGAAAAGGCTGTTTTTTCTTTTACAGCAGTGACTGATCATTTTATGTTTTATTTAGTGCAGTTTTCTGCTTAGTGTTTTTAGAAGCTGGGTTTAAAAATACTGTAAAATATAAGTGAGACTAGGGGAGCCTTCAACTGTTGTATATGTCAACCCAAAACCTAAAAAAAATAAAATAAACCGCATTTCCAAAGGAATACCAGAGAGCTTTCTGTGGCAGTTAGCAGATACATAAAGGCATTATTTTGCAGATATTATTGTTGATAGGTTTGATATACAGCATGGTTTGTCTGAGCCAATGGGATATTGTCCTCTTAACAAATCTCATCATGCCAGCAGTGTTGCTTCTATAGGATGGCTTATCAGCTCCAACCAGAGTCTGCTACACTTGCACTTGCCTTCATAGCCTGAGAGGAAAATAAATTGTTCCCAAGCAGTTAATAAGAAAGAATTATTGTGAGTGAGATGCATGACATTATGAGAAAGCATGGTGTTTTACTGACTAAATGTTTCTTTGCAACCGTCCCCATCTTCACTCATTTGGCAACATTCCCTCTTCTCTCCCCCTCACTCCTGCAAAAAAAACCCCACCTCAGGTTCAGTGTAAATGAAATGAACATTTCATTTCTGGAACAGAGTCTCTTTAAATACTGTTATTGATGTGCTATTCTATTTCAAGAAGTGTACTTATGACATTTCTCCTCTGCATTTTAATATAGACATTGTAGCAGGCTGGAGAAACACTCCAATACTGTGTTATGACAACATGCATCTTCATTTTTGCTATCTATGCAGTTATAAATGAGCATGTACAAATATATTACATAGTATGTGAATATTAGATCTGAATACAAGTCTCCTCTTTCTGTGACTTAGCGGAGCCACTCCTGGAAAATTAGGGAGTTATATAGTACTGAAGGTATGCAGTTTATGGGCCAGATGCTTCTCACCTTAAATATGTAAGTGGGTCCATTTAAATTAATGGAGCCACACAGATAGTAATTGCGAGTGGCATTTTGTCTTTTAGCTAATTCCTCACGACCATTGGCTGGGAATCAAAACCAGTGGGGTCTTTGGTAAACTGTAAGCTTGTATGATGGCTAATAAATACAAAGGAAAATGTAGGCATGTTGTTATGCAGCTTTCCTGGTTTTTTATGTACATAAGGTCTTGATTAGCCAAGCAATTAAGCATACCTTTAGCTTTAAATCCCTAGTCAAATTACATTTTGGGTAAGGAGAAATGCAAACTGTTTGCTTAATCGTGACTTTATCCAGAGCAAATAGGGAAATCAGGTATCATATTTTTAATTGCATTTAAACAATTCTGATTCTTCATAATTCAGCCAGTGCTGTCATGCAGGGTGTCTCAGAAAGCAATGACAATTCTTATGCAGAAACCACATCTGAGAGAATTGTTCAGTATTTTATTGCTTTGAAATGGAAAGTGACTGTGAAGATCAAAGTACAAGAGAAAAACACTGATAAATACAACACTATTACAACTCCTAAATGTTCTGGACTTCCTTAGTATCTGTAATCTGCAGATCTCAAAACGTTCTCAAATATTATTTAAACCTTTTAACATGTTTGTAGACATAGTTATTCAGGTTTGTAGGTAGGTAATATTACAAGCAGAAATAATCACCTAGTCTGTGAGATACACTAAATGACACAGCTGTCTGTGGTAGCAGGGAACTGAATGAGAAAGTACCATATAGTTCTGCATATTTTTGAGACCACACAGTCAATTTCTAACATACCTGGAAAAAGAACTTGTACCCTTTTTGTCAGTATTCTGCTTCTTTCATCCTGGCTTTTGTCATGGTTAGATTGTCAAACTCATGATAGAAATTTCAAAGATCTTGAATTCAAACTGATTTCATTGTTTTAATATAAACCTGTATAGATTTTCTTTTTTTCCAATCAATAGTTGGTTTGTCAAACCAATATGAAAAATTGCAATCTTCTTAGGACATGTATCATTTCACTACAATATTTTGATAACTCATAGGCAAGTGTCATGGTTTAGGCCCAGCTGGCAACTAAGCACCACATGGCCCCAGAAGGAGGGGGTGACAACTTGTGGGTTAAGGACAGTTTAATAGGACAACACAAGAAGAGAATAAATAATAACAACAATAATACTAATAATATATGAAGTGAGTGATGCACAATGCAATTGCTCACCACCTGGAACCTGATGCCTAGCTAGTTCCTGAGCCTCAATCCCTCCTTCCCCTGGGCAGCTCCCCCAGTATATATACTGAGTATGACATCTTATGGTATCAAATAACCCCTTGGCTAGTTCAGGTCAGCTAGGCTGGCTGTGTCCCCTCCCAGCTTCTTGTGAAAATTAACTCTATCCTAGCTAAACCCAGGACAGCAAGTTTTGATATCGCTCTCAAATTCTGCTCAACTAAAAGTTTCCCTGATATTAATTTAACAGTACAAGAAGTTTCAGGTCCCTCTTCCAGTGAAGCAGCAGCTCACCATATGTATATGGAACTCTACTTATAATATTGAAGCATTGCACCAAATGTGCATAAGTTCACATACTTTTCTTAGTAGTCTAGTTGAATCTTATCTGTTCTCACTATATTTAAGAAAAGAAATGATTAGGTGTCTGAGATCTGCAGAAGCAGTAATCACACAGTGCATCAAATCTGCATGTGTTGGCAAAAACAGTCACAACAAAATGTGTTATGCAGAACAACCAGTCGATTTGATTAATTCCTATTCAAAATAGAAAAAGAGTAGGAAGATTTATTTCTTTTTATTATTCTGCACTACTAAAGCAAGTAGAAGAGAAGGGGATAAGGGATAAATTGAATTCAAATCGAGATTGAAACAAGCAACATTCATAAATTCATACCCATGCTCTTCTCCCAGAGCTTCAGAACTAATTGCTTTGAATCTTTCTCTTGTTCTTATCTAGGCCATCCTCCATATGGCTCCATATGCCTGAGTTTTTTCACCTTGAATTAGTTCTTTGTGTTTTCTTCCACACCTACCCATAACCTTTCTCAAAACTTGTATCTGAGAACCTTAGACTTTTCTTCCTTCTGCTATTAAAATATTTAAAATTATCTGCATTGAAACACATCTAAATAAATTTGTGGTTAAAATGCATTTTCAGTTGTTTTGCAGCAATTTACAGTCCAAGTCAGTATACAGCAGCATATCTCTAATGAATTCTGCTCCATGCTGATTCTTGAGTATTGCCATGTCCAGTTCAGAACTTTGAAAGAAAATCCATGGAGTAACTTGGAAATCAGCAGCCTACTGAGACTATTTTCATGCAGAGAAACATCTGGTGCCCTAAAATAGAGCCACAGGCTTAAAAGTAGGTAGAAAACAATATACGCTTGGTAATCATGTTGGGACAGAGCAACACTAAAAAAATGGATAAAGCCTAACTCTGCATAGAAAGTTTTTGAAAAAGAAAAAAAGTAATTTCTTAAAATGGCTGAGAAGCAACCAGATAAAGAATTACAAGTGGGAAAGAAGAAAGATGAGAGGAAGGATAGTGTTCTAAGAGGGCTTCAGCTCCAGCCAACAAGAGGAGGTGAGGAAGCACTGTGGAGTAGCATGGTCTCCTCTCCTACGTTCTTGTTGGTATTATGAAACATGTGCATGCGCAGGCGCAGATGCTCATTGAATATAGTCCCTCTGCTCACTCACCACACTGTGATAGTTACACATCAGAAAAATGGAAGGGAAAACAACTTACAATGTATTAGATGAAGTTGAATTAGACATTTTTTAAGGCAAAGGGCTAGCTCCTGGCTAAGCTAAATGGCAGTCTCCTGTCCTAGAGAAATAATTGCCTTTATCAGACTCTACTAATAGTATAGATGGTAGAACCAGCAGTATTAATAGGCAGGCTTTTTCTATATACGTCACTCTTAGGACTGGAACAGTGTGACAATGTTACTTTGATGTTCATAAAAATACAGTTTTTGTCTAATTGAGGTAATGCAAACTTCCCTGGAGGGACAGATGCATTGTACCAAGCACAGGACATGGAATTCAAATCTTCGTTTGAATGCTGAAGAACCAAATCCAGACAAAAAGAAAACATTATTTAAGTCCCTTGCATATTTAGAGTTATGTTAAAGTCTTAGCCAATTTGTCTTACCTGTGCTTAGTGCCAGTGACAATTAAGCTTAAAATTAAATGTGTCTAAAATTATTTGGACACATTAAACAGCGGACACATTATACAGGTGCAGCTGATGAAAGTATATTCCAGTGAATCTGCATTGCAAGGCTGTAGAGTTTTCCAGTAAGAGGCTGAACTGCAGGATGTATCCAAAATAGAAGGATGACAGCTCTGGCTTCCATTCACTGGTGGCAGAGGGAATACTGTAAGTCTCAGAAGTGATTCTAGCTCCCTGGAGAACATCGGTCCCAATCAGCACATAGACCAATGCATTAATGCATACAGTTAGGGATCTGGCAGTACCAAGATCAGTTTCACATTAAAATATGTCTAAGGAAAAAAATGTTTACTTAGGTCTATTTTGAAAAAAGGTGCTAGCCTAGATAAGGGCTCAAATCTACTATATATTTAACAGAACATAACCCTAAGGTGGTAGCTGATACCTTCTGTTAATGAGAAACTCTGGCTATGAAAAAATTCACACTATGATTTAGAGCTTGAAATCCCAAATCAACTTATTGAAAAAACCACATCTACCCTTTTAACATAGAGTTTTAAGAACAAAAACAACTGAATATTGCAAAAAAATGTACAAAATTTAGTATATATTTTCTATTAAAGCAACATTAAAAACAAAATAAGAGATGTTTCAGACACTTCATTCACAGTTCTTGCAAGTGGGTAGAGCAGTATAAACTATTACTGTCACTCAGCAGGTGATTGGCACTTCCCTGCAAAGCCACAGGAATGAAACACAGGGAATTTGCCTTGTCTCCTTTAGTGCAAAGTTGGCCTAACCCACTGATGAACGTAGCTCAGGTTAACCTTGCTGATTCTAGCATGATAACAGATTCTGCCCTGTTGAAACTCATAAATAACATCTTCAAAACATATCAGAAGGAATCTTGTTGGCAGCTAGCTCTGGCATTCACTTTGTTAGTGTAAAGTAGGTATTGAACTGTAAGTTCATAGTTGCACAACTGCTATTATTCTCCTTGTTTGTTCTGGACCTTTAAATCTCAAAACACCAGCTGATCTGCCGGGTTTGACACAAGGTTTAGCTGTATTCACTTTTTTTTCCGCTGCACAACTCTGGTACATGTCCAGGTAACTGCCCATCTTATGTGCTGAAGAAGGCTTAGGTCCCATGGAAAAATAGTATGTGATTAACCTAATTTAAGACTATGTGTAATAGCACATGTTCTCTGCTAACTCTAGAGGAAAATGAAGTCCTTTTGCCTTGAAGAAACACTACAATATAGCTGACAAGGAAAAACTTTATTTAGTGGAGAAGGGGGATCTGGCAAGATTAAATACTCATTACCTAAACGTTTATTAGATGGATGAACGGGGATCTCTTGCCATGATCCAAGGAAATACTGGTCTCTTAGATTGTGTGTGGATTTTTTTTTTTAATCACTCCCCCTTCACATCACTCCTATAGCTCCCCAAAGTTTTTAATTAACTCACTCTTCCAAGCTTTCTTTCCAGCAATTTTTATCTGATCTGCTGAACTTTAAGTGTGCTAATGTGTGATTAATGTGCCAGTTACAAGCTGCAGCAATCAAAACCTGGACCCAAATGAAAGGAAGACAGTTTATTATTAATTTTCTTACTTCCAGAATCACAGAATCACCTAGGTTGGAAAGGACCATCAAGATCATCTAGTCCAACTGTTAACCTAACACTGACAGTTCCCAACTACACCATATCCCTCAGTGCTATGTCAATGTAACTCTGAAACACCTCCAGGGATGGGGATTCCACCACTGCCCTGGGCAGCCCATTCCAATGCCTAACAACCTGTTCTGCAAAGAAATACTTCCTAATACCCAGTCTAAACCTTCCCTGGCACCACTTGAGGCCATTACCTCTTGTCCTATCGCTTGTTACTTCATTAAAGAGAATCATCCCCAGCTCTCTGAAACCTCCTTTCAGGTAGTTGTAGAGGGCGATGAGGTCTCCCCTAAGCCTCCTCTTCTCCACACTAAACAACCCCAGTTCCCTCAGCCGCTCCTCGTACGACATGTGCCCCAGACCATTCACCAGCTTCCTTGCCCTTCTTTGGACACACTCGAGTAGTTCAATGTCCTTTTTGTAGTGAGGGGCCCAAAACTGAACACAGTAATCGAGGTGCGGCCTCACCAGTGCCGAGTACAGGGGTGAGATCCCTTCCCTGTCCCTGCTGGCCATGCTGTTTCTGATACAAGCCAAGATACCATTGGCCTTCTTGGCCACCTGAGCATACTGCTGGCTCATGTTCAGCCGGCTGTCAATCAACACCCCCAGGTCCCTCTCTGACTGGCAGCTCTCCAGCCACTCCTGCCCAAGCCTGTAGCGCCGCTGGGGGTTGTTGTGGCTGAAGTGCAGCACCCGGCATTTGGCCTTATTGAAACTCCTACAGTTGGCCTTAGCCCATCACTCCAGCCTGTCCAGGTCTCTCTGCAGAGCCTCCCTACCCTCGAGCAGATCAACACTCCCACCCAACTTGGTGTCATCTGCAAACTTACTGAGGGTGCACTCGATCCCCTCGTCCAGATCATCAATAGAGATGCCAAACAGCCTTGGGCCCAAAACCTAGCGCCTGGGGGACACCACTCGTGACCGGCCGCCAACTGGATTTAACTCCGTTCACCACAACTCTTCGGGCCTGGCCATCCAGCCAGTTTTTTACCCAGCAAAGCGTGAGCCCATCCAAGCCGCGAGCAGCCAGTTTCACCAGGAGAATGCTGTGGGAAATGGTGTCAAAGGCCTTACTAAAGTCAAGGTAGACAACATCCACAGCCTTTCCCTCATCCAATAAGCAGGTCGCCCTGTTGTAGAAGGTGATCAGGTTTGTCAAGCAGGACCTGCCTTTCATAAACCCATACTGACTGGGCCTGATCATCTGGTTGTCCCACATGTGTTGTGTGATGGTACTCAGAATGAGCTGCTCCATCAGCTTTCTGGGCACAGAAGTCAAGGTGACAGGCCTGTAATTTCCCGGATCATCCTTCCGACCCTTCTTATAGATGGGTGTCACATTGGCCAATTTCCAATCTGTCGGGACCTCCCCGGTCAGCCAGGACTGCTGGTAAATGATGGAAAGCAGCTTGGCGAGCACCCCAGCCAGCTCCTTCAGCACCCTTGGGTGTATCTCATCCGGTCCCATAGACTTGTGTATGTCTATGTGATGCAGTAGGTCACTGACTGTCTCCTCCTGGAATGCGGGGGTGTCGTTCTCCCAGTCTCTGTCTTCTGGCTGAGGAGGCTGGAGTCCCTCAGTACAACTAGTCTTGTTATTAAAGACTGAGGCATTAAGGACCTCAGTCTTCTCCTCATCACTTGTTACCATGTTTCCTCCTGCGTCTAGCAGGGGATGGAGACTCTCCCTGGTCTTTCTTTTGCTATTGACATTCTTATAGAAACATTTCTTGTTGTCCTTGACTGCTGAAGCCAGATTAATTTCCAGCTGGGCTTTAGACCTCCTGATTTCCGCCCTGCATAGCCTCACAGCGTCTTTGTAATCACTGTGAGTAGCTAGTCCCTTCTTCCAAAAGCTGTAAACTCTCCTTTTCTCCCTGAGTTGCAGCCAAAGCTCCCTGTTCAGCCAGGGTGGCCTTCTCTGCCACCAGCTTCTCTTACAGCACCTGGGGACTGCCTGCTCCTGAGACATTAAGGCTTCCTTCTTAAAGAGTGTCCAGCCTTTCTGGATCCCTGTACCCTTCAGGATCATCTCCCAAGGGATCCTTTCAAACAGGTGCCTAAACAAGACAAAGTCAGCCCTTTTGAAGTCCAGGATGTCAGTTCTGCTTAGCCCTCTCCTGGCCTCTCTAAGAATAGAGAAATCTATTATTTTGTGATCGCTGTGCCCTAGTCGGCCTCCAACCGCCACATCATCCACCAGTCCTCTGTTCACAAAGAGGAGATCCAGCAGGGCATCTTCTCTGGTTCGTTCTCTCACCAGCTGCATCAGGAAGTTGTCTCCCACACATTCTGGGAATCTCCGGGACTGGTCCCGCTCTGCTGTGTTGTATTTCCAACAGATGTCTGGGATGTTAAAGTCTCTCACAAGAACAAGGGCAAGTGATCGTGAGATTTCTCCTAAGTACCTATAGAGTATTTCATCCACCTCTCTGTCCTGGGTGGGTGGCCTATAGGAGACTCCTACTACATCTGCCCTGTTGGCCTTCCCCCTGATTCTAACACAAAGACACTCCACCCTGTCTTCACTACACTTGTACTCAAAGCAATCATAACAGTCACTAACATACAGGACCACCCCACCACATCTCCTTCCTTGTCTATCCCTCCTAAAGAGCTTGTAGCCATCAAGTGGCACACTCCAGTCATGGGAGATATCCCACCATGTTTCTGTAATAGCCACAACATCATAATTTTCCTGTTTCATCATGGTTTCAAGCTCCTCCTGTTTGCTACCCATGCTGTGTGCATTGGTATACATGCACTTCGGATGGGCTGATGTTTTGTCCCCTTCCCCCTTCAAATCTATTTTAAAGCTCTGTCTATGAGCCCAGCTAACACCTGCCCCAAGATCCTTTTTCCCCTCTGGGACAGGTGCATTCCATCTAATGCCAAAAGGTCTGGTGCCCTGTATACCAACCCATGATTGAAAAATCCAAAGCCCTGACGGTAACACCAGCCTTGGATCCACAAGTTCATCTGTTGAGTTCTCCGGTATTCTTCTTCATCCGTCCCCACAACTGAAGGGATGGAAGAGAACACAATTTGTGCCCCTGACCCCTTAACCAGTTTCCCCAAGGCCCTGAAATCTCTCTTCATTGCTTTAGGACTTCTGGTAATGTCGTCACTACCTACCTGAAAAACCAGGAGAGGGTAGTAGTCCTTGGGTCTCACTAGAGCAGGGAGTTTAGCCGTAAGGTCCTTGACGCGGGCCCCAGGGAGGCAGCAGACTTCCCTATGAAGTGAGTCCGGTCTGCATCTGGGGCCTTCGACACCCCTCAGAATGGAGTCACCCGCTACAATGACTTCTGGGGTTCTTTTTAGAACTGGTTTTAGTACGTGGTCTAGAATGACCCATCCTTGGTGGGCCTTGGTCTTCCTCCTTGTTTATCTCATTCTCTTCCTCCTTCTCTTCTTTATTCAAAGGTTCCAGGGCCCTGAATCTATTGTGAAGGGACACCACGGAGGGTGAGGGAGGTCGGGAGAGGAGTTTCCTGCCTCCCTGAGCGGGGACCTGTTTCCAGCCTCCCCCATCTGCCTGGTAGCAAGAGGATGAGGGATTACCTACCTCATTTGGAGCCTCCATTTGCTCCTGTTGCTTTAGGGGTGCTAGGGTGTTAATCCACCAATCAATTTCCCTTTCACACTCCCTAATACTTCTTAAACTCTTGACCTCTTCTTTGAGTTCCACCACCAGGCTGAGCAGGTCATCCAGTTAATCGCAGTGCACACAGGTGTTGTCCATGCTGCCCTCTGGCAGGATTGACAGGCTCAGGCACTCCCTGCAGCCCGGGACCTGGACCACTGCATGTCTGTGTGGCAGCTCCATCTGGGTCACCACATTCTTTCTGATGGTGGTTTTGATGCAAGTGGAGACCATGGTTCAGTCTACTCATGGAGGATGATAAGATGAAACTAGCTCAGATAAGTTGTAGACCCCGGAGAGGGACTGCGCCCTGTTGACTTGCCCTGCCTGCACGAACTGCCTCATGCTTCTGATGCGCCATGCCCTGAGGGGGTGCTTGCGCTCCCTGGGGGCTGCTCTTGTAGGTGAGGGACATGGGTTGTCGTTACTCCAGTCACTGCCCACTCTGAGTCAGCGCTGCCCTCGTTAGCAGCAGTTCACTCTTCTGGCTCAGGGGGGAGGTGATCTGAGGCTCTCCCTCTTCCCTGGGCTTCTGCCTTCACGGCTTGTGGTTTTGCCGCAGGGTTTTGATGCTTTCAGAAGGGTACCCTGCTGCTGTCCTCCTCTTCAGAGCCCCTCTCCTCAACAACTGACTCCCTGCCAGATATAAAATACCATCTATGCTACTTTTCAAATTAAGGCATATATAATTTTCCTGCACACCTCTTCAGTCTGCTGTGTCCTTCAGCTGAGGTAGGCACTGACACTAATCAGGCTAAGGCTTAGACCCACAGGGAAACTTAGGTTTGGTATTCCTTTATTTCTGAATTTTCAGACAGAATATTTTTTTCTTTTTTGAGAGGTATGTGTCCAAATTTAACATTTTTTTAATAATTTCCTTTCACCTCTATGGGCTGATCTACAGCAGTTATTGCATTTGTTAGTTGCTCTTGATGAACAATACCTGGTACCCAGGTGTGTAGTTGCATAGTGAGTGATATGATCACATTCCTGATGCTAGTTTACACTAGCTGAGAGTCTGAACTACTACTGCCAACTAGGAATGGACTCATTTATTTCCTCTGGTCTGCCTTCTTTGCTTAATAGTAGCCTTGGTTCGTAATACTAATGTACCATCTCAAAACCTGCTGAAGCAAAAAAGTTTAATCAAAACCACTTTTCTCACTGATGACGTTTATTTGCAGTCTTCTCCATAGGTTGCTCAATGTGATGCCTATAGTACCTGAATAAAATTATTTTAAACTTTTCTCTGTAGAAAATAATCATATTCTGTAATTTGCTTAGAAGCCTTGCTTATCTTAGAGGATGCTAATTAAAAAACAGTGGTAAAATAGTAAAGGATTAAGAAAATAATAATAAGAATGGAAAGAAAAATAAACGGTGAAGAAAAAGATGACTTGGAGGAGCTTTGTCGTATCAAGAGCAAGGTGAAAAAAAGACAAAAAGAAGAGAGGAATGAGGAAAACAAAATAATTATTCATTGTGCTATTGGGATTCTTGCATGAAGGAACAATATTTAAAGCTCAAGATCGAATATATCTTAAAGATTATGAAATTAATGTCAGAAGGGAGATTTATGTATTTAGTACAATGTTCTCCTACCCTGGGAGCTGGAAATGTAGAGTGATTATTAGCTAGATTTCTGTTTTTGTTGAGCAGGTATCTTTTCTATTATTACTCTGTTCCACTATATGATCATATTTCTTTGCATAATTTAGATCTGATATATGCAAGTGCCTCCATTTTGAACAGACCATATGGAGAGCTCCATGAGTGCCCAGGGAACCAGAAGTATGCAATGATTAACCATGGGTTCTGTTATTTGTTGAGCAGATGAAAAGAGCTGTGAAATAAAAGGCATTTCATGATGGTTTCTATGTCCTTGCACTGTCCTTTGTTTGGTTGTGCTGCACTAAGAGGAAAAAAAAAAAAAGACTAGTTTTAATATAGCAAAGGAAATGTCATAGCCATTCACAACATCCAAAGTCAGAAACAAAGGAAAAGAAGGCGCTGAAAGAAGAGGCACTGATCTATATAATAGGTCAGTGATGATGAACTAAAGGAGAAAAATATAGATATATACATGTATATATTTTCTGGATCTATATTTTACTGGATCTAAATTATGAATAAAGGGAGAAAAAAAGAGACAGGGAAGGAGAGATTCAGAACATATCAAACATCATTTCAGAATCTAAAGAGAAAAATGATTAAACTATTTTGAAAACTGTCTCTAATGGCTCTGAAATGTTACCCTCTGTTTAGTTAAAGACTTAAAGAAATTACTTTTATTTTATCTTTCAAAAGAGAGAAATACAGCATGGTAAGATTTTTGCTTCACATAACATCATTTAATTTAACATAAGCTAATATGTCTACAAGGCCATCAGGTGGTGGTATTTTAAGTTGGCATATTGATGTGGCAACAGAAAGTCTAGCATCAGATCATTTCCAGAGAATTCATGGGTCATATTCAACCCTACATAATAAAGCACAAAGTATGAACAGCATAGGCCCTATCTGGGGAGCAGCTTGGGACCAAAAACTGGCTAGACTCACAACTATGGTCATGTTACATAGCTGTTTGACATGATGGACAGATACCAAGCACTGCTGACCCAAATTGTTGGAGTTGTAATTGGTGTCCCTGTCAGTGGTGCATTGCGTCTAAACCACTTACTGAAGCTGTCTGTAATACCATGATGATACATCCTTACACGTTAAGAACTCAGACAAATATATCTGGTGCATAATAGATGAACTTTCTCTTTTGATGTAGTTAGTGCACTGTATTACATTATCTACACATGACCTATGCAGCCTGTTGCTGTTACTCCTATACAGACAGAGGCTTTAGTTGATGGTCTCAAAATAGAAGTTATTAATCTTTAGAAAATATAATCAGATGGTGTTACAGAGGCTCTCAAATAAAAAAAACAACCACCAAAATTTTAAAATGTATTGCCAACACAATTAACTAGCACTCCACAACTATTCAAATACCCATAAGGGGAGAACAGAACAACTCCTTAGGATTTAACAACAACCCAAAATGCTCTATCACTCACCTGAAAAGTGAGGGCTCTCAATCTCAAGGAACTTCTTAGAACAGCATCTTGACCCAAGTAACATCAAGGAGTTTCCTTGGGCAGCACTCCAACCCAAGGGGAAAGCCCTTAACCACAACATGCTGCCCTAAGAGACTAGCTCAAAATAGCTCCCCCAAGGGACTCCATTTATACCCAGGTGAATCTGATCTGTAGTTGATAGTGGCTTCTATTGGCCAAAGGCTGTGAAGCCCTGAGAACAGGGGCAGTTAATTAGCTGCTACACTTCAGCAGTCAAGAAGCTCTATTTTCATTGGGCGGATGCATCTGCCACAGATGGTACAAAGAAAGTGAGGTAAATTAAATTATTCAGTTTAATTTAGAAATTGGAGAGAAAAGAGAGAGAAAATTAAACTGATAATACCTCATGTAGGTTTCATTATGTTTGATGACATGAGATAAAAGGAGAAATTTTTCTGATTTTGTTGACAGACAGGAAAGAAGAAAAAAAGGATAAAAGGTCATCTTTAACAGAATGAGATATTAAGTGTCTGTTGTCCTTTTGTCCTTGGACTGAGATTCAGTGTAATTTTTTAATAATATTCAATAAAAAGTTGAATACTGCAATACTGGAGACAATAGTATTTAGGTTCATTAAGATTTCAAAGTCTTGAAGGAAAGAATTGGGCATGATACATTTCATGAGGGTTAACCTGAAATAAACTTGTATTTCAGATTTCATAGAGAAAAATTGTTCACACAAAGGAATAGGGTATGAAACAGCCACTGTCCTCCCTAAAAGGGGTTTGTTTATTATATGTCATTGTCAAACCCTTGTTGTGTTCATCATTTTCTGAGTGTTGTGGTTTGAGCTCAGAGGGCAACTGAGCACCATGCAGCCTCTCACTCCCCCCTTCCCCCCCAGCGCTGAGAAGGAAGAAATAAAGCAAAAGGCCCAGGAAACTGAGATAAGGACAAGGAGGGATGATCTCATCCATTATGACACAGGCAAAACACAGGCTCATTAGGGGAAGAAAAAAGAACATAAATTTAATACAGACACTAACAACAACACTTTACAGACAGAGTAGGACTATGAGAAGCATTACCACATCTTGAAAACACCTTCCCCCCATCCTTCCCTTCTTCCTGGGCTCAGTTTTGTGGTGCAGGGAATGGGGGTTGTCATCAGTCCTGCTGCTTCTTCCACCTTGGTGGGGCAGAACTGGCATTCTTCCCATGTTCCAGCACAGTCTCACAGGAGACAGTCCTCCACAAACTCTCTCCAACATGAGTCACTTCCATGGGCATGTGGATCACCTCCGTGTGTTGCAGTCCTCCCAGCATCAAACTACAACAGCGGGGGCATCTTCCTGGACTCCTTCAGGCACAGCGGCGTGGGGTCCTCCACAGCCTGAAGGTTGGCATTGGCTCCACCGTAGACACCCATGGGTGGCAGAAGGGGTGGCCCTGTCATCTCACCGTGGGATACAGGGGAGTCTCTGCTCCTGCACACCTCCCCCCCCTCCTCCTCCTCCATTCTTCCACTGACCTCAGTGTTCACACAGATGTTCTCCTCACAGGTTCCCCTCCTTAAATACGTTATTGCAGAGGTGCAGCTAATTGGACCAGCCTTGGTGCAAAGGTGTGTCCAGCTGGAGCCAGGGGAGCTTCAAGAAGCTTCTCACAGGGGGCCACCACTGTAGCCCCCTCCCCTGCTATGAAAACCCCCCACCGCTCACTCAAACCAGGACACTGAGTAATTTATGAGTCTGCTGAACAGCACAGGGCCCTTCTTAACTCTACTGAAACTGCCTGTTAATAAAAAAACTGTCCATTTATTCCTACTCTCTTTTTTTTTTTTTTTTTATATTTTAACCAAAAGCTTAACTACTACTGTATTTTGGCATTGGTCTTATATACTATATGGGAGGTGTCCCTTGAAAAATTCCACAGGCTTAAAACCTCTAAGCACTCTGCTGCCATTCTGTGCAGCTTTGGCTTTCTGAAAGGATGTAGATGCCCACACTAGAAAAGTTTTAAGCAAATGCAAAAGCAGAATCACACTCTCCAGAGAACTTTCTAATCTAACTAGTTGCTTAATGAGATTTGGGGACCATCTGAGATGGAAAGTAGTTAAACAAAGCTTTTAGAAACATAATTTTGGGACATGGTCAAAAAGTGCATCTTATGACTTTTCAGTGTCAAAGTCCTCATTTTAGATCAGCCATTTTATCAGTTAATAAAATTTCATCCAGTGGCCTTGCTACTTTGGTCCTCATAGACTTGGTTGTCCAGCTTCGGATATTTAAGCATGATGATGAAATGAAGAACGAAATAACAAGAGGAAAGAGATTTTATGTTTGACAATTATACTAGACTTGCTTGGTATTGTTTCTGTGAAAATCTTTGTGATTGCTTTTTCTCTCTGTATGTGAGATCACTGTGCATCATGTTTTAATTGGCCTAAATACACAGCACATATCAAAAGGAATGGAAAATTCTCCTCTCAGAAACTGATTATAGATCTTGAGAATTTTAACTGAAACAGAGACAACAGAAGAAATAAGAAATCCATAAACACTGACAGAGAAAGGAACAATGCCAGAATTAATCTCATATGACATAAACACTAACCTTAATTTGTCAGTCCTAGTAGAGAAATCTTTATTTCCTCCCTAAGCCCAACACTTACATTCTTTAAAGACAATACTATATGTAGTAACTGTGACATTTCTGACAACTGCTCAACAGTCCATTCTGAAAACGTGTTTGAGAGATTTTAGATAAAAATCGTATATTTAATAGTGAATCTGTCCATGAAGTTGTGTAATACTGCTTATAATCTTGTGGTTTTAAATAGGTATTACTTATGTGGATTTTTGACTGAAACTGTGTTTTGTTTAGCCATTCAGAAGAATTGATAGAAATAAAATTTATTTCACAGCCAAAATCTTTGTAACTGCTTTAAATAAAAATGATGGGAGCATGTCTATGTTACCTATACAGATAAGAATTTTGTGGTACCATTATTATCCCTCTTATTCAACTCTGCGATTTTCAGACTTATTTATGGACAGATGATCACAACTGATTCCTCTGGGATTTTTTTATATAGCTACTTTAGGAGTGTCTTAAATAGAAAAGACTATGTTTGGTGTGTTGAACCCTGCCTACAGCGAATGTAGACCTACTCTAACAACCAAGTGGCTAAAAGATGATAAAAGACATGGTTATTTCTTCTAAGAACAGATCATTTTCCCTAGCTGAAGGACCAGCCTAGTATCCAGTTCCTGACACCTGTATCTTAAGAAAAATTACCTTTCCATATAGTCACAATTTAGAAAGGAAGAGGGAAGAACTGTCTGAAAGAATATATAAGTAGTCTTTACACGAGATGTTCTTTATACCATGAAATGCAAAAGTGGTTAAAGTATGTCATTAAAGCTATACATAGTTATATCTATGAGCTTCCTTTTTCCCTTCTTCCTTCAGAAAAAAAAAAACAAACCACAAAACAAAACACCTTTTTAAACCCTAATAAAGCATTTGAAAATATCTTTTTAAAGTATTTGACAAAAAAATCTTAGGCCTTCTTTCTTCATATCTCTGATGAACATGCATGTTATTTCTGAAGTAGAAATTCCTGCTTTCAGGAGAGAGAAAGCATAGAAATCTGACCTTATTTTCTAAAGGGGGTGCACCACAGAGTACAAAGCTGCATTAAAGAGCATTTGGGAGCATATTCACAACATTTTGTGTCTAAATGCAAGTCTCATAATAATTTAAGGAATTAAAATCTGAATTTTAAATGGATTGTGAGACTTTCCCACAAGGGAGTCTAAAGCAATAATAATACCTCTGTATATGCAGAAACTCATCACTAATTCAAGCACCAAAAGTGCTGGTTCTGAGACTATCTCATGAAAGTATTGAGGGACTAAAAGGTGATCTTTGTTAGCAAGTTAATCCTGTCAAGCCTCTGAATGAATCTTGTTTCTTCATTTCTATCCTCAAGAATACTACAAAGAGATACTTACATTTTCTCTGAGCTGAAATTCACCTTTTATTACTCCTATTATTGCCCCATTCTCACTCTTACTCTCATTAACCATCACTTTTTTCTGGATTTTATTCATTTCAACTCCACAGGAAACAGGAAAACAATACCTGCAACAAGACAATGAAGAGAGAAAAAAATTGTAACACAATTTCAAGATGCAGAAAAAATGTGTACCGTGACATGATGGTAACAGCAAATAGTATGTTTTTTCCAAAAGGGTACCAAGACATTTATTATTGTTTTTCTGCGGCAATTTTAAGAACATGTTGAAGTACTACTGTCATTACAGGTGCTACCAGCTTTTTGTCTTGAACTGTTTTAAATGAGGATTCATGAAGAGACTACAGTAAGCAGAGCAAAAATGTGCAAACTGGAATCTGGGACTCTTCAATCCATGAAACATCCCATAGATACCAGAATATAAGGTCGCACTTGTATACTTTCTTCCTCAAAGTCCTTAAAGAAAGAAGCATGAAGCTCTTTTAAAACTTAATTTTCCATTCTTATGCATGCAGCATTTGATGTTGTTCCTTTGTGCAAACAATATGATAATGTCTCTACCTTTGGGAGCCAAGATTCTAATAGCTGAAGGGAAAACAGTCTCTCAAAGGAACTGATCCAAAATCAGTTCGGGTGTAAATAGATGCAACCAATTGTTTTCAATGGAGTAGTATCAATTTGGAGCTAAATTAGGTCTATGATTGGTCCAATACTATAAGCTTCAGTCAAAATTCCCATTATTATAATCAAAGTCTGTAGGATGTGACTATAAAAAAAGATAACTCAGAGCTGCATGTCCCATTTGTCTTTCAAAGGGAAATTGTGAGTGGCTTTCCCTTTGATCACAAGGTCAAAAAATATTTTTGCCACTTGACACAACATGAAAATACAAATAATGAGCCAAATCTGAAACTGGTGTAAGTACAAATTCAATTACACCACATCTGAGTTCAGCCTCCTCGTCTTTTGACTGGAATTATATTATTAATGATGACATAATTAAATTTTTCCCCCATAGCATTAATGTGCATACACATATAAAATGAAATAAGCAGTCCTGTTAGATATAGATTCAGGGCGTGTATATATCAAAATTCATCCATGTTATTTATCTATTGAGGGAAGCACCATATATGAACTTTTTGGTTATGGAAGGAATTGTATTGTTCTGTTCTAATAGACTGCTCTGTCTTTTCAAGTTAAGAACCTTGCTGTATCAGTGCTGTTAATTCTTATGATTTTATTGCAGCTCTTATGGTTTTCATCCTATCATTTTTTCTGAGATTTCCAGCTTCCAGTGATGTGTGATTATGTAAAAATCACTTTTTTTTTTTTACTTTCAAAGTAAAATTCTTGTCCTTTTCGTT
This sequence comes from Strix aluco, assembly GCF_031877795.1. NCBI lineage: Eukaryota > Metazoa > Chordata > Aves > Strigiformes > Strigidae > Strix > Strix aluco. The sequence continues at coordinate 133,535,494 of NC_133931.1, read as the reverse complement.
ATAATAAAGCTTGTGAAAATATCACCTGAGTGAACTTCAAAATAAATAGAGTAAAAATATTTTAAAAATCTATTTTAAAATACTTTTTTTTTTTTTAAAGCCAATTTCATTTTTTATTAAAACTGGACCTGAGACTTTTTGAAGACTTGAAATTGGTAAACTTCTATCTCTCCAGAGCTGCCAGGTTGAAAATCTTTTCTTACCCATGACTGGCAGATATTGAGACAGCAGAAAATGAGTATGCAGTCTCCCAGTTGGCTTTCTGTGAATTATTTATACATGACAGAAGCATTAGAGAAGTCCAGGCAGCTGGACTATGTGCAAGACTTTCAGTGAATGATTTCATTTAGAATGTTGTTTCAGGGAGATAATGTAATTAATGTAGTTGGGAGATGAGAAATCTCACACACTGCATCTGGAAGTTTCTCCTCAGGAAATCCTTGTAGCTCACTGTTCCTGTCAAGCAGGGTAATGTGCCTGTAAACCACCTTTGACAGAAAACATATCACTGTATCAGCAGAACCAGAAAATGACAAAACATACTCAATGTGGAAGAGTGAATGCCAATGTCTGCACCAAAAAACCACACTCATATAAGAAGAAGAATCCTAAATCTGCTGGAAGCTTGTAATGTGCATCAAATAAACAGCCTGAGCCAAGAAGATGTTCCACTAGTTCTCTTAGTAGATAAATAAAACACCTTGAATAAGTGAGAAATATCAGTTTTAGCACAGTAAACACCTGCTTTGCACAGAAAACAGCACAGAAAGCCACTACAGCAGGTAATAGGTTTTGGGTTGATAGTTGTTTTATTTTTCCATTATAGCTGTCAGTCTACAGTAAAAAAGCAAAGAAATCTGAGGGCAAATATATATATTTCCAGATTGATTAAAATCTTAAATTTATAAACATGAATATTCAAAAGTCTCCAGAGAAAATGATCTGGTTTTAACTCTTATTTGGCCTTTGACTTTCTTGCCTTTCAGGTCACATTTTCAAGTTTTTACTATTAGCCAAGAATCCAGAAACTTAAATAAACTTAACTGTAAAGAAACATTACAGATTTGAAAGAAAAATCAAAATAAGAATATTCTGCTCAAGGGGCAATGGCTCACTTTCTTCAAAACAAAACAACCCCATCCACTTCTAAGCTCTACTAAAGAAAAACAAATTCTTTATGCATACAGTTTTTCACCTGTGGAAATTATATATAAAAAAAGTAGCTATATGGTAGTCACTTGCACAGACATGTCTCGGATGAGAATGAAACTTGGGTATACCATTAATTCAAATGAATTATGTACATAAAGAAAATTCTTTTGCATAACAAAATCACAGAATCATCTAGGTTGGAAAAGACCTTGAAGATCATCCAGTCCAACCATCAACGCAACACACCATATCCCTCAGTGCAAAGTCGATCTTACTCTTAAACACCTCCAGGGATGGGGACTCCACCATGTCCCTGGGCAGCCCATTCCAACACCTAACAACCCGTTCTGGAAAGAAATGCTTCCTAATATCTAGTCTAAACCTTCCCTGGTGCAACTTGAGGCCATTAACTCTTGTACTATTGCTTGTTACTTGGTTAAAGAGACTCATCCCCAGCTCTCTGCAACCTCCTTTCAGGTAGTTGTAAAGGGTGGTGAAGTCTCCCCTCAGCCTCCTCTTCTCCAGACTAAACAACCCCAGTTCCCTCAGCCATTCCTTGTACGACATGTGCTCCAGACCCTTCACCAGCTTCGTTGCCCTTCTTTGGACACGCTCGAGTAATTCAATGTCCTTTTTGTAGTGAGGGGCCCAAAACTGAACACAGGAATCGAGGTGCGGCCTCACCAGTGCCGAGTACAGGGGTGAGATCCCTTCCCTGTCCCTGCTGGCCACGCTATTTCTGATACAAGCCAGGATACCATTGGCCTTCTTGGCCACCTGGGCACACTGCTGGCTCATGTTCAGCCGGCTGTCAATCAACACCCCCAGGTCCCTCTCTGACTGGCAGCTCTCCAGCCACTCCTCCCCAAGCCTGTAGCGCTGCTGGGGGTTGTTGTGGCTGAAGTGCAGTACCCGGTATTTGGCCTTATTGAAACTCCTACAGTTGGCCTTAGCCCATCGCTCCAGCCTGTCCAGATCTCTCTGCAGAGCCTCCCTACCCTCGAGCAGATCAACACTCCCATCCAACTTGGTGTCATCTGCAAACTTACTGAGGGTGCACTCGATCCCCTCGTCTAGATCATCAATAGAGATGTCAAACAGCCTTGGCCCCAAAACCAAGCCCTGGGGGACACCACTTGTGACCGGCCGCCAACTGGATTAACTCTGTTCACCACAACTCTTTGGGCCCGGCCATCCAGCCAGTTTTTTACGCAGCGAAGCCTGTGCCCATCCAAGCCGCGAGCAGCCAGTTTTGCCAGGAGAATGCTGTGGGAAATGGTGTCAAAAGCCTTACTAAAGTCAAGGTAGACCACATCCACAGCCTTTCCCTCATCCAATAAGCAGGTCGCCCTGTTGTAGAAGGAAATCAGGTTTGTCAAGCAGGACCTGCCTTTCATAAACCCATGCTGAGTGGGCCTGATCATCTGGTTGTCCCACATTTATTGTATGATGGTACTCAGGATGAGCTGCTCCATCAGCTTCCCGAGCATAGTTACATGAAAGAAAAAAGTAGAAACAAACTGCTGGAAATCTCCCTCAAAAGGATGGTTATTTCTTTATTAATTACAATTATTAAATGTAATCACTATTGGTTACCATAAAAATAGCTGGAAATGTCTGCCTGCTCTCCTACGGGACTGTAGAAAAGTATAGTATCTCTAAAACATAACAACAAAACATATGTCATATTTTAAGGAGAGATTCTTGGTTTTAATATCTTGAAAACAACTGCAATTCATTATCTAAGTAAAATTAGGCCTACTTATGGAATTTTATCTTTCAATCTTCTGGTTTTCATAGAGGGACTTGCAGAAATAATTAACTAATGTAATTTGTTATGTACTTTAAATACTGTTTTCACTTCCTCTGCAACAAGAAGAGAAGAAATATTTCATTGTTCTGCTTATCCAGATCTCTGAAAGAGCAAAAGGTTTAAAAAACTAAATAGAATTAGTCTAAATGAAATGACACATTATTTTAAATAATAATCTTACATTTCAGAGTGAGTCTTTAATAAAAAATTTAGTCATTTTAGTAGCAATAATAATTGTATTTAATAAGACTTCGTTTATATATTATGATTTCAGACTGTATTCATCTTGCTTAAATATATTCAGAGCTCTTTTGTAAGAATTCTAATTTGTTATAACCAAAAGATGGCAGCACTCCATACAGTATACATTACCTTCCACTGTTACTTCTATTCACAGATCTCTTTGCAAATTCCATTTTATAGTGCTGTAGTTTAAGTTATCCTAGGCAGAGAACTATTTAGGAAGCTTTCAAATGAGAACATATGCTTATTAATTTGGGAAGGTTAACATGGTCTTGGAAAGCTTAAAAATAAATTCCTTTAAGTTTAGTTTCTTTAATATAGTTCCAGACTAGTTAATCATCAGTATTAGATAAAAAGAACTGACAAGCTCCAACCTGAAGTCTATTTTAGGGAAACCCATTCTTGTTTTCTGGGGATTTAAACACCAGATAGTTTGTCTCATATAGGTCTCCTGACTGTTTTCGCCATTTTTTTTCTTCTTTTTTTCATATCTTGTTTTTGCTGTTCTCCTTTTCCTCCTTGCCCTGTCTCATTCTTCACTGTTCCCCAGTCTTCTGTTGGGCAGACCTCAGCATTTGTGCCCCATACCAGTTCCCTGATGTAAACACCTCCTTTATTGTCTATCACTATCCCTCCTGTGGCTGGAGTTGCTATATGTTATCTAATGTCTGTACATTGTTGTGCTCATAGTGGTCTGCATCTATGTTCCTCTGTGAGACTGAACATAGAATGAGGCAGCTCTTACCCAGTGATAACAGAGTTTGATGGGGACAGATTCTCAGTGACTGTGTGGCCTTGACCATATCATGTAATACAGAGGCATTAATGAGGAAGCTGATGACTTCAAAACACACTCCTCGCTATTTGGAGTCAAGAGCAGTCAAAGGGTCATACAGAATGGTCACTAAGAAAGCTGGATTTTTAGTTTCATTTTAAAAGGTGAAATTAAGAACTGAACTGTTATACAGAACAAATCAAGGGGGGGAAAGGGACATAGGAAAAGAAACCAAGACTACTGCTCAAAAGGAGGAAAAAAGTAGGGTTAGGAAATGAACAGCACAAATTCTGCACAGTCACCATAAAAAGTGACAAAGGTTTCATGAATACTGTGATCCTAAACAAAAGGATAAAACAAGGAAATACTTCCTTATATGAAGCCTTTGGTAGAAAAATGGAACCATTAGGCAGATAGATGTGAGAGCCATGGCCCACATGCAAAATTTTGAAAATATACAAAAAATTAATAATAAATTATTATCTATGTCCTACCTTATTCCCATGCAGATACCTCCAAATAAATGAAAGAAATCCTTCCAAATGGTACAGGCTGCTAAGCTGTAAAGGGAGCAGGTGAAAGCGACTGAGAAGCCTAAGCACAGTGCAGAATAAACCCATCCAAGAGAATCCCAAAGGCAAGGCATAGATAGGTCAATCCAAAACATAATTCATTGTACATACAGTGGGAAGCTGCATGGAGGAATAAGAAAAATGTATCGAAAATGAGCTTCAGTGCAAAGACTATGAGACATAGAGAGGCTTCAAAACTCAATTTGCAGCTACGTAAGAGAATCACACAAAATAATGTTGATGTGAGAGACTCCAGTATATATAAGGAGCCACATTGTTGGGTTTGGGTTTCTTTTGCTTGTTGCTTTGTCATCTACATTCTCCCCACTGACTCTAATCAGACTCAAGCCTAATTTTATTCTTTTCTGATGCTTATGCTTACCTATACTTGTGGTTCCTGATGATTTTCAGAACTGTGTTACTGTGTGCATTAAGTGAGGATACTGGAATCTGTCACATATAATTCTTCCTTTCTCTCTTCTCATCTGTTATAAAGTTCTGACTTTATAAGTGATTTTTTTAGCAGAGGCTATGCTGAAGAAGGGTGATTTGCAGGCCTTTCCACTTTGAAGCTGGTTCCATTTAATAAGCTAACAAGTTTTTTGACCTTAAAAACTGTTGCACACCTGACCTGAAATCCAAGGCCTTGGGAGAGGGGAAGTAGAAAGAGGGTTAACTATGAATATTCTGGGACCTTAGGGTATTTTATTGTAATCTATTTTCAGTAGTTCCTTTGCTATCTGGAAATTGCTGTGTTTCATGACATTATTTCGACTGATAAAGAGCCTCACAGGAAAGCAATAAAAACACCTAACAGTATTTTTTCTTCTTATAAAGAAATAAATATTAACAACAAATACCTATCAATTAACAGCTTAATTTTCCATAGTATATATAAAAAATTAGTAACAATGTGAAGTAGAAAACTCAAAATGCTGAAATGTTAATTATGTTTAGTAAGAGGATTCTGAAGGTAGAAAGTAGATACCACACTATAAAAAAAAGTAATGATCCAAAAATCAAAGGTACATGAAATTTCTTAGTAGCAATAAGCTGCTTTATGTAACAAGATAGTACAGGCAGTCGATCTGAGGATATTATTTAACAATAGTTTAGGAAAATTGGGACAAAGAAAAAACTTAAGCCATATTCAAGATAATGCAATCGCATTTCCAGAAGACAAGGATGTAATAGAACAATATGCCTCTGGAGTTAGATCTTTACATGTGTCGTGGGTGAAAATGACAACAAAGTGCTTTACTTACCTAGAATGAATAGGACTATCAAAGAACCTGAATGTAAGGGCAGGACAGAAAAAAACAGCTGGATTTTTGAGAAGTTTATGTCTGAGAAATTACACTGGTTGCCTAATCCTGTGAGAAAATGGTCTTAATTGTCATTCTTACTTATCTAAGACTTGTTGTACCTTGTGTAAATGTGATTACACTCTAAAATGTTAAGAATTAATCTGAGGACAAAAAAATGTAGGTCTTCTTCAGTAGCAAATAGAATTATTGCTAGCATTAAGGATGAATTCATGTGAAGTCTAACTCTGGAAATTTTCATGTGCAATATAAATATATTTCTAAAGTATATTTTTATGAATTTATAGAGTAAGAAATACTTTCATTGTATTTCTATCCCATATGAGTATAGCAGGTGACCTCCTGACTGTACAAGAAGGGAACCAAATGAAGCAGAAGAATGTTCCAGTCATGCTCCATGTAATAGTGGCCATTAGCCCTGGAATAATTAGTTCTTCTAATCCTTAACATTTAACTTCTCAGAAAATGTCCGTCATTTAAGAATATCAGCATGTGAAAAGAAAACAGAGAGCAGTCTGTGATAAAAGAAATGGAAAAGTAAGTTCAATGTATGTAGCATTGCTTTACCATTATGTTGAATAAAGTGCATTTTATTTTTTAATCAACTTTGAGTCCACTCTTTATTGTAACTCAGCACAAGATAAATGAAACAACTATTGTATTGCAAAGTGACCCTTTCTTGAAAAGACAATTGTGTTATAAATCCTGAAGTATGTGTCATGTAAATCTACTTTTATTCCTAAATTCAGCCCTTTCAATACTTGCTGTAAGTAAAATACCTTTCACCAATTTACCCACAGTAGTAGTTGTGGTAGTAGTGATCACTAAAGACAAGTCCTTGTGAAGATATTTAGATAGAAGATAATAAAAGAGGGTTTAGCAAACTTTCATTAACATAGGGACTTTCAATACCTTTACATAATCTCTGCAAGATTGTCCACCTTCTGCTACTCTCCATTTTGTTTTCCATACATAGTATTACAAAATATGCGTGCTATTGTCTGTACATTGATTTTCCCCAAACCATCCCCATGTGTTTCGAATGTAGATGTTAACAGTGCAAAGCTTGCTGAAATGTTTAATCTCAACAAAAATCAAACTCTTTGTTAATCTAATTTCTTTCTTTTCTATCTGCCTTCTGTAACAGAGAGGCTTCAAAAAATGGGAAGCACTTTGTTTTAGTTATGGGGTGAATGAGAAAAAACATTTCAGTTTTAAAAATGAGTAAAATCTTGGGAAATGTTATGGAGCTTTCTTCTATAAGCTTTTCTAAATTTCCCTTGTTAAACTTGTGGATCAACAGGTCATCACTGACTCTTTCTTTCACTGCATAGATATCTGTAAGTACTTTTAAAGTAAAATACTTTTCCCCAGAAGCTTTGGTTTCAACAGTCAGTATTCTTATTAGTTCTTTTTAAGTAAACATTACCCAATTTTTAAAGATAGTCTCATGAATAAGTGATTGGTTTGTGGTTTAAGGGATTCAGATTTAGGGTCACACTACAGCTTTCTGTGAAAACCTGAACAAGTCCAGACTGTCTGGACTTCTGTTTCCTATTTGTACCTTTTGGATAGTAATTTTAGGTTGTTCTGTGTTGATACATTAACAACATAGCCAAATCCCAAGCTTTAAAAAAGGAAGGCAAATAGGCAAAAATTGTGATAAAAATCCACACTTTTTGTTAGTGCTTGTGGTCTGTTTTTTGAATCTTTTAGATTGTGAAGTTCTTCCCCCTAGACACAAGGAGTGGAAAAGTAATTTTAGATTACTTGTTTTTCAAAGAAAGTAAAATCTAGAACCCTCATACAACTTCAGACACTAGGGCTGTAAAAAACCACTACCTGTGACTACACTTATAATGAAATCTGTTGATAACAGCGTTATCTGTTCACAATGTGCCACACATAATCTGGCCCATCCTTGGCACCTGTGAGAACAACTACCACAGGGAAAATGTGGTGGTGAAAGTATGCTGTGCCAAATTGGATGTGGCCATAGAGCCACTGAGTTTAGCCTCTGAGTGACTGAGCAAGCCCTGAGTGTATTTGTAATTTCTTCCCTTTGGTTTAGTTAGCAAAAATAGCAATTCATTTTGGGTGGTGAGGTGGACGTGGAACCCAAATGACCCAAAACCTCAGCATTGTTTAGAAACAAACTCTTCTCATGGGAAACAATATATCAGTTCTAGTAGAAAAAATAAAAAAAATATCCCCAAATAGTAAATAGAAAAAATTTTCCCAACCGGCCAGTTTTAAAAAACCTACCCTGACTTTATTTCTGTTGTGCTTAACCTCACAACAGCAGTACATGCCCTTGTGATCAAAAAGCATGTTTACTGTAATTCTCTAATAGCTTATGCAGGGCTTTCTGTTCCCTGCAGCTTCTTGGAATGCAGAAATGTGTTCGTTTATTTGTATGAGCAACTCTGATACCACTACCCCCTGCCAGCATTCTCTAAATTGGCTGCCCATAACAGTAGAATAATTTCAAGATGGCACTGTTAGTTTTTAAAGACTTAAAAATGTTCTAAGGTACGTCTATTTGAGGTTTACCTCCTCTATAGTTATGCTCATCTTCTTAGGAATTTTGGAGTTACCTCTTAAATTAGGGCAGTGAGTGTATACTTTAGGTGTAGTAAGCATGGGAATGAAAACATATTTCTCTCTGATATTTTTCAGTTCCTGATTGCCATTTTTTAAACAACATCTGGTCAATCTGTCACTTGGAGGGTGTTAAGAAACCACTATTTTAGCTGGGCTGTTTGTTATAAACAGACTCTTAAACACGTATCCTTCTTTCTTTCATGAGACATGATTGATATTCTTCTCACTATATACATAAAATTTACTGACCACATTTAGGTTTTTTTCCTGTTTTTCCTTTACATGAATATATTGAAATGACAAGATTTGTTTCCATATCAAGTGACTGGAGTAATGCAGTGAAACTCTTCATATGGAGTATCCTCAGCTACAATGTTATAATTCCAGAGTTAGGCAATCTCAGAAGGAAAAATAGAACAAATAGTGATGAAAAAAAAAAAGATATAATTTAAAATGAGCTAGAAAATTCCTATTTAAAGAGGTCAGCTTTTTGCCCAGCTGCCATCAAGTAGGTGCAAAGTCTTTAAGAAGTATCAGCAGAAGTGTTACACTGGAGACAGCTCTCATCTAGCTTGTTTAAGCATAGAAAATGAATCCCTGGCAGCTCAACTTCACTGCAAGTTTTGCAATGCAGAACTGAGACTCAGAGTACTCAGGAGGTCCAGTCTCTATCCCAACATATCCATAGGCAAGATTACAGCTAAATCACTTACACTGACCTGTTCTGAAATCAAAACTCCTTTTGCTGAGTAGCTAAACCAGAGATGCTGGAAGGAAAAGTAAATACACCAAGCCATGGAGTTGCTTGATCAATGCAAGGAGCAGGCCAGTGTTCGATGGGCAAGAGAAAGTAGAAAATGAAATTAGAACAAAATGAATTTTAAACTCTGGTCCACCAAGGTAGAGGGCAATACTGCACCCAAAGTTTGCAACATAGGCATATAGCATTATGGATGTCAGCAGAAACTGCAAAAGTTGATCATTGTAACACACAGTCTTACAGCATGAAGAAATAATTTTACAGGCAATTCATTTTTACTTGCTAATATCTCTTTAGGCATAATCACTTCCATCTCTGCTACTATAGGATTCATGTATTATACTCTGATCTTAGTGCTTTGCTGTATTTATGGGAGTTGATCATAAACACCAAAAGAAAGAATTATGCCTTTGTTAGAACGCATCATTACTTTCCATTCCATTATGAAAGCAGAAAATCTGTATCCCCTCTGCATGAAGAAACTGGGATTTATTGTGTTTTTTAAAAATATAAAACTAAGTAGCAGATAATATTTTTGCCTAATATGAATTTGCACTTGAGAGTATAGAAGTATCTTGTTTACTGCTGAAAACCTACCCTGACTGATATTATATACATCTTATATATACCTTATTAATATTTGCCAAGAAAGTTTTGATATTTGTACATCCAGTAATTGAAGTTCATTTTAATTATTAGCAGCCATACGAGCATGTAAACATCTAATCCACAGTCTCTGAAATGACATTCATCTGAAAGCCTGAAATATCCTTCATGCTACCCTCATAAATGTCAGCCTTAGCAATTATTAATATGTGGGACATGAGTCAATTTATTTCCCAGTTGAACCCAGCACTAGATGCAAAAGAGCAACAGTAATATCTATTATGCCACTTCACATCAATTGTTAATGATCCATTTTACTAAATGAAGAGCACACTTACTGCATGTACTTGTCCTGAAAATGGAAAATCTACCACCATATATAGGCCTAACAATTGGATTCAATCAGTAAGTATAAAATGTATGAAATGGACCAAATTTTTTCCTTCACTTGGCAGAAGCCATTGAGTTTTGCCCATGTAAAGATAAGCAACATCTTCTATATGTTATTAGTACTTATGCTTCTGCCCTCTCAAAAGTGAGAATTTTGTCACTAAGCTGCATTTAAGATTAACCCTGCTGAAAAAAATGAGAGCTGAAACTTACAATATATTGTCTCTTATTGTCATATCAAAATGAAGGCACCGTTGTTCAATGATTTTCTGTAGGAAATTGTTACATGTAAGACTAATGCTAAGATTGACACAAGACTATTACTGGGGAAAACCTTAACATCTGAAAGAAAATGTCAGTCAAAATCCCAAAGACAAGGCTTCTACTGGACTAATTAAATTGGAGGCTGTTATTTGGCACAGTCTTTAGGGAAACCACCCTTACTGGGATCATTTGGAAGCTTTAAGAGACAAGGTAAGAGAGGAAATCTTGTTCTTTAAAATGACAAGTGACTGCAGTACCAGAGCATGCTGGAAGGAAATTAAGTGGAGCAGAATAAATGTGGAAAAGTGAAGAATAAAACATATAAGAATATAGGTCTGAGGGGAAAGATGTAAGGGAGAAACAGGAGTGAAGGACTTAAGCAAGGTGAATTTGCACAGTCATGGGAGAAGAAAGTTTAAAAAAGTGCTGGTGAGTCACTCTGCAGACTCACCAGCACACTGAACAGAGTTCAGTGAGACTTGGTGATGTGTACTGTGGCTGTGACAAAGTGAAAGCGGTTCTGCCCATGTGCACTGGAGTACATTACAACTAATTTGCGTGTTTGTGCTTTCAAGTACATCAGAAGAAATTTTATTGAATAAACAACTCTGAACCTCTTGTACCTTTATTTTGTTCTGTGATTAGTTCAACGCTTATTGCAAACCTATCTGATCTCAATTTTTGTTTACTCTTGTATTTTGTCTTTATGACACTTGTAATTATATGCTCTTGAGTTCTTTCTCTGCTTGTTTGCTCTTCTGCAAAACACAATATTAGCCCTTCAAAAATCCATTTATTTCTACTAGCTAGCTTTGAACTACTTATTGGTCATGTCACAAATGAGTAGTCTCTAATTAGCCCATCTTTTAATTGTTCAGATTCCTGAAACTTATTTAGACTACTGTTGCTTTGTCAATGGTCAGTGACCCCATCTGAGAGCAGGTTTTGTGTGAGAAAATCAGTCTTGCCCAAGCGGTGTACAAGTCTTACACAGGGAGAATAATCAGACAAGACTACTAGCTTGCACTCCCACAGGTTCCATCTCACTTCCTCCAGCTGCCAAATGCTGCCAAACAGCCGAGTCTGATGCAAGCAGTTACAGGGTGACAGAGGCCATGGTGCCATGTGGAGTGTGTTCAAAGTAACTGGAAAGCACATTCTGTGGCCAAGACCCCAAGACCTTATAACTGTCAGTGGTGATCCAAGGCATAGGACTTTTCCATGCTGAGAAGAAAAGTGGTTGAAAAGTATGTCTTTTCCAGAATCTCGATTTTTTAGGTAATAGAAATGGCTGAACGTTTGCAATCTGCATCATGTTTCTGCTGAAAAATCAACAATTACAAAAATAAGAATTGTTTCCTTCTGTTGTGGAGCACAGGACTTAAAACGTCTTATTTTTCAGCAGTAGTATTTCTACCAGAACAAATATGGAATGACTATGACTGTTTTCTTCAGTTTTCTTTCAGCGCAAGGGAGTGAATGTCTTCAATTTATTCAGTGTTGACAGATAACTTGACTATAACTATTCAACATGATCAGGCATGTAAATGGTTAGTGGATTGCCATGTGAAGCTAAACTAAAATGTCATGATGTTATGTGAAGTAAGTCATGACAATAAAGATGCTACAGATGGGCTGACCATAGTTTAGCTGGTGCAAGCTCTCCAGAATTTATATTGTTATTTAGCACTGATAGCTACAATGTTTCCCTTTAGCTTCTCCAGGTATGTACTTTAAAATATACAGAAAAGATGGTTTACCTGTCTTAAAATAGCTGAGTATTTATGCTGTATAAAATGGCATTGAGTTTACAGTCTATCTCTTTGTTGTTCAGCCTGGTCTTCTCTCACTTGCTATAGATCTCATATTAGCTCTTCAATTACAGATTGCAGGGAATTGGGGTTTATCTGTGAATGTGACTCAGCAATTCATGAATACATAACCTTGTCAGAACAGCTGGAGCGTGTCTCTTACCTGCTCTGTGGGATGTGCTAAAGAATTTTTTCATAAAATGAGAGTTAAAGTGTGACTCTAATACAGTAAAAATCACCATAGAGAACTGACCTTGGAAGTGATATTTTTTTACAAACTGTTAAATGGTTAATGTTATATTTTGTTTTGGAAGCCTTTAGAAAAGACCTGGTCATCTGAAGTCAACCAGAACTTTGTCTTGATCTTAATTCTTTTCAATTTTGTAACATTTTATTTAATACAAAGTTAGGAACAGCTGAATTGAGAACATTTCACAAGGAAATGTTCTAATTTTCGTGAGTTGTTTTGACATTGTTTGACAGCGATTTTCCCTTCACCAGGTGCAATTTCAGCAGAGTTGACACAAAAGGCTGCTTGTTCTTACCCAGCAGCTGAATCCCGAATTGCCATGGCTTAAAGCCAAGCTTGAATGGCTTCACTGCCATTCATACCTGAGCTTGCTGCAATTAAGTCCACACTTTTTCATTTGTACAAGAGATTTAATGGTGTCACTGGCAACTATCAGATAGATCTGTTAATAAGACATTCCTAGCATTTCCTGTAACCTACTATAGGTATCAAAAATGAACTTGTACTGAATTGTGAATCTTTTTCAGTCATACTCTGATAGCTCCACAGAAATGTCTCTGAGTGTAGGTGAGGGCAGGATCAAGAATTTACAAGTAGAAGCTCTGTCCTGCTGTAAACCTGTCTTTTGCATATTTCTGTAGCTTTTCTTTTCTGTCCTCAGAGAACCAATAGTGAATGCCACAGAAAGGTTGCATGTCAGATTTCAATTTGTCCAAGATAACTTACACACTGTCATCTCTCTGCAAAAAGGAGACAAAGTAACTTCTGCCTTCCATCATCACCATCATTAATATTGGTATGAGCATTATCATCACTGTAGCTTTTTGCAAGGTCAGGTTCAAATATAAGTTTTTTCCTAAAGCAGTAATGCAAATTGGACCAAGTTCTCCCGCAAAACCCGGGAATGCAGAATATCTAGCCTTAGCAGGCTGTGCCTCTAATTTTGTGCATTCAGAGTCTGTATACAAGCCAAGAACATTTTCTCTAGTGGGAGAGGGCATGGCAAGCACACAAAGACAAACCAACAATATATAATTTAAGGAAAGTTGTACTAATTCTCAAAACCTAATAATGAATGAAAAAAATAAGTCCACACATTATACTTTTTTAAATCTAGCAATTTTTAAGCCAAGTCTTATATGATTTGTGAATGTTTGGGTTAGCAATATTATTAGTATTTTCAGCAGCCCATGCTAACTTCCTAGTTAGGGGTAGAAGTACATCTAAGTAAATTGTTTCAGGTTAATGAACACCTTACAGTACATATGTGAGGGGAAACAAAGATATGCTAGACATGGACTTGAGGAAATGTTTCCATCCATATTTAAATTGGAAAAACTAAACACAATTTAAGGTTTGTGTTCCTAATCTTTATCAGCATTTTTTTCTACCTCATTCTCCACTGTGTTTATTTTTTATTATGTGATTGTGAATCTGTGAGTGCAAATAAGGAGTAACAAAGTAGAAAGTTGAGCTTTATATCAACTCTTAACTGGAAACAATGGAGTCACCTGCAAAAATCTCCACCAGACTGGGACAGAGATAATACAGTAAAAAAATTATTGTCCATTTTGTTGCTAAGGGTGGATATATGAAGATTTAGTTGGAAGTAATTTCATTGAGTGAAGTTTAAAAATTCTTTACATTTTACCAGTTATAGATCTCATACCTATAGATCTCATTTATTTCATTTTATTAATTTTGGATCTTCAGCAAAGATATACTATGTTATTAACTAATATTTTAAATATTTCAGAATGGAAAATCTGTTCAAGTACTTATTATTTATATGATCCTTTCTTACAGAACAAAGGTTTAATTCTGACATCACAGTACATCAAGTAATGTATCTGATGCCACTAAAACATGTATTTTAATGTAATTGCAAGGTAGAATAAGAGAAGCAGAAGGCATACATTAGTAGAAGTAGCTATTGGAAGCAGCCAAAATGATAAAACACCTTAAAGGTAATTGCAAGGGAAATGAATCCATGTTAGAAGTAAAATACTTAAAACATTCCCTGGTGTGAAAGTCCTCTTTAGTTGTAACAGTGCTAGCAAGTGCTCCTGTAGTACTTTCTTATACTGCATATTTTCTACCATCAGATAAGATAAATGGAAATGTCTTTTTGTTCATTGACAGTATTGTCCCTTCTGACTGAAACATTTTATTCAAGCCTGAAATTTTAACCCTGCTGACATGAAATCATAGTTTTCTGTCATCATGTCAGTGACCCACATTAATGGTATAAAAGTGTTGTAGAACAGCAGCACCTGAGTTCTAGTTTTTGTAAAATAAACCTTTGTGGAATTTGGGCCAACAGCATAAATTTAGCACAGACCTTACTGATAATGCTATATCTGAAAAATGCTTATCTTGAAAGCATACTGCATGCCACAGACAAGCCATGCAATACCTGGAAGGATTTATTTTTTTGGTAACCCACTTCTAGTATATAGCACTTCTAGTATAGGATGCTCTGCGGAAATTTACTTACATTTTAAAATAATTCATCTTTAACAATTTAAATGACACTCTTTATGGAGTTATATTATATTTAGTCATAAAGAAAATCATCCAGGGCCTCATGTACTTGGCAAATTATGAAGATGATTTTGCTTCCTTTGGACATGTGTAGTAGGTCTTATGAAAGTAAATATTTCAGCGAAGCTGAGTTGTTACTCAAATGAGTTGGATGCTTTGAATATAGGCAAGATTGGAAAGATCGTAAAGACCTAATTTTATATTTTTCTTCAAGCACCAACTGTTAAGGTTCAAATTCCTAATTTCTGTTCCCTGTTCCCCTGTGTCTTGTAGC
This sequence comes from Strix aluco, assembly GCF_031877795.1. Lineage (NCBI taxonomy): Eukaryota > Metazoa > Chordata > Aves > Strigiformes > Strigidae > Strix > Strix aluco. The sequence goes on along the minus strand of NC_133931.1, from coordinate 133,520,111 downwards.
AAACAGTACTTTACCTTCTGCACACTGAAGTTCATGTTCGTAGCAATTAACAACTGTAGTGACATTTTAAAAATCCCACTTGAAGAGTTTATTATGTGCTCCTTATTTACCTATGTGTTAGTATGAACTAGTTTCCTTACAGAAAAGTGTGTTTTGTATTTGGCTTCCTCCTTTAGTCTTTCTCAAAAAGTCTTCTCTACTAAAACAATTAGCTTGTTATAGTATCATTTGCAATTCAGGTGACATTCTTGCAGAAATGCTGCATTTCTACAGTGCCTAGTATATCTATTTAACACATTATTGATAGTGAAGTTCTGACAACTTAAGAATGAAATAAGTATGAAAAACAAATATCCTGTTTTTATAATGTTCTCATTTTGCTTTCTTACTCCAAGTGTAATATTTCCTCATCACAAGAGTCAGCAATAGACACATGTGGAATGAATCTACTGGTAATTGCAAACGTATTCACATTCACAGAAACAGAGGAATGGCAAAGTGATAACTCTGCTACATATTTTCTGAATTTTATTAGCCTGTGTCTTGAGCTGAATTGACCCTGAGCTCCTACTGAATGGGAGACCCTTACTACTTCACTTCTTGGTGAATCATCCCAAAGATGGAACCTGGCCTGTGAGTTTTCCTAATCAAACAAACTGCATGTATCCCCCTCCATTTTGCTGCACCAGTCATTATTCTAACAGCAGCTGACTTTATTCCCTCTTTAAAGGGCTGGACAATATTTGCCTAAATAGTCTATACCATGAAAGAAAAATAATGAGAATCTTAGGGTGAAAGGGGTAGGAAAACCAGACCAATCTTTGGCTGGTGTAAATTCATGGAGCTCTACTGCTGTCCATCGGTATAATTACCCAGATAAAATAAATGGAATAGTTCCTCTGCTTTGTCCAGCTGAACATCTGGTCCAAGATTTTGTTTTATAGGAGAAGTGACTGCTAATGATGCTTCTTTTATTACCATTTGTGTTTTCTTAGTGGTTTTTGAAACAAGGTTAGGCTGAAATAATGATAATAACTACTTTTAAAAGTCACTCTGTACAGATAAGTACACTTTGCATTAGAATTAGTTAAATTACAAGCAAATAACAAAATGAGCAAACAAAAATTCCAGGTAGTTCTAACCTCTCCGTGTATGTAATTTTACAAATTTGTTTCTCTAAATATACAGGGTGGGATAACCAAGAGTGAGTTAACAACAGCCTTGTGAGGGGGTGAGGGACTGGGCTGACAAGCAAAGGACCTGGAGTGAGGTGAACACAAAATCAGCAAGATGGTGCTTAAGCAGGGCCACCTCTGGCATTTCCATGTAAGCAAGGAAGTGTCTTTTTTGTGGCACCCCCACCCCCCCTCTTCAACCCTCTCTGGGAGATCAGCATGCTGGGGTGCCTCTCTGAAGTGCCTGTACACTAATGCACACAGAACGGGGAATAAACATGAGGAGATCTGTGAGCAGTGGTAGGGCTACAGTCCTGTTGGGAACATGGAGAGTTAGTGGGATATCTCCCATGACTGGAGTGTTGCAATGGAGGGATACAGGCTTTACAGAAGGAACAGGCCAGGAACATGAGTGGAAGCTGGCCTTTATGTGAGAGAACAGCTGGAATGCATGGAGCTCTGCCTCAGGGTTGATGATGAATCGACTAAAAGATTATGGGTAAGGATTAAAGAGCAGATCAATATGGGTGACATTGTGGTGTCTGGTAAAGGCCATCTGATCAGGAAGAATAAGTGGATGAGGCCTTCTACAGACAACTATGAGTACGCTCATATTCACAGGCCCTGGTTGTCATGGGGGACTTCAGCCACCCTGTTATCTGCTGGAGGAACATCACAGCAGGGCATAAGCAATCAAGGAAGTCATGGAGAGGATTGATGATAACTTCCGGGCCTAAGTGATAGAGGAGTCAATGAGGAGAGGTGTTCTGCTGGATCTCATACTCACAAAAAAGGAAAGGCTCATCGGAGATGCAAAGGTTGAGGGCAGCCTTAACTGCAATGACCATGAGATGGTGGAGTTCAGGATTCTGAAAGGAGGGAGTAGGGTAATAAGCAAGATCATAACCCTAGACTTCAGAGAGCAGACTTTGGTCTCCTTAAGGATCTGCTTGGAAGAGTCCCATGGGATAAGACCTTGGAGGGAAGAAGGGCCCAAGAAAGTTGGTTAATATTCAAAGCTAACCTCCTCCAAGTACTATCAGGGTGACTAAGCACTGGAACAGATTGCCCTGAAAGACTGAATATGTCTGTTGTTGGAAATATTCAAAAGCCATCTAGACACGGTCTAGGTGCTACTGCTTAAGCAGGTGGGTTAGATAAGATGACCTCCAAAGGTCCCTTCCAACCTCAACCCTTCTGTGATTTTGCAATTCTGAGATTCTGTGAACTGATACATAAAGATTAAGAAACAGTTTATTTGACCTACATTTAAAATGTACTTAAGATGGTGTACAGGATGATAAATTTATTAAGACAAATATTGGTCTTACTTAAACTGACCACACTATTCCCTTCCAACCTATCCTATAATCCTATATGTGATATTTGGGTAGTTTTATGCTAAGAATTAATAGCTATTTCTAAAAGACAAAAATGTATCCATAATGTGTAGCATCTATTCTGTTATTAACACAAGTTATCCTCCAAATGAATTTGAAGCAGGGAGATAATCAGAAGGTAGAACTACAGCTGTGTTTGGTATATGGCTAATCAAAGAGAGAAACTGTTTGCTTTGATTCTTATCCTATTGTCCTGCAAAGTATTAAGCAGAGCAACTGACAGTCAAAGCATTTACCTTGTAAATATAAAAATCAAGGAAAAAGAAAAATGTAGAAATCACCGTAGCACAATTACGACTGCCCCTGAAAAAATGGAGTAACCTAAATAACAATTTATTTCCTCAATGTAGGTTTCAAGGTTAAAAAAAAATAAGGATTTACAGCTTGGCAGATTTATCAGTGCTCTTTGTTATTGGCGCATGGTCAAGATTTATCACATGTGTAAAAATTCACCTTTAAATGATATAAAGCTTCTCTTCCAGGTGAAAGTAATTCCAGAAACTTGACACTAGTAGCAATGAATGCCTATGTCCCGCTTCTACACAGTGGACATATGAATAGATATTGATAAAGCCAATCTGAACTCTTCTGCTAATCCTTCCTGAGGCATTATGTTTTTATTATTCAAACTGGAACTGTTCAGTCGCCTAGCTACAAAGCTCTATTATTCTGTGCGTATGTGTGTGTTTGTATATGTATATAAATATGTAAGTAAACCATAGAAGAAACCAGGACTAACTGTTCCAAGGACTAAATGTTCCAAAACTCCTTGGCAGTCGGTAGACCAGAATCTGTGTGCTTTTAATTTTAAATGCTTTTTTTAAAAGAAATGAGAGGTTTAAAAACAAACAATTTCACTGACTGGATAATATGATCCCATTTCCAAGCTGTGGCAGACAAATGCATAGATGTCTGTAAAATGTATTTTTAGACTCTCAGGAACTGGTGTAAAAGCTCTATGTATTAGTGATTCTCTGAAAGGTATAGAACTATACATCCAAAAGGAAAATAGGGCCTTAATGCAGACAGACTAGCAAGATTTTGAGTGGATGCAGCTCTGAATGTCATGCACTCTGTTCTATAAACTATACTGGTTTTACATTTTTCTCGTCAAATACCTATCTGATTTTTTTCCAGTAGGGCAATAGATGACTAAGCCAGTATCTGCTATGAGAGAAGACAGTATCTAATGAAATACTCCATGTGAGAGTTGTAAAAGAGGGATTAATTCAGCCTGAACTCCTGGCCACAACATACCTGTCAGGGTCCTGAGGGCAATACTGGCCCTGACCAGTACACGTTACTGCAAACAAAATTCACAGGTTTTCAAGTGACTATGAAGAGAATTCTGGCTCCTAAACTGTTCCATCACTGTTCTGGTGAGCCAGAGACCATCCATAAGAGGGAGAGAAGAAACTGAGGTCTGACAGGGGAGTGAATGACTGCAGATTTGGGCTCTGTCTGTGGTCTGAGATTAGAAAGAAGTTAAGGGCAAGGCCTAAGGATGTTACCCATGTGTACTCTGTTCATAGTGCAGACTGTGCCCATGGCTGGGCTCAAAGTATTACACACATCATCAGTATAGGCTCCTAATTTATGTGACATTAAAATGTTACTCTCCCACAACCCCGAAGCCCTCAGTTTCTGCACCCAAGGGGTCAGCTCCCCGTGCTGGAGTGGTCACTCCCAGCTCAGCGGCTGCTCCCTTGGCAGCTGGGGCAGCTGGGGCCCAGCTGCAACATGGCCAGGGCAGCTCCTCCAGCTGCTGGCTGATGCTCCAGGGCACGTGTTTGGAGTAAGCGCTGGCCCATCTCTTCCCATTTGCCTTCCCACCCAGGAAGAGCCCTTGTGGGTCCCCTCAGACTCTATTTCTCACCTGTGTGCAGAGCGGCACCAGGTGCTCCTCAACTGGTAGAGATTGTGGTGGGCAATGGGGCACACATGTGGTGTCAGAGCCAGCCGGGCAGTTCATGGCCTTCCCCCTACATGGGGCACCTCACAGCCCCCCACTACCACAGCCCGCCGGGTGTGCCCAGTGGTGTGGGAGGGCAGTCTGCGTCGGGTTGTTCAGAAGCAGCTCATGAAGGCCCAGCTGCAGGTTGCCCGGGAGAGGAGCCGCTGGCTGACCACTGGTGATGTGTGTGAGGTAAATCTAATTTAGGTACCCAAGCTGAGCTGATGCTGTATGTAAGCCATATGGACAGGTAGGCTAGGACTAAACAGTGGGTTTGGACCCATGTTTAGAGAATGGATACAAAAAAATCAGCAGCCTGCGGAAGGTCTGTGGAGGAGGATGGGCTCAGGTCAAGGCAACTGTGGCACACTGCCCTAGCCCTGAACATTTTCATACTCATGATCCTGTTGAGCTACCTTAGGAGGTAAGTGGGGAATTGCACTTTCCTCATTTATGGACAGAAGAATTCATGACCAATGTAACTATACCTTTCAGGGTATATAGTTACACGACCTCTCAGGGTGGTTCCTGAAAGGCCCAAACCATTCCTCTCTCAGCAGTGTGGTTAGAAGTCACCTGTTGTGCCGTCTAACCTCTACAGGGCTTAATACAAAATAGGCAGAGGAAAGTCCTGCTATAAGATCAGTTTTCATGCTTTTTGCAATAATGAAGAGAACTGCTAAACATTGCAAATGTCTCTGAGCTAACTATCTATTTGTCAGGGATAAAATTGCAACTTTTCAGTACCTCCACCTCCATTAACATGCTTCCAAGAGAAGCAGAGCTTGAAAAATGTGTTAAACATTTTTTGCTGCACCATAAAATGTCTTAGCTTCCATTTAATTTTATCCATGATTATTTACAATAAAATGACTTTCATCTGTCTATAAATCCTTACCTGGTACATTCTTTTTCTAAATTGCTTTATTAATCCTTAGTTATTATTAATTAGAAATGGCACAAACAGCACAATCATTTCCTTAACTCTGGCCGACAGCTGGGCTTTAATAGACTACAAAGCATGACTTTGGTTTCTGGAATTTATTTTTCTCCTGCATTAACGATGTCGCATGGTTAAAGAAGGCAAAAAAAAGAGAAGAAATATTTTCGAGTGTCATTTTTAACTGTAGAGAGACAATGTTTTATTATAACTATAATGGATTGAAACTCATGGTATGTTCTTAAATAATGCAGCCAGGCAAAGCAGCTGGCAGCTTTGTATTCACAATTACTAATTTTTAAAAATTTTTCACAGTCCCTCCCTTGGGTATTAGTCTACTTGCCTGTTAGCAGCAACACTGGTCCCTCTCTGCCGTGTTTGTGGGACCCACAGATTATACCATGTGAAACAAATCACGTAACTTCCCTGCATTGACAATTGATCAGGCAGAATGTTTACATTTAACAGTGCAAAGTCTTGGCAATTGCTTGGCTCAGGAAGAGTATGATTTTTCCCTGGATTGGTTCATCCTCTTCGTGAACTTGCTGACCATGCTTCTTTGACTTCTTTTAGCCATCTGCCAGAAGTCTTATTGATGATATAAAAGGCACGTGAATAATGCTGAGTATCAAGGATGGAGGAGCTTTCAGCTTCTACATCTAAATAGTAAGCAGAAGAGTGGAGAAATGCTGATAACACTGAAATTGTTTGAAATGTTTGCATTTTGTGCATATCACACAATGATTTTTTTTTTAATGAACAACTTTATTATTACTTTTAATGATATGCTCCAGATAATCTCTTAGCCCATGGGGTAAAAGTGCAACTGGTTTCCCAGCTGATATTACCCTACTCTCGTGTATGCCATAAATCCTGCTCCAAAACATAGAAGAATTAAAAAATTCTTATCTTTTTCTCTGTCCAAGCTTTTACAGAGACTGCTTTGGAAATTTGAGAACACTACTTACTTCTGAATTAAAGAAATGATTTATAATTTGATCTGGAGTTTTTCTAATATATATTCAGGAGAAAGGATATAAAAATGTACAAATTGGAAAACCTGTCATTTAGAGAGATATGAATTTACAATGGAAATGCAAGAAATATGGTCCAAGGACTATGAGAACATTCTGATGAAAGAATTATAATGGCATCTTTTATGAAGGGGTTTGTGTTATTGACAACTTCTTAAACATTTACATAGGTGTGCAAAGAAAGGAAAATGAGGACTAGGCCATAGGTTAATAGTAAAAGAGGTCCGATGCATAGCATTCAGGAAAACTGAGAAAACACAGTAGAAAAAGAAACATGATTGAAGTCTGATGAATGACCAAGATACAGGAACTTGCTATCAAAACTTGTATTTCTTTTAGACAAGAAAACTTAATTTTTTAGAATAGTTTTTAATAACTTTCCTATTTCATTAATTCCCAACTAAGCTAATAATTTCTATAATATTTGTTCAAGAAGCAGGATTTCATATCTAAGGCTAGAAAAAAATCTAGCTTTGCCCCCAACCCCTTGTGGACCTTGAACAATTTGCTTTTCCCTGGATTTAAGCTTTTGATTTCTAATGTGTACAGAGGCAGATCTTTATCTCAGTGATATGGTAAAGATGTTATTGTTGGTGATTTGTTGAAATGTTATATTCACGGGATACATGTGTCAATACAGCTCACTCTGTGGATGGATAAATACTATTTGTGTATTTATAAAAATTGCAAGTTAATTTGTGCAGCATTCTTTTTCTTTATGCTCTTTGATCAGCTTTGTTTTAACAGTCTTGGAAAAGTAATCCTTATAAAAAACAACAGGTTCTCTCTTCTACCTACAAGTCCTCATGCAGACTTCCATTCACAGAAGTCAATAGTGAACCTGGAGTATTCAAATATTTCACCCTCCTAACACTCCTCATTCTATTTTGGATGTTTTGAATTGTATTTTTGTATGTTTTGAAATGTATGCTGCAGATTGAGAGTTCTTAAGAACAGAGACTAGCTTCCTATCTCTCTGTCTATTCAAAACCTACTATAAGGACCTAGTCTTTGAGCAAGGCATAGACACGCATGCTCTAAAGATTATTTACTTAATATAACAGTGTTTCAAATATTTAATTGTAACACATATTTATGTGTATTCTGTACTTTTTGGCTCCATTTTTTTCTCTTTAAACTGCGTCTAAAAAGATTTACTTACACCTTAGATGGTGTTCTTGAGATTAAATTGGTCATGGTAGTTTTTGAACCTGGAAAGCACCAACTGTTATGAGAGGAAGGTAGAATCAGGGGAACTACAACTACACGTAAAAATTCCTTCTCAGTACATGCAATTCCTATTTTTGCAAACTAGGAATGAGCTTGGCACTTTCAACCAATTACTGCTGAGACAAACATGGGAAAAGGTTTTTTTTTTTTAGTTTTATTTAATCAACCCAAGCTATATAGAAGAAAGAATCTTCTTTCTACATATAGCATTATGCTGCACACTGTAAACTGTCAGAAACACTTAACTTCATGCTGAAAATGTTTTATATCTACCCTGTCTCTCTCTTGATATTGGCTATTGTTAAAAAGAAAGGACAAGTAAGGCAGTTGAAGGTTACCCTCACATCACATAAAAAAAGAAAAGAAAAGAAAAAAAGAATCTTTTCAATTATAAATAGTGAATTCTATGAAACAGCTGCAACACTCTTCTGAATTCTTTGTTTCTGACTGCTTTCCCTTCATGCCTTGAGCAACCAAAAGGATTAATTCTGGGTAGTTATTTAAATATAGTTACTTGCTAAAAATCCTCTGCCAAGATCAGAGAAAAGGGATTAGGATTAAACTGTTCTAATCAAAAGTAGTGTGGGTTGGTTTTTTTTTTGTTTTTGTTTTTGTTTTTTTTGTTTTTCTTGTGTTTTTTGTTTTTTCTTGGGTTTTTTTTTGTTTTTTTTTGTTTTTTTTTTTCTGATAGGATCTCTTTTGCTTCAAGAAACAAGTATTAACACTGTAGGGACTGCAGTGTTATATAGTTCACATGTCTTGGTGCCTATAAATATCTTCCTTACTGAATATAAAGAAAGGTTTGTATTTGTCGCCTTTGTCTATAGATGTCCAGTGAATGTATAAAGGGGTATTAAGGATAGTATTCAAATACTGTTTTAAAATAACATCAACACTATGTGTGTTTCTATTTTTATCCATTTCTAGAATGGCTTTGGCTTGTATGACTTCCCTTCAGAAGTCACACACAAAGTGTATGACTCTAGATCCAATTAGAGTTCACCCTTGGTGTCACTGTAATTGTAATAATAATAACTGAAATGTTTTCTTATCATATTTACTTCCTTTCTATAGCAGATGATGTAGAAGAAAATAGTATATACAAAAGATGTCAATGTATAGATGGCTTCTTAATATCACATCGTCCCTTTGGGTCTCCATTCCCATTATTTTATACTGTATTTTCTTTTTTTTTTTTTAAATGATTGCTAGTGAATCTTTGCTGACATAATGATTCTTATCATATTTAATTACATCTAGGAATTTAGCTAATATGCACATGGGTGTGAAAACACATGTTTAATGAGGCATAATGGATATCTAAATTAAAAATAATGTGGACATGTTGGTACAGGCCAAACTTTAGAAGGATATTCAGTGAGTTGCAGTGGTCATGGTAGGTTGATAGCCTTATTTCAGCTGAACTGGTAGAACTGGTCCAGAGTATCAGGTACTTCCCATTCTTCTGCAGCATAGAAATTGGGAACAAACCAGTATTTCTGGAACAAATACAGATTTTCATTTCCTGGCTACGAAAAGGTCACTTTCATCTAGTGCTTCCTGCAAGAAGTCTTACTGCCTTTATTTCTCCGTGGTCTTTTGTATGGTATTACACTCAAAGAGTTAGAGGTTAAGGATGTTTGAGGCAGAACTTCTACACTTGGAGAGGAGAGAAAGAGACTTCTGCTACAGATTACTTCAAATTATTCTTTTGCCCAGGTCAGTGGAAGTAAGGACACTGTACTGGTCTGGGGAGATAAGGGGTTCTCAACTGAGTTCATGGACTCATGTTTTGGTACTGGGATGTAGTCACTGCTGACGTGGTTTAGGAAAGAAGTACTTCGTCTGGTGATAGAAGATTGACTGAGCGGCCAGAATTGATTTAAGCTAACTGTAAGTATTTGTGTTGAGCATTATCTACAAGAATGAGAGAAATTATCAACAATGCAGCTCTCTGTTGTTCTTCCTCAATTTAATAATTTGTGTGACTGTAAGCCTGGGTGAGTACACTATTAAATGTATCCTTCCTTTCAGAAATTAATTGTAATCTCATTGAAGATATAAGAAATGCGGTCCATCAGGTTGTTAAAACATCTTCTAAGAGCAGATGAAGGCTGGCTCAGCTGGTGTGGGAACACTGATTGTTGGGATCATTGCTGATGAGGAAGCAGATTGGAAATGAGGTTTGGAAATTATCTCTACAGTCCCATTCAGCAGTGAGCCCTCAGTAGACTGGAGATAATTTAGATGTTAATCTTTTGGGGACAGAAACTGTCTCTTTCACAGTGTGTGTCTACAATTCACAGCACATATGAATCAGAATCATGACTGGGCAGCATTAGTAGTAGTACAAGCAGCAACAATAATGTTGTTTAGCTGTCCATTTAATCCTGTGATAGTTAACTAAAGTTCAGGATCTCTTGATATTTTCAGTTAGATGGAAAAATGGATAGCAGAGCATTTTAGCCAGTCTTATTTACTTACAGAAAAACACACAAGTTTTGTTTCCTGGAAATGGGAAGGTTCAAACAGGAAACTACATTTTGCTCTAAAGTTTTGTTCCAGTGATTCTTTTGTGTGTTTTCTTGGGCTCTTTTTTTTTTTTTTTCTGCTTTTCTACTGTTTCACAGAGACTTGTGCAAGCCCAGCTCTTAGCTGTGATGCTTGGGGGGTTGCCTGGGTCCCTGGGAGGTCTCATTACTGACTTAGTTTTCAGGAGAGGCCCTAGTTAATGTTTCTGTAAAGATCCCCTTTCTAAAAAACTGTGCCCTGACCTCATATTTTAGCTCTCTCAGCTTTATAGGAAAGAGACTCCAGCTTCTGTTTCTCAGATATATGCTATTAGATTCTGTTCTGTTGGAGTCTGAACAGATTGTTTTATTTGTGCCAAGTCTGTGGAGTTAGTGCACATTCAGCTTGAAAGATTCCACAGTGATTTGCTTGCCCCAACACCATCTAGGTTTAGCACTGAAACAAACTACAGATTTATGTAACAACATTGAAGGTACAAACCTGAAAAGACAAGTTTAGAAACAGAATAAATTAACATACTTAGTAGCTGGATATCTCTCAAGTTGCTTAACCTCTTGTCGCAGTTTGAGCTCAGAGGGCAACTGAGCACCATGCAGCCACTCACTCTCCCCTTCCCCCCCAGCATTGGGAAGGAGGAAATAAAGTGAAAGGCTCAGGAATCGAGATAAGGACAGGGAGGGATGTCTAGCCATTACAGTTACGGGCAAAACCCAAACTTGTTAGGGGAAGAAAAAAAGAACATAACTTTAATACAGACACTAACAACAACACCACTTAACACATAGAGTAAGACCTTGAGAAGCATTACCACATCTTGAAAACACCTTCCCCCGTACCTCCCTTCTTTCTGGGCTCAGCTTTGCTCTCGATATCTCTACCTCCTACCCCCCAGTGGCGCAGGGAACAGGGAATGGGCGGTGCAGTCAGTCCTGCTGCTTCTTTCCAACTTCTGGCATTCTTCCCCTGCTCCAGCACGGTTCCCCTCTCACAGGAGACAGTCCTCAACAAACTTTCGCTGACATGAATTCCTCCCACAGGCCGCAGCATTTCTCAAGCTGCTCTGGCATGGGTCACCCCCATGTGTTGCAGTCCTCTCAGTGCCGAACTACAACAGCAGGGGCTTCTCCTTCCCACAGAGTCCCAGCCTCCTTTGGGGGCAGTCATAGTCCCTGCTCCAGTGTGGGGTCCTGCATGGGCTGCAGGTTGACATCTGCTCCACCATAGATCCCCATGGGTGGCAGGGGGGCGGCCCTGCCGTCTCACCACCGGATACAGGGGAGTCTCTGCTCCAGCGACGCACCTCCTGCCCTTCTCCTTTCTTCCACTGACCTTGGTGTTCACACAGATGTTCTTCTCACAATTTCTCCTCACAACTCCCTCTCCTCCTCCCAGGTTCCCCTTCTTAAATATGTTATCGCAGAGGCACAGCTAATTGGTCCAGCCTTGGTGCAAAGGCGGGTCTGACTTGGAGTTGGGGGAGCTTCGAGAAGCTTCTCACAGAAGGCCACTGCTGTAGCCCCCTCCTCTGCTATGAAAAACCCCCACTCAAACCAGGACATCTCTTGTCTAAATCCACAGACTTACTTCTACACTTTAAACCAGTGTTTGTAACAAAACACCTTCTTAACATTGCACTCTGCTCTGAATAATCTTTCCAAGCATTTCTTAGGTAGGCTCCTTTGGAGATAGGTTTTGGGATACAAATGCAATTGTCTTTAATTGTTCTTTGGGAAGCCATGTGCTCGGGTTTTGGGCTTTCTGTCAGTCCCACTGGGCTAACTTCTCACAAACCATATAAAGACTTCTGTTTATACTTAGATGTAGGTAATATATGCATAAGTGGTCACTTGATATTTTCATATGTTCTGACTCTCAAAATCTTTGGAACAGCACTGGCACATGCCATATTATTAACATAATTGGCTGGCCTAGTTAGTGATGTGTTGTCTGGTCAGGGTATGAAGAGGAACTGCCTGTTCATGTCACATAAACAGATGTTGTGTTTTCTATATTATGTTTCATGTCAGATAATGGCTTCTTGTGATTGTCTGAATTATGATACCCTAATCTGCCACTACGACTAATACTGTTCTTCTTCCTCCTTTATATATATAATACAGTTCTAACTAAATTAAGTAGGTAAGGTGTCAAAAGCTATTACGCTTTCACATCTGTACCCAGGTTGGTGAAGGAGAGTTCACACAGACCAGCTCTTGCTGAGCCTTTACTTAGTGTTGTGCTCCATGCTTTTCTTCCTCTGTCAAAAATCCAAAAAACAAGAGTAGAGCATTTCTTTAAAGAAATAGTTAAGTTTCATCTGCCTCACCCTGCCAGCAAAACACTCCCATATTTTAATAGTTGGAGTGGTGCTTTACATGTGTCAAAATTCTCCTTGAAAAATACCTAGGATATAGTGTAGTTGCTTTGGACTTTGACAAAATAACTGATATCATTATGTATATTGATTATGTCTCAGGCGGATCTTTAATGGGAACAAAGAGGTCTATGAAAGGCTTCTCCTTTGGTCAAACTGTTGGACCTATGTATTATTAACAGGAAGATACATAAATCTCTTTGGCCTTCTGGCTTATGCATACACTTTCATTGACTTGTTTAGAAATTAAATACATTGATTTTTATACTCGGCATATTTTGGGTATTGACAAATGTTTAATTTTCATACATACAGATGTTTGAGTCTTAGTGCCTTTTTGCTTGGAGCGAGATGGAACCTATCCAAGATACGACTAGTCCTGTGGAGCCTTGGCACCTGACTGCTCTTATATTGTCAAAAACTTCAGTAGCTCAAGGTCCTTTGAGAGCATATACTGCTGGATTTTCTGACTTCCTGGCGGTCTGTTTTCTTTGTGTGGTCTGTGCCTAAAGAAAATGTTACTTTTTCTTCACCAGGGATGGAAACATGCAGGTTCTTACTGTCAGTTGTAGTTGTGTGATTTTCTGATATTTAGTTGTGGGATGAGATGGTGGACTTTTATAGATGGGAAACTTTCCTATGGTGCAGCATTCCTTAGTTACTGAATAGGACCAATGTGGATGCCAATAGCTCTTGAGAGTGTTTATATCAATGAGCTCTGAAAATGTTCAGTTCAGTGCAGGTCAGACTACCAGACTGTCTTTTTCATAACTCAGGAAGGATTTGGGATTTTAAAACATGTGACTCCTTCACATTTGCTTTTCTTCTCTTTTAGCCATACCAAATATGTATCAGGAGTTCTCAAGAGGGTACCCAGTGTGTTCAGGTCTCACTGAAACTGAACAGATGCTTTTCAGCTTTGTTGAAGTTAGGTTCCTAGGAAATTCATTAGCATTTTACATGAAAATCCCTTGCCTTTAGAGTTTTACCCAGGTCACAATGGCAAACAATGGGGAATGTAGTCTTTATTTTACATGATTTATTTCCTTGTTTATTTAAAGCTATATTTTCCTTTTCAGGTTTTCTATGCATTGATGGCTACCGTCCTGTGAGCTTCCCCCATTGTGGATTGCCAGTAGACTGTATGTGAGATGGTTATGAGAAAATGTGGTGTGAGAGCTTAATGCTGGGTGGCAGACCTTTGGAAACTCTACATCGCAGAGATTTTTAACTGCCCAGCATGGGATGCCTGTTGAATGCTAAAAGGAACTTAGTAGCTTGTACATCTATTTCCTTATTTCTCCACAACATGATCTCAAATGTTCTTCAGGTATGTATGGCAGTACAGGTCAGGCTCAAAGGGACTGATCATTGTTGAGAGAAGTAAATCATGAGATAGTCAATTTTCTGGAGAAAGTGGCAGTGTTCTGGCAATGGGGAATACTTTAAAGCTGTGAAAACTTGTTCTGAAGTGACAGAATCAATGTCCATGACATAGGTTTGAATGCTTTCCTATTAAGCCGTCAGACCTGTTGCTGGAGCACCAAGGGATCATCTTAGCTAATCACTGACATTACCCGTGACAGGAGTCTGTGAGGCCATAAATAACTTACCCAAAGCTATTTATGTGGGAAATGTTGTCAGATGGAGTTGTTCTTTTAATGGTTTATGCAGATTCAAAGTACTCCTTACCAGAGCACCAGAAATTCAGGCAGAGCAGGAGCAGTCTGGGAAACCGTTCTCACTGTTGAGACAAGTGTTAGCCCCTTTGCCAGATGCTATTCTCAGTAACATGGTAAAAAACAGAAGGAACTGGTGAGAACAGACAGGACTTCTGCTGTATGGTTTAAAAATACCATAATGTGCTAAATGGTGTCTGAATGTTGTCTGACCTGCAGTACAAACCAAAAGCAATGCTACCTTTCCAGCTCATCATGATGAATATACATTGCAGTTCATCTGCACGAATGTATCAGGTCCAGTGTTTACTGACATTATTTGATTTACTGTACCTGTCCAAATCTCCACCGCATATGCATTATGAGATCTGCACTGTACATGTACATATAGAAAGCACATTTCACTTCCCAACTTGTGCCTGAAGGCCTGATGGGATGCTTGGGCAATGAAATGAGGGACACATGGGCTACCTCATGTAACTAAACCAGGGTCAGAAGGATGATCTGGGAAATTACAGGCCTGTCACCCTGACTTTGGTGCCTGGGAAACTGATGGAGCAGCTCATCCTGAGTACCATCATACAACACATGTGGGACAACCAGATGATCAGGCCCACTCAGCATGGGTTTATGAAAGGCAGGTCCTGCTTGACAAACCTGATCTCCTTCTACAACAGGGCGACCTGCTTATTGGATGAGGGAAAGGCTGTGGATGTTGTCTACCTTGACTTTAGTAAGGCCTTTGACACTGTTTCCCACAGCATTCTCCTGGCAAAACTAGCTGCTCGAGGCTTGGATGGGCACACGCTTCACTGGGTAAAAAACTGACTGGATGACCAGGCCCAAGGAGTTGTGGTGAACGGAGTTAAATCCAGTTGGCGGCCAGTAATGAGTGGTGTCCCCCAGGGCTTGGTTTTGGGGCCACTCCTGTTTAACATCTTTATTGATGGTCTAGATGAGGTGATTGAGTGCACCCTCAGTAAGTTTGCAGATGACACTAAGTTGGATGAGGGTGTTCATCTGCTCGAGGGTAGGGAGGGTCTGCAGAGAGACCTGGACAGGCTGGAGCGATGGGCTAAGGCCAACTGTAGGAGTTTCAACAAGGCCAAATGCCGGGTGCTGCACTTGGGCCACAACAACCCCCAGCAGCGCTACAGGCTTGGGGAGGAGTGGCTGGAGAGCTGCCAGTCAGAGAGGGACCTGGAGGTGTTGATTGACAGCCGGCTGAACATGAGCCAGCAGTGTGCCCAGGTGGCCAAGAAGGCCAATGGTATCTTGGCTTGCATCAGAAATAGCATGGCCAGCAGGGACAGGGAAGTGATCTCACCCCTGTACTCGGCACTGGTGAGGCTGCACCTCGATTCCTGTGTTCAGTTTTGGGCCCCTCACTACAAAAAGGACATTGAACTACTCAAGCTTGTCCAAAGAAGGGCAACGAAGTTGGTGAAGGGTCTGGAGCACATGTCGTACGAGGAGTGGCTGAGGGAACTGGGGTTGTTTAGTCTGGAGAAGAGGAGGCTGAGGGGAGACCTCATCACCCTCTACAACTACCTGAAAGGAGGTTGCAGTGAACTGGGGATGGGTCTCTTAAATGAAGTAACAAGCGATAGGACAAGAGGTAATGGCCTCAAGTTGCACCAGGGAAGGTTTGGACTAGATATTAGGAAGTATTTCTTTCCAGAATGGGTTGTTAGGCATTGGAATGGGCTGCCCAGGGCGGTGGTGGAGTCCCCATCCCTGGCGGTGTTTCAGAGCCGGGTTGACATAGCGCTTAAGGATATGGTGTAGTTGAGAACAGTCAGTGTTAGGTTAATGGTTGGACTAGATGATCTTCAAGGTCTTTTCCAACCTAGATGATTCTGTGATTCTGTAAACCAATGCATAAAATCTGCCAGACTCTTCTCTGAAAGGTGGGGAGAAGGTGCAGGCTAGATGAATTGTTCTGGTGGTTGTAGTTTGCTGACATGCAGTATCTTTCTGGAGAGCTCCATGGAGCTTCACCTGTCATGGAGAATGACGGCCTGGTAGACTACCAGATGGATGCAAGAACATGTTATGGAAAATACACACATGCTAATCTGTCTTCATATTAAATGTGCAAACTTTAAAAAAAAAATAATCTATCATCTTACTCCCACAGAAACAGGATTTTGTAAAAATGTTTTAAATTTATATGACTTACAACATATATTGTTACACAGATAGAAAAAAGGAAAAAGAGGTTGCATACTATTTAACTAAAACAAGTTAAAATGACTCTAGGAATAACATTGGATAGATTCCCAGTTGGGTTATATTATTTAATTCTATTGATTTCAGTGGAATTATTCCATTATAAACTGAGTGAATAATTCACTAAGATTTAATCAGTACACTAAAATGAACACATAAAGAAATTTTCAGTTATGTTCAACCTTTTGCTGTAGTCATCCATAAGCCTTTGTGGAATTAAGAAGGTAGGGCCAGGTAAGAATCTTTCCTTTGACATCATTAAAGCTACATCTATGCAGCGCAGAATTTGGTCCATGTATTTACTCCACATTTAAAACTAGATCTGGGTCATGCAAACCTGATTATTGTCTTATTTACAGAGATTTTGCAATAGATTCCTGAAGTGTTAGCATCCTATCTTTATCAAGTCACATTTAAAAAAACATAAAAACCACAATAATAATTTATATTTATATCCAATCAGTATAATTGTAATTAAAGTAATAAAACAATTATAATAATACACTTTTTACTATTAGTAATTATAGTCAGTATTTTTATTCGATGAATGCCTTAAATATTTAATTAAAAGTTTCCTACCATTCATGAAGTTTTTGGTCCTTCTTTTTCTTCAAACACAAGAACACTGTCAAAATCTAGTATTGACAAAAATATATTCAGTGCCTTTATTCTCACTACTTCCAAATTCACGTAATCATCTATAAGCTAGATATTTCTATCTCTCTGGTAAACTTTGGACTTCTTGCATTCTACCCTGAAGGTATAAATACAGTTTCCATTCAAACTTTCTGCTCAGTTTTATGAAAATTTCTTAATCCATGGTAAAATCTTACTCTGAAGAGTCTAATTTTAACTGGTGTGCAACACTCCGATGCCTTCTTCTGTGATTGGTTTTGTGGAGTTTGTATCTTGTTCAGAAAAAACATTCTTCCACTGGCTTCTCATGGTTAATTTATGGCCCACTCTGTGTCCTGAACAACATATGTGATTCAGCATTAGGTGTTTTTGTGCTTTGGATAGTCATTGGTTTTCAGCTGTAAACTTTTGAAGGAAATCAACAGGATCACTAGCTATAGGATGTGAAGTTTGGCTTTTGCTAACTGACTTTGTTCTATCTATCTGCTGTATTTGCACTTGAATTTCTTGCAGTAAATTTAATTGTCTATTAAAATCATTGATAGTAAATATACAAACAAATCATATTTTTAACAGTGATGTTTTTCAAAGTATTGTAGTGTAAATGCTGCAGAAACTGTCAAGAGAAGCAAAAGTCAATGACTTGGCAAACTGCTTGCAGCAAACTGAGGGCATGTACAACTTACTGCTGTGTTCAAACTGAAGGGCAAACTGGTTGGCTCCCAGTCCCTAATATTTATGAAAGAAATATGTATTTAGGTGTTCCAACATTTAAGCTGCAATGTACTTTTAAACTAATACATCAGTGTATAATTTATAACGGATGTGTTTAAGTAATAATTGATGCTGGAGCAATACCACCTTACAATGCAACCTTAAAAACCATGACTGATGAAATGTTAAGCTCAGTTCTGGACAGTGTTTAACACCGCCACACAACAGAGTATCAGTGGAGCCATGCAGAGTGTACATTCTTAATATGCTAGATCTGTATATCAGTCTCAAAATGTTAAAACAAAGAGAAAGTCAGAGGAATTTACACATAGCTTTCCTTTCAGCCTAGTGGGAAAAAATTCCAGTCTTTTTTTGTGATTTATATGATCATCGATTTATTATTTTCAGGTACCGATTGGACTTTGATGTAGTTTTTATAAGCTTAGAGAAATTATCCTATTGCCTTTAATTTCCTTGTCCAAATACACGGGTTTTGTGCCAGCTTCTCCTTGTAATGCCATTGAGATACTTTTTTCCTCTACTTTTTGACTTGTGTTTGCAAGGCAAATGTCCTGTGTTGCCCTTCTCACTTGAACAAGCCATGCCAACAGCTTTTTTTTTCCGATTGCTTTCACAAACTAATGGGACACAATTATTGCAGAAATATTATTAGAAATATTCTTTTAGAGTTGCTAGTCCTGTACAGTGTATGCTATTCATATATTTATTTGGAGGCATTTGAATGTAAAGGCCTGAATGTGTCATTCGATCCATACCACTAAAGTCCATGTTTCACATATGTTTAGGCCTATGGCATAATCAATTATTCTGAGTTTTACCACTGATACACTTGAGATATTCTTGTCTTATCAGGTTCTGTTGAATTTTGCAAGTGCTGCTATCACAAAAGTAATTCTACTTTTGATTTCTGCTTCAGACTTTCTCTCCTTTGTGATGGTAATTTTGAGATACCTGAATGAATCCACTCATTCAAGTTTCTCAACTTTGATGTAAATTTCTTGTTTTGTGTGAGAATTTTCCATTGTCCTCTATCTGTTTTTTTCCTCCTGTTTGATCACCAGACCATGGGTAGTAGCTTTGTTGTTAGATCTGCAAGCTATGGTCTTTTTTCTTCCAATCAGGTTGATACAATCTACAAAGTAAAGATTATAGATCTTTTACCACTAGCTGGTAACTTTGTCCTACCAGAATTTTCAAGCACTTTGGACTTACTATGTTCAAGTAAAATAAGAACAGAGATGCTGCCAGGACATATCTGTCTTTCAGTCAATTCTTGTACAGAATCACTTGCTTAATGTGTACCCTGTGAAGATTATACTTTTCAAATTGCTTTTAAAGCTTTTAATTCAAGTTCTAACACAACCTGAACTTACAGTCTTTAGGAGGGAAACCTGAATTTGCCTGGGAGGTTGGAGAAACTGTCTTTTTACCTTTTCTTAGTATTGAAGGAATGCCACATTACATAGAATTTTCTAAATTTACCTTTGCTATTCATTTATTTTTGAGGCCTAAAGTATTTAATGAAACTATTATGCTTAGTACAAAGAACTAAGTGACTCAGGATGTGCTGTGTGTCAATGTTCCCTTGTGACCTGAATTGCTGTTTGGTGGAATCTATATTCTTATATAATATATGGAGGAGCTTCTGAGATCCACATCTGCTCTGGGAGCAGGACAATACTCTAATGAGCAGGTTATACAAACGTTTGCAGCCTATTCTGTGCCAAGGAACATATTGGTAATAAACCTACTTCACTAATCAAAGTTTTTACAGAAGGGAAACAGAGTTGTCACCTTAAAATATTCCATAGTTCTCTGGTTAGGGCAAACTTGTGATGGTAGGCAAGGGATGTGATTTCTAATGACCCGAGACAAAAATTGGTTTAAATCTGGATCTCCCAAATCCTGAAAGACTACTCTAACTTGGTGATATTTATTGAGTAAATAAAGGAGGCAAGGAAAGGGGGTGGTGATGTTGTGGTTTTTGGTTTTTTTTTTTTCTTTCTTGCAAAGACTGACCTGAATTCATCTCATAATCTCAGGAGATGGTTCACAACTGTGGTTCTTGCAAAGTGATGGACATCTAGCTTTATCCAGATGCTGAGTGTATAAAAAGTTTGTAAACATGCTACATAGTGGAGTTCAAGCAGAGCTGGTACACAGAGTGATTCAGAGATATTTGAATGTTCAAAGTGAGATATCTTCTTTAATATAGGACTGCAATCAAACTAATAAGCCTTGACTGTCAGTCAGCTATCCTGCTTAGTGAGGTGTACACACACCTACACTGCCTACTAACGTGGCCTAAAATATGTGCCTTAGCCTAGTTTTCTTCACACTTATAATTCTGAGTCTGGGCTTGAGTGTCCTATTGCCCAGATCCTTTTATTTGCCATGTCCTTTAAGGACTGTACAGCAAGGCAAATTCTGTCCCGGCTTTGGAGATGATGTAAATATACTTGAATCGATTAGTTTAATACTAGTCCAAAAAATCCCATTGTCAGTTTGATATAGGCTTACTTCAAATTTCCTCAGATTTTATGCAGCTGCTACCCAGATTAAACATTAGACAACAGTTTTTCTCAGTATCAGTCATGCTTAGCTCCTACTTCACAAGTTGTCATATTCCTGACCATGCAGTGAAAAACCCACAGCTTTTAAAATTATTTATTATTAGTGAATAGCTGAGAATGCATGTACCTGTGGCTTGAAAAATAAAAGAATTGAGAATTATCAATTTATTTGGCTGTCAAAACTCAGCAGGGAGTTGTTAGTAATCATTAAAAAATCAGTGTACTGAAGTTCAGTGCAGTCCTTCAAATCCCACTCCAAATTCTTACATCAGTTGTCTTTTTCTAAAATTTGCTTACTGCTTATCAGTCTTACTGCATGTTTAACAATCACTGATTTGTTGAATTTAGTCAGTGATCTGTTAGTTGACGTACCTGGAGCAGATGATGGGAAAAACAGAAAGGATGGGATTTATCAGGGGTGGTGTTTATGCGCTGGACTCCATTCATAGTCAGTGGAGATGTAGTCAGTACAGTGCATAGAGACTAAAGTGCAATTTGTCTCATCCTAAAGCAGCTAAGAGAAGTGAAATGAATCAGACCTTGAAAGTGCCCATTACTCTCCACTAACTTGAAAGGGAGCCAAGGGGGACTAGCTTCCATATAAGCAGTCAGACATTAAACATTAGATGATTTG
Source organism: Strix aluco (assembly GCF_031877795.1). Lineage (NCBI taxonomy): Eukaryota > Metazoa > Chordata > Aves > Strigiformes > Strigidae > Strix > Strix aluco. The sequence goes on along the minus strand of NC_133931.1, from coordinate 133,498,983 downwards.
AGCCCCGTCCCATGCAAGTAGCAGCATTTAACAGGTTTGTAAAAATACCTGTGAATTTGTTACAGAAGTGCCTATTCTGTTTGAGGGCTGGGTGCCCAGGTTTGTAATCCCAGTTTGGACAGAAAGCGTTTATTCCAGCAAGCTTTGTAACACATATGTAATGTAAACTGCTCAGCTTTGGGCACACAATTATATTCCTTTCAATTCTAGATCCAGATGGTCAGCACCAGTTTGGGGAGAAGAGGTAAAGAAGGGGACAAGGTAGAAAATAAAAGGATTATTCCATGTAGTTAAACATCTGAGTTGTAGCTATTTCAGAAACACCTTATAATTAAGCTTGCTTAACTAACGTTGCTTAACGTTATGGCTGCTCTGAATCTAGTGTCAGAATCTTAGGTATCTGCTGCTTCTCTTGCCATGCAAAGGGGTTTAAAGTTATAAAATTAGAATGTGACTACATTCCTAAAACTTGAGTTTAGTTTAATACTGAACCTTGTGTATTTACTTCAAGTTCCTCATGTCAGACTTTAAAACTTATTAAACATGGACGGAAAACATTTTCCTCACTTCGTAAGCAGAAAAGGAAAGAAAAGAAAGAAAGATTAATGTAGATATTTAATTTATATTAAACCCTTTGGCCTTGTGGTGGTCTTCTGTAATCTGAAATTTATGTCCTTTTCCTCACCATATTAAATAAGAGAGAGAAAGGGATAAAAAACCCAAGCCCCTTGATTTCATGAAGCAAGGTAATAATGACAGGAAATGGGGATTTTTGTTTGTTCTTTGGTGTGAATTGGCTCAGGCATTATGATGAAGTTAAAATGCAGAGGTTAATTGAAAAATGCGATAAACAAAGCCCCTTGAAGGTCTCAGAATAATTTTGCCTGGCAGCACTGACAGCCTACTACCATCGGGCACTAAACCTACTCCAAACTGCTGGAGATAAAAAAAAAAAAAAAAAAAAAAAGAAAAGAAAAGAAAAAGAAGAAAAGAAAAACCCCTAAAGTTAATTGTCTTTCTGTTCCTTCCACCTCATTTCAGCCCAATTATAACTGGGAAAAGTCATTCTGTCTAATTTGCATTAATGCACCTCTATGGAAATATAGCTTAGAGAGTGAATTTGATCTTTCTTTTCTCCCCAGTTTATTATGGACATATTTAAAATAAAAAGAAACCCAGCAGAGCAAATTGCTATGGAAAACTCACAGATAAAGATCTTGATTTTTTCTTCAGTTGTTTTGATGCCAGATAAATTCTAAAGTTTTAATGTTAGACAGGAGTATTTATTCAGTAGATATTCTTTAATCACAAGACAGCAAATGTTGAAATACCTGCTGGAACTCCATCATGTCTGGCTAACCCCCTGTTATTATTAAGGAAGAAAATGTCCTGTGGGTTGTGATAAACTTAGCTCTTTGCCTGCACTTCTATGTTTTTCATAATAACCTTCAGAAAAGCTTCATAAATCCTCACTTATGCTGTGTTTTGAAAATAAGTCCAATGCATGATCCTATTGTGTCTACAATTTAATGGTGTAAAAAGACTCAAGAGTGTCTGTCACATTCATATGCAGTACCATGTTTCCCCTCAGCATTTCAATTCACATTTTAATAAACACATTAAGGGGGCTCACTTGTTGTTGGACCCATGTTACATCTAATTTCTTATTGAGATGGTGAAGAAAAACAGTGTGTTTTGCTCTAAATTGTCAGTCAGTATATGAGCTCAGTCTGCCTCTTCTCAGTGCCATTTATATTAATAGGTATGATTATCCATGCAGGCCTTATTTTCAATGTACTGTGTTTATAGTCCCCATTTGTACATCTTGCTGGAGCTAACGTGTTCATAACGATGTGGAACAGCTGGCCACAAACTGTTGTTTCTCATTAAAAAGACATGTTTCCAGAGCTTTTGGGAATTCTTTATACTAAACAATACATACTGTTGACATTTTGCCCTTTTCATTTTCCTTTAGCTCTTCACTGCAGTAGGATATCTAGGGTTCAGGATTCTAAAAGAAGACCTGAAGGGCTTTTGAGGTAGAGAACCAAGCAGAAATCCACTTTGGGTCATTAAAGATCCCAGGGTACTCTTTGCAGGAAAAGTGTGGGAGTTATTATTGTCCTGGACAGATTCCAGCTTGTATAGCTGCACTGTAGGCTATTTAATCATGTATTTTCAACAAGGTAATCTCCCCTTGAAAGGCTGTTGTACTATGCTATTGAACCTATAATGGCCACTGTATTCTGTTCCAAGAATGACTTCACCCCAGAGGTGGATGGAGTGGTTCCTTCACAATAATTTCAACTAGGACAAGATAAATAACAAATACTGTACTAATTACACCAGAAGCTTGGTTTCCATTTATATTGCTCAGCAGTTATGAGAGGTCCACCTGAAGAATCATTGCTCTTGGTTTGGTTTTATTGGTTCAAAGATTTTACACTGCAATGTAATATTCTTTATGCTCATCTACTTTGTCTAAAATTGACTGCTTTTAGTATTTTCTCACAAGAGGCAAATCTAAACTTGAAAGCGTGTTCTGTGATTTGAAGGGGTAAAAACATCATAGCACTAATAGGAAGAAGGGTTTGTGAAGTTTCCATTCAGCAGCTGGTTGGAATCAATGGCCAATTAGCAGAGCTTATTGTGCTGTACTGAAAGACTAACTGAAGTCTGCTAAAAATTCAGAACTCTGCAGCCAGTTTCTCCTGTGTTGTGAACAGTGTGACTGCTGTAAATTTAGATGGTGATTGTTTAATATTGATTTATTTAATGGGAATGGGAAGAAACAATCCAATGTATACAGAACTATACTATTCTAATTTAGGAGTGAGGACTTTAATTTTAACCTAAAAACGGGAAAGAAAGGAAAACAATACTTTAACATAAAGTCCAAAACATGGTAATGGTGAAATCCAACGTGTTGTGATGAAATCCATAATGTGTTTTTCCTTTCTTCCATACTTACACACAGAGGAAAGTTGTCTCAGGCTTTCCTCAAGCTTGTGACCATTTGTGTGATTATAAGTCTCTGAAAGGAACTAAGGTTCTATGTGGAGAGTCAATGGTCATGTAGCACTGGGATTCACCATATAGAAATACATACTTCTGTAACTAAGTTGTAGTGAAAGTGTTTTGTAGTAGTATTTTGTATAGGAAGATACATATTTCCCAAGTACAAATTTTAGAGATTGAATAAACAAAAGATATGCTTGAAATATATTTCCAGCTGTATTAAACTAGACATTTTGCGTAAATAGTAGTTATGCATGGGCTCAAACCATGCACCGTGCTGGGTGTATTTTAAAACAGGTAAAGTTTAATCAGCATACATGTACAAAAGAGAGAACATTTCCATATGAATGCATAACTTATGCAGGACTTGGTCACAGTGCCTGTGGACTGAAGTCACTGCCTGATGCAAGTATTATGAATGGCAGCATCTTCCCCAAAGAAAAAACATAGACATGAAAGAGAAAGCAAAAAAAGGGGTAGGAAAATCCTACTTGCAGCTTATGCTGTTCACAGCTGCAAGAACTTCAGATTTAGCCAGAATTCTTCCTGATATTCCCTCTGTAATCATCACTTTGTTTCAGACTCTCCAGTCAGGGCTATGACTTACACCCGTTGAAATATGCAAAAGCATAATCTAGTTTATTACCATCTTCTAATCCAATATAAGAATGTATTCAACTGTCTGCCTAAATAATGTGAGATATATATATTTCCATGCAATTAAATATACAAGGTTTTTGTATTGTGTTTAAGGAGGAGTAAGATTTAGCAAGTAACAAAAAATTCCATGAGGATTTGTGCTCTTATTATGTGGGTGGTTTTTGTAGTCATCTCATTTTGCTTTCATTTTGCTTTCAATTGGAATTTGGTCAACCCTAAAGTTCAGAGCTATGGCATTATTTTTGTTATTTTGCTGAAAAAAACCCCGACAGATATTTGGGTTGACATGCCATCATCTGAATAAATCTATAGAATGCCATCAATAGAACACGCTTGAGATATATGAAGGAAAGTTTATGAATTTTCTTTCTGAGAAACAGTGTCTGATATTTTCTGATTTCAGAGAGATTTATTTTCCATAGTGATAACAGAGCAGGATTAAAAGAGCAATGGACACATATAGAGCCTGTCAGAGCCAGTTTTAGTCCCTTCCTTTCATGGGATCCAGGAGCTTATACCTGGAGGTTTTCTATCATTGTGCCTGGAGATCTTTGATGGGAAGGATCTTTGGTGTGCCTTCCTGGAAGAGATGGGTTGAAGGTCCTGGACATTAGCATAACTCTCATCACTTTACTTTGGCCCCTCACCCTGTGTACTTTGCAATCAGAGGTGGTTGTGCCATGCCAAAGCACGACTTGTAATTCTTGTGCCATTCCCTTTGCAACACATGTAGTTGAGGAGCATGCTGATTCTTTAGCCATGAGGTAGTCTCATATCCAGTGGCAAGAAAATATGTCAGTGCTATTGTAGTTGATGTAATCAGCTGTCAGAGAATTTAGAACTAAAAATGGGTCTTGAAGAAACCCTACATTTGATGTGTTCCTTCTTTCCCCTGTATTGCCTCCCTGCCCTCATCTGAGATTCAAATCTGGAGTCAGGGCCATTTCTGTTCAGAAAACTGAATCTGTGGCTTGATCTGTAAGAAGTTATTCAGTTTGTATTTACAAAAGGCTATGAATTGTAAAAAAGAATATTGAGCACCAGGGCTTTCTTACATGATCTTTGTAGTTTGTGTGGGGTTGGCCACAACAAGCAGCCAAACAAACACCCGCACAGCTACTCATTTCTTCCCCTCCAGTCAGGACAGGGGAGAAAAAGGAACAGTAAGGACAGAGCAGTAGATGTGTTCCATGTTGGCAGAGGTACACCTGAGAAAGGACTATGGTCTTTGGATAACCCATGCAGAAGCAGCTGCTTCCCTGAAGGGACTGTGGCTTATGGACAGCCCATGCCAGACCAACAGAGCAGAGGAAACTAGGATGAAGGAAGGAGCAGTGGAAGAAAAGTGTGAGAAACAAGGAGAGGCTGAAACCACTACACCCTCACCCCAATCTCCTGCACCACTTGTTACTTCACTAAAAGGACTGAGTGTAGCCTGCGGCAGTAACATAGAGGAGATGAGGAAGTGGGGAAGAGAGGAGGTGTCTGTAGTAAAGCTGAGCCTGGGAAAGGGGGAGGAAAGGTGTTTTCCCCAAGTGTTTATATGTTTGTTGTCTTTGTTTCCCATTACCCAAATCAGTAATTAAATATTTTAAATTGAGAAATTCTCCAAGCCTGTTTTGCCTGTGACAGTACTTGCTGAGTGATTTCCCTGTCTTTTTTTCAAGAGTTTTCTCTCTTGTTATTCTTATTTTCATATCTGCCCCTCTGGGGAGGGGGAGGGCGTGAGTGGTTGTGTGGGTGCTTGGCTGCTGGCTGGGACCAACTCACCACAGCAGTTCCAGAATCCAAAAGTGAATTATGGCTTTCTATATTCTGTTGTAGTTGTATGTGTTACAGACAGTATGGCAAATCTTTTGTTTTTCTTTTTCATTTGTTTGAAGTAACCAGGAAGGTTCATTTTTGTCATTAAAGCATTGCAAGTTCTATATACATATTTGGATCTTAATACACTGCAGCTATACAGCAAAGGGAGGCATTTTTTGAGGTAGACTAATTCAGCTACGTTAGTTCTGTTGCCAAGAGAGGACTGTAGTCATTCAGGAGACATAAGATTTAGGTCTAAAACTCTAAAATCTACCATATCACAGAATCCTGAAATAGAATTCAGCTCCTAAAATATGCATATATTATGTATTATACTTACTTTTGGAATCTTGACTATATTTTTTGCCTGTGTTGCCTTCTGTTGCAGATGATTTATTTGCAGATTCAGTAACCCAGAACACCCAACTCTGCTATTTTTCTCTGTAGACTAAAGAGTTTTGCCCTTTTTATACAAATCTGCAGGGAATCTTAAGAAACACTGAGCCTTTTTTCTGTGTGTATTGTTTTTAATAATGACAAACTGAAGGCTCAGGGAAAGGAGAATTTTATGGAATCAGAATGTGATTTGCATATCTTATAGGAAGTAGCTCTGCATTAAAATGTTTCAGTCATCTTTGTTTCCCTGACTTCTCTTGTAATTTGGATTATCTGAATACAGATGGCTCAGACTTGCTCACAAGAATTCTAAACAATTCCACAAGATCATAGAAAAGCTTTTTTCTGTATTTAACTTCTTTAAATGTCTCTATTTTTTCTATTTCTTATATTGTCCTTTTCCTTATGTTCTTACCATTCAAATCCCCCCTCATGACAGTGTAGCATTGCTGACATATGATCATTAAATAGGAAGGCAAGCCAAGAAATCCTGCCCAAGAATCAATGAGTGTTAATACTATACACTCATTGTTAATTGCTATACATTCATTTTATACCCTTTTTGATCAACTTGCTTTCTGCCTTTCAGGCTGTTAACTCTTTAAAATACCAACAACTTCGGCATAGATATACAGTGACTGGAGACAGGCTCAATTTCCTCTGTAGCCTGGCCTCTAGTGCTAGCCAAGATAGAATCAACTGGTATGGAAATAACATGTGACCAACTTTGCACAGTAGTTGGCCCTGTATCTCAAGTGTTCAAATGTTTTTGGTGTTTTTCACCACTGTGAGCAGTAATGTGAAACAGTCATAATGATGTTATTTGTTATAGGCCAAGCTAACAGCAAGGCAAAATTGCCTCCCAGTGGGAGAGCATTTTGGTGGTGAGCATTCTGTGGCAAACCAGACATAATCAGTTACAAAAAAATAATGATGTTTTAGCAGTCTGTGATCCTATTTGCAAGACAAGCACTTTTAAAATATACAACGTTAGGAAAATAAGGAGAACACTAAGAAGATGAGTTCTCCTTTTAGTGTGTAACACAAAGAAGTTAGAGACGTGCTCACAATGAAACTGCAGATATGTACACAGAGGAAGAAATATGATGTACCATGGGCTTATATTTTTCTCATATTTGACTATTCCTCTTTTATCAATAATGCCTGGTCTTATACATTCTCTTAATTTTAAGCACGGGAGTCCCTTTGTCACTGTTAGAATTACTCCTGGACTCATTAAGCATGTACACTTGATTATGTAGTTGTGTAAGAATTGACATGAGGTAGCTGAGTCTTAAAAGGTTAATTTGGGGAAATAAAGCACTCACATCTGGTCTGACTGCATCATAATATATGCACCTTAAGAATGGATAGAGTACTGCCTGTATATCTCCATTTTAGTTTGTTGACTAATGAATGTTTCTATTCTACCATGAAGTAATCTATGTCAGAGAGATCTGAATTCTTGCTGGGGTACTGGGACATGTCAAGAAGATCTCGTATTAGTAAGTTGGTCAAAGTGGAGGAGAGGGTGTCAGGAATGAACAGAGGGCAGTTATGATAGCTATGCTAGGCAAACTCAGTCCAGGGATTGAGACAATTTCAGTTACCATCAGTCAGGATAACAGTCAGTTTGGCTATTTCAGCTAAAATGTCAGAATGATTTTTCCATCCAGGTCACTGTCCTCAGAAAGCTATCTAATTGAATTGACAAGTTTTCAACATGTATTTTGGCAATTACATCAAAGGTTTGGGATTATTTTATGAATTTCCAGTTGAAGTCCTATAAAAAGAAGAGCTAAAGAATGTTAATTCTCAGCTGTTCTATTTGGGCAAACTATTTGTAACTTGGGAGCTACATAAAACCTTTCGGTTGTTCATTACTTTGGCATTCAAACTCCTGTAATCACCTTTTACCACAAAACTTTTTGTGGTGATTCTAATTTGCTTGTGCAGTCACTTGAGATCTCAGTTATTCTTAAAACAAATACATTAATCAGCTTGGAAGATAAGAGGCATTATTGTCATGAGCAAGTCAAGTCATTAAATCAACATCAGGTTAGCAAGGAAGGTGTGATGTTTGTGATGACATTAAAGTGAGAAGGAAAATAATGATAATCTGAACAGTGTGCATAAACAATTCATATTATAGACACTGTACTTAGGAAACCAATACAAATGTAATGTAATCAGTGATAAAAATGAAAACAAAAGCAAATAATAAAAAGTCAGGTGTACTTCAACAGAAATAGAAAATGAATGCTGAAGCTGAGATGTGTGAAAAGTAAAACTCTAGTGCCCTATTCAGTACAGATTAATATTCTTTTCTTTCAACAGAGCTCTCTAGAACAACTAGATATTTTATGTAGTAGCTCTGTTGACAGATTTCCTCTTTACAAATTTCCACACAACGGAGAATTTGACAATTTTAAGGTGAAAGTGTGTAGATGAATGATTAGAATAGTGGCCCCAGGCAACAGATTTTTTGGGTTTTAATCTTTGTCTGCTACTGGTTTTCTTTTTTCTTGGGCAAATCACGACGGAATGTAATCCAGACCATCAAGGTATTGAATTTTTAAGCAGTACAAACTCTAAGGTCTTATTGATTTTAGTGAGCATTGGGTGCTCAAATGGGTGGGCCTGAGGATATCTAGTAAAACACACTTGATTGGAAAAGGCAGGTTGTTAGAATATTGCTGGAAACATTAAACATACATTGGATGGCAATGCTGGATAATTATCCTCCCCCTACCTTTATTCACTCAACTGTAAAATTTTTATGTGGAGTCAGAACTCTTGAATGGTGATTACAATGCTCAGATGTGTTCAGTCACTAGAGTGCAGCAATGATTTCAGCTGACTTCTAACATAACCTAGAAGAAAAAAATGGAAACTAATAGAATTACACTGGTGTGAAACAGTTCAGAAGATACAATTGCTTGGGTATTTTCTGACAGTGTTTCCCACAGTTTGAAATAGCAATTTATTGAAAATGATTGTTTGGGGGGTGGGGGTGGCATTTTTTGGTTTATTAACCTGACAGTTTCAAAGCAACTTTCACTTAGGAGGTATTCAGCCAAAATGTATTTTGTAGTCAAAACCCCAGATATGCTGAGCATAAATATTTAAATACTGTGATTAGATGTTGACAGCCTAAATTCCACTCCTCCTTTTGTTGTATTTGAAACAGGCAAAATTTGTAACTGGGTCTCACAGAATAAGTGATTGCCATAATCATTTACATATACACTCTGTTACTCATGTTGGAATTTTTCTTTTTTTGTACATAATAAATAGTGTAGTTCAGGTGTCTATTTTAACAAAATACAGTAACCATTGCATTGAGATTCTTGAGTATTTAATAGTGTACATAAAGTAGATAAGGGACAAGTTGTAAGGCATTCTGCAGAATAGTTTGGTCATTGGGCAACTTGGGTTCAACTCTGCTCTAATGTGTATGAAAAATTATATCCCAAATGAATGCCTTAACAACTATCAAAGCAATATGATCTTGTTTCCTGAAACTGTTCATGCATTATGGTTCATTTGACAAATATAATTACCCAAAATACATCAGAAGCTAGAGAAAGATTTAGCCCAAATGGTAAAATCATCATATTTACCTCTTTTTTTTTTTTTTAAGACTACCAGTAAAGAGATTACATTTTTCACTGCGACTTTGCTCAGTTTTTCTCACAAATAATTTAAGCTGTTGATTGTTTTTTGAAAGTCTGTCACTCTGATTACCTCTTTTCCATCTTTGACAGTTTGGAGGTCAAGAAAAAGTATGTCAAGGAGATCTAGTCTATAGCAGCATACCTGTACAGGTGAAATTTTCACCAGTGTAATTAGTAACATCATTGCAGTCTCCCAGTGTAGATGTTCTGTGCAGTTGTAATGTGGGACTTCAGTTGCTGACTTAATCTTAAGTGACATTGACATAATTACTCTATTGCAAATTCTCCTAGTGCAGACATGCCTTAAATTTGTCAAATCAGTCAACGGTTTCTGCAGGTTGAAAATATATCCTTGGGAAATGATGGCTTGAAAAAGGTAAAGCAATCATTTGCCAAGTCTTAATGGCTGTTCTGGTTATCCAGATCAAGGTGACAAAACAAATGTTTTAAGAACAGGCATTTACCTAAAGTTGAAGATAAAAGTAAATGTTCTGAAGCAATAATTTTGCAGTTAAGAACCAGCTCATTCTACAGTCTTTCATGCTAAGATGGAGTGCTGGCGTTTTTAAAAAAATGAAATCTGAATATTAGGTCCACAGTATTTGGAACTGAAGGACTTGTCATTTGAAGCAGATTTGATTGATCTGCCCAAAACAAATACACTTTTCTGACAAAGTGCTAATAAACCCCTTCTGGCAGTCACAGAGTGCTTCTTTCAAGATCCTACTGTTTGTTTTTTGAAGTGATGAAATTTACAGAGAACTGTTATAGGGTTCTAATTGAATTTCACAGAGGTAGCCCTGGTGTGACCCAAAATGGGGGAAAAAAAATCTTCAAAGCTAGTCTCTGTGGAACCAATGATTAAAAACACTCAATGGAAAAGAGAGGTCCAAGCTAGAAATAATCATGAGACTTAATGAAGATTTTTGAGATAAGTTAAGGTTGATAATGTTTACAAGATATAACGTGGATGAAAAGATTCACAACAGAAAAGTGTTTATTAGAACACCTTTTAAAAAACCTTGGAATATAATAAAAGCTGCCTTTAAGGTTTGCTATTAAATACTGGGTGAATTAGATAATTTTGCCACCTGCAGCTGTAATAGATCTTTCTGCTTAGCTCTTATTATAAGGTTTAGTTGACTTTGAAGAACTTTAACAATCATTGTCATAAGGCTTTTTATGAAGTTGGTGAGTAAAGAGCTACATAAATCCTATTTTCAAAAACTTTAAACAGACCTGAAGTGAGGTAACAAATTCTCCTGGTTGTGTCACAGCAATTTATAATCTCAGACTAGCTTTATAAACAAGCTAGATGAAAGGTATGAAAGGTAACTTTGAAATTTCTTAGGCTATATGTGGACTTTTCCTAAATTTTGGAGATCTATCGTTTCAGTTCCTGGTCTATGATATGGCCCTTGCTACATTGTATGTCCATGCTAGGGTAAGATCTGAACATAGGATAGCTTTGTTCTCTTCCCTCTTGCCTTTCTTGGGCACATGAATAGTCAGCACGATTGACTAAACAAGCTCAAAGAGTAGCTGAGAGGCATAAGTTTTTTTTCCACACCTAGCAAAGATTTTAACTTTATATTGTAATATGAAAACATTTGCATATAAGACAAAGTCATTGCTGAAATCTGGAATGATTATTAGTTATTGGAACAATGATGGTGTCTGGGAGTCACAGCCTCCAGGCAGGTGTCTACTATACCAGGTGTTGGAAAACAGGCAAACAGCCTAAGCTATGCATTTCCTTGTGACTGGTGCAAAAGTCTTTAACTCCTCCGGTGTAATTTCAAAATGCTTTATTCCCACTCTTCATTTTGGTTAACAAAGAGGACACAGTGGAAGGTATTTCTTTGTGCCTAGCACTAACTGAAATATGAGATATTACAAAGAATTAGCTGTCTGCAGATTTGAGTAACATGATTAATGTAGCCTGGGAAAACAGGTAAACAAGGTGAGAGGTTGCACATACTGGTTGCCACTTTTCACCAAGCTGGCAGGAGGTGAGCTCGCTTTGAGGCTGAGTGACAGGAACTAGAGTAGGTACAATTCTCAGCAATGTACTTATACATTGTAAAGGCATGAGCTGGTTTTGTGTCCCACCAGTTCAGGGTATGGCTAAAGCTGGTACTACTGTGTGCCACTAAGTATGCCTAACAAAGTCATTGCTTTTTAGTTATCTTGTTATACATCAACTGTGTAAGACAATTATATTAAACAATTATCAGCATAACATTTTAATCAGCCTCTTCTCAACTGTACATTTTTGGTGCAGTTTTTACAACTGTTATTCAGTCCTTGCCTTAAGGGTTCAGCAGCTGCATTACTCTGTTTTTAAGTCTGCCTCTTAAATTAGCTGGAAATTCATACTGGTGTAGAGATGGTGTCTGACTTTCTGAGCTACAGAGACATATGTTCTTTTAAGTCTGCAGGTTTTGCCTGGTGGTTTCTGACAGTAGATTGAGGAATTCAGTTTTAATCTGCAACATCCTCACATTTCTTGGGCCATAAAATAGGGTTTGCTGATTTGAAAAACTGATTTTGGATTTTGTTCTCAAGATTGGCAAAGGAAATATCTTATGTATGCTGACCTTTATGACAGCCTGTGAAGCCTCTGCATTTGAGCTGATGCCTGAGAAAAGCTAAGGTGAAGAGATGGCACAGGAATGGATTTTCACTCTGGGAAAATAAGCTTTGTGTGTGAGAAAGTGGAAAATATATGGTTTTGAGCAGAGAATGCCTGTTCATTTGCTTTTTGTGCTTCTGTTAGGCTTCAGTCTAATTACTTTGTCAAGGGCAGCTAGACCTTAGGACCTTCATCCTGATGTTTGATAGGCTGACATAAATAAAACAAATAACTACACCATTTTGTTAATGCTGCATTCTCCGGTATTCTCTCAAGCTTTGTCATGTCTCAAAGTTTTCTACTTCAGCAGCCACAGACTATCACCACTTATCATCTCAATTTGCATCATGCCTACTGAAGCCAGGGAACTGTGGGAGGCTGGGGGTGTAAACTTACTGTACTTTCAGCATCCCTCACTTTCATTTTACTACTTTATGTAGCTCTCCTCCACTCTTCCCCTGACAGTGCAGCATCAGTGAAGCTAAAGGTCTGACTGGATAAACATTATTGGTGATTTAAATGTTTAACTATTTCACTACATTTTGTGGCAGTTTAATGGAAATCCTATAGTTTTTTGAAGGCAAATGTAGTATGTTATTTGTGTGTGTGCTTTAGCAGATGGCAATATAAATCACAATCCAATGCTGCTGAACTGAGGTGCACAAATATTGTGGGTATAACTATGCTTCCATTAATCGCAAGGTAAAGCTAAAAGCCTTTTTTACCAATTTGGTTGTCTTATAAACCAAGAAAGTAAATCTGTTTTGAATTAGTTAATGAAAGACTAAATACTTTTTGACATTAAGGAAGTATGCTAATTGATGGCTAATTTTCTCTATATATCTTTCATGTTTCATGTCAGTTAGTTATCCACATTTCATTGCTAATAATATATTAATTTTATATGTATTGTTGATGCAATTTTGAGGATATGATACTGAATTTTCTTCTGAATGGATTAAATCATAAAAAGGGTCTTTGTAGCAGTCAATTGATTCTTACTGTACAATAAATGCCTCTTAACTGAAGTGCAAATTAAATACTTATTTGCAACACATAATACAAAGCATTAAGTGTAAAAAAAATGGGCTACATTATAGACTCACAATGTGGAACCAAAAATAGGCAGCTTCAGAGCATGTTAAATATCCTTAGCAACCTGCTAAAATATGACATGGGGAACAGTTTACACTTGAGCAATTATCTGATAAGAACCAGTGCTCGGAGTGAACATATTGCACTGTGTGCACACTGATAGTGTATATATACTTAAGCACATGTACAGACCTGCAGAAGGGCACAGTATATGCCTGATTCTATATGTACATAATAAAACAAAAGTTCTTATTATGCATGAAAATTCAGTAGGCATGTAAACAATAGAGATGGCAGATAATAGAGGATTTGAATAAAGAATGTTTTGGTCTACCTTTATGGTGATGTAGATTTCCTGTAAAGTTAATGGAAGTATACTGAAATGCAGCTGAAGTAATACAGTGCTGAATTAATTCAAAGCATTATTGATGATTGGGATTTACTGCTTCCCACTCATTTGATGCAGATAAAATAAATATAAAATAAACTTACTTTTTTATATAATCATTTATTCAGCTTGTTTTGTCTATCTTTTCAGACTCAAATAATATTTTCTGTTCCTTTGGCACATTGGGAGAAAGGATGTATGCCTTTCTTTTGAGATGCGTTGAAGTGAAAAGTGTATCTGCAACGATTATTTGTCAGGTAGTAAGAGACCATACAGATGAGGGAGTTGAATGAAAGCTCTTCTAAGTCCCCCTAGATTACATGAGCTGCCATTTAAAGAAAGTTTCCAAAGTAGACTGACATCTTTGATTATCCAGCTTTTTGAGCCAGGCCAAGTTCTCAGCTGGCATGAATCAGCATAGCCCCTCTGAAACAGTGCAGTGCTGACTTCCATCAGCTGCAGATCTGGACCTGTGAGATCCATGGGTTTCTGCTTTATATATATATATTTTGTTTTGTTTTGTTTTGTTTTGTTCCACCTGTTAAATTAAGGGAAAAATATTCACCTTTTGTTACCCTGTTTGTCTGTCTGATTCATTGTCTCCAAATAAATTAAAATAAGATCTTGTAACACAAAAGAGGTAAACATAACTAGAGGTGGTGCTACACACTTTGGTGCTACAATATTCAGTATACTTCACTGAAAAGGTGGAAATGATAGCCACTGATTATTTGTTAAGAAATAATCAGAGGAATTCTGAATGGGTGATTATATTTAGGAGGAGATAATAGTGTTTTATAAAAAATTAGAGCAGCCGTTAGGTGATCTGATTATGTTAGCTGCCAAAAACCCACAGGGAAGTCCTTTCACTCCATCTGTGCAGCCAGAAAGATGAGAATTGACATGGGAGCTGTTACTCTGGCTCAACATCACTTTATACTGAGACAAACCTCTTGTGATTACTCATGAAGGTTTGAGAATAAGCTGGATGAGAAATAGTTTTCTTTTCCCAGTTATAATTTAAAGACATAGAGAAATGTTGTCACACTTGGATGGGAATTCTAAAACCTGGAAATATCAGACTGGAATAACATTGTAGTAGTCTGCTAAGCAAATCTAAAGCAATGGCTCTGCTTTATTTCTGTGTGAGTATAAATGTATCAATCTATAACTGACAGTAGTGGTAGGCATTAATGACCAACACCTTTCTCCTCCAAATTATATACCCTATTTTCATTAAATATTCAAAAGCTTATAAAAACAAAGTCAGATGAAGAAATCTTTCATTATCACTCTTCTATTCAAGATTTCCTCTATCTCCATTTAGTACTGAGATGTAAAAGTACATGAGCTAGAAAGAGGCAGAATGCAGGCCAACGAGCAGGGCTCTATTGCCATGTATTGAGAAGTTCCTGGGTGTTCAAGATACCTGAGATGAGGAATACTCCAGCTTGTATTCAGGAAAATGTATCTATTTTATGTTTATTAAGGCCTGACACAATACAGAAAAGCTGGGGGTGTGGCTATTAAAACAAAATACATTGAAAATAATATTATTTTGCTTTCCAGAAAAAAAAGAAAAATTAACCAGAAAATACTGCTTTAAAACATAAAACTTGCTTGTGGTACTAGCTCTCTACTTCATGATGTTTTTTTGAAATGTCTATATTCTGTCTTTGGAATGCATCTAGAATTTGCATTGACTTTATCTTCAGATGCAAACAAATATTCTATTTGCAGCTTGAACTTGATCCCACAGATCGCATATGTCCTACGTACACTGTTGTTCTTTTCTGACATAAATAAACTTGCTATTTTATTTTCTAAGAAAATTTTCATAAAAAATAACATTTGCTTTTCCTGTTTTAGGCCTATGCATTAGCATCAGCCTTTGGAATTCTCTAATTCAATGCCATGCAATATTTTCTGGGTGAATTCTGCAATAATTACATCTTTATTTGCCTTTACATAAACATCCTTTCACCTTGTGAAAAAGTTATCTGGAAGGAAGAGAATATGACAATATATGTCCTTGCTATTTCTGATTTGGGAAAAATAAAATGAATCATTTTCATTCTAAGGGCATAAGAAGAAAGTGCAGTTTGGGTATCAGTTGTGGGTTTAACAGCAGCTAATCTCACTCATGAGGTTATCAGCTTCTGGGTGATCCTATTTAAATCACCTTTGATACCACAGCAGGCCTTATGAAGCATATGCTGTGTCTAGTGTTGCCAGTGAGAATTAATATTATTCACAGCTATCAAATACATGCTAAAACAATACATCTCTGTTCAGGCAAGTATATTTCCTTATTTCTGAGAAGAATTTATCTTATGTTTCAACAGTGCAAAGAATTAAGACCAGAAATGTACTAATTTGTAAAGGTTGAATGTTGTAATCCTTGCTCATGGGAGTAATCCATACTCGAATGCTTCAACAGCTTCATTCTGAGTACAATTACCTGGTTTAAATCAGGAGATTCATACTTCAGTAAACTAATAAGTAACTGAAACATATTCAAGCAATAATGTCTGCAAAGTTTGAAGTACATTTTGTTCTCAGTTGAAATTTTCAGAGACAGAAAAAGCAATTTAGAAACTACTGGTTGAGTTTGGTTCTATTTGTAAAAAACACCCATTGCAAGAGGATTTATATGGCTAGTTAAAATATGGTGCTACATATCCTGATCTTGCCTTGCATAAATAATAAATGCATCAAGTGCATGGAAATGCTGTGCATCTGATCTCAGCTCTTCCCCATGGAAACTATGGTAAGTATTAAGCAGATCTACTAGCCCTAAAACAGCAGTCACCAGAAGGATAAAAAGAATGCTGCCACAGGGCTGCTACAAAACCAGACAGTAAGGGTGCAGCTCTCTACTACCACAATGAAAACTTGGCACAGGAATTTGTCCTTTGTAAAGTAGATAATATTTTTCTTTCATAGTTTTAAGGTGAAGTAATCACTTTCTTATTTTTGCATTTATTATTCACTTATTGGTAACATCTGATTATACAGGTCATGTTTGATGAGAAAGATTATAATGTAGCATAAAATTCTTGAAAAGTCATTGAAAGTTGTAGCTCTGCTCTCATGTTAAGTGATAATTTTGGTGAAAAAATACAAAATAATATTAAGTGGAATTTCAAGAAGCAGTTTACTTCAAAGGCAAGTTATACCTTTAATTTTTGCTTTGAAATTTTAATTTTATGCTTAAATTCAAATAAAAGTATTTGAGTAAACAACTTAATTTCAATTGAAAAAATGCTTTTAGTAAAACCAAGCTGTTTCAATTTGAGAATGCTGATCATGTCAGAGGCCTTATTCCAATCATTGTAAAGATAGAAAGTTGTTAGAATTGTGACTTCTCATGAATGTTATTATTTCATGATCATCTCCCATCAACAAAACTCACAAAGGTATGAGAAGGTTTTGGCCAGTCTTGTTTACTTATGAGTTTATATTGCCCTGAAGGAAAAAAGAAACATCGTGTAAATCAACGCAGTTAGGATATTAGGTGTTTCTAACTGCCATCTCTATACTAACATATCAGTCAGTTGTAGTGAGAAATTTAAACAAATTTGAATGATAAGTGCTTAAGATGTTGGGCAAAAGAAGACAAGCTGCCCAGCTTGGCTATTGAAACTGCAATATAACACGACCTTGCTCACTGTCAAAATATGGTTTCATTGAATCTCATCCTCTAGCTAAGTCTTGTTTCACCAAGAGAGATGATAGATAATTTTTCAACTCCCATATTTCTGGAACATTTGCTTCTCTGACAACTATTGAAAATGAATGTATTGCCTAAAAATCCCTGTGCTCAGAAGCAGTCACATCTCATTTCACTCTTCTTTCCTCTTTTTCATTTATAAATGTAGACAAATATTTATTTATTTATTTATTTATTTATTGTTCGGTATGCTTACTTTCTGGTTTTAGGAATTTAGGTAGCGTTTGTGTTACCTTGTGTTATGAAAATGCTTGATTTTGGTTTTGCTACGCAGAAAAAAGAATTCATTCTCTTTCTCACTTCATACCCCACTTTCCCATCATTTTTATAAAAACATGAAAAATCATTGGTATTTAAATTCTGTACTTTATCTGTCCTTTAGACAGACATTTTGCAATGTATTTGCCTTTATAAGACTAAAAGAAAACTAAAATGTATTACCATATTTGGTTTCCTATAGCTAACAACACAATGAATTTTTATGAATGACATATAAGAAACATTAACTAAGAATGCCAAGTTAGACATTCAAGGGTTTAGAAATAACAGATTTAAGGTAACTTTAACAGGTGCAGCTTTTTTAGTATAGTTTTTAGTTATGAGATCTTACAGGTTTTGTCTACAGAAGTCCCCTGATTTATTTAGTATATGGGCTAATTCTCACCCATGGGGAGGGCCTGCTACTGCTCTTTACAATCCTTTGCAACTGTAGCATTGCATGCAGCCTTTAGATGCATTGGTTCAGAACAGCTCCTAAATCCATGCTATGTACTTACAAGCTGTCAAAAACTCTTTTATACCTTGAAAAGAAAATCCAGGCTCAGTTTGATTGGGAGACTGCAGCAGCAGCTTTCAGAATTACATTGAACTTCTTGTGCATATGGCAAGGTGCTTGTGTCCCACATTACACCCCTGCTACTCTGTGCTATTTATCTCTGACACTGTATATAATACATCTGCAGACCCCAACACTATCTCCCTCTACCATGTTACTCCATACCCTCCTATTTTTCTTCAGCCCAGTTTCCATTCCCCACCTTATGGTTTTTCACCTTTCCCCAGCTCCAACTAGACCCTGTGCATCCTTCAGTATGTAGGAGAACTGAGGCTCATTGAAAGTGCAGATATTGTTTTTATACTGCACTGTCAACAGTCAGTGTGAGGTTTCTAGCCTTTTTTTGTTACATAGCAGATCAGCACTGAACACAGAATTAATTTCTTCATGGGCACTTTTGTGATGCTTTCTAACATAACCCAGAATTGCTGCACAAATAGCAATGGGTTTATTTTCATAACTCCCTCATAAGAAAAGGAAAAACCACTATGCAGAATAATTACTGATGCCCAAATTGAGATGGCTAGGCCTATTTTTCCATAATACAACTGAATAATGTATCTACAGCAGGTCTTGGGAAGGTGGGGCAGGAGTGGGGAAGAGGTGAGCTGAATAAGGATGTGGGACTCAAAACAGACATCTCACCAGGAAGTGGTACCAAGGTGGTATGAAAAGGACTCAGTGCTGAAGCTCTTCTGCAAGCTACCCTTCATGTTACCCTGAAAAGCAGTTGTTTTAGATGCTAATGATAATTTTTGACTATGCTTACAGTTGCAAATGCTTAGTACTTCTGTTCCTATTTGTTCTCTGCACAGAGATTCTTATCTCTGGGGGAGGGTAAAGAGGATACCATCTGCCTCCTATAACTTTTGGAAAGGGGAGGTGTATTGCATGATTAATGTCTATGCTGACTAATCTTCAAAGACATGATGCATCTAGTAACGATCATAATATTGTAATAATAATAACTTAGGAACTACAAGTGCTTAATATGTAAGAGTGTTCTGAGAGAGATTCCAGGAAGGAAATTCTGAATCTATTCTATTACCTTAAAATATAGCATGATCAAACTGTTTGAGTTTCTTATTATGTTAAATTACTTTCCTTCTAGTAGTAGACTAAAGGCAGCTATCAGCTGAGGTTTTTATTTTAGTCATTCAGTCTACCTATAACAATTGACCAAATTGGCCAAAGACATTCCTTTGCTGACATCATACTGATGTTAAAAAAAAAAAAACCAACCCAAGACTAGAAAAAAGTTCTGAATAATCTTTAAATATACATATGCATAGGTATACTTATTCATACACAATTATATATACCTATATTCAAATGTTTTGTTATGGTCTTCACTAGATTTGTGTGCAATTACAATAAAGAATAAGAGCAGACTGGTTGTGTAGCTGTACACAACATCTTGAGTGAACTATTGCACCCACACCTTAGTTTGGAGTCAGGACTGCCATTTGATTTTAGTATTTCTAAACATAATTCCTATGAGGCCTATGTGTAATATATAAATGAGCTACGAAGGAAAACATTCTTAGCATGGAAATCTTGTTGTCTGGGATATTAGCCTGGAATGGTCTAATATGTAAGGCATTAAAGAACACACACACTGTTTTCTAACAGCGTTTGCCTTCCTTTCTAACTTTTGCACTTTTTTTGGGACTACTTTTTCCCTTGGGTAGTGCATTCTAGGATTCTAAGGGATATGGCAACGTCGATATGTAAGTAAAACATGCAAGTTGACAATAAAGTAATAAACACCAGTCTGAGATGTATCTGGAAGCCTCAAAAAAACGTCATTGGGATGAGGATTTGTAAGCAGGCATTTTGTTCCCTGACTTATCAAACTCAAAATGTTGTGATACAATAGAAGTATGAAGTGCCATAAAATGATAGATTGATAGAAATAATATATTTGGTGATAGTAATCTCACATTTTTTGTGTTCTTTTAGTGCTTTTATCTTAGGTAGTTTTCCATTACTGAACTTGCTGTCAACATCTGCTTCCATCTAATGAAAAAGTTATTGCTTGATGTAAAATTCTGACACATTTTTGTTCAGAGTATAAATTCACTTTGATTTACTTTTAATTATGAGACAGTGATAAATTACTGTGCAATTATCATGCTTAAAATGGCAAGCTCAAGCAATGACAAGTCTTTTTAGACTTTTCTTTCCACTTCTACTAATTAGTGAACATGAAATGGTTCAAAAATACTGCTTCATTTTGTCACTGTCACAACACTATTTGTATGTCTGCTCTCTTTCTAGTTTCTGAATAGCTTTCTCATTCTTTTGCTCCTGAGCTGGAATTTTTTAGTTCTTTCATTTTTGGTCTTTGCATAGTTACATTTAAGAAAACTGATCTGAACTACTTGCAACCAGATTAAGCCCTTCCATCAAGTTGTTCAGAAAGATTAGCACTGTTTAACTTGTTGCAAAACTAGATAATTTCAAATTTCTAACTTTAGTTACTACAGTTGTGTTGAGCATCCTCACATTTACAAGCTCTTATATTGGGTCTTGAGCTGATTTACATTGCATTTTACTATATAAAATAGCTACACTACTCCAAACATCTGGCCCAGGGTCTATGCGTAACTGGACAAAAGAGATGCCTAAAAAAAGCCTGAATGTAAAACTTTCAGCTTCTACAACTTCCTGGAGTGAGGATGTCTACAACCTAAGAGTGCTGATTGAAGAGTTCTTTCTTTTTGTTCCATCCTAAGCTCCTGCTGCCTCTTTTCTGCTCTACACTTGAGAACTGTATTTAGGAATTTTTAAGAGGCAAAAATCTAGGTAAAAAGATGCCTGAAGAGAACATGTTTAACGTATACTAGAAGATCAACATATGCATGAAATGTTTTTCTAGGCTCTTTTAAAACATGTCTGTTAGCTGAGGCCATAGCGGGCATGCTTCCCTCTTTCCCCCTTTAAATAAGATGACTGCTCCTTAAAGCACTTGTTCAGAAATTAGAAAACAGGCTCCAGAACCCACTGGTTTGAAACCCCTAGGAGATAACCAGGGTATCTCTGGACTGAGATATTAGTTAATCTTCATCCTTTTTGCTGAAGTGATACCAATGTGTAGCACACCACTAATGGTGGAGAGAAAGAGTTTTGTAATTCTGTAATCTGGGTACTCATCTGGGAAGAAGCACCCTGACTTCTAGTTGCAGGACTTTTCAACCACACTATCTAATGACTGTTACTGGCAAAAAAGTAAACAGAACTGGGTGTTTTAAATAACAAGAAAAATAGGCATAAATCTGTTTTATTTAAAGACACAACATTCTCTCAGACTTAAATTCTTCAGATTTAGACTTAACTGTTTCTCTAAGCACTTGACCACCGGTCCTGAGAGTGCCTCCTTAAAATGGGCCGCAGTACTTTCAGCTTATTTTGGGGGACATCTTTTCTTGATCTGTCATTTCTTAACAACACTAAAGTTTTCTGTGAGATAACTCTTATCTTGTTTTATATCTAGAAAACTTTATTAAATGTACTCTTATCACAATCTTGTTAGGTATATGCAGTATTTATTTGCACATTTATAAATTATGTGTAAAAGTACAGTATTTAGAACACATTTGTAAGTCCTGTTGCAAATCCATCATGCTTCTCTAAAACAAAAAAAAGGGCCAAACCCAACAATAACAGCTCCCTGTCAAGTCATGGGAACTTTTGCTCTTCCAGCTGTTAAGTGCTTGTTTCAAGCACTAAATGCTTCCAAAGAGAAAACTTTTGAAGTCATGGGAAAGAGTCCCACTAAAGGCAATCAACTTTTGTGCAGATCATGAAAGTCCATTGGTGGGAAAAGTCAGCTGTACTTGGAAAGCATCCAGCACTTCTAGGATTAAGCTTGTAGTATAACCAATAGGACATGAAACAGTAGGCACTAGTGGACACAGTCAAGTCAACATATGTTATTGAAAAACACTTCCAGCACTTACTCACTCATACAAACTTTACTTCTGCTATTGCAGTTCTGACACCCACAGAGAATGAGAAACACCTGCTCATGCTGATAATCTAAGCATAAATAAGAAAAGATTGCTGTCCCTATGGGAAATGGGATAAACTTTCCTGAGCAGTTTCCCTCTCCCACAGGAAGTGTCATAAATTCTCTAATATAGTCTAAAGAAATCACCAGCCTCTAAGTTTCATATTTAAGGTTATGCCTCATTTACTCAGCAATGTGGAAGGCTGTCAAATTATTTTTACGCTGATTGCACTCAGTCTGTATTTTAAGACTTTTACATTAAGAACCCTCTGTTTAAATGTTTGCAGTAACTGAAGTGATGTTAAAATACATGAATATATATTTTAATAAAAGAACTCATGATTTGTATAAGAATTTCAAGACATACTGGATGCTTCTTTAAAAAACTTACATTTAAATCATGAGGGAACATAAGCTGCTGTTTGTATCAATTAACAGCTCTATGAAACTGTTGATTAACCAAGACTTTTTCCACTGGTCAAAGAGAAAAGAACATTACAAATCTCCGTTACTATTAGCAAGTAACTGTTGAAGTGTCTACATTTTTTTAATCAAACATAAATGCTCTTTAATAAAATGATTTAATTATTTTTTAAATTGAGTATATACAAATAAATAATTAATTTAAACACCTGCAACCACTTCCTGTCTAGCAAAAACCTGGGGTTGTTTTTTCTCTCACTTTTGTTATGTCTGTAAAGATTCTACTGAAGTCAGTGGAGTTACACTAGTATAAAATCAGTCTAAGAAGAATGTCAGAACTCTAAGAAGAAATATAAATCCAATTCAAGCACTAGTTCTGGTTTTCTGAATGTTTAGGATGAGTTATAAGGATTTAATTTTTATCATATACAATTCTGAACAAATAATCTCATTAAATCAGTGACTAGAGAAAGACCATTAATTTATTTCCATTATAGAGGCCTGAAACGTGAAGCTTCAGACATCTCAGAAGTGAAAAGAAAATATTAAGAAAGAATAACAGCTGGATGAAGCATAGTAATTTTATAATATTCTCTTGCTGTTATCACTGAGGCATCTGTTTTGGAAGGTGAAATATAGAGGTTACAATGAACTTGCTATGAGTGAATATTTTTAATGAGAAAATGAGTGAAATTTAAAGGCAGTAAATGTTTGGAGAGAAACCAACAACCTAAAATAGAAATTAAAAAGAGCAAATGAGGAATACTTAAAGATGAGTTCTTGGGTATTTTATGAATCTGAAAACAGCATGACTGATTAAGTGGGGAAACTAAACCTTACCACTACAGTGAGTGGGATATATCTCTTCTAAATTACATGTCTGAAAGTCAAAAGTCTAGCACTGAACTGCTTGCCCTAGGCTCCCTTTATAGTCAATAGAGAAATCTAGGCATCTCTGGAGGGTGATTCGTCTCTGACTAAAATAGGCGTCTGAGATAGGTCAAATGAATTGCCCTCTAGAGGTGCCTATTTCTCTCCAGTTCAGACTTAAATGTCTAACTTTTAAATGTCTAAAGCTAGGTGAGATGAATCCCACTTCAAATCGTCTTGATCTTACATTGTTCCTTCATAGAACAGTTGAACAGGCATTAGTAACAGAAAATCCCTAAGGCATGTCACAATGTAGACACCCAATGCTGAACAATAAGTGAAGAATAATGTGGTCGACTGATTGCAGTTAATGTTTTTAGCCAATATTTTTAGTGTAGAACCTGGCCAAGTTTCTGTGACTTTTAAAGCCTCTTAGATATCACTCACAAGAGGGCATCTGGATGAAATGTGCCCTTGATGCCCATTAAAGTGGTGTGAGGTACTGGGTTATCGCTAAATAGGCTGTGCTCCTCTTGTTTGATATTTGAGATTTGACTACGTTGCTCTGTGGGGTGTTATGTCAGTAACTAAACCAGACAGATTCAGTCAGGATTTCCTTCTTTGAATATTTCTAATTCTTCATTTTATATCCAGAGAGGCTATAGAAATCATAATTCCACATTGTTCCCTTGTAATATTTGCCTCCTTTTCTGGAAAAGCGGAAGCAGGGTCTTTCAGGTAAAGTGTTAGACTGCAACCCAGTTGAGGGCTTTATCTTCTTTTTCACTATAGTCAGAGGGTAAGATTTATGATTTGTTTCTTCCTTCCTCTGGTCTCTGTACCTACTCAAAAAGTAAGTTCTGTAGAACAAAGTCTGATATAAGGTGGATGCACAATACTGGAGCCATGATTTGGGGGAGAGCTTTTATTGTAGCAAACTATATTTCATGGTAGTTAAGATTACACTCCTAAGACATAACAAATATCCTCTACCCATAAAA
Source organism: Strix aluco (assembly GCF_031877795.1). Classification (NCBI taxonomy): domain Eukaryota; kingdom Metazoa; phylum Chordata; class Aves; order Strigiformes; family Strigidae; genus Strix; species Strix aluco. Next base: position 133,474,434 of record NC_133931.1, on the reverse strand, counting down.
TCAGCCCTTCTCTGATTCTTTTGTTACTTTTATAACTTCATGTGATTTTATTTTCTAGCATACATATTGGCGTGGAATTTCCTTTTGTTTTTCACTATTTTATTTGCAGTTAATCCAGTACAAAAATATCCTTTTTCCTTCATTGTCCTAGAGCATAGAGCTCTCCATGAGGCTGTAATACATAACATAATTATCCTTGGAATACCTTATCTGCCTAATATAATGAACACACAGATTGCTTTCTGTTGGTTTTCCAGCATCCTGATGATTCTTTTCCATGACCACAACATGTCTTATTTTAACCCAAAGTCAAAATTAAAAAGAGGGTTTAAAAAGTTATTATCTTTTTCAATTTTTCTTAGAAAAATAATGTATTTATTTAGGTCTTCTGGGAAACTCAGTATAATGGATGAAATGACAAAATTAATTAAAAAAATGTAGTTGGTAGAATACTTCCATGGAAGAAAAATATGTTTTTAGTAATTTTTAATAACCTATTTAGGATTTTATTTAGAAATGGATAAGCACAGTGTATCTTGAAAGTGTATATCAAATTAAATATCATTAAATTGTATACATAAATTAATTAAACAGTTGGGAAATTGAATTTAGCAATGGATCACTGGCTCTAAACTACAGCATTCTACCTTGGGCTAAATTAAAAAGTAACCACTTGGTGTTTTGACATCTCATTAGTAAAACTGCCTTTACCACACACTAGTCTATTTGAATGATAGAAAAGAGAAACTGTTAAATGTGTGTGTAAAGGGTTTGCTGGAAATAGATAGACCTAATCTGAAAGGAAAATATAACTGGAAATGATGGCTGGATTTGTAATTATTGGAATCAAAATTTAAGAAAAGCTTGGTTTTTCATATTCTTTCTGAGAAATGCTGATGGATCATTTAGTTAGGGAATGAATATACTATTGGCAATTCTCAATTGGCAATGTGGGGAAAAAAAGGAAGAAGGAAAATTAGAATGAAGAAGAAAATGTAGGTGCTTTATTCAGTTTTCTTCTTTGTGCTATTAGACAAAAAAGCATTAGAGATAAAAAATAAAATCAATTGTTTTTTATTTGCTGGCTTATTGTTTCAGTATGTACACATTCAGGTGTACATTCAGATAGTGTTTGCCTTGTGGGAAATCCACATAACCAAGATGCACAGAGGCAGAGTTTGAAAGGAGTTGCATACCTGATATGAAAAAAAAATGTGCATGAAGACAGTACAATAAAAATCATTTGCACAAGCTGTAGCTGCAGCTTGACTTTTCTAAGAATCAGTCCTTTATTTCCACACTCTTTTGTAATGTTTGTCCCCATAATCTGGTTCCTTCCTTGAAAAGCATCTAGAGTTATTTGTAAAGATGTCTTACATAAAATTTAATTTACCTTTGCTGCCAAGTCTGATAGACTATACTCCATCTATACCCTCAATTACTACTCAGTTTATTCTAACCCAGTGGATCACATTGTCCTTTTTGACTTTGCTTTTTCTAACTGATTATTTGAACAGTTTCTTATGTTCTCAATCTCTTCCCTGACCTGAAGTAGTCAGTGGAATCTTCACATACCTATATTGTAAGACTTCTTCTCCTCTCCTTGTGGTGTCTGTACAAACTTGTTTGCCTAGAATGAATCAATTTCCATTGTTATGTTGCTGATGTTCCTCTTTGCTCCTGACTTTTTTTTAAATCTGGTTCTGCCCTTTACACCATTGGAAACCCCCCGAAGGTATTAAATCAGAGCTTTTCATACAGGTTACCATTTCACCTAGATTTTTGAGCTTACGTGTAAACACTGCAATCAATATTGATGTTAAAACCTCCTCTCTAACACTTCAAGAAAGTAAAAATCACAACAAAATTCCAAACTTAATGTCCTCTGTGGGCAGTCACCACCAAGACAAATTTTTCTCACATTAGATGTACTTCCCAGTGTTTTCTAGCTATATTTGTGAATTTTTCAAATGACATGCCAATATGTGTTTTAAGATTCATACAAGTACAATTTTATAATTAATCCCCTTTCTCAGAAAATGATAAATGATATGTTGGTGGTTCAAATTTCATACACATATTGCTTATCAGAACAGTTGGACCCTTTTGTTGTAGTGACTAATGCTAACACCAGTCCAGTTACACTAGACCTCTACGGTATTATCATGCCCGTTCATATTAGGAAGTCAGAATGAGGAGAAAAAACACTAGCATATTTCTTGGAGACTCCAGTAATGAAGCCCCATAATCGGTTCTGATCATGCTAGACTGGGTAGATATTCAAAATATGTTGTGGAATTCTTTCATCTGGGGTTCAGCTTTGGGACTATTGACCATTCCAAGTGGTTTTAGTAGTTCTAGTCCTGACTTTTCTTTGACTAAGAGAAAACTAAGTAACACTTCAGGTGTCAACACATAAAAACCTACAAAGATAGAATATTTAGGCTATGATTCAATCTGCAAAATTTCAGTTGTTTACATGATAAATTTAGAATTGAGAATTTTTCTTAGTGGTGAATGAAAAGATGAATCATTCCATAAACCCTACTATAAGATATATGTCAGTGAGCATGTATCAGTGGAGATGCTCCTTTCTTTCCATTGATTGTCACTTAAGTCTACATATATAGCTTAGGAGATGCCTGGCATTATTGAACTGAATTTTATGTGTCATGCTTAGCAACACAGGACAATTTTTCAAGATTATACCGTACATGTAAAGAGTAAGAGTTTCCACATAAAGGAAACTCATGTAAATTAGTGTTTAATATGGACATTTGTGTAGGTCCTTATTTTAACTTACATGAAAATCTAGAAATCTGAAAATACCTACTACACCTGTCTATAATAGTGACCAGACTATCTAATAAAATACATTTCACGAACTCTGACTATTCACACAGGGAAGAGGTAAAATATGAGTAATCACTAATACTGATCTTTTGCTGTTGACACTATTAAGCATGTGTGATGAACCAGTTACTGCATTCTGCTGGACAGTAATAGTAATATTCACACTTCAGCTTGATGTCTGGCTCTATTTTTTTGTCTCCAACATAATAAAAACCTGGCAAATTAAGGCATCTACTGAATCAGAATTGTGAGCATCTGGTAAAGACTGAAGCAAGAAAATTCTGAAGATCAAGATCTTTCCATCTCTTGCAGCTTGGCCCTATTTGTTATTTGCCCTGGGTAAAATACCTGTACATATTGACTACCATTATATAAAACTTCATAGAGGAAGAACACTTCTAGAAATGAAAACAATTTAAACTCTGCTTTAAGAATATTATGTATTGTGACATTTACAATATAATTGCTAAAACTGTCTTCAAAGTAGGAAGTTTGCCATGCTTTACTGGTCAGATGCCTTGGTCAATTTTCATTTTATGCTCTCTGTTGATAGTTGTATGCACCATTTTTTTAATACCTCAGCTTTACTACTTTGCATATTTACTTGTACATGAATGAGGAACTTTTAAATTTGAACCTCTTTTCAACTCACTGAGAAAAAATCTGTATTTAACTGTCACTTTTCTGTCTTTCCTGTACCATATATCCCTTTGAATACAAGTTTTACTGTGCAAGAGTTGGACTTTCCTCCATGAATGGATAGTAGCTAGCACATTGCAAATTTTTGCAGTGGTAAAAATTAAGTAGTAATAAAAATAATAATGACAGTGATGATTACAATAATGAAAGGACATATCTTTTTTTATAGAATGGTTATGTTGGCATTTATATTTACATGCAATTTTACTATTGCTTTGAAGGCCAAAATCAGCTCATTATCTTGACACTAACATAAAATTGTTCTGACATAATACAAGAATAAAAGGTATCTTGGGGCATACTGAAGCTGCATGGGAAGAAGAAGGGCAGTGCTAAATTAGCCTGTGTTTCATTAATCATAAATAGCCCTTGGTTGTTAAAACCTGGCAAAATTCAGTGCAAGAATGGAAAATTGCATTGCCATACAATTTTCTATATCTGATTAGAATATTCAGAATTATGTGCATAAAATGTATAGATCCTTTTGGAAGCTAGTTGTATTTTCAAGGACCTAATCAAAATAGAATGATAATTGAGCATGTATTTAAAAGATTGTCATGATTAACATACTGCTGAACATCGAAAGAGTTAATGGTCTTTAACTACAGGTTAGATTAATTTAGTATGAATTTAGCTGTCTTAAATTCAGGAGACTTGTCAGTGAAGATGGGAGTCTGTGAAATGACCTAAAAGGTATTTACTATCTTTCTGTGGTCCTGTTTTTGTCATCAAGTTTAGGCTAGAATGAGTGGTTATAATGGAGATATCTACCTCTCCGCAAATAGGAAAAAGATGAGATTAATCCACCTAAAAATATTAAAAGAATTTTTTTTCCGAATAATCTTAGACCTATTTTTGGTCAGATTTGACCAAACCAATATCACAAATTGTCCGCAAAGCATGCAGTGATTTCAAACCAGTTAAATCATGGAGGAAAAAATTTTCTATGGATTATACTTTCATGTTTTTCTATGGTGATTATTGGCTGGGTAAAGGGAGGATCGTACTGTGAACTCATTAACACTGTTAGTTAAAATAAAAGGCAGTCTTAACTAAGTAGGTTGCACAATGCTAAGAAGCCAGTAACACTTCTTATACTTCATATTATGCCTGAAGCTTTTAAGGTGGATTTGGCAACATTTGTTAATTAAATATTTCACCCATGAACTGGTGAAGCTGGTGAAATCTAAGGTAAACTTTTAATTGTGCTGAGTAAGAGCAATTAATAGTGGTGTATCAAGGAATATTCTAAATCAGTGGTAATTGGAATGACAGACAGGACTTTGCCTCAACACTTCATTAAACTTCTATTTTTATGGGGATTTCTTCATTTCCACTGGAATGAACAAGTCAGTATGCATGACTTATTCTGCAATGAACTTTGATGAATTTTTCTAAGTACATTAAAATGAGCTGCATCTTCTGTTAATCCAAAGACACCCCCCCCATACATGTGGTGATAAACCCTCTGATGCACATGCAAGAAGGCAGGATAATGGGCATGAAGGACAATCATATATGTACATATATAAATGTATGGTTTTGCTTGTCAGTAATAACTCTGAACTGCCTACAGCATTCATAGTGCCTCTTAAAAGTCAGGTATTGTATTGAATTTAAAATTCTCTTATGCTGAGCTGGAAAGGAAAAAAAATCAAACACTTTCTGAATTGGGCCCAAATATCCAAGGTTAATTTTCTGAGAAAGCTGCAGCAGCTAGATAAGGCCATCCCCTGCAAATTAGTTTTGCCTGCCTGGATTACAGCTAAATTTATGCAGCTTGCCTTATCCTTTCAGAAGCGCCTCTGAAGTGTCGTAATTAACTGGCACACATAAAGTGAGCAAATTTTCTGCTTGGTGGCAGCCATTCCTCATTTCATCTCAGTTCTAACCCAAATGGAAAGGTAGTTTCTTATTTTTACTGTCAAAAAACCCCCACAACCCACCAATATTTTACAAGAAGTCTTTGAAAACAAACATGAAACAGCTTTGGAACAGAGTTAGGGTTTTAAAGAGCACAAATACTGCTGAGGGAGCAAAGTAGTGATTTTGCATAATAGTAAATAAAAAATAGAAGATGGAAATTGTGTATACATATAAATATATATGTGTGTATATATATAGGTATACATGCACACATTTAGCTTCCAAAACTTTACAGTTCACTAGAGAATTTCTGTCTCTTTGTTAAGATCCACATCCAAACTATAGGTTAGGAAGAAGTAGATGTGATGTATGCATGTTTCTATTTTAACATAATAGTAGATATTTCCCAGTTGTCTCTGAATCATGTGTGAATTTCCGTGTCTTTTGTTAAGAAAAGTCAAGAGCATATTTATTATTTTTCATGTAATTTTCCTTCTTACTGTTTAAAATGTCTTAATATTGTAAAAAGAAAATAATATAAATGAAATAAATGCCCATTGCCTATATTTGAAGTAAAAACTGGCACACATATATAAACTTGGTGAAAACAGCGTAGACTGGAGAAAATTTAATCCCAGACTATGTTGATTTCTTTCCTTTTCTGTATAGATTTTCACCAGTCTTTTTGTTGTTGTGGTCATCAAGATTTTCTGCTATTTAATAACATTTTATACTATCTTGCTCCATTTTTTATATGTTTCCCATTTGTCCCATTATTTACTCATTCATATAGCCTGTCAAATAATTTGACAACTTGTAATACAATGTTGTAATACAATTTTGTAATAAAATATTAGGCAAGTACTTTCTTCTCTCATCACTCCTCAGATTCTTGTGTTATGAAAACATGTGGAAGGCAGTGAGAAAGGCTGTTTGCTGAGAATTCTGATGATGAATTGCTGCTGTGCAATATCCAGCAATGTTTGGATTTTTTTCCCCCTGTTTTCCCATTTAGCAAAGGTAGTTTTTAGGTTTGTTATCAAATCTTCACGTTATCCATTTAGAGTGTTGCAGACAGAGTATTCAGTATATTACAAACCATTGTGCACTAAACTACCTCCATTTCCACTAGTCTGGCTTGGAAATCTGTATTTTGCTTCCTGAAAATTGATATTAGAGCTCAGCTGGGAATTTTCTACAATCTATTTTTACTCAGAAGTTTCAGCTATGTCAAATATAAAGCTCTTACTCTGCTGGTAAGTAGATCAACAAGTATGCTACAGGGTGTTAGTTGTACAGAGCATACCTCATATAGTAAATCTCCCAACAACTGAGTAATAGCAGCAGGAATCAAAGGGCCATATTCTGCTTTCAGTTAGACTGGATTAAATCCAGAGCAAATCCACTGACTTCAGTGGAATTACTTGGGATTTAAGCTAGTGTAACAGTTAAGCATCCCTTCCTATTTAAACCATAGTTCTAACAGCTACTTATAGCTGAGATTCCTGGGCAGCAAAATGACTGTCAATGGACTTGCACAAGAAGAGAACATGACATGAGCTCATGGACTTTTTATTTGCTTAATCTTCAAGTGATAAAGATGAATGTTATCACTGTCTTGACCATAGTAAAATATCTTGCCTGCAAGGGCTTCTCTGGGGAGAAGACTGTAATGTAAAAACACGGGAAGCTAAAGAAATGCTAAAACCATATGCAGTTGAAAATCTCTTTAAAAAAGCTGAGTGAAGTTGAACACAGCTGGATTTGAGCAGAATCTAAGACTTCATCAGCAAAAACCTCATGAATAGGAGCCTAATTATTTGTAAGAATTTTACAAGGATTAATTGATCTTTAGCCAGGAAGTCCACCAGAAAACACCGAGAATTAATTTCTGTGCACTTCAGGATTAGAAACAATTGAATAAAGGACAAATGATAGGAATTTAAGAAAAAGGAGATGAAAAATCTGAGGTTTACCCATGCTGGCATTTATCCCACACCCCTGATATATCAGCAAATTTACTGAGTAGGTGTCTAAAAAATCTCTCATTGCTCTGAAAAAGCATTTCAAAACTTTTTGAGTCACAGGTAACATATAGACAAAAGCATTGTGCAAAGACAAGAGTTAAAGAAAGGTACAGCTTACCGAAGTCAAACACCTGTTTCCTTTCTCACCAGTGCACTTACAGGAGACATCTGTAGTGGAGAACAGATGATTGAACATTAAAATTTGGACATCTGTCAGATGAAAACTGTGCTCATTTTTATAGGACACCTGTGAAGATTATCTATATATTTACTAAAATTGTTAGATGATTTTGAGAAAATGAAGTCTCTGGGGGTTTTTGTGTTTTTCTTTTTTTCTGTGTTTTTCTTCATTGTCTCTATTTACATTAACTTCTCTTCTTTACATGTGTTTTGTCTCTCCTGTCTTTACCCTTGACAATTTATGCCAAACCTTTTTCTTATTTTTCAAGTGTGCATTCTTCTTCTATTTTTTTCCCTAATTTTCATGTGTCTGTCTATATTTTGTGGTTACCAGCATCATTATTGTCACTGCTATGAGGTTTCTTTTTATGACACATAGATATATATGGTAGACTGGAATCAGTATCTTCTCTTAACATGTTCACTCATAGACAGATTTATTGGAAAGGGAATATTTCTTAGCACTGTTTCTTTTGAGGAAAATGATGAGTGGGAATAGTGGGACAGTTTATGTTGCTGATAATCCATTATACAAAAACATCTTTTCTGCGAATGCATGTGTGCTTTAACAAAAAGCACAGAGAGGATTACAATCAGAACATCTGTGATTACTGCCAGATTCTTGCTGAAATAAATAGGAAGGTCTTAGACTGTATAGAAGAGAGTGTGCCACCTATGCTTTCATTGTGGCTTTCATGTTCCACTGTTCCTGGTTATAAATACAGTAAAGACAAACCTGAAAAGCCTTCTAAAATAATACCAAAGCAGTGTTGCATTATGTGGGTTTTCTGGAAATTTTGTGGACTCAGTTCATGGTTCAGTATCCCATATCTGTAATAACAACACTTCACTTGTAAAAAATTAACTAATGTTTTGTGAATTATAATTTATTCATAGTCATAATTCATATTACAATTATATGTTTCTTACACCTTCATTTTCTCAATATAAACACTATTTTTTGAATTGGTATGTTTCTTAGACTTGTATGGACTATATGTAAGACTTGATAAACATTAAATTAAAGGGCTCTTGCATTTCTTTTCATGTTGATAACAAAATCCACAGGATGATCTCTTAGAAATGTGTATGTTATACAATATGATTATATATGTATATGTATATGTATATAAAATAATCAGATTTAATAATAAGCATCTTCAAAAATACCAAAGTGAAGAAATTGCTGTGACAGTTTTTTCACTGTTTTATTTTATTTATATTTTTTTACAACTCTCAGCCATCCAGTTGTTTATATTGAATTTAAATTAAACCTTAAATGAGGAACTGATACATGTATAAAACTAATGAATAAAAATCCTGTTTACCAATTAGTTAAATCCAATTAAAGCTTAAGCTGATAATTGTATAAACCTCTGGTATGAAAAACAAAAAATGTGCTCAGAGCTGTTGTCTACAGTATGTGTTGGAAGATATTTTTATTGGGAACTTGTTACTGTACTGAGACATTGAGTAAAATGTTAATTTAACTGTGGTAAATCAGAGATATTTAAGTCAGGACTAGCAGCTGTTTATTGTCAATACTAAGTTTTCCAACAAAAGAACATCCACAAATCTAAGGGGAGAACTGGCGTTCAACAGTCAGCATGGGTACGTCTGTTACTTGCTATCAGGTCTTACTATGAAAAATCTGTTATTTTCAGAAGCTGCAATTCTATGCTAGATACCCAGAAGATATCTCTCCTGAAAGGCAGATCAGATCTGGAGAGTTTGATGTGTTATAGTACAGTGCAAAATCCATATTTCCTCAGTTGCTATTTGATCCTTTCTCACTTCCAGAATTTGTTTTGACAAAAGAAAAGTTTTCTTCTATCTTCGCAAGACACAGAGCCCAGGCAGGTAGTAGTCTTTTCCCAGAGAAAAGTTCATAAGTGGTAGTTGACAGATGCAGGATATAAACTCTCACTTGTTGAATTTTGGACTGGTTTTGAAGGCTTTTCTGATTTATACAAAATTAACTCACAAAGGCATATCATAATTCTGTTGCTCCACAATATCTTTCACTCAGCAATAAATAACCTCTATGCTTGAATTTCACCAGCATATTTGATATTTTTTAAAGTTAAAAAAAAAATAAAATCTGGTAATAGAATTATTACAATAGCATTAATGTAAAACAGAGAAGTAGAGTAGTAAGGGCAATTATTCCCTATCTGTTGCATCCTCTGTTAATTGAGGGGTGATAGAGACTAAAATGAAATGCATTTTGTTACATCTGCATCGTAATCACAGAGCTTCTCCTTTAATTTAAATACTGAATGAAATAACTGCCTTAGAAATGTTACTCAGAATTATTGCTATTCCTATATAACAGAGTTCACACAGTCAAGGCTTCATTAGTGAAGTGGAATGATGTCACTTCATTTGATGCATAATGTTAATACTGATAAAAAGAAAAGCTGGGTGAGTGAATATAGGACCTTATGCCACTGTTGCCATTAGTTCTTTTTCTTTTGTGATTGTTCTCATTTTCATGACCTAAACTCCTGTGGACTGGGCTACAAGACTATGAATCATGCATTGCAGGAACATTTTTTACCCAATTTGGCGGAAAGGTAAGGACAACAGAGGGCTGCTGGTGCATTCTGCAGGTATAAAGATGACAGTTCCTAGAATTCATGGTAGTTCTTCAGAGTTTATAGTAGGAAAAGGAGTCCCTTGGACCTAAAATGGCTTTTCCTTTCCTTATTTTCTCCTGCTGTGGAGTGAAGGGTTTGCTTTACCCCACTAATTTACTAGTCAACACAGCTGATCCAAAGCAGGAATTGTTGGAAGTTGCTAACTTGCCATAGCTACATTTTGTGTATAACAAATAAAAAAAAAAAAAGCAGTCCTCTTTCTCCACTGAAGGGCAAGGGGAGCTTGCTGTGGGTAAGCTGTGGAGTTGAACAGGCAGCAGATTGGCAGAGGGGTCAGGGGTGTCAATAGTGAAGCAATTCCTCTTTTTGTTCCCATTCTTGCAGGGAGCATAGCTTACTTTCTTACCCTACTCCTATCTCTTTTGTCTTGACACTACATATGGGCTTTTTGAATGTTAGATTTATACTCATTGTTTTCTGCTAAAGGCAGTCCTATTCAGCTCTCAGTGTTGCATTGCTTTAGTAAACTGTACTTGACCATTTTGCATCTGTGCTTATAACCCCCAGGTACTGTCCTGTTCTTCACTTTCATGGTTTCTGCTATGATCTTGCCCCTTATTTTTGTGGTCCCCGCTACTAAGGGAAACTGATGCTGTCATGGCTGCCTAACAGCAGATTGTTGGTATTGAGGAAATTCTATAATCTGACTGATGTTCAGGACTATCCACATGAGGCCTCATTTTATTAGTATTTAGATGCTACAATTTGGACCAAAATTTCACTATTAAAAAAAATGGAGAGTTGTCAAACAGTGGTTATCTCTTCTGTAATTATAAACCCATGCCCTAATCTATTAGGTGATCAAATATTACTTAAATGTGTGTTGTTTTTGGGGTTTCTTTTGTTGTTTGGAGAGGGGGGGAGTTTTTTATTGTTTTGGTTTTTTTTTTTTTTAAAGAAAGTTAAAATAGTATACTAGGACTTGGGAGATTTGTGTTTGGTTCCTAGGTCCTGGGCAAGGCGTTTAAAACTCAGATATTCCTTAGTTGCCTGTTTATATAGACCCTGTATTGTCATGTATATTTTTTGTGTTACATTCCAAGATTTTTGATAGGCAGTTGTGCACTATAATAGTACAACAGGACACCTAGATATTATAACAGTAACAATAATATTCACCAATTAAAGAAAATACTCTTTGACTTAGATATAGAATAAGAATGTTTTTTTCCACTAATATCTATGAAGTACCGAAGTAGATCTTCCTCCAAAACCATTTTATTTCAACAAAGTCTCAGATCTTTTTCTTAAATGCTTGTAAGAGACCAATATTTAGGTCTATGTTCCTCACACATTATGACAGAAAAGATTATCAGAGAAAGAAAGTGGGAATAAATAGTTCCATTACTTTTGTTTCTTTTCTTAAGTGGGAAGGATATGAATAAATGATGTGAAAAAAAAAAAAAGAAAAAAAAACAACCAATGGCACTTCCTTTTCATATTAGCAAAAGACATATATACTTGGTATGCTACTGAAATAAAGATATATTAAGCAAAATGCTATTGCCATAGATATCAAAACACTCATTTCTCTCTTGGAGTCAAGCCTTTGCCCATCACTTGTGAATACTGAACGAAAACAGTGGGGACAGAAAAACTTTCACTGGCATTTTCTTTGGAGTTATGGTTTTGAAAGTAAGATGAGTGGCTTCACAATATTCTGTTTTGTACAGTTCAGTCTGATAAACAACTTGAGCTTGCAATGTTAATATAGATATTTTGATTATGTCATGTTGTTTCAAGATTAGCTATCAAAATGTTTGATTATATGACAGAAATACTTAATAAACCAAAAGGTTTGACAATGTTACGTCTGAATATCACACATTCATGTATGTTATCAGTGGAGAGTATATAAATATCTTGGGTGACTGCTATACAGAGAAACTCGTTATTCCGTTCTACCTGTTTTTCTAAGAAGATAAGTTGTGTTGGATCATTCATAAGTACAAAAACTTAAGCCATTCTAAAGTTATTCCAAATCTTTAGCCTTGAGGAGAGAGGGCAGAGGCTTAGTTCTTATGTAGAAAGACCACTGTTATCTAGCTGCAGGAAAATATCCCCAAACAAAGCAGTATTCCAAGGGAATAGGGGTCCTATTGCTGCATAACAGCTCCCAGAATTGCTCCTGCAATGGTCAGAATCAAGAACAGCTCCCTGCAATTCCCTCCCTTCTTGAGAAAGAACTTGGAAGAGCCTAGAATACCTGACTGGCCAAGAGTCCATCTTTCAAATTTCATCTCGGGTAAGATCCTTCTCTCAGATCCCTAGATATTTGTAAGAAGACACTTACATGTGAGCTAGTAGCTAAACTACTGTTATGGTTAGCCAAGAGAAATAGGCACTTGTAAAGCACAGTTCAATTGACCTGCTTCAGATATTCACCAGAGTACAGGATTAATTACACTGAGAACTACCTATAGAGACTATAAAGTAATTCAGATGTAGACATCTGTATAGTAAATGTCTAAAGTTCAGTGAGATGAATCCTACTAAAGATTAAGCACTTAAATCCTACTAGAGATAGTCTTTAAGTTTTGTACTTGTTATTCCATTATTGTCTCTAGGATCAATGTCCAATGGCCAACCCTATTGCTTTTTAAGCATTACACTACTACTGGATCATTTCTGGCTATATAAATCCACTTGAACTTCCAACATTTATAAGAGTCATTACAAATGCACACCAACAGCCAAATTTCTGAATTTTTTAAACAAGTATGTTTCTCCAACCAACAGAAAATCAGTAGGAGATCACTATGGGAGTGACTATATCAGATCACAGAATAATTATTTTTGATGTGATGGATTTTTTCTCTAAGCATGTAATTGATGAACAAAAATCTGTGGTAGCTCACTTTCTGCAGATTAATAATTGCGCATTTCAAAATGAAGGTCCTTGATGTCACAACGAATATGTGTATTTCCTCTATAACAAATATTTGGGCAGAGGAAAGATGAAGCTGTAAACATAATTAAACAAACTGAGATTATCCACTCTTCTTCTACTGCAGAGAAGACAAATGACCTTCCAAGCCAAAGACCTAGACCTTTAGCTATTAAGCAAAAAAGGAGCTTGCCTTTTATAATTAAGCTACAGTGTCACAATCCATTGAGGGCAAAGATACATTTGTATACTTACTATAAAGCCAAACAGTAATTAGAGGTGTCAAAACCATCAAAAAAAGGGGAGAAGTGCTTTCACGATAATTAGAAATATTTCTTTTCCACTCTCCTTTCTCAATAACTCAATCTATAGTTAAATAAAACCATTGCACATTTGGAGGGAGCCTGCTATGAAAAGATGGTATGCAACTAAACTATATTGGTTCAGTAGCTTTTTAAAAAAATGCTTCTCTTTCTTACATATTTTTTTGCTTTATCTCTACTTTTCTTTTCTACAGAAGCCATTAGATGAAAGTCTGAGTTCCAGCTAGCTTAAATGGGACAGTAGAAGTTTTCAAAGCACTTTTATAGCAACTTCAGGTCAAGATAAAAAACAAGCCATCAATTTTGTATGTCCAGGGATGTAACAGCTTTTTTACATTTCCCTGATCTATATTTTATTTCACATTGGGAAAGAAGTATTAGGAGAGATTTTCAAGGTAATGAATAGGAATTAGGACTTACATGTCTCACTATCCTTTGTGCTTCAGAAAATATCTCCCCCAGTGTATTTGAGGCTTGATCTAGCTTCCACTGAGATCAGTGAGTCTCATATTGATTTTTAAGGAGAGCTGGATCAGGCCCCTGTTACATTAGCTAAACCCTCACTAGACCAATATGTGTATGAACTGACAGTGATCACCTGAAGATGAAATGATAGCTTTAAAAACTGCTATGCTATCTCTTCTATGGCAGAAAGGAAAAACAAAAAAGTGTGCATGTGTAGGGGAGAAATAAGGTGCTGCTGGCAGTTCTGAGCCTTTACAATTAGAGTTTTGATCATCGCTCCACCAGTCAAGTGAAGATATAAAATCATAGTTAGTGTGTTTCTGCACGTAATGAGATAAGTAGAAGTTTTTAGTTAACCGTTCAGAGCAGACATTTCTACTGACCTCCTGCAGGAAATAGGCTCTTGATGAAATCTCATATTGATTGAGCTGACAGACATTAACTGGTGGACAGCTTTTGAAGGATACTGTTTTAAAAAAACCTTGCGATGCTGGTTTCACAATTCCTTGTCATGTGATTAGACCTGAGATATCATGAAGAATTAAAAATGATGGAAATTGAAGTAGTATCATACACATTTCACTTTCTCATTAGGAGTAAAATGAAACAAGTGAGATCAAGATGCTAACATAGGGCTTGGTTTTTGAACAGGGAGGGCACTGACTGTGTATTGGGACAAGGAGACATTTATTGTACATTGATCTGCATCTAATTTGTGCTGTCTGTGGAGCAGGTTGGCCAGGTGCCAGCTCTTATCTCTGACTATTGACATTTTACATCTTAAGGACCTAGTGAAGTTTTGAAATTGGTCTAAATGTTCTGTATTGAAAACATAAGACATCCTAGTAAATATTCTTCATAGACCTTCAAAAAATTAGGAACTGGAAGAAATAAAAATTATGATAGCAAAACATGATGTCAGAGTAACTATGTCCCAAATATATTTATATATATATATTTATATGTGTGTCTGCACTCCTACTGACATTAATGAAAATACATCAGTAGAAATTTTTTTGGATCTTGATTGGAAACTACTCATACGAATACATCACAATACAGAATGCTTCTTAGGATAAAAAGATAAAAAACTCTGTCCAGTTTAGAACAGGGACTAGATTAAAAGTCAGAGATATTAAGTGATGCTTTCAAGGGCAACTTTCGAGAAATGGAATTTTTTCAGAGGAAGAGTGCATAAGAAATAAAATATCATTCAAATTCTACTATGATTTCATACAGAGATTTGTAGTAATTCTCTAAATGTGTTTAAATTTCCCAAACACATTTATTTTATTAAAAGGGTTTAATTTCTGAGACATAAACCCTGGTATATGCCAAATCTAAGTGCAATTAGCACAGAACAGGTTATAGAGAATAAAAACAGAACACGAACCTTAATCTTAAATTGAAATAGACTCTTTATAAGCATTTCAAATTGTTCAAAAGCTTAAAGAAAACCCCTTACTGTGCTTAAAAAAAGAATGCAGATTTTTTTACTTCACTCTGATTCTCAGACTGTTTTTTATTACTTAAAAATATTTAAAGTCCCATTAATATAATAGTAGTTTCTCTCAAACTTTGCTATTCTTGAAAAAATTCATAATTTGCATCCTATGTTAGCTATATTAATTAATTTTTTCAAAAAATGCCTATAATCCCATTGCATTACCAGTAATACATTACCCTTCATATCTTCCAAGGAGAGAAAAGTAGGAAGTAGACACTGACCAATCCATTAACAGTTATTTAGACAAATAGGATCTAGGAACCACTGTACTTGAAGGAAGAAATTTGTGATAAAAATAAATGATGAATACATTGGAAGAATATATTAAACAGTTTGTAGCTGATTTCTAACCCAGAAAGATTCCTGATGCTACAGCCTGTTCAGTACAGATCGATATTATGCCCGTATGGAACAGCTTGCAGTATCAGGTTAACTTTGTAAGACATAAGATATACTTACCAGTTTGAGCAGACAGCTCTAATTTGGGTATAGGCCAGAATGAGCAGCAATGCATGGTATCATTTTTTGCAAGGTGGTGATATTAAGGAACACCATGTTATGGTTTGATTAAATAGCTTAAAAATGAGAACACTGGTAGAAATACTAGCTGTTCAGAAGTATCAAGAAAAGGCAATTTGCCCCATCCTATGATGTGCAGTTTCATTGTAAGTAAGCAATAGTTTTGCATTCTGTATTTTGTAAGGAGCTATCTAGTGATTGCGCACCATCAGTTAGGATCATCATGGCCATATCTGTTTGCAAGACAGGGAAAACCAATTTTTAGCTGTTTCTAGCTAATTTCTAGCTTGTTCTGTTTCACACTTGCTTTTAAACTAAGCAGGTAGTTCTGTTGATGAGTTTGGTATCTGGATAGAGGCACCTGCAACTGGGAATTCTGCACCCTTTGTGTAATGTGGAAAAGTGTTTGGTGGGTGAAACACAAAATGACTGCTGAAATTCTCTTCAAGACAGGTCAGAGGATGAGCAAGACAATGGCGTTTGACTTTGTTGATGGCCAGGCTATTCCACATCTTTACAGAACAGGTAGCATTAATGGAGGTCACTGTTAGAAGACAGGATAATCACAGAATCACAGAATCGTCTAGGTTGGAAAAGACCTTGAAGATCATCCAGTCCAACCATTAACCTAACATTGACAGTTCCCAACTACACCATATCCCTAAGCGTTATGTCGACTCTACTCTTAAACACTTCCAGGGATGGAGACTCAGATGATGAAGGACACAGTGGAACTTGTTGCGGATCCCAAAAGTCAGTAGCCTGATTAATTTCTGCTGTGAATTTGTTCATTATTCATCATTTGGTTTAAATGCCATCCTCTGCCCACAATCTCAGACAGTGCCATAAAATATAATCCTGTGGACTAAATCTGAAAGCCATCCAGTGCCCTCTGTGGCATGCAAATTCTAAAGCCATTTACTTCCTACTATGCAAGCACTGAAAGTATGACAGAGCCATCTGGAGTGCTGAATCTCTTAAGAAAAGATGAACAATGGAATCTTTCTTTGTTTAAAAAAATCCCAAAGCACCACCAACATGAAATAAGAACTTCAGTATCAGCTTTCACCCATTAGCTCAAAACAGAGTGTCAGTCAAGAGGCACGAAATGGATTAACGGATTCAGAAGACAACCCGTTGGCATTCTCATATTCCTCATCTGCTGTGAAAGTAACACTCAGTATTAACTTCATTTCATAACAGTTAAATGGCATTTGTCACTGTTAGATGTGACAATCATCTGTTCTGCTCCTCTGCCTTTTTGAACTGTGAGTTCATTTGCTAGTACATGTCAGTGAATCAATTATTTTATGACTCCATTTTGTATTTCCTTTTTTTATTACATTACAAGCAGTGAGAAAGGAAAAGGAAAGCTGCCCCATAAATCAGCTTGGCTAGCCAACAGTTAGAGTGCTACAGTATACCTGCAGTGATCGTATCCTTGAACCAGAGGCAGAACAGAAATCTGCTGTGAATTAAAAATAAATAAACCAAAATGAAAGTAAGCACTACACAGAAAGAGTGGAATTTAGTTAGAGATGTAGCAAGCACTGCTGTTTACAGCCAGTCATTTAATTACTGACCCATGTACAGGACAGAATCCACTTCGCTCCCGCTTCTTCTTGCTGAATATGATTCACAGAAATTTTTAATGTGCTATATTTCTACAAAATCAAGTCAGTTTTTTTTATCTCTTTTTTTCTCCAGTTGGTAAACAGAACAGGAGGATTATTAGAATCTCTGTATCTTCTCCTCAGCATTTCAGAAATGACACAGTGGGCCGAGGGAAATATGTTTATTTTCAGGTGAGAGAATCTTAGGGTACAGAAACGAGCAGGACACTTTCTCTAGCCTGTTGTGTTTTCAAGTGCTATGAAAAAAAAGGGGAATGCTAAGTGAGTCACTGTAGCAGGTGTCATGAAGTATCTGGAGAGTAGGAAAATGTGTCGCCTGCAATGTAGAATTTTTACGAGGAAACCCAACATGCTGCCAAGGATGAGAAAAAGCCTTGGCTATTGCATTCTGTTTAGCTTCTTCTGCTAGGCTTCAGTCTGGACCTTCAGATTTTGTTTGGAGAAGTCTTGCATAGTGATACTCTGTAGGGAAAGCAAAATGCCCTTAATATGCTACAATCATATAATAAGCCTTACATGCTGTTAAGAAGATCACTGAATTCAGGTAGATCAGGAGAAGAAATCAAATTCTCTTCATAATTTTGAGGATGCAAATTCCCAACAGAGCAGAAATAAAAATGTCAGCTGGATCACTCCAGTCTTATACCGATATAATAATAACTATTTTTTAAAGTAAGATATTGATCTTCATTCTAATAATTTCCATAGGGACACATTGTCCTATAATATTTGTGTTGCACAATTTTTGGCAAATATATCTGTAGAAATATACATTATCAGAATATGTGTGATGAAGAACCTGCTTGCTGAATCAAGAAAACAGACATCAGGAAATAATTTTTATTTTTAATTTGAGAAAATGTGTATCTGCATAAATTGAACTGTGTTGTGTCATTTGGCTACTCTGCCTAGGCTTAAGCAACTTTGCTGTTTCTGAGACTGGGTTTAGTAACCACTTGTCACGCTGTGCTTCGTTGTAGTGCTATGTACACAAGCTGTATGCAGTCTCTATTATTGTAAACTCCATCCTTTCTCAAAATGTTTAACTGTTTGATGGCATCTTCTATGCAGTTCTATCACTACCTATTCGAAGTAAGAACTTTATTCTTCAATGATTTATCTTGGAAGCATAGGTAAAATGTGAGAAAATTCTTTTGTATGTGAAGGTAAATTACAGCAACAATTCTTCCTCATAACAAGAAACCAAAGCTAAATCCTTAACTGTTTTTTCACCAGTCATTGATAAAAAGTAAAATGACCACAGAGACTTCATGACTATTATTTCTCCCTGGCTAAGAATGCTGCAGGATGACAGTTTCCCTGAGCTTCTGCTTTTTTCTGCACAGCAAGAATAGAACACCTTCCAATGTCTCCTCATGAGGCTAAAAATCCCCAGCTGCCTTGGCCCTGTAGGTCTGTGTGCTCCAGCCCTCCCACCATAGCAACGACCCTCCATTGACTCTCTCCTAGTTGCTGATACTGCATTTCCACTGACAAGGCCCAAACCCGGATACAAGACTCCAGATGTGACCTTCTGAAGGCTGAATAGAGGGAAATAAGCTCTTCCTTCAACCTGCTGATTATGCTCTTACTAATTAACGAAGGCTAATATGCAGTTAGTCTTCAGTGTCACAACAGCACACTGTGACTTGTGAGTTTGTGAGGATCACCAGAACGAGGTGGATTTCCCACTGGCTAATCTAGCAATACATGGAGCAGGAGTGGGGCACTGTGGTTACCTTAAGTAATTAAGAGGAGCTTGAAAAATCAGCTCATTCAGAGGTACCTAGGAGCAATAAGATACATCCTGCCCTTGCCATGACCTGTGCAAGCTCCAGGCAGAACTACAGTACTTGCAAGAAGAAGGAAGTGACAGGAGCCATTTTAATGAGAACCTGTTTAAAGGGCTGAGGCAGTAAACACTTTTGCTTGAAAAGATCAGATAGCACCCATGCCTTGCACAGAATAAAAGTGAGGCATCAGAGCAAACTTGCAGGAGAAATTGCAGTGTTAACATCCCATTCTTATAAAAAAGATTACAGTGCAAAAGTAACGACATACTATGAATCCTTTTAATTGAATTCATAAAATTAAATTAATTTTAATTTCTTCTGGACAGGTGCAATATATTTTCAGAAAACACAGAAATCAGCAAAACATCCACAGCTGATGAGTTGTTTTTCTCTTGTCTTTTAACAGAGTAAATTGGTCTAACGTGTTAAAAGCAGCTCTTGCTGAGACTTTGCTGTCAAGACTGGAGACTCATCAGCACCGTGATCTCATGATAGTGTGCATAATAGGTAGATTGCTGACTAGTCAATTTTTAAGATAAAAAGATTAACATTCACAAGTTGGAAGTGACTAGGCTGATGCTTAATACAGACTTAACAAAAAGCCATTCATCCATGCAGCTCTGGCTTTAGAGCATTCAAAACTGATAGTTCAAGACCTTCTGCCCTTAAAGGTATGTGTCCAGAAGCAAAAAGGGCCAGCTGCTCCCCAGGAGAAGGGGAGCTGGGAGCCAAGGGTGACACCAAGGCAGGCAAGGGCAGAGCCCTGACTGTCAAGGACACAGTCCCATCACACCCAAGTGAGGGGAGCAGGGCAGGCCTAAGTATGGGAGCCACAGTCAGCTGTGAGCCGAGGAAAGGCAGGCAAACCCCCACATTGGGTGTAGTGCGTGAAGGATCCTGACAGCATGTGCCTAATGTCGCAGAAGAAAATCTGGAGCCACATAGTCTCCAGGAGTTTTTAGAAGGCATTTGTATGTCAAAGAACTTAGAACATGAGAAAAATTAGCTTTGTGTTAAAGAAAGAGCTATGATGTTGATAGAGGTAGAAGTCTGGAAGAAGAATAGGAGAGTTCAGGTAAATCACAGAAATCATTCTTTTTACTGGAAGGTCAGATAAGTCTCATGTAAAATGCAGCAGAAAGAGAAGTTTTAAATATATTTGTTTATATGAATTTTATTTTTTAAATATATGTGCTTGTACTGAATGTTTCTGAATGTTGGTGGATTATAGTCTTAGTCCTGTAAGGTACTGAATATCCTTAACTTCTGGCAGTATGGCATGAAGCTGTTTGCTACAACATGGCCTAGCCTCCTCAGCACTGTAGCCCAACAGTCTGCTCAATTATTATCAATTAAAAAGAGGTGAATCCACTTCCTGTTTCCAATTTGGGAAATAAATTGAGCTCATGAACTGCAGAACCAGCACCTTGATTTCTCCTTGCAATCTGGTTTATTCAGATACTTAAAAATGAAAACTATTCCATATACAATCAAACTGCAAGCTGCATTTCACCCATGTCACTTTGTCGATTTTTCCATTCTAATCTCAGCCAAATGGGCTCAGAGATTTATACAGTATATGGACACACAGAAGTAAACAAACATAATGCTGATAAGATGTGCTCTCTGACTTGCATTGTCTGTCAGGCAATTGAGTGAGATAAGAACTTGTTTTGCTGTTACATGGGCATGGAAATGTTGTATACCCCTTATTGCAGAACTAGATCCCACTATATGAGGAGGAAGAACCTACTCACATACCAATCGTGTGTATCCATGATCTGCCAGTCTGTGAAGATACAGTCAGAGGAAAAATGTTTCCAACATAGGTAGTAGGACAGTTTTAGAGAAAGCAGACTTAAACATGAATATCATTTTGCTTATAACTTTGCCTCATATCAGGTTCAACAATCCTTCATCTATAAATCCATGTACTTTGCAGTCTGCTGCAAAGCCAGGGGATATTACTATTGAACATGGTACTTGGTACTGCAGCTGCTGGAACTTGGCAAAAGAGTTTGCCAAGAAACTTTGGCCGTCAGCAATACAACAGTCTGTGTTGCAAGTTGTCAGAGGGATGCAAACATGCAAGGATATGGAATTTGCAAGTACAGCTGCAAAACAATATGTGGTGAAGGTGTTCAGCATTATAGAAATTCATCAGGATCTACATCCAGACTCATTAGCTGTCTCCAGATCTGTTAGAGACCCTGAATGTCATGGACACAAAAAATTTGCATAGGAAATGTCCAAGCTATGAATTGGAAACAAGATTAAAAGAAGAAACAGCTGTGTGTAATTGTCCATCCCCTGTGGAGATTAATATCACACATTACATGAAAAATCAGATTTGGAAATAAGGTTAACAGAAGAATTAACCAGAAGAGGGAGTGAGCAATACCTCCTACATAGTACTGTGTTCACAGCCATGTCTTTACTGCCTTTCAGAGGCTACTCTATCTTGAAAAATCATCCTCGAGAGGGCTGCAGGATTTGTTACCTTGCTACATTTAACACATTTACTAACGACAACAAATTGATTTTTATTTATCTGGCAAAGCAAACTTTGGTCTTTCCCCCTAATATTTAATCCTCTTCAGCAATGTAAATAATGAGAAAGACACTTGCAGATCTGATTAACCTGCAAGTTCCTTTTTAAGCAATGAGCGATCAATACCAGTAGCAACTCCATTAAACAACCCTTATCACTGCTTGAGTATGTGGATGCAAGAGCACAAGTATATGCTTATTTTTATTATAATGATTCAATAGTAGTGTAGTTCTAAAAAAAGTTTTTTTTTTAAAAAAAAGAGAAACAGAGAATAAACATCCAGATGCTGTAGACTTTAAGAATTCTTTATTAGTCCAGCCATGCATTAAGTGAGAATTTTTCCTCTCCTGACAACCCAAGGGACTTGTTTTGCTGTTACCATTGCACTCATAATGTCAATCACCTTTTTAGAAGTACATCTGTAAAACATGGTGTTCTTGCAAAGTGCTGAAATGTCAGCTTTCATCAGATGAAAGTCTTCTAATTATCTGCAGAACAGGGGGTGAAAGCATGCCATGCTGACCTATCAATGTTCTAAACCCAATCTTAAAAGCAGTATTTCTAGATGATAGATTAGCTCAGTGTCCAAGACAGTGGTTCCATTAACTGGAACTTCTGGTGAGGAGCTATGGATCACTCTCAGCCCTTGAAAATGTGAATTTTTAGTTATCAAAAATTTAATTGTAACTATTATAATAGCAGCAAATGAATGGACTATTTGTGACTTCTTAGCATAACATTGCAAGCCACAGTCCGACAACCATTCCTAATATTCTTTTAAACATTGATTTCTCTAACGAATTTGGAAAACAAAGTAGGCAACAACTTTCAGATTGGTAAACAGCCACAAACCCTACAATTTCACCCATATATAAGAAGGGGTGGAAGGATGATCTGGGAAATTACAGGCCTGTCAGCTTGACTTCGGTGCCTGGGAAGCTGATGGAGCAGCTCATCCTGAGTACCATCATACAACACATGCGGGACAACCAGATGATCAGGCCCAGTCAGCATGGGTTTATGAAAGGCAGGTCCTGCCTGACAAACCTGATCTTGTTCGACAGGGCGACCTGCTTATTGGATGAGGGAAAGGCTGTGGATGTTGTCTACCTTGACTTCAGAAAAGCCTTTGACACTGTTTCCCACAGCATTCTCCTGGCAAAACTGGTTGTTCTTGGATTGGATGGGCATACGCTTTGCTGGGTGAAAAACTGGCTGGATTGCCGGGTCCAAAGAGTTGTGGTGAATGGAGTTAAATCTGGTTGGCGGCCGGTCACGAGTGGTGTCCCCCAGGGCTCGGTTTTGGGGCCACTCCTGTTTAACATCTTTATTGATGATCTGGACGAGGGGATCGAGTGCACTCTCAGTAAGTTTGCAGATGACACCAAGTTGGGTGGGAGTGTTGATCTGCTCGAGGGTAGGGAGGCTCTGCAGAGAGATCTGGACAGGCTGGAGCGACGGGCTAAGGCCAACTGTAGGAGTTTCAATAAGGCCAAATGCCGGGTGCTGCACTTGGGCCACAACAACCCCCAGCAGCGCTACAGGCTTGGGGAGGAGTGGCTGGAGAGCTGCCAGTCAGAGAGGGACCTGGGGGTGTTGATTGACAGCCGGCTGAACATGAGCCAGCAGTATGCTCAGGTGGCCAAGAAGGCCAATGGTATCCTGGCTTGCATCAGAAATAGCGTGGCCAGTGAGGACAGGGAAATGATCTTACCCCTGTACTCGGCACTGGTGAGGCCGCACCTCGATTACTGGGTTCAGTTTTGGGCCCCTCACTACAAAAAGGACATTTAACTACTCGAGCGTGTCCAGAGAAGGGCAACGAAGCTGGTGAAGGGTCTGGACCACATGTCGTATGAGGAGCGGCTGAGGGAACTGGGGTTGTTTAGTCTGGAGAAGAGGAGGCTGAGGGGAGACCTCATCGCCCTCTACAACTACCTGAAAGGAGGTTGCAGAGAACTGGGGATGAGTCTCTTTAACCAAGTAATAAGCGATAGAACAAGAGTTAATGGCCTCAAGTTGCACCAGGGAAGGTTTTAGACTAGATATTAGGAAGTATTTATTTCCAGAATGGGTTGTTAGGCATTGGAATGGGCTGCCGAGGGAGGTGGTGGAGTCCCCATCCCTGGAGGTGTTTAAGAGTAGGGTCAACATAGCGCTTAGGGATATGGTGTAGTTGGGAACTGTCAATGTTAGGTTAGTGGTTGGACTGGATGATCTTCAAGGTCCTTTCCAACCTAGACGATTCTGTGAATCTGTAAATTTGGGGCTATTCTGGAGTATACTATACTCTTCCATTCTCATCTGTATCTAGATATCCAAGAGTTGAAGATTATGTTCCCGTAACAACTCCAGTGTCTTCCTATGGAAACATTGTTCAGATGACATCCCTTACAAGATTTGATAAAAACAGTTACCTTCTTGTGATACAGACCAGTGGTGGCTTGGGCATACTGTCCATATACCTTTTGATCTTCTTGTGTTTAGTAAATATGATGTGTCAGCTGTGTAACACAAACTCACAGTATAATTGGTTGGACATATTTGGATAAAGACTCACTGTATTTATGTGTTTGAGATTTCCAGACTCATGGCACCCTGGGTTGCTGGACATCTGGAAATTTATAGATTAATGCCTTGTATGAAAAGGTTGATTAATTTGTGTCACATGTCATGGCAGATGATACCAAACTAGGAAACAGGCCCTTGAGCTCCTGAAGAAAGTTACCATTAAACAGAGCAACTAGCAGAAGTTGCTGGAATGTCTCCTAGCTTGCAAGGATGGCAGCTGTCTTGTGTCCCTGATGACTCAATTCAAGGGTGAGAGGTTCTGTGCTATTCATAGCACAAAGGATGAGATCCTTTGTTCTCTTAAAGCTACTGTATAACCTGTCTTAGAAAACAAAACTGTAAATGGGTCATATAGTGCTGCTAGATGACAGGTACTCAAAACTGATGAAACAAAATGCTTCCCTGCTCATCCCCATGAAGTATATTTAACTTATGCTACTCTCAGGAGCATAGTAGCATTCTAGTAGGAATGATTGAGATTGACAGATTAGGGTGATTTTTAGGAAGCATTAGAACTTTATATTAAAGTCCCAATATCCACATTTTTTTCAGATATAATAAGGAGACCATGTTATGCTTTGTACCTACAGAATAGTTCAATTCTGTAGAATAAATATAATCTTATTCCTATAGCATGTAAACAAATAAGAGACCAAATATGTCAAATGTGGTCTGGTTCTTCTACATTCTATTTGTTCATCTTTGTTCAGTTATCTGTCCACTTCCCATATACCTGAGTGGAAGCCTGAAAGCCTCTTCGAACTGTAGAAGTCTTAAGTTCTAGGCTGGGAAGTGAACTGCAAAGGTGAAGGCAGCAGGTAGGCAAACATCCTCTGTCAGCCTTCCGTCTCTTAAAGTTAACTCAGTTCTTATTACTCCCACTCCTTTCAACTGCATTGTATTGATTCTTACCCCTTATAAATCTTCATGCTTTAGGATCTGAATCAGTCATTGACCATTTGCAGTTTGAGAGAACTATCTTTGATTGCTGTGCAAAGAACATTCAGCCTTATCCAGCTTTTCTGAAGAAATGTTTTAAAAATGACATAAAATCTGCTTCTTGGTTCAATGAACAGTCCATTGGTCTTTAGCAATATAACACATTGGAAGACAGAGAGAACATACTAGGAGTTAAGTAGCAAGATGTAGTAATGATATTAATCCACAGATGGTCAAACTGGGATTTATAGAATTTGACTTCTTAGTCCTTTGAAAAGATAAAAAAAGGAATTAAATTTTTTAAAAATAATTTTAACTTCATCACTTCCAGGAATAATGTAAGCACTTGGCTACTTATTATAACCTCTGTAACTGAGTAAGTTTAAATGACTGTATAACAGGGGGACACTTTCATAATCAGGCTGTACTGAAAGAAGAAAAGCATCCTCAGTTTCATATAAACCATGTAAATTTAGGTAATTATACAAAGCAGTCATCTAGGTCTCTCAACATTTGATGGCTCTGTCTTTGGTAGAGAGTTGCTATTGCTTGCAACAATCTTCATCCCTGACCCCAGACAGAAAGCCATGAAGCAATGTATATTGATTTAAATGAAATCCTTTGAGCAATTTGAATCAGAACTGTTCTGCTTCTCTGGTAATGAATACAAGGAGATTTCAGAAAAGGAGTTTCAGTTGCTGCATGGCTGAATATTCAGGGGAACAACAAAACTGACTTTACACAAGGGACAAACTCGTCTTCAGGTTAGTCCCCGTAAACTGATGTTAAATTGAATGTTTAAAATTAGCCCTGCATAACTTGAGGCTTTTGACCACTGTCAGATGCTCAGAGAAAGCAAACAGAAAAATTAAGAAAACTTTCCCCCACCATGATCCTTTGGATTGTCTGCAGAGACACTTGTTCCATCATGTCCATCTTGTTGAACATACTATAAAGCTTTAGACTGACATTCAGGGAAGGCACAGGCAGAGAGGCCTGTCTCGTGTGTTGTTGACCATTATTTGCTAGCAGTAATTATTGTCCCAGAAGAAAAAAGTATATTTACTGTTGTTCATTGTAGCATACATTTCCTGTTGCTATAAAGGGGAGAGAAAGCAGAATTCTGTTTTAAAATCAAAAGAAGACTTTACAAATAACGAAGCATGCAATGTACCTGTGCTCAATGTGTGTGCAAAAGTGAGATCTTGTATCTCTGCCTCTGGGGTTTCATTTTCTCTTGTTCAAAGTTCTGTCTGCTGTTTATACAAGGGTGGCCCTGTGGCCATTTTCACCCAAAACTTCTAAAGTCTGCAGCCCTGATTGAGCAATGGTGTTGAGGCACCTTGGAGACCTGGGAACCCCAGTATTTCCAGACTCCATGCCATGAAGCTGTGAAAGGCTTAGTCAAATCCAAAATTATCAAGTCTTTAATCTTGCACGAAGTTGGGAATCTAGATACCTTGAGATTAATTCAATATAGTCCACTTGGGTGTGTTCACACTTAATTTAGTTCACCTAGAAAACATATTTTCATGTTTCCAGAAACCCATTTTTGCTCCAGTTGAATGAGTGGTTAGTTTGGAGATGTTGAAGCAAAACAGCAAGAAAAAAAACCTACTTTTTTCATTGTTGGGCCTGTCTGGAAATGAGAAACAGCTCTGTATTAATTTCAAGACAAATAAAAATATTATTTGCCCCCTGAAAAATTCTTTAGCTCATGGGTACATAAAGAATACTCATCTACATGTAACTGTTTTTTCAACTTCTACCAAACTTTTTTCTCTCCTCCCTTTTAATCAGAAAGATGCTTTGAAGCACTTGCACGAGTTAGATCAGGCTTGAGATAATAATTGTGTAGGTCTGCAGCACCAACTGGGACTTCCCCTGGCTTCGGGGAAGTTGCTAGGCTACTATCTTAAAGAGACAACTCACTTGATTAATTGCAAATACAGATTGCTTTATGAAAAAGTTAATACATTTATAACAACAAAGTCTGAGTGAAATAGCAGGCTGATTATCAGAACTTGCAGTATTCCCTGAATACAGGATTAAGGAACAAACGTACAGCTTTTAAAAACAGATGTGGTCTGCACTGACTCCAGTACTGCTTTCAGTGGCGAGGTATTACCATGCTATTGGTAAATCGACATTTAATGAAAATTGCAAACCACTTGTTTTCAGAGTGTGATGTTCAAAATAAATATTATCTTAATCACTTTGTATTAATGTAACTGGCAAAGAACTGCTGTAATATTCTAGAGTCTCTCTAACCCAAATCTGCCTTGCAGGAGAGTATATGTCTAGAATGTGTTTGCACTGGATGTCAGACTGCTGATATTTTGCTTTTTCATTAAATATCTTATTACTTGAAACTCTTCAAAGGACTAAGCAGCTTTCATTCCTCAGATCATGCAGTGATTTTATGAATAAATGTAATATGGTAATACATATGATAATTACAAATATATATTTTTTAAAAAAAATTTAAAATGCAAGCACCTGGTTTCTTATGAGTTGATCTTTTCTGAAACTATTTTAATTTCCATGAAATTTGTTGACAAAAACTGGAGAAAATAGTCTCTGAATTTTTCTTCACCATTTTTTTAAGCTTTTTCTTTCTCTTGGGAAAAAAAAAAAAACACACAACAAAAAACAAAAAACAACAGAAAACCAAACCCTCTTGATGTTTGTTTGCTTAAAAATCTCAGAACATTTTAAAAATACTTTATGAATCTTTTTAAAAGGTACTTAAGGCAAATCAAACATTTTCAAGCAGCTTTACATGTACATCTTTACATAAGTAGCAGACATCTGCTCAACCTGCTTCTGATTGTTCTGAAGTCTTGATTAATAACTTGTATTTCCCTTTAAAACCCCAAATAAAGTGTTTGTGTATGATTTGGAAGCAATTTGGCTTGTCTTTTATGGTCACAGCAATGGGAATGCATTAGACTCTCACTGGTAGACCCCAGTTTAGCCAGGTATTAAAAAATTAGCAACCTGCAATGAACTGAAAGAGCAGGTGAGGGAGTAACAGCACAGCACAAAGCTTCAGTGGGCAAGCTACACGGTAGAAAACATTGAAAAAACTCTAGAAGGAATACGATTTTTAAAAATCAAACCCATGGAATTTGAAATCACTGGGAATATACAGAGATTGAAAAAAAGAGAGTATGATTAATCAGTAATGTAAGGCTGACTTGAGGATTTCTGTAAGTTGTGTACGTTTATATGTGTTGGGAGTAGATGATGGGGCAACTGTGAGCTCCAGATTATTAATATTCTGTATGTGAAAGCCAAGGAAGTGAGATATAGGTTCTCTTCTGGGGCTGAAGGCAGTGGGGAGAATGCAATGCCCTTTGTTGCAGGCTCACATTAGATCAAGTTTGTGAGGGACACACATCATTTTTATTTGTAATTTATTCATGAAATGAGATAACCCTACATCTTAGTGTTCCACACCTGTTTCACTCTCAAACGTAAAACTGGGCGAAGTTTGTGCATATTCTCTAAAAGATGGGGAATATAGTATAGTTTTGGGGCTATCTCAGCCTTATACTGAAAATTTCCTTAGTCAAATATATTGTCACTGTCCTAAGAAAGAATTGAGGAAAGCACCCTGTGTGACAGGATGTTATGACATAATGTGACAGGGAAAAGGATGACAAAGGTGGAGCAAGGACTGTATTCATATTTCATGCCCCATGGAGATAAAGATCTTCTTAGTAGTCTTGTTATTGGCCCTATGACTGTGAAAATGTTTGGGAGTCATAGCACTTAGGGTCTGTTTTAGTGGAGCTAAAATTGCACAGAGATGTGACCAGACCCTGTGGATTCTAGTGATAAATAGCAAAGGAAAGTTTTGTGGAAGGATTAAGATGTGTTTTAGGTATCAATAAGAATATATTTTGGTGAAGTGCTAGAAGGGTTTTAAATGTTATGGCAGACTAAGCATTTTGTATGACAATCACAAATATGTTCTAGGTGAATTGTGTTCAAAAATATACATTATTTTAAAAAGTTATGATTCACTGATATGGAAAAAAATTTGCACTGGTTATGAGTATTACTTTGGGTAGGTGAAGGGAGAAATTATTTTCATTTTTTCAGATATATTATCTTTTCATGCTATACTGTGTTAACATTTTTTTTAATGGGACAGTGAAATGCATCATCTGCTATTCATGTAATAAAAGACTCAGCAATCTTAAAAGGTCATGAGCACTTGATTTCTGCATGTACAAAACAGGTGTTTGCATGTAACTAACTTAGGGTAAACCTGTTGCATGGAGCTATCAGATGCAGCTGTAGCACTTGTACTTACAGGTTGAATAGTCAGTAGCACAAAATTTTTCTTGACTGCTAAACATAATGCAATATAGTAAAAATCCCCTTGCTGTTTGCACTCTTTTTGTTTCCTATTTTTATATATTTTTTCCTGTAAATTTTAAGAATTTCACAATTCTTATTTTAAAGTATGATTTGTTTTAAAGAATTTATGGGTTGGTTGGGGTTTTTTTTTGTTTGTTTGTTTGGTTTTTTTTAATGGCTTCCCTATTCTAGTTTAGAGTCTAAAAAAAGAGTTTTGATTCAGGGTTGGAAACCATTTACTGGACTCCATTTCAGCCCTTTTTATGCTCTAAGGTGTGAACTGGTTATTCTTTCAACTGATCTCAGTCTTTTACAAATAGGTCTAAGAAGTAAGGAAGAATCATAGAGGAACAAGTAATTTTTAACCCTTCTTCCAGTCTTTCAGCTGTTCAGTTTGGAATTCTTGAGACAATGGCCAACTGTGAGCTTTGTTGAGTATTACAAGTTGTAATGAAAATGTGGATGACTTCTTACATAAAAGTTTGCAAAATCAATTCCTGCATTCATAAAATAGCGTTATTTGTCATATTTCTGAAGATGGATTTTCCAGTTACTGTTATTTTAATATATTTGACTACAATCATAAATGGCCTGAAGGAGGTAGGTTTTGGATTCCTACTGAAAATAGTATGACTTTACGATCTATTTAAAAATGACAGCATGAATTCCTTATGCTTGAATACTACAGGAGAAGGACAAGAATAAGCTATCAGAGCTCTAAAATCTTAATTTTGAGTAATAGGGTTTTTTCCATTCTAAGTGTATGGACAGTCAAGTATTGAAAGAAGGTGGACAAGTAGTAGAAATCTTTCTATGGATGTTCTCCAAATGCATGTTAGAGAAGTTAACGCTGTCTCAGCACAAGGGGATAGAGTAGGTGACTTTCTAAGTTTCCTATATTCATATTTTTATTTCAGTGTATCATGTTAAGAGGATGTAACTTGGACCAACCTCTTCTAACTTTGAAGTTCCATCTAACTTCCAAGGTTTGAGTGGAAGAGCTGGACCAGATGACCTCATGAGGTTTATTCCAACTGAATGATTCTATGGGGTTTTGTGGATTCATGATTATAGATCCAGATATGTAATGCCACATGAATTTTCCTTCTGTTTGCTTTCCAGTGTTTTGGTATCTTATTTACCATCATTTTTATATCAGAGCTAGTTAGATATTTTCTATGTGTACATATAAACACACATGCACACAGATACAAACTACACTCATGTACACATATATTACAAAGTGGCTTTATATATTGATTCTAATGAGGAACAAAGAAATCTATTTCTGTAGAAATTTTCAGGTGTGTCAAAAGTTTCAGGGATTTCATATTCTCAAAACTGAAAATAATTCAGTTGGGGGAAGAATCATTTTATAATAGAAACACAAGAAAGTATAAAAATTTTCAAGAAACTCCAAAATATTAATCTTGCAATGTTTGGGTCACAGTGAGGTAGATGTAAGGATGAAATAGCAGTTTCCTAATAATCTCCAGTGTGTAGAGAGATATAGACAAAAACTGCTTCTGTCATACTGTGTCACAGGATAGTCACAGTCACTTTGTCCTTTTTCCATCTGTTTACTGAGCTGCAAACAGTATAGCAGCATTAAACAAGCCCTAAGAAGAATATCAAAGTCTATCTTTATTTAAAGAAACAAATAAAGGACTCACCAAAAATCCATAATGTGTTAAGAAATGCAGGCCACCAATCCATGTCCAGCCAACAAACACTGGCAGTTCTACCTTGCAAATTTACATCTATAACAAATGTTAAAGTCTAAAGGACTCAATCGTCAGTTGGAATAAATCAATGTAACCCCACCAAAGTCAAATTTTAATGGACATAGAAGAGACTAGCCATTCTACTGAGTACTGGGATATATTGCCAATATTCTGCTTATTTTTCTGCATACTGCTTGTCACACAGAAAAAAGCCACAGTAAAAATCGTAGCATGTTGGATTACTCCCTTCTGTCTGAACCCCAAATGAATAACTGTTACAATCTCCCTGACCTGATGCTTATATTCTTTGTATACTCTGCCAGTATTTCATCCTTGTTCAAGTAGTTAGAATTTCCCACAAAAGCATTTGTAGTCACTGTGGAAAAGCCACTGTAAGTGACAGATTTAAATATTATCTCCACCAAATAAATGTAAAAAACTTATTGTGTTGAATAGAATGAATGCTTACTGTGCTGCTTCACTGCTGCTAATAAACCATATCGAGTCAATTTACTCTGTCCATTCAGTAGTCTCGAGGTATCAAACCTGCAGTTCAGTGCTGGTTTCACTGTTAGGCTGAAAAGGTGGCAGTTGCTGTGGTAAGGGAAAAATGCTTTCCCTTTCTGAGCAGTTGCAGCAAATACTTCCTTCTGAATCTCTCTGAAGACAAGGGAGAAAACCTTAATTGTCATCAGAACAACAAAATCAAAATAATCTTTTGATTCCTTTGCATTACTTCTATTTGTCTCTCATTAGAGAATACCTACAAATGAAAAATATGGTCCTTCCTTTTTTTTGTATTGCACAAGAAATTAGAAAATATGTATTTTATCTGGAAGACAAATAGCAAAACTGAGACCTGCAAACAAAATAGTGGGGTGTTAGTGTTCATGACTCTTTCAGTTATAACTTTTGCATAGGCATATGTTACCTGCAGTATAATTACTCTGTAACTAGAATATGATTCTAATGTATTTATATCTGTAATGGTATCACCATCTGATGCAATTAGACGATTAAAGTAACGTATGAATTATTCCAGCTACCACCCTGTCTTGTCACAGGATAGTTTTAAGGATCCGGTTACATAAACTATATATTTGCTGAAATTCAGCTGGAATTGTTCTGCTTCATACTGAAAAACTTACTACCAGTTGCTTAAAAATATTTTGAACTACCTTTCTTTACTCATACTCCATTCTAATTTCACCTATATTATAATTAATGCCTTTTATTATGAAGTATATATTTATACAGTATTTTCAGCTTTTGTGCAATTTCTTATGATCAAATCTAAGCAGAATATGGAAGAAGCCATAAGCTTCAACTGTACTGGTGAGGATAGAATGTTCTAAGGTCATTCGATGTGATTTGCACTTAGAAAACAAATCTTTCTTGTCCAACAATTCAGCATTAAGAAACAGGATAAGAAACAGCAAAAAGCGTCTGCAGACTCCAGCTCATTAATTCAAGGATTACTCAAGTTATTAATGATCTTTTTGAAGTTTAAACCATTAATGCATATTGGCTTTGTTTCATATTATGGCTTTATAGCATCACTTACATTGAATTACCAACGAATCTGCCAAAAAGAAAACACCAGCTTCTATTTACTGTAGGAAATAACATCAACAACAACAAAATATGCTAAAGCAGCCCCAAAACTGATAGCAATCTTTACTATTTTACCTCACGGCTTCCTTCAGCTTCTTGCCATATGCTAAAAGTTCATTCTCTGATGAGCCTTTGAGCTGTCAGTCTGTCTCCCTAGCTTTTCTCTCATTTTCTTCTCAGTATAAATGGCTATTTGCTGGAAATTGTTTTATATCTTGCCTGACCATTTGACTGCAGGGCATAGTTACTTCTCATGTTTTCTATTAGAGGGACAGTGGACACAGCAGGCAAGCTAGGCCAATTAAGTGGCCACTACTATTAACATTAACCTTTTTAAAAGTGTGAGCATTATGTCTTAGAACATATTTGGTACTAAATCAGTATCTCAGGGCAAGAAAAGTGCAAATGAATCACAAATTTTTCACTTTTTGCCTCTGTATAAGGGTAAGGCCAGAGCCTGTTTTGAAGGGCACAGTCATCGGCTTGTGGGTCAGTCACCCCTCTGTGTCAAATGCATAGGAGAAAGTAAAAAAGCTCCTTACTTGACTGCCATCAGTGCAGCTTATTAACTGTAATATTCTTCTGAAAAATCTGATGATGCTTTGTATTGACATCAATCTTCTAAATGTTTGGAGCTTTGGGATAAATTTCCACAATTTAAAATATGTATCTGAATATCCAATCCCTTCCTCTATTAATTCATCTTCCCCATAGTCCTGCTTTGGGAATAATATGTTCATTTTTCATTCTCTGCTCTTGTCATTTGCCACTTCATTTGGAGGAAAAAGCATGGCGGAGTTAGTATTCCTATCACTGTATTTCTCCAGATGGTTCCCTGCCCCATATTGTTTAATTCTTATTATCCTTACCTAATAATCTGATTTCATGCAGAAGGAACAAGTTACCTCTCTGGTGAGTTCCCACTGGTACCTTATGCTTCCACGGTCAATGAATTTGAGCTGGTTCAAAATTCTACCACATTCCTTTATGCTATATGTGTAGTGTGGCTGTCTGGTCACCAGCACAAGTTCTTTGCTTCTGTTGAGTTATACTACCTGCTATCACAGATACAGTCTTTGATGCTTAATAAGATGTAGCTCTTCATTGAAGGTTCTTTTTGACTGGGACTTTATGAAGAGTTTCATGTCTACCTGACTACCTGTTTTTTATAAAACTGATCATTAAAACTTTCATTTGGTGACTTTTTTGAGAAGTTTTCTTGATCAATGGATTCAGAAGGTATTAGGAGTGACAGACAAATAACCTTGCAATCTCATATGCAGTGAGATACTGCATTGATATACTCTCTCTTCAGGAGACCAGGTTGAACACCATGCATATAATTCTAACAAGAATTGTACTTGGAACTGAGACAAGATCAGCAGGGGACACCCTGAAGCTGGGAATGGGGAAGTGATTAGGTATTTGTCCACCGAAGATAGTAAGGCTAAAATTTAAATTAAAAGCTTATTCTACCCCAGTAATTAATTCTACCAGAGACTCCTGTCTTTGTATAATTAGACTGTGTTGAACATGACACTTTTTGAAGAGTAATGACTTCCTGGGTGAAAAACCCCCTTTTTCTTCACACAAATATAGTTTTTGTGGACCACTTACCAGATTGCCTTTCAGAAGCTAAAATCTGCTTCTAATTTTATGCTGGTTTAGATAGTGAAACTCAGACCACCTCTTCTCCATCCTCAGCATTTCCTTTAAAGATTTCAACAAAAATCTCATGAAGTCTGATGCAAAAAATAGTGAGGTTTGTTTGCTTGTTTGTTTGGGTTTTTTTTCCTCAAGGGATAAAGAAGAACATAAACTTTGTTTCTCAAGGTTTATCTGTCCAGATCACCATTCCGTAATTTGAGTGTCAGTAGCTTTAGTTCCACAGATTCCTCCTTGTATCTTCACCAACCCCAAATGCTCAGCTTCCCCCAGATTTGAAAACAGTGTTGGTGAGGGAAATAATTAACTGTTTTCTGCCCTCCGTTCTTCCCCCCACCAACAGCACTTTTATTCATTGTTTTTTCAGATCTTGTATTACTAAAGTTAGTAATGCTTCTTTAATGAAGGAAGGTTATAGCCATATTTTTGAATGCAGCATTAAAACATTTTGAGATTCAAATCAGTTTTAACAACCTTTTAAGCATCTAAGTGACTTTGCTAGTGATGATATAAATAACCTTTAATTTTGCATATCTCTTCTTGTTAAGCTGTTTTCTTAACTCCGAATCAAGTGTTCATGCAGCAAATGTCAAGTTGAGAATTAATATACTGTGAAAAGAGAAGTGAAATAGAGGAAAATAATGTCCAATGAATTTGCAGGTATAACTATGGTGTTGAACTGCTTCCTTTGAAATTCATGCTTTTTTGAGGGGATCCATAACAACTCTTTACTTACGTTTGTTTCAAACACTTCATTGTGCACATGAACACAGTGCTCGTGTTTCTCTTGTTCCCTTAATCTGTTCCACAAATTAATGGTACAACAAGAACAATGTATGGGAGGGTTCAACACACTCTGACCTCCAGCTGGACTCGATCTGTCAGAAAAGTTTCTATCTCCTTATATCTGATATCCCCACTTGGATGTCTCTGATATCTTAGGAGATGTCAGACAGCACAGTGCATTCAGCAACTGAATTGAGAGCTTGCTGAGTACATTAGAGTGAACTGACTTGTTATCTAGAATTTGGTGAATGCACTTTCTAGATCCCTTTCCTCTGTTATGAAGTTAAGACTACTGGTTTGCAGGTAGAAACATACTTGTATATTATTTTCTTACAAGAAAACCACTCTATTCATCATTTCTAATATCAATCAGAGGGGATGGTCCCCTGAGAACTCCCTGCTGCACTGCTCAGTAAAGGCAAGGCAACAGTGGGGTGTGGTGTAGTTGCGGGTGCTGAGTGGGAGCTGCCTGCAGGCTCCTCTGTTGTGAATAGCTGGCTGAGGTCCTGCAGCCAAGAGATTTGAGCAGCACAACACAGCCTGATGCTAGAGATGCAGCACAGGTCTGCACTTGCTCCATTTAACTGTGATGTGGATCACTACCTCCCTGAGGTACGATGGTCTCCTGGCCAGGATCACTACACCTTTTTAGGAGAAACAGCTGTAACACTGGTAAAGAAGGTATCCTCTGATCACAAGTCCCAGTGATAACTTTGCCCCATGGTGGCTGAAGCCTTCTGTTGGGGAGAATGGACAATGCAGAACAACTCACAAGAGATGGCACTTTTAGCAGCTTTTTTGTGTGAAAGGCCTTCACAGAAGCTGATGTCTGTGTGGCTCTATTATTTATGTTTGAGTAATATACCCTGATGTATACAAGATGATTTTCACAGTGCTAGTTAGCAATGTATGCAAACAAAAAGCCCCAGATTTATATATGGCTATTTATAAGCATTCTTGTTATAGTAAGTAAACCAAATGAAGAGATGTTCTTTATACAGCTTACTTCAAGTCTTTAAACAATTTTGCATGAAAGATTTGCAACAGCCATAGGCACACAAAACATTTTCCATTACCTGTCGGTAATAAATGTGCCTGCCACATGTTTTCCTGACACCGCTGCACAGTTGTTTGCACAGCAATGATAATGTAGAGAAGGAATTGGTTTTTTGAGTACTGCCCAGTTTCATAGCAGGTTTAGAAGATGTCATACTAGAAATGCCAATGCCATGATTTTTGGTGAGAGTGAAGCAGTGATAAATTTCAAAAGTCCAGCTTGTGCAAGTCCTAACAAAAAGAGTAACTGCGAGTCAGTATTGTGAAAGCAGTGGAACTGCATTTACTTCCTTTTTGTCTACGGAAGGAAGATATTAGGAAATGCCATTTATTAGTAAGTGGATCGTGCTGATCTGTAGTTACTTCCTTCTCTTTGACAGGGACAAGCTACTAGAAAAAGCCTTTTATTAGTGAGCATGTCATTCTGCTTATGTGAGCTTACCAAGGGAAATAATGTATTCAGGCTTGGTCGGGAAGGGGTGAAGAAAAGAATAGTGTCAGAGGTAAAAGTGGGAGTTGAGCATTCAATTGTGCTTGTTACAAGTACATTTTCTAAGATATAAATCAGGTCAAGGAAGCTTCAGTTGAAACATGTTTGCTGAATGAACAGATAACTGCAGTGAAAGGATGTAAAGTGGGAGAAATAAAGAGCAACCCACACTGCTGTAAAAGTGAACTACAAACCATGTAAATAGCGTAACTCCCACTGAGAATGTGACAAGTCTTTCGGGTACTTATTTTTATTTCCAAGTCTTGCCCATCCCAAGCTACCAGTGTTACAGATTCTTGCCAGTTCTTACCAGACATTTTATGAAAATTCACACACATATTTCAGAAGCTAAGAAATTGGCATTTCAGTATTATTCCTCTTTTAAATGTGCCACTAACTGTTTTGAATCCATTGTAATTTGTATCCCATGCACTAAACATTACAGCAGCAGGGTTTGAAATTAGTGCCATTAGATAGCTCGCCTTGATATCTGTGTGATAAGAAGCAGCCTTTCATCAAGGGTAAAAAAGTGTATTATTTAGTAAACTAAGTGCTTTTTTATTGTTGCTTTTTAAAGCTGTGTCACTGTTCTTGAGCAGCTCAAACTGGTTGGCGCCAACTATTTGCAAACTTAGAAAACACCCCTTTCTGTGTAATTTGCTCACTTCAGAAACTACTTTTATTTTTTTTCAGTTTTTATTTTTATACCTGTTGGCTCCTGCCTCAACCTTTCTATTGAGTTGCTTTTGGGTACTGTAAATGAGCAGGGAAAATTTTTCATGTGACAAAAATAAAGTTTCTTGTCTTTTCTACACAGTACAGAGGTCATGATGGAAGATCAGAGACAGGAAGCAGCTTGTCATGTTGTTAACAGGTACAGGGTCTCAGAGCTTTGTTATACTCTACCAGAAGCCATTAGAGACC
The DNA here is from genome assembly GCF_031877795.1 of Strix aluco. Lineage (NCBI taxonomy): Eukaryota > Metazoa > Chordata > Aves > Strigiformes > Strigidae > Strix > Strix aluco. The sequence goes on along the minus strand of NC_133931.1, from coordinate 133,436,330 downwards.
TGTAATAAGCTAGGAGCACCAGCATGGGGCTTGATGTTAATCTGGCAACGAGGTGTAGTTTTGTTCAGGTATGAACTGGAAGAAGGCACTGGAATCTGTCTGGAATATATGCGTGTTTGAAATATGTATGAAAACAAACATGCATATATTCCAGAGTCCACATGGATCTTCCTTTTGGCATTTGATTCAACACAGAATAAACAACATAAAAGTTTTGTTGATCCTCACCTCCCATCAAAGACAGTAGAATATAAAAAATCTCTCTCTTTTTCTTCCCGCATGCTGCTTAGCTGCATTGTGACTCATATGAGGTACAGCACTGACCTGGTCTCCAGTTCCTAAAATTATGGGGGGTAGCATCACTTTAAACTCGCTCTTCATTAAAAGAAGAATATTTCCTTTTACATTTTCTTGAACTTACTCAGGAATGAGATTCATGTGAGTTATAAAAGAATGCTACAAAAAGCAAATATTTTTTCTAATAAATTCTGTAGAATTTTATAGTAATTACTACTGAAACCTATTAAATGTCTATGGCATCCTATTATTTTCCTCTTTAATTCATTCCATTGGATTTTTTCCTTAAGAGCAAAATCCTCTGAAAATATTATCCCTCCGTGGTGGACCCTTTTTTGGAAATTGTTATGCAAATCCAAATCCTGCAGCCTTCAGAGAGAATCTGTGACAAAAGCGAGACAGGCGCAGCTACCTTCAGTCAGGCAATTCTTTTGATTAAGGTTCTGTGCTTTAAAACAGAGTTTAATCAAGGATAGCAAAACCAGAGGAAAAACGCTTTCCAGGTGTGCCTTCTTGTGCAGATGGTGTGCTGCCAAAGAGAATCAAAAGAGACTTAATTACAAGAATGATCAGCAGAGTCAGACAGGATGAGAAATTGTGCGCCCTGATGGAAGCGGTTCATTACAAAACAACAGCACTGCTTGGCACGTGGGAAAGGACGAAGCCGCTTCTAATGGATGACAAAGGCTTTTTGAAGTCTGCTGAGACCGAGTAATCCATGCTATAATGTTTGAAACGTTTAGAGGAGGTGATGATCACTTGTCCTTTCTCCAGAGAAGTCTAAACCTGCAGGGGAACCCATGCTGCTCACTTTCCTGGGCAAATGGGCGGGCAGCAGTCCTTGCCAGTCTGCTTCCTGATAGCCTTTGAGATGCTTTGAGGAGTGGCAGCAGTTTAATGCTGTCTGTTTTGCAGACAGAGGCATTGTTACTTCTGTATGAGTGAAGTCTATTGGTTAAGATAGATCTGGGGCCCTGCTGTGCTGCCTGCTGATGCCACAAATATGTGGGCATGGTCTCTGAAATTCTGCAGTCTCAGTAGCCTTTTGAAATTGTTTTTTTGAGGTAGTTGAACACATTCTACTGTGTACCTGTACCCAAAAGTGTTGAATGGTTAGGGTTTAGGCAAAAGCTAGTAATATACTATGTATTACAGATTAGAGTGGGACGTGGAATTCTTCCTCATCAGCAAAGCAATATATCATTTACCTTAGATACTCATTCCTGGCTTTCTCCAGCAAAGATAATAGTTAAACTGTGATTTTGCAACTGACTGTTTGCAACTGCACCCACAAAGAATCCCAGTGGGACTCCATCCAAGTACAGCATCTGGCCACAGGGAGCTGCAGGCAGAACAGCCTCATTAGTATGTGCTGAGGGATAAGCCCTGTCTTACTACCTGTCTTGTCTACTGTGGGACATGTAATCAGTGGTCCATAAACAGTAATGCATTTGTCAAGGTACTTTTGATGAAACAAATTCTAAACTCTGTTAACTGAAATGAGATCACAACTCTTCCTCCTCTGCCCTGGGACTGGCACAGGGCCCTGCACTGGCACTGCTGTTGCATGCCTAGTTTTGCGACAAAAAAACAAATCTGCAATCAGGTCTCCAGGAAATAGTAATGCCAGTTTCTCCTTGGATAGCAATTTATTTCTATTTTTTTTTCCAGAGGGTTCTGCAGACACTATTGAATTAATTTTATCAACACCACAGAGTGCACAGAGGCCTAATCCTCCGTAATCAAGGGATAGGCTGTCAGTGACTTCAATGAGCTTTGGATTTGGCCTAGGTGAATACAGACTAGGAAAGAGAAAAAGCCCCTCCAGCAAGCAAGTGGCAAAGTTGGGATTTAAACGCCAGTGAGTCTAACCAACAGCATCCTACTCAACTCCCCAAAAGGGCCCCTGACAGCATTCTGAGGCAGAAGGTAGAAGGAAAGGAATTAAAATGTCCCAATAACTCTCAGAGAAAAAGGGCAAGCAAGAAGAGAAAGCTGGTAGAGAAAAAGTCCATCTGTAGAGTGAAAGAGGATATAAGATGGGCTTAGCTCCTCCCTTATCCTCAGTTTTGTCTTCTTTCCCTTCCTGTCCTTTGCTCTGGACTATTTACTACAATAAGTTTCCTTGCTCAAGCTTTCCCAGTGCAGGTTCTGTAACTGACACTGCTCTTTTGGCTGCCTGCCTGTTGGTAATTGGCAGGAGATACAGCTTCTGACAGTATTGAGTCACTAAGAGAAGTGATCTAGCAGGACACTTAATTTATAGGAGGTGGGATCTCAAAGTACTTTACAAACATTAATTAATTAAATCTACAACACCTTTGTGAGAAAGGCAAGACTTATTAGACACACTTCGCTTCTGGGAACAGAGAATGACTAAAGCCATTTTTTTCTGAAGTGTTAATATCTTTTTATTGTTTGTATTATATATATGCGTAATATATAGTTACAGAATTATAGGCAGGCCAAATTTTGCATCTGCCTGCAGACCCTTGTACAAACAACATGAGATCAAGGCATGCAAAATTAAAATCCACTTTTGAAACCGCTTATAATGTATAACCTTGGAAAAATCATTAAGTCAGAAATAGAGTCAAGAATGTGAATGCTTCGGCCTACTTCCACCAAGAATGGTGACAGTGAGAGAAATTAAGCCCACTGGGGTAAACTCAGTATTGATATCAGGCAAGTAAGTTGAAGGCATCAGGCAAAATTAGAAAGGTCTCAAAACACAACTGCTTTAGTCTAGTCTCGCTTTGGAAATTTAGGAAACCAGACATATAATCTCTGTCTCAGTAGGAGATTTAAATGCTCACAGTCTTTTCTTTCTGCTACTGTCTGCCTTTTTTCGCCCAAAGACATAATAACTATTTTAGGTATCTTCACACTGTGACAAGGCCTGTGTTATGTAAATGAAATGAAGACATTCAAGACTGAATTAACAGATGATTGTGAGGCAGGACACTTTTGGAAAAAATGGTGAGATGATTTTTAGCAGCATCTAAAACTCCTTTTGCAATGTTGACTCAAGTGTATATAATTTTCTGGTCACTTCTCTGAACCTAAAACTTGTTTCCTTGTTTATATGTGTCTAAATGTACACCTGGTTGGACAGTTCAGTTTATCCCATAATGCTTGTCCTTGTGCCCCAGTAAGTTTGTTCACTCAGTCCTGTAAAGACCTGTAAAAGATTAAAGGACAGATCTTAAGTTACATGTTAGGGAGAAAGTGTACATTGCAGGCAAGAAAATTTCTGTGTAGAGACACGTCCATAAATGGTGTTTTTAAGAATGCTAGCCTTACATCTTTCATATTGCATACTCTGTATATTACATAGGGAACAACACAGCATGCACAAGGCCTCTGCATAGAAGACCACTACCTGTGGCAAACTTACAGCTGCCAATCTATTTCAGAGAAATGGGAAGTGTAATGAAAGAGAAGAGAAAGTGAGAACCACCATCTTCATGCCTGAGGCCATGGTTAGTGTAAATCTTATGGGGAAGAAACAGCAGTCTACATGGACATCTAGTAGACCTGGAGAAGGAGCCAGTGTTTAGAGCAGTAGGTGAAAGAACAGCGATAAGTCATTTGGCTAGAGTTCAGGAGATCCTTGGTCAGATTTCTGTAGGCCACAAACATCCCATGTGTCACTGGCGAAGTCTGTGCACATGTTGTTCTTGGACACAGTGCCAGTTATTCATCTGTTTTAACTTTAGGTGTCAAACTTCAGTGCTCCAGTGGCTACAAAAGCATCTCTATTTCAGATGCCAGTGCTCTGCTCTACATCTTAATTCTGCTTTTAGGGAAGATGGTGAGAATCATCTCTTAAATCTTCACTTTCTCATTTGAATAACAAGATAATTTTCTACCTGCACTATCAAATATTTTTTTTAGATCTGCTCAGTTTCCTGAACCCACAGTGTTCTGTATCAACCTGGTAGATTTTTACAATTCTACCTATGATAAAAGGCCACAGTGGTGCCCAGAAGTAGCTGCCAACACATTCTAAGGGCTGGAAAGCCTCCCAAATCTCAGATTTGCTCTTCTCAAGGAGGAAAGATAATAATTGAAGTTAGAACACTAACACTATTGCTGCAATTTGCAATTTACTTAGGAACATACTTTGCTGTAATTATGAACCAGAAAATACTTCACTGAAAGGATGTAACAAGCAGACCTGTACTGCTATGCAAGATCAGTGATTCTGAATACAGATAAATAGCAACAAAATTATAAGCTAATTGGCAAAGTCAGAATTAATATATGAATTTGCAACAAGTAACTAAGTAACACATTGCATAATGTTTTTAGTAGATTTTTACTCTTATTTTGTTAACATTTAATTTTTGCAAATTGACCTGGAGACATCCTGTGTATCAACCTGGTAAGTTTCAGCTTTTAAAGTTCAGATGCTTTCTGCATACATAAAACATCTAACTTCTTGATATAGAATCTTTTTTAACCCTTGCATAGGTAAAGGAAATGAGCTGATTTTGCTCACATTTACCAAAAAGAAAATAACTTAAAAATATTCACCTTTGGGCTAAGACCCAGTCCAGAAATTTGAGTCAAAAAGCAGAACTTTCTGGCTAGTTATATATATGTGAAAATACAGAATCTCAATAAGAATGGTAAAATAATTTACTACTACAGCCCGATTATGAAATTGAAATGTAAAATTTTGTATTAGCTTACAACATGATGGAACACACTCAAACTATTAACAAGGTTTCTGGTTGACAAACAACTGACCGTCCTCAAGTCTCTGCCCAGGAATACTGAACAACTACCTTAGATATTTGCCTTATTTGTCCAATCACAACTTTTGAATCTTCACATGAAGCAAGGAGATCATTATTAAGGAGAGAAGGAGCTTAGTAACACGTCTCAGCAATGTATCACTAGGAATGATATTAAAACATTCCCCTGACAGTGACTTCGGCAACAATCCCATAATTTAGTTCTCAGCCTACTGGTGCTATCCAGCACATGCAGGATCATGTATCACACTGCTTCCTCTTTCCATATTTTGGTAGCTGTAACAGTGAGTTGTGTTGGTGGGCAGGCCTGTGTGCCATCTCTTGCAAAATGCCTTTTGGTCCAGTTCAGAGACTCCATTATTTAACACAGCTAGTGCAATTTGAACTTTATTTAATGGGTTGGTACATTCAACTTTACTCCTTTTCTTTTGCTGCTGTCAACTGCAGCTTCAATAAGGATCTTCCTATGCGTTGTCTTGAATAATAAAATACCATGTAACATTTTTATCTTTATCTCTTTTGTTAAAGGCAGAATAGTAACATACGGTTCCTATATCTTTCCCTACTTATCATCTTACCTAAAAGTAGGGATTATTTTCAATCCTCTGTTCTTACAACCAGTTTGTTTCAGATCACTGCTGTTCTGGGTGTTCTGGGCAGAGACTGCATACAGGTATAACTGGAGATACTTTTTACCCACAGAGATGGACATGTCTTTCCCTCTGGAAGCTCTGTCTTTTGGGGCTTCTGGAGAACTGTCTTAAGCAAATAAAGCACCACTGTTTCTTTTTGTTTGTCTTGGAACAATGTGTTTATTATCTTTTAGTGATTAGATGGCAGGTTTACAAAGGGCTTAGTCTGAACATCCAGAAAATGGATGTCTGACAGCCCAGTCCTAAAAGAAAGTTAAATAAAGAAGCCTTTTCATGAAATGGATCCTAATTCTTTATTCTCATGTGTTTCATACAAATACTGATACTTCCAGCTCTCAGAATATTGTAAACAACCTCTGGCACTACATAAAATATCCAAGCCTTTCTGAAAGATTATAATGAAAACAGGGACTGTTCATAAACAGAGCTGATGTGAACATTGATGTACCCAGATTTAACAGACAATCCAAACACCTGTACAATTTCGGCTAAAGAAACACACTGTCTATACGAAGTCATAATTCAAATTCAAGATTTAATGGTTTAATCAAAGATTTATTATTAATCTAAGTGCAATTGTATTAGGACATACAATCTGAAATATCCCATTACTATGGTCATTATTGTAGTAAAACAGGTAAAACTGATATACACAAACTTCCTAATAACTCTCCTCTTTCTCTAATGTTGTGCTTCCTGTGCTCCTCAACAAGAAGAAAGGAAAGTTTCATGGTGAATAATCAGTATTCAAAGTTCTTCACCAGGAGAACTAGGTTAATTGTGGGGGTTTCTTCCTCCTCTTTGACCGGAGGAAAATGATGTTAATGTTGATGATTTCCTTCCACTCACTCTGGGGTCTGTTTATGTCTATTTTAATACATATTCCAACACGCACTACTCATTCAGCAATTCCACATTACATCCATATAATTAATAATTATTAATTAATCCTTAGCATAATTAAACCTAACAATCATTAATAGCTCACTTTACAAAACCAGCAATGTTCTAGAAGATAAACATAGTACAGACTCATAGAGGCACCATGTTCTAGTAACTGGTTTCTACAAGTTACACATTATCATTAGTGGGTTATGAAAATTTCAACAACCTGCCATGTTCATGCCTGGTTTTGGCAGTGTACTTTTAAGTAATGGGGTGATGGTTACTGAAGAAATATGAAAAATTAAAGAAATTTAAGAACCAATGTCCTAATAATTTTGTTGTGTTGGGTTTTTTTTGGTTGTTTTTTTTTTTTTTTTTAATTGGTTAGTTTAACATGCTGGTTTCTGCTTTGTCAGTTTTTTCTTTTTCTTTTCCATTTCTTTGCTTTTTGAAGGAGTTTTATTTTCAGGATTTTTTTTTTGCAACTGGGAAGATTAACTCTGGATCTACAAAAGCATATAGATATAAAATTCCTTGATTTCGGTAGGATTTAGGCACTTTATAAGAAATTAAAGGGAGAACTGAAATTCTTTGCCTATACAAGCCATGACGTTAGAGTAACAAATAACCTGAGATTGAATTTTTAGTTGGTAACACTAAATATTTAGCTTGCAATAAGTCTAGATTTTAGAGGATATATCCTCTCCTTGCACCTAAAATTATAGCCTGAGTGCATTAAGAGTACTTTGGTCATTTGTCTGAGAATCCAGAGGTTTTGCAGGAGCAATAACAGTAGCAAACAGCTCCTTTTTAAATTGTCATGTATTATTCACACCTTGCCTTAGGAAAGAACAGTGCTTTCTCAACAAATTAAAATGACAGATTTTTGCTCTAAAGTACTTACAACCAAAATTTATAGATCTGACTAAGCTATTGGGTGTCCGAAAATCCAGGACAAATGGCCCCATCACATGACTCATCAGTGCTATGGGACATGCTTTCTGGATACATGGGAGCTTTTGCGCATGAACCGTACACATGATCTCTGCAACAAATCTAGTGTTTTTTGAACAGAAATATGGGAACTTTGTTTTGTCATGCTTTAAAAAAAAAAGTCTGGTGAAATATAGTCAGAACAATGGGAAGAAAGTCTGACAGAAGCATGCTAATGTTGATGCAGTGTTGTGTAAATGTATTTTAGCAGATTGTTTTGAACATAGGTTTGATAAATAAGTACTTGAAGAGTGTTTAATATGCATCACATTAACTGTGTAACCATTTCTTCTAGGAAAAGTAAGCAAAAAGATTTGGTACCATTCTATTGTTTCTGTTTTCTTCCACTCCTGCAGTTTAAATGTGACTACATTTTAGTTTTAGATATTGCTCTGAAGGACGCACTTGCTGGCCTAGTTGGCCTAGCTGTGCTCTACACAGCATTCATATAGCTCAGTGTAAGCTCAGATGGTGCAGCCAGTTTTCCCATCTTTGGAAGTACTTCACCAAGGGACAGAGTTCTCATACCGAATACTTACAAACAAAAAAAATGTATCTTGGCTGCTAAGACCAGCTTGGCTTAAAGAAAGAAGGTCTCTTAGACTTTGCTTTCTTTTTAATTCACTGGCCTGCTGTCAAGCCCTCTGACTTGTAAATACCTTCTTTATAAATTATCATATATTATTCATTTGATGCCTTAGGAAAGAATGGTGCTTTATAGACAAATTAAACTGATTTATTTGTGCCCCAAGGTGCTTACAATTTTTATAAGGCATAAAAGTGCAAGGGATTGAAATCAAAAGTGGGGAACTAGATGATGGGAGATGAAACTACAGAAATGAGTATCTTTCTCATGGCTGGCTGAAAGATTTTCCATAAAAAAAATCTGGGAAGAACTTCTGAGTCCTTTGTAGACTCTCACACATTGGATCATGGAAACTGATGACATTTTACTCAGATAACTAACAAATTTTTTCTCTTTTTTTAAATTGCATTCATTAAATCAGAAAAATAAATGCTCTTTTAAAAATTGTTATAGTTGAACAGTTATCTCTCTCATGCATTCCAACACTCTCAGAAATGATCCTAACTGGAGCAGAAGGTAGCAAATAGAAGCCTTGACAGAGGCTGGGGAAGCAGTAGGAGGAGGAATTGTGCCTAGAGTTTAGAATTTAGTGCAGAGCAAGAAATTCCCTCTGTTCCACAGCTCCACAGAAAGACTCCTGTCTAACTGGGCCTCAGAAAGGGAGGGCTTATCCTAGTACTTTTTCTTTGAGTATGTTACTGACTTTTTCAACCTGACATTCTCTCTTAAACACCTAATGGGAGTTCAAATAGACATTAACTCACTTGTTGCTAGTGGAGCTGCTGAAATAAAGCCTTTGCTTCATGTTGCACAGAAGTCTGTTGTGAAAATGTTTCTAGTATTACATAAGATGTTTCTATCATTGTATTAAATGCTTTTCCTAGTAAGTTGCAAGTCATCTCTGGAACTCTCTGATATTCCTACCAAAGTTTATATCTAAATCTAGTCATTGTTAACAAAATGCTAAGACTAGCTGTCACAAAAACTTGAAACTACAACCTCTACGTCAAAATACCTTGAGGCTTCCATACTCTGTTGTAATTCCATGTAAGAAGGAACTGCAATTGTTTCCCAGTCCCAATGCAGAATAATTAAAAAACTCTGCACTATTACATTTAAATACAGGCAATATAATATTCCTACATCCTGTAGTCTTAAATTGAGGATAACATTTACAGAATGCTCATTTGAGAATCACTTGAACACTCACAGACATGCAAAATCTTATAGCTGTATTGCTTTAAGTCTGTTTCTTAGTGAGATCCTGCAGTTTTCTAAATTCAGGGATGGTATATGGAGGCTTTCTTACTCTATATTGTACATATTTCACCCTGTGTTCCACACTGCTGTGACATGCCCACAGATTAGATATTCTGGTGATGTTCTGAATTTGCTGTGTCCTGCCTATCTCTGACTTTTTTGTAATCTCAGAATAGAACCTGTTGAAGCCAGGATGGATGTGGCAGTCAGGGACTGAATAACAGTAGCAAATGGCAAGAATGAATTAGGATGGTTGGGTGCCTAGAGATTATCAGTCATATTCTTGTACTAAATTATGCACACAGAATCAGAATATTGTAATATAGCTACTAAAAAATATTACCCACATGTAATTTTATCACAGAGACATCAAGTTATGATTCTTTTTAAGAATTTTAGCACTTTTGTATTTTAGGCAACACTTTCTCCAGTGATCTGCAATCCTCAAATTTAGAAAATTAGACTAGTATTTAGATGGATGCCATAGAGGAGAGATTTATATATCAGCTCTAGCCAAAGCGATTATTTATTCAGAAGTGTGTGGTGATTCTTGAACTCTTCTCTTAAACAAAGAAAGGACAATGTTCACAAGGAGAAATCATGAAATGCAATGAAATGATTTATTACTATTGTCCTCAGCATCTGTTGAATGAGGAAAACATCCATTATTTTACCAAAAAAAAAGCAGCAAATCAAAGACAATAGGATATTTACAGATGTTTGAATTCTTTCATCATAGTTTTACTGGTAGTGGACTGCTTTGAAATCACTGATTGTTCCAAAGAGAAGATGCTTACACAGAATTTAGCTATCATCACTGTGTGATTTCCAATTAAGAAAGAAAACAAAAGTAGCCTGGTGTAGCAGGCATAATCTGAAGGGCTCAGGCTAGATTTCAGCTGCATACAGATGAAGACAAAGATTGATAATTTATCTACACGAGTAACCTGCAGGCTTTTTGTGGAAATATCCTATCAGTCTTCTGAAATCTGGTAGAATATTTTTCTGCTATAAAAAGTATGGCCTGCAATTAAGCACTTGATATTTAGAAAATTTCAACTTGGGAACTCAAGTAAGAATTGTATTAGATTCAGGCAAAGGAAGATGACAGTTTCTGATGAAGAAGGAAAGAGAAGTTACTCTAGGCCTACTGGGACCTGAAACATTCCAAACCCCAGAGGAAGCTGGCCCCATGGAAGTTCTCTTCTGGACTCAGAGGAAAATCTGCATATGAAGGAAATGGATGAAAAAGAGAAATGTTTCCTCTTGTCTCTACACCTTTTCTCCCATCACTGATAATTACTCCCAGCTAGGAAGACACACAACAGATCCTACAAAATGATTGTCACTTTCTTTCATTACACCAATTAACTTTGGCTGATGTGAGAGCATATATTTATATCTATATAACCTTTGGGTATTATCTAAAGAAGTTATAGTCCAGAAGGAAGGATATTAAACAGAAAAGTGTGGAAATTTACAAAAAAAAAATAATGAGGGAAGCTAAAGACACTGAAGAAATAGTTTTCGTTTATGAAATCGCAGTCAAAGTTTAAAATATATATTAGGAACACAGGAAACCACAGCAGTACTAGGAAAGAAAAGAAATTCAATCAGAAGCAGCAAACATGTATCCTATTCTTAACAGGAAATAACTAAATTCCTAGTAGGGAGACACAGAAGCATAAATATTCAACAAATATGAGTGTTTGTTTGCAAAGAAACATGTATAATGTAGCAGAATGAGGTATTTTCTGGCTCATTATTTGCAAAAGAATACGTTAAAGATGTCTGCACTTCTAAAGATGTCTATAGACTGATAGTATTAATATTTATTAAATATAGGAGTCCTTGGTAGATTCCAAATATCTGAGATTGTTGATACTGTGTGAATGTAAAATTAATGTGTCAACAGGTGCAGAAAAGTAATGGAAAAGATGAGACAGGTTTCAGTTCATAAAGTATTTAAAGCTAAAGACATAATGAACGGTAGTCAAAATTATTTTTTTAGATAATAAGTCTCATCACAGTAAACTCAATCGTGTGATAACATTATAACTGTGTTTGAAAATGGTAAATATAGATCTTTAGACTGATAATGTGGATAAGTGAATACCTCCTTTTATCTAACTAAAGAACTCTGCAGCAGTATACAGTGTCATTAACACATGGATATAAACTAGATGACTAACAGGTCTGAAAAAACCAATTGTCAGTATGAAATATGTCTTTGGAAGTGTACTACTCTATTAGTGTTAATGGCACATGGAAGAGTGGGATGAGAAATAATGGTAAGAGCAGGTCACTCTAGCTTGGCTGGTAAATTGGGAATGTTGTTATTAGTATACTGAAACTGACAAATGCAGAATTTATTTTTTTTAATATTAAATCCTGGAGGACAAAAAGGTGAGGTGAGTCTTAGGAACTGATGATCTTGGAGTAGAATATGATTTCCCAATTCCTGAGGGCAGTGCTGTGGTACAGGGCTCTGATACAGTTCCAAGATGTAGAAGCAGATGACTAATAGGTAACTCACACACGCTGACGAAGCTAAGACTGGATGCTTCTAGACAGCTTGAAATACTGGCAAGGGCTCAGGAAGAGCCACAGAATTGATTTGAAAACTGGAAAATCCCCCACCATTTAGATTTAAAGAGCTTGCACTTATTGACTTATCACAGAAAAGATAGAGGATGCACTTAACTGTAGTGGATAACACTCTTCCAAGGGAGAAAATATGACTTTCATCAAGGAGATGCATAACAAGAACCAGTGGCTGGTAGTTAGCGCAAGGCAGATACTAAAGAGAAGTAAAGCACAGAGAAAGTGATCAATCATGGGAGGAAACTGCCAAGCCGATTCCCCATCTGTAGATGTCATTAAATTAAGACTGAGTGTACATTTTTTTAGAAGATATGTTTTAGACCGAAGTTACATTTTAGCCAAATGCAAATTATTAGTCAATATAAGAACAAATACTGTATATCCAATGTACTTTGATATGCTGCAGTTGACTAGATGATTTTATTTTTTCTTTTGGCTTTAAATTCTTTAGCTAGATTCGAAAAAGTTATGTAGAGAATGAAGGCTGGTCCAGATCTAGGCATTTGGTCTTTAAGTGCAATAGTGACTATGTGAGCTACCTAAAGAAGATAGTTTGAATATAACCAGTAAGTCTCTGTATGAGATAGAGATTGCTATCATTTCAGCCCTGTGGTTATAGTTTATGCATTCTTCAATCAAGCAAAATCTTGATTTCTGAATGTAATATTTTTGAAAATAAATCTGACTTCTAGAACTTCAAATCTTTTGAGGTTCACTCAGAAACTAAATATTAACTTGGGCAGATTTCAAACTGAAACTGTTTTTTTTATTCTTGAGATTAAATTTCTATTTCTCATTATTAAACCCATGAAGCACTCCCTCTTTACAGAACTTACTTTCATCTGTGCTGTCTGGCACTGAAAAAAAATATTTTCAAGGCCTGATAAATCTTTGTACAGAAGTTATGTTTTCCAGGCTATCTGGGTTTATAGGAGTACAGGAAGAAAAGTGTAGCATGTGTTGAAGAAGTAGCTTTCTTCAAAGATTCTTCAGACTTCAATAGCCTTCAGACATGATATGATAGAATACATAGAATAGATAAAATATGCAAGCATAAAGACCAGTTGGATTCATTTTAAGTGAACTAGAAAGCTAAATCTAAGTTTTTCTGGACTTCTATACCTTGAAGGGTGCCTTCAGGCAGCCCCTGGTGAAATGATAAAGCAGTTATTGCCCTCAAATATACCCTTTGTTTTTTCACCAGAAGCTACTGTACCCATAGGAGAGATAACAATGGCAAACATACACCACTTCCTAAGTCACTCCAAGTTATGGGTGTGCATATTAGCTTTAACTGCCATTAACAAAGGTGGTAACTGTTACTAAAAGAGCAGGGAAGAGCAGGTCTCTTAAATATCTTGGGCATGGATTGTACAGCTATCTGGAGGCACTCTAAGAGTCTATATGAGCCTATTCTTGTATCAGTCATGTCACTCAGAATAGTTCAGGAGATTGGCAGTATACTCAACCATTTCTGCTTCATACAAAAGTGAATGGGGTTACAAATTTAGCTGCAAAAATTGTAATTATTGAGCAAAAAGATTTCTTTCTGGTTAGACAAAGGGCAGAAAAGAAAAATAATAAGCCAGTTTTTGAATACCTTTCTAATTCAGTGACTAAATAATATTTGCAAAATTTCAAAAATTGGCTACTGGATGTGCTAGCTGTTAGTTGGTCAAGGTGGGAACCATTGTAATATTTCACTTACAGGTGTATACATGTGAATTGATATTGCCCAAAATAAATTGCGTTTTGAAGACGTACACTTTCAGCCTAAACCGTTACCTATCACTTTCTTATACCCCAGTAAAGATTTAGTATCAGAGATTTACTGAGACATAATATTATTGTATGACATTAATTTACATGCCATTCTCCAAAGTATTTATTAGTGTGTTTGACATCTGAACAACATATTTTTGAACATTCATTTTCCTAACAACTTTGTAAAAATGACCTATGCACTAGAAAGGATTCCTTCATTAATTAGTCCTTGTCTATTTCTAGGCACAATATATCCATTTAACTAGAATAGTGGTTTTGGGGTTTTTTTAAAGAACTGACTTTTACTGAGGTAGCAACAGTACTAATATAAATAACAATATAATGTAGTATTAGCCAAAAACAAATGACAATTAGAAAATAAATGAATAAAATTCTGATCTGCAATGTGTTAATTTACTCTGTCATTTACAATGGGTCTTCCCATTCAACAGTACAAGTTAGTAAGTTTCTATTGTATGCATAAATAAAATCAGGAAAACATCTGTTTATTTCATTAGAGCTGCTAAGTTGCCTCAAGGTTTTGCATTAGAAGAACCCATAGAAGGATCAAGGAAATGCCCTACTATATCTACAGTGGTGTTAACTAGAGTGGCCACAGTAACCCATCACTGCTGTCAGGAAAACCCTTTCTGCAAAAGTCTCTTATGTCTGAGCCCGTTGCAGTTGTTTGCCTGTGGAGAGCCTTGGACAGCTGTAGTTCTATAATACAAAGTGCCACAACTGTAAAAAAATAGTGGTTGATATTGTTAATGACATTGGATTGATTTATTTTGTCACATTGTCATCTAGCTCTACTGTTTGAAAATGGGACAATAACATTTTCACTTTCTGTCAGTCTTCAGACAGGGAGGACGAGATGTCTTCTACAGAGATGGTTTTGGTCATAAATGGAGGGAAATCTGGCTTCCTTCTCTTCCTTTTGCAACATTTGGTTTCTTTGTTTCTTTCAAACTTACTTATCTTTCTCCATCCATGCCATGATCACATTTGAATCTTTTATAATATTGGAAAGATACCGAACACCCTTACTGATAACTCTACCACTGTGGTAGAACTTCCAGAGTGGCTGATTTTGACTCTTCTCACATGCCTAATGCCTGACAGACTTGACTAGATGGCAGTGGGGGCTTGGCAGTGCGTGCAGGGAGTAGATAGAACCATTAAGACCAGGTAGAAGTTCTTAGACCTTAGCAGTCCTCTAGCTCATCAGAGAGATTTACCTCTTGAGGTGAAAGTATTCACAAGAGACTTTATGGCTATGCCTGCATTAGTTCTGTTACTGAGAATGGCCTGGACATTTCTCCTAAAAGTTATCCTTTAAGAGTTCTCCTAAAGACCTGCTATCTGTGATCTTTATCATCATTGCAGGGAATCAGATAACTTTACATCTTGTCTTGCAGCAAGAGTTATCAGGTTCTAGGAAAGAAGACTGCATTTTTGTGTTTGCTGAATTGGTTATGTAAAATTACCACATGGCAGGAGGGGTAGATGGAGGCCTGACTCATGATTAACACAGTCTTTCCTTGGCCAAGAACCAACTGTAATGGAGAAAGGGTCTGAGTGTGGTAAGCCATAGCAAATAGGACTACACAACAACTGACATAATGAGCCTGGGTACAGGTCATGGATCAACAACTAAGAGGCAGATGATAGCTAGAACTGCTGGAAAGATATACTGTGATATTGTCAACTGATTTGATGTGTCCTGTGGTGATATCTGGTTATAAAACACACTTTTAATAGTGATTGGGAGGAATGTCGTTATGCAGATGTCCAACATCATGTAGAAGCAGAGAGCTCAAAGTGAAACCATGACATCTTGGAACAGAGCTGCTTCCCAAGAGCCCAACACCCAGAGGTGGAAGTGTTATTTTCCTCTGGGGTCAAATGGGCCCTCCCACCAGAGTGGTGATTTATCCATGCAGCAAGTAAGCAGGCCATGAATTTGTGTTAAAAACCAAACAATTTCTGCTCAGGGAGTACTAGCTACAAGTGCCTAAAAGCTGATTCTGAGGAGAAATAGTACAGATAAGATGCACATTTAGTCCGGAGTTAACCCTTCAAGTTGTTTCTGCACACCAGAACAACCACAAACAATTAGGGCCACTGCTCTATTTCTCTTTTACATCTAGGATTCAGATACTGCAAATAAATATTGGGCATTCTGCAGTTCAGTGATGAGCTACTGAATGGGCTGGCAGTGCAATTGCACTGATGTTCCCAGACTGTTGACTGTGGGAAAGGGCAAGCAGGTACAGCAGCTGGCTAGAAAAGGACCTCATTTCAATTCTTGCACCAGGCCCCCAGCCCTAGTGTGCTACTCTCTGTTGCTACTTTTAATAAGTCTGAAAGATTTTATTTTTAATAAAGGCAAATGTTTCTTGCCATAATGTAATTACTTTTTTAAAAATAAGGTTAGAAAAACCAAGGGAAAATAAGATTAATTTCTTAGCCAAGAAGGGCTGAAACTCTCTATTTCTGTCTAGCTAAGATTGTGTGATAGCAGGAGTTGGGAAGGAATTTTAAATGATGTTAATAAATATTCTTTGAATATACATCAAGCTTTTGGTACAGCTTTCTAAATGGATGTCTTCCTATTGACTCCTCTTTGTTTTCAATCAGGCTGTAAAGACTTGTCACTCCATTTTCAATTAAACAGTCTGAACTCTCTGACTCAGCATTAACAGGGACAGATGGGTAGAAAAACTCCTGAGAAAAATGATCATTTTAAATCATGCAGTCAGACACTGCAAAAAAAAAAAAAAAAACCCTTAAATTTTATACTACAATTCTGTCTAACCCTTGGTTAGACTGAGATATCTACCAGCATTAACTGCACTGTGGAAAAATTTAGATTCACTGTCACTTATTTGGAGATTACATTTGGATTGCTTGGGGATCCTCAGAAAACTGAGCAACACAGGAAAGATAAAATTAGAAAATCAGAATGTTCTGAAAACTCCCAGATTCGTAGTTCTAAAATGCATGGACCACGTTCTAGAACACAGAAGCAAACACTTGCATTCAGCTTCTTACATTAGAAGCAAGACAAAGAATGACTGAAATACTGAAGAAAATATTTTTTATCTTTAGATTTTATGCTAACAAAGATCAAAATGGATTTGAGAAAAATCCAGTATCAGTTCTATTGTTTTAAACAAATTATTTAAGATTTGTATGGATTTATCATATTACACAGATATTTGACAGAGTTTTTCCAGTATGTAATACTTTTACAGGGGATTTTCAAAGTAGGCTGCAATGTGTGGTAACTGATCAGAGCACATGAGCACCTTTTGAAGTTTCAGAAGGTATATCTGAAAAAATTAATCCTACCACTTACCCAGAAGATCTCTGATATATACTTTTACTATTGTGTTACAATCACTATTTTAATTGCCTGACTTGTCCCAGACATTCATACAAAAAATGGACATTACCCTCAAATTACTTCTGAAAGACTATGTCATAATCTGAAATACTGTTATAAAGTTAATTGATCTGTACCTAGTAGGGACCTTCTAAAATGCTGACAAAGGCTTTCAAGAATCCTCTTTTCTTCTTTCAGCATCTGGAGAAAAATCTTGTTAGAGATGAAGAAACTTGCATTTATCAAGATGCAGAACAGAAGTTTCGCAGCCAGGGATCCTCTAGGGAGGTTATTCTGAAAAAGGTCCTCTGTCTCACTGAGGTGTCCTTCAACGGGAGACGGGAACTCCATTGGAGACTCATTCAACTCTTCCTGAAATTGCAGAAGAAAACTGGCACCAAAAAACATGGAAAGTAAGGATCTTTCAAATACAGATATGTCCTTTTTCCTCTCTGAAGAAGATTCTTACCTTAGTCACAACTTTTATTAACTGGTTTCCAAACATCTTCTTGGCACTTGAAGAAACACATATGCTGTCTCCTCATTTTCTGAATTTGTAAAATGTTTTGCTTATGGTGGATATAACAAGCTATAAACTGTTGTACCACTTACAATAATTTCCTATTAAAAATGGGAATAATAATTTTTTCATATGCTTATGAATGTCAGGTTTTCCACAAATATCCATACATTTAACAATATGCTTACTAAGGTGTTTAAAAAATTAAAATCTGTTCTTCATCAATAATGAATTTTCAATATGGGTTCTACATATCTGCATGTCTGGTGGGCAAGCATAGAGGTTTCATGCATTTATATCCCTACTACAAGAGGAACAAGGCTGGGAAATTGTTTTCCTAATACTGAACTTTTTTTTTACCAGAAATTTACCTTCAGCTTTGATCTGTGTGTGTGTATTTATACATCTGCCTGTATGCCAGCTGGGAATAGACTACACAGTTCTGTTCTATACCCAGCAATGACTTATGTGGAATATTCAGGGGTTACTGGTCAAATTTCAAGTGACTATTTTATTCCAATTTTATCAGGCGTGGTGGACATCTCTTCACAACTCACTGGATATTTGGAACACTCTTTTGGTGTACCAGTATGCCATTACATTGCCATTTTGTACTGAAGTCACATGAATTCCAAACTTCATTTCCAAGTCCTGCAAGACTGTGACTTTCTAGATAGTTTTCACATTAGCTATGAGGTAAGAGAATATGATATTCTCTCAGCAATGAGATCTCTTTAGGGGTGTAGCCTTGGGACAGAACATGACAGTAGTCGCCTTGAAAGTTTCCCAGAGGACTCTGATGGTAACTGCTTCATTATTCTGGCCTAATTTATAAAAATGCTTTGAGAGAAAATCAGATTTTAAATGATAAATTTGTTAATGCATTGTACATAAGAGTAAAATTTCCCCTGTGGCTGAACTCTGGGGAAGTGTACAGATGGAAGAGGGTCTTTGGCTGCTGCTATAAGTACCTTCCCAACTCCTCCTTGTGGCACAGTGAAGGAGGCTACAGGTGTTCTGATCCGAAAAGATGCACTGAGGCAGTGTGTGTGCATTAGATACCAATACAGGTGTATTAGCAGCTGAAGGCAACATATCCATGTTTGTAGGTCCTGTGTTTCAGGTAGAAAGCTCTACCTCTGAGCAGAATTTACCAGCTTTCTTATGAGAACATGACTTGTTTGTTTCCACTTTCTTCACTCCAGATTTTCTCCACTTTGTGATGTGGACATAACTTTAATTTCAGAAATAACAATGGAAGGTAGACTACAGCTTCCCCACAGCTTTTCTACCTTTCCTTCCTTCCTTTAGAGCTTTTGATCAAGTCTAAAATGTAAAAGCATTTAAAAGGACATGTAAATTTATGTCACTGCATAAATATTAAATGCAATAATAAATGTTCTACTGGTATTATCTATTTATATTTAAAAGTTGCATATGCAGGGCAATAAATACTTTGACATTGTATATGTGTAAAATAACCTAGCACGCCTTTTTCGCCCTAACTCATTTTGTGTAAAACACCATTAGGAACAATCATAATGATGGTCGTATATATCCTGAGGGACTGGTGAGCACTAGCAGATGCTCACCTTTTACTTACTGACTGATGGAAGTTGAAATTACAGGAATTTTGCCATCCATCATGCAGGTGCTGAGAGACTAAGGTGATAAGTTCAAAGAGCTGATGGTTAATAATTAAATATAATAAGCATCTGTTATTGTTATTACCCACGGGCTGAAATGTGCTGTTTAGACACAGGGCGGGGTTATAGACAGCATAACTCTGCATCGCCTCTGGATGTATCAGGCAAGAATTGCCACTGACCTGTACAAAATCAGAGCTTTCCCAAGGACTCCTCTGCAATAATTTTTAAACAATTCAGCCCAAACTCTGATCTCCTCACTCATTCTGATGAGTATCAATATAATGTCAGTGTAATTACTGTTGGAGTAAAGGGCTAATGGGACAGGACGTACAATGATGACCCCCAGTCTGTGCCTGTACCTGGAGTGGGTCTCATCTCTCCTAACTTTAAAATTTGCCAAGCTGGGCAATTATTTTAAGACAGCTGTTCAGGCTTCCTCTATAGTCAATGGAAAGAGATAGGCATCTTCACAGGGAGCTGAATCTGTCCTAAGATAATTTGGATGAACTGTCCTTTGAAAATCTCTTCTCTTTCTCCACTGACTGGGGAGGGAGTATAGCTAAGATTTAGTCTTTTAGATTAAATGAATCCAAATCTAATACCTAAACCAAATTAAGCTGATAGTTAAGGCAAGTCCATACCTACTTGCAATACTATATGCTTCTGAGAGTAGACCTTGAGGGTCTTTTTTTATTTTTCTTTGAAATACTATGAACAGCTGAAAGACGGCAAATAATATGTTTCATATTATTATTGCACAAGGAAAATAGGTTTCTCAGTGACCCCTAATAATATAAATCTAGACATCCCTAGTAGTACCTTACTTCTATTTTCATTACCTCTGAGGTAGATGCTTTTTTTTTTTTTTTTTTAATCACAGATATCTTATTGATTGAGGAGCCTAAGCAGAAATACATGCTAAATTGAGCAATTATTCCACTTACACTATTGACTCTGATATTGTTCAGGTCATTTCAGTTAGCCAGTGTTTTTAGAATTATTTGTGCTTAAAAATGTGTGGCTACAATACATGGAAGAAGCAGAGGCAATGCATAGTGATAATGACTTTTATCAACTCCTGCAAACTGGCTTTATAAAGTTTACCTATGTGAGTTGTGAAAAAAAACCAATAGCTATATTTCTACCACCAAACAAATTTAGTGTCAATTCTAGAAGAGTTTATTCATGTGGGTAGAATTACTTAAGCAAATATGTCTAAATCTGTATTTTTTTTAAAAAGTAGACATATTCAGAGTTTCACATCTTTTCAAAGGTATAACTGATCTTTTGGATTAATTAATCTTCTGTTATTCCTGTTTTATTGGAGGGGAGGGGGGAAACAAAACCAGTTATACTCAAGAGAAATATTTCCCCAAAACACTTTGAGACATGTTCATTACTTTGCTAGGCTCTGACATACAGTTTTATATGAAAGATAGCCTTTCCTAGTGCAACAGGGCTGGAAAATTAGGTCAGTTGTAGCATGCAGTCATTTCCAGAATAATGCTTTCTGAGCTGCAAGGTGATTTTTGCAGACATAAAAACCGTTCTGTGATTAATGATGTACAAACTCAGGTATTTACTTTGACTTAGTGTAATTAGAGTTAGATTGTGTCATAGGAGGTAACAGCAAGTCAGTGGTGTGAGCAGATATTACATAACACCAAAATGTTTATGTATTTTGAATACACAGTCACTGGATTAAAAGAAAGACTAGTTCCTGGAAATAGGCCACAGATCTGGGCCTGTCCATCTCCCCTGCCCCACTCCCTGGACTTCTGTTTTCTTGCTTGCTCTCCATCTGACTTTTTATGACTCTTTGTTCTCCCGCTGCTTAACAGGCAACTTCAACAGTGTGAGAAAAATATTTTGACTCCTCCTCCTCCAGTTGCTGCCCTCTGATCTTCTCCCTCCTCAAGACTTTGACATGCCTCTGAGGAAGGCATGTCCCTAAGACCAGAATCATGGCAACAGTACAAACCCTGTGTTGTTAGGCAAAAAGTAGTTTCTGCCTTCTCCACTGTCTAAACTCTGTATGGAAATGGACTAAATTAGGAGATAGGTACGTATTTCTCCAGCAGGGTATTATTGAACATATGGAGCACCTAAGTTTAAGCACATGGAGAGATTTACAGTTAACTAAGGAGTGTAGATACTAAGGGGTTTAGGTTAACTAAACTTTACATATGTTCGGTTAAGTGTGTTGAATCAGTTTTCTAGGCTGCCGTACTAAATGTTTGCATCTAAGCTGGTTGCACCAAGCTGCCAGGCTAGGGAAAAAAAAACATTGCTACATACTCCAATACTTACAAAGAAGATACTTATTTTGCTGTTGAAAATAGTTTTCAATTTCTAGCTTCTGCCAACTGAAAGGACTGACATCCAGAATTGAAAAATTTTTCAGGTCAAAAATCTAAGATATAACTGGTTCCTGGTAAATATTGCCCAGTTCTGATATATTATTTGAGTTAGAAAAGGGAATAAGACATTTAATATACTGGTATCTGAAGAAGTGGTACCATGACCATGTTAACTCTAACTTTGCAAAGCTTAAAATATCTGAAAGAAGTGAACTGACATAGAGCTGCTGAGATAGTGACTATAACGGCAGAAATTCCACTGCCAGATTATGTAAAGGTTTGCATGCCTTGCTAATAGATAAAGGCTTGAGCTTTGGCTAAACTGATAAGGATTTTCCAATTTAGTGAGCTGTGCTTGTCTGGTTCATGGGCACCCTTCTATATGGATAACAAAAAAGAAATTAAAAAATGAAAGTTTGCCTAAATTATATTTAGATGTAATTTAGTACAATAAAAAAAAGGGAGACAAATCATAGTGCTGATGCCTTTGTATCTGAAATAAATTAGCACGATATAAGACTGAGCGACAGTGAGTTACAGTAGACAACTACTAATTTTAGTGTTAGACATCTTGCAAAGTACATGAAAGATTACAACACCTGAAATTTTTATCACACAGAGGGACTGTCCTTTAGGATTTGTTTCTCTTTTGTTGTGTTTGAAGATAATAACAATAATGTTTTTACTGACCAATGGCCAAGTTCTCCCAAGCATCCGGCATGAGAAATGATCAAGAAGTCTTCCTCCAGCCTTGGGAACTGCTCATCACTTACTGATGTAGTGTTATCACTGTAGTGAAGTTTTAGCTATTTCACATATCCTGGGAAGCTGGCAAAATGAATGGAGAACATGAACTGAACTATACACTTCAAAATCCCCTGCTGAGCTATGTGGAAGGAACAGTGAGCATTAAATCTGCAAACTTTGTTGATGTGGTGCATGTGGGGTAAATACATCTATGTTCTGCAAACCCACATGCATTCGGTGCATGCTACCATGGCTAATAGAGGAGTATTGGCAGAGTGGAGAGCACATCACCTATTCCAAAATCTGTTCTTTTCTTGTCAAGGCTTAATGGCTGTAATATGACAACCAGCAACATGAATAAAGTAATGCCTTAGGTCTAACAATCAAAACCCAAGGACCCTTTAAAAAACTTTTTAGGATGCTTGGCGAGTCACTTGAATCAGAATTTCAGATTCAAAGCAAAAATGTATATTGCAGCAGGGGTAGGGGCAAGTTAAGTAATGTATATAAGACAGGGAATTATGACACAGTATGTCATAAATACTAGAGGTTTATATTGCTTCAAGGGAAACTGTACAGGTGCATGGGACAGGTATACACAGAGGATTAATAAAAGCCTATTGGCTACCTCTTAGCTCAGGTAGTAACTGTATTGCAAGTGATTGGTGATGGAGAAAATACTTAAGAGGAAATACCATACATTGTTACCAATTTCTTATATGTCCACTGTCAGACAGTGACTGCTAGGCTAGTGGGATATTTGGTTTAAGCTGGTGCAATCACTATTCAGCAAGATACGTAAATTAAAACCTTATTTTTAAGGTGGGCAGTCTCACCAAAATTTTCTGAACTTTTTGTTGACTGTTCTGTATAATGTTAGGTATCCCCTGTCCCAAATTGAGCCTCTGCTTCTCCACTTTTGGCTTCACGGGCCACTTTTACAAAAAATATAAATGTGTTAAGCGCAAAACCTTCTGTTACTCACTAAAATGTCACTTGCTTGCAGGATAGGATGCAGACCTTCATAATATGATGGTATTACTGCTTTTTCATGGAATTTAGAAGCACCTTATCATGTATATTTTAACACATTCTGACATCCCATAATAGGTTTTTTTCTGCCTGATAGAGGTTTATAGCAAGCATGTGCTTAACTCACAATGAGAAGAGAGCTTGTGAGAAGTCAAAACCAAACTGATCAACATAGAAAAGTCTAGAAGTCAAAAAGTAGAGAGATAATATAAAACTAACCAAAAGTAAAATTTTAATATGCCTAAGGCAATTAAAACAGAGACCAAAAGTTTTTTCAGTATAAATTAATAGGTATATAGGAAATATATGAATAGAAATGTAAGAATTGCAGGCATTGAACAAATTAAAAGATCAAACTGAAGACAATTTAGGTATAGCAATAAATGAAGAAATGTTTTTCTTTCCTTTCACATAGAATGATGATGTTGAAGAGAGAAGAAAAAGTTGGATGGTTAAGAGGAAGGAAATTATGAAAACTGCTACATCTGAAAAAGCATATGCTGAGGGAACTATTTAATTTTTTTCATTAAAGGGAAGAAAGCTTGTAGTATAAAAGGATAGTGTTGACACAAGAATAAATGGGAAAACTATCCATTAAAGTATTTAAATTGGCATTTAGGTTTATAAATATCAGTGTGTGGCTCTGTGACATATTTCTAACATGAGAGGAAATGAAACAAAGCCTAATGGTATTAGAGTGGGTCTTGACCGTATTCTGAAAAACATTAGCATGGGAGTAGTTTTGATGTACAAGACCAGCACTACGTGTTTTCCCTAGATGAGGTTTTTGTTCCACAAGTTCTTATGAACTTGGTATCTAAGGCTGAAATTACTACACCAATTAAGGTAAATTCCTGTGTGCGGGACTCTATCTCAGCAACATTTATGACTGGAGATTTCTCTCCCTTTAGGAAAATGGAAATTTGTGTTCTTTGGGATAAGAAAGAAACTTCAGAATAAAGTGTCATCTGCAAAGACACTTTGAGTTAGTCTAACTGAAGCTTTAATCAAAAAGGGGAAGGATATTTGTGTGGCACAGCTACTGGCCTACAACTTACCTGCCTTTCTTAGGAAACTTGTCTTAGTTGTCTAGGGGATACTCTAGAGAACAATTCAGCACACTGAAGTTAAACTCCTGAGTTAGCCCCTGGAGAAGCCTTTCTTTTGCAGTGGCTATGGATGGAGTTGAGCTTCCTACTTTGGGGCCTATATTAGGTCTGTAAAAATCTGAAGTCTGAATTGCTCTGTCAAGCTATAGTTTAAAAATAACATAAGTGAGGACTAGACCACAAAGCCTCTGAACTGTATGAATGATGATACATTTCATTTCTTTATGTTTCATCACATCAGAGCTGATCTATGCAATTCGCTGTCATCTGATAACACTGAGAATTCAACTAGGTGCTGTTTATACTTGAAACTATTAGTTCTGCAGTAACACTACTGGAAAAGACAAAGACTTTTAAGTTCTTTAGGTATCCTATGAGTAATACCGTTTGCATTTCTTCTATATCAAAAGGTATAGCTGGAGTACTTTAAGGAATTCTAGCAATTCTCTCATTACTGTGGTCAGCTTCTGCATTGTTTTTGAATCTTTAACTCTTCTTTTTCTCAAATCTCTGGTGGATTGTTAACCCAGTTATTAACAAACTTTGTGTATGATGACATATTTTGTTACTTTTATATTTCAGTTATTCATATGCATCAAGTACTTGATTATATTTATTTTTGTTTTGCTGCCCATTATATTTTGCTAGGTAGCCAATTTTTTAATAGTGTTTTGCTCAGGGTTAATTAGATATTGATCTCTATTGTCATCAGGTGTTTTAAGACATTTTTCATGATCTGAATTTATTTTTGAGCCATTTGTTTGTCTGGGTAGGCATTCTAAAGGACTTGTGATTGTTTTGATTGATGTGTATTTCTAATTTCTACCTTTTTGTTCAATACCACAGTGTTACTAATGAGTAATGGTTATTAATCTGTAACCTCTGCAATTCAAGACCTCTGTTATAATTTAATTTGAACAAACACCAACATTATCTTTGAAACACTGATAAAAATATCATAAATTGAAAATGCAGAGATGTGACTTGCAAAATTATAAGTGAAACAAGTTAATGTTCTCAAAATGTTAACCAAAAAAGTATCAGATAAATATGTTCAATCTAGATTTCTATCCCCAGGTTCCATTAGAAAACTTGGTATGGTCCACAGTCAATTTTGCTGAAACAAGCCAATGACATATATATTTCACAAAAAGAACAGTGAGGGACTTATAATGATATGACCACACAGGGTTAAATAATTCTTCTTCAGAGGAAAGCAGAGCTAAAATATTCCTAAAGGTCACATGCCATCTCTTCAGACCATTTAAGGCTTCTGAAATGCCACTCTGAAGTAAAATAACCTCTCTAGTAGAGCCATTCTGTTAGAGAGCCAGCTAACATCAGTACTGAGATAAATGGGAGTGCAGAAAATTGATTTTACACTTGTACTGTAAATGTGGTCAAATGTTGTAGGCCAGTACCTCAAACACGATTCTATAGTACTGCTGTGCCTTAAAAATAATAACACAGAAAATATAGTTAAATACAACTTAATATTTCCTTTTTTTGCTAGCTTTATATTAAAATGTTCACTTACAAGGTTTATTTGCCATGTGGCACAAGCTTCATTTTCTTTGTACTTGCTTCTCTCTGTTGATAATACTTATAAAGAAACTGACCTCCTTTTTCCTTCATCAATCACTTCGTCTCATTCAGCAGTTTCTCTTATTGCAAACCAGCTCTTGCAGTTGACAAGTAAATAAATGCATACTTTCCTTCAAGCAAGACTGAGAAAACCTTAATAGAGTAGGAAGCGAGGTTTTATGATATTTTAGCTTAATTATTCTTCAGCAAGATTGTTTTAGCATGAAGAGATTGTTGAGATTAAATAAAAGTAGCATTTGCACAGATCTAATTTGATTGTACCAGATCTGTTAGCAGTTCTGTGTAAGCTTCTGGCTGCCAGCCTGCTTTTTCCTCCTTTTTTATTTCTATTTTAGATGTTTCTGATTTGAGAAAGCAAGTGTCTTTTTTGGCTCCTTCCATATGTGGTGGTTTGACCTTGGCTAAATGCCAGGTACCCACCAAGTCGCTCTATCACTTCCCCCCCCTTCCCCTTTTTTCTCAACAGGGCAAAGAGGGGAAAGAATATAAGATAGCCAACCCTTGTGGGTAAAACAAAAGCAGTTTTAATATAAGCAAAGCGAAGCAAAGGTCCACACGCGGAAGCAAAAAAAAGAAAACAGATTTATTCTCTACTTCCCATGAACAGGCAATGTCGGGCCTTCTCAGGAAGCCGGGCTCTGATACACGTAGTGGTTGCCTCGGAGGACCAAGGGTGATCCCACCCCCTTCCTCCTTTCTCCCAGCTTTATACTGAGCAGACGTCATATGGTATGGAATATCCCTTTGGTCAGTTCGGGTCAGCTGTCCTGGTTGTGTCCCCTCCCAAGATCTTGCCCACCTCGTCCCACTGTGGGGGGAAATGTCGGAAAGAGCCTTGGTGCTGTGTAAGCACTACTCAGCAGTAGCCACAACACCAGTGTGCTATCAACACCCTGCCAGCTCCCAGCATAAAACACAGCACCATGAGGGCTGCTACAGGGGAAAACCAATTCCAGCTCAGCCAGACCCAGTACACCTTAGCTCTTACTGGTTAAGCTACAGTACTATCCAGCTGGGACCAGACATCTCTTTTCAGGTGTTTCAGATCTCATCATGGTTGAGTAACAGCAAGAACAATTAATGCTATATTCTATTACTTTCTCCTCCCTGCAGTGTTAAATAGTCTCCAGGGTATGTAGGCAGCAGGACAATGACATTTTGAAAAGCCCCAGTGCATTCTCAGCAGCTTAAAAATAAATCATTTGGCCTTATTTTTTCCCTTCCTAGAAATTAAGAAGATTCATAGCAACCCTAGCATAGTTCAACGTACATCTTAGCATGTAATGTTAGTGCCAGTAGTCAAATAAGTCCTTTTGATAAACCAAAACTGTAAAGGTAAGCAGGCTAAACTGAGTATATAGTCATGAGTGTCTACGTGAGGTGTCTTACTTGACTTGATTCTTGGTGGATGTTTTCTTCCAAAGATGAGCAGAAGGTGGAAAGGAAATGTGATATTTCTCATCTTCTGTTCTCTCGCAATGCTGGATATCTTGTTTCAGTCTTTTTTTGTTGAATATAAACCAAAAATCCACTAGACCAAAAACTCTAGAAAAACTAGGAAATTAAAACTAAGTATACCATTCAGACCAAAAGGTTCTAGCGGCTTTTCTTAATTATTTTTTTTCCCTGTTGCCCTGTTTTCTTCAGTAAGACTGCATGCAAGAAAATGCAAGAAGGTATTGCTCAACAGATTAAAGTAATTTTAGGTATATTTAAACACAGACTTAGTCTCACCTTTAGGCATATGATTTCTCATCCTAGTAGTGATCAAAATGACTCTTTTCAATTGTTCTTTTGGGATATTAATAAAATTGGAGGAAAAGATTATGCTAATTCTAGTTGGGCAATTCTTCAGACAATTTGTACTCTTCTGGAACAGAACTATCATTACTGTAATATAGTTTGCAAAATGAAACTAACAGATGATCTGTAATTTAAAAAGAGTGTGGTTGGTGAAAGTACCTACTACCTTGGAAATAAATTGATACAGGATATGGAGGATGTACCTAAATAAATATCTTAATAATGTCCAAAGTCTTTAGGTGTAATTTGACAAGAGAATCTGGTAAAAATTTGGTATACTTACAATGCATCGTTCAGTTAAAGAGAGAAAAACAAAATTATGGAATCCCTAAGTTTACTATAAAGAGCAAAATGTACTTGCTCTTTTAGAAGTCTATTACTAATGTTACTTTTGCTTCCTGAAAGCATTATTTTTGTCACTTTTGTACACATTACTTATGTACTTCTTGTACTTGTCATTACTTTTTGTACTTGTTAAGATTAACAGATCACTATTGTAAAAGCAACAAATTATTTTACAAAAAAACATATAAATTCTTTATTTTACATGAAAGTACATCTGGGTACAATTTCAAATGCATAAAGGCAATCACAATTTCAAAAAAAGATACTCCGTATCTGAAGAGAATTAATAAGAGTCGAGGTTCCTTTCCAAAAGTTTCTCAGCAAGTATCCTATAATGTTCATCTTCAGTGAACAATGATTTCAAGCACTATTATGAACAGATTTACTCAGTAGTTCACATCAGCCAAACACAAACTACTACTAAGAACTGAGGATATTTCTTTGTTCTCTTTTCTCTGCCCTTCATAGTTTTAAAAGAAGTGGACACTGTAACGCAAACTTTAAGATAAATCAGGCTCAGTGTCTTATGTCCTCTCTTCACTGTATGTGGTAGGATGGTTTCTTCATGAGTACAGACTACAGAACACTTTTCCATGATCTTACATTGGGAAGGATGGTTATAAACAACAAAAACCCAAGGAAGCAAAAATCCCACCTAATCTTTGAAAAATAAAATAAAACAGAGTAAAATAAAATACAAAGTAGACTCTTGTTTCAGAGACAGAAAAAAGAACTATTTTTCATGTTAATTCTTAACTTCCACTGTGCTAACTTGCAAGGTGACTGTAAGTGGGTCGGTTAATGCATAGCACTGGTTTTTGATGAAGTGTGCCACAGATAGAGTCAGAAACAACTCTCCAGTACTTGAAATTCACATTCATAAAGGGCACAGGAAAAGTAATGCAACCCTGTGATTAATTAAAACCTAACCCACAGTGTTTTGAGTGGAAGGATTCACCCTTAGGCTCAGCTAGCTGTAAACGAGTCCAAAAAATCCAAGAGTATCCAAGCTTTCATCTTGTTTGTAATAGGGCTGTTTTAATCAGTGATGGATAGAAACCATATTAAAAAACCCCAACAGAACTATGACCAACCCCCCTGCCCCACCCCAGTCCAGACAGGGATATTATTAATGACTACTTGTAAGACTATAAATATCAAGATTTAACGCTTCCTTCAGTGAATGTAGTTCTTTCAATGTGGAGCTAGTACATGTGCAAACCTGGAGGAAGGGAATATTGGAAGATTTATGGATACTTGTCCTGGTTTCAGCTGGGATAGAGTTAATTTTTCTTCTTAGTAGCTAGAATAGTGCTGTGTTTTGGATTCAGATGAGATTTGGTATGAGAAGAATGTTGATAATACACAGTTGTTGCTAAGAGATCAAGGGCTCTTCAACTCCCCACGTCCTGCCCATGAGCAGGTGTACAAGAAGTTGGGAGGGAGAAAAGCCGTAACACTGGACCCAGATTGTCCAATGAAATAGTCTATATCATGTAATGTCATGCTCAGTATATAAAGGAGGGTCGGTTGGGAAGGGGGGGCCTCTCTCTTGTTTCTGGGATTGCAATTGCCAGATCTTGGTATTTTGGGATCACTAGCTGGGAACAGGCTGGGTATCAGTCAGCGAGTGGTGAGCAATTGCATTGTGCATTACCTGTTTGTACTTTCTATTATTGTTATTGTTTTATTTTATTTCAATTATGAAACTGTTTTTATCTCAACCTACAAGTCTCCCTTTGCCTATCCAATCCATTTTCCCCAGGACAGGAAGGGGGAGAAAGCAGCTGTGTGGTGTTTGGCTGCCAGTCGGGTTCAAACCACAACAATACTGAATTAAATATTCTCATTTTAGCTAATTGGCCTGCTGCAATCTCCCTATCTCAATTTTCAGCTTTCTTCAATTTGTTATCATTCCCAAAGAAGGCTTACAGCTTCCTCCTTTTACATCAAAAATACATAGTCCTCCCAGTTCTGTGATAGAAATAGTAACAAAAGCTGTCTTCATAGCTCTCTCCCAGACAGTATTGCCCCTGCTCCTGCAAAAATAAAAAAATTAATAATAAAAAAAAGGCTGTTGTGTTTCTGGCTTCTCCATAAATATCCTTCTGGTTTATTGAGCAGAAATTATAATGGGATAAAATCCTGCTGGATCCTGAGTCCTGCTGAAGCTTTTGGGGGACATCTGATATGAATAGCTTTGTTTTACTTAGCTCTACTTCTTGCACTTATGGTTTGAGGTCAAAGATTACACTGACTCTGGTTTCATCATGTACAATTTGTTCACTTTTAATTTTAAAGGAGATTCCGTGATTCAACATTTATAATCATGAACAGATTGTCTTTAGTGATAATTACTAATTTTGGTTTATTGATGAGCAGGACACCTTAACACAAATAATTAGATATAGAATAGAAACATAATTAAAATTAATTAACATATGTATTGCCCTTAAGGCTCAATGTTCTCATGCTTTCCCAGTCTTGCTTATTTTGTTCTGATTTGTGTTTTGTACAAGAATTCCTGAAAAATTACAACTGTTTAGATGAAATTTATGTATCATTGATAAATGTGAAAGGTAAGTAGAAGTCTTACTGATTGATGTCTATGGAAGCCTCAGCTATTAAACTCAGATTAAAGTGCATTCCCATGGAACAATGAACAATGACTACTTTTCAATAAAGGAATCTTCCATCTCTTTTTAAAGTCTTCATCACCCATATTGGTTCATTTGTTAGTAATGGCTCTGCACTTTTATTTATAGTAATATTACACTAATGACACATCACAGTCAAGTCTGTTTCTCTCTGAAAACACCCAAAATAAAAGCCTTAAAATCTGCGTGTTGGCCTGTGCAATTATTGTATTGTACCATCAGGCTGAAAAAAACATTGTGAAATAATGACCTGTTAATTCAGGTCTAGAGCACATAAAAAGGAAAAGCTCAGAGAAAGAGATAATCTATTAGCATCCAGCTGAGAAAAAGAATAGCTATAAAAGGTGGCACCAGCTCAACTGTTTATTTATTCATAGACACTAACCAAATAAGCTAGAACTGTCACAGCAGGCTTTTCTTACACATTTACCATATCCTTTTTAGTAAGTTTCCTATAAGATAAAAATAAATCAGAATCGTATTAGCTTGCTTGTAGAATAAGAAAGTTAACAGCAATGAGACTACATCCAGATCCTGGTGTTTACTCTAAGAGATCTTATTTTAGGATTGTGGCCAAATGTCCCACATAATTAATTTAGAAACAGGTCCACAATAAAACACAGAGCCCAAAGAGCTGCAGCCTTTGAGAAAGTTCAAATGAAGCTATTGATCTAAGGCAAATTATATTCTATAGCAATGTGTTCAGTGCAAGACCTATCCAGTAGAGACAATATTCTTTTTTTTTTTTTTGTCCTGGATAATGAGCTTACTCTCTGCACTTCCTGATTCAGAATCATGTGAACATAAAGATACAGGTCTTGATCACTTGGAAGCTGTTATTGTGATAGAAATGTTTAGTTGTAATTGTTTTTTGAAAGGTAGACAAATACAGACTTTTAATAGACTTTGTCAGACTGAAATCTGTGAAATTTTGCAGCCTGCTGTTTCTTTAATACACTCTCCACTCTATGGAAGAGATTCCCTGGTTATTTTGATATATGCTGAACCACGATAAGGATTTTTGAAAAGGGTGAAGGGAAAGTAATCTTTGCTTCTGGGAAAGCCCATTCTTTTAACTGAAGGTTGATACAGTGTGCATCTAATGATAACTTTTATCTCTGGCTCATGGAAATACTTCCTAAGAGTTACTTTTTTCTGAGGTATATTAGATTACAGTGTGTGGCATTTAATTCTCATTCAAGGCATAATAAATGCCTGTAGATTCCTTGTAAGACAGCATTTGTGTCACTTTCTGCAAATTTATTACTATGACTGCTAAGACATGATATGTCCAAGGTTTGTGAATTTGGGATAGCGTGCCATTTCTTTTTTTCCTCTTTGCAATGAATCAGACAGCATCAGCAATTGGCACAATGAAAGAATATTTCAAATGTCTACATCAGCCTGCCCTGATCTTTGCTGTTGTGACATAAAATATAATTATGTACTTGGGTTTTTGCTATTACAAACATTTACACTGTTACCTACAAATGCATGTCCCTCATAAATAGTCTGCTTGTAAATAAGCAGAACCCAGTCTAACTGTGAGTCCCCAAACCATGTGAGAATTCATGCAATGTAGCACACAAATTCACATCAAAACTGCAAGATGGTGTTCTCAATTGTATTTCCCAAAACACCTTTTCAATTCCTAGACAAATGAAAATGTTATGATTTTGAATGCCTTTGCTTTCTTGCTCATGTAGAAGCCTTAAGAATTGTAAATAGAGTTTTCTGAAAAACTGGAAGATGTGGCTGTTCATTACAAGAGAAAGAAACTGCAAGAAAAAAAGAACTGTTTCCTGAACTGAGGACATCTATAGAGAGAAAAAGTGAACCATAAGTACTTCCCATGTTCTCATTTCAGTACAGGCTGTATATTGGATCAATTTTATCTCTATATGTTCTCAGAATATTTTTCTCGTCTACACTCAGATTACTTAATTTTCTTTATCTACCGCTTAAAGAAAATTCACCTACAAACCCTTTAGAATTCAACAGCTTAACCTCATATGTAAAGAGGTGCTTATGTCATTCAAAACTGATAAGAGACACATTCTGCTCTTACTTCAGCTCTTCTATTTTAATAGTCAAAGATAAATTAGTATTAGTAAGTAACAGATTCAAGGAGTCACTTCCCAAAAGCTCTTGTAATCCAATGGTAAACTGAGATCACCACAAAGAATTCTAGATTGGCTTAATCGAATTTCTGAGAGTGCATTACGTCAGAGCTTATTACTAATATATTTGCAAACATTACTTTGAATACTTCATGAATTATTTAGTATTTTTATTCAGAAACTACTGGACATTGAAAAACTTTCTCTTTATAAAGAAAAAAAGAATATGTTAACATTTGTTTTATTTTATCAGATCATCTTTATTAACCAATTATTTAACAAATATTTCATGGAGTTAAATAGAATACCAAACAAAACATATTCATAAAGGATAGACTTTTTAAAAACCATTTGATGAATAATCTGTTAAGTAATCAGATTCTTCTATAAACACTCATTATAGGTTTAATATCTTTTTGGCACATCTTTATTCTTAGAAATATGATCTTCTGAATCTGAAAATCTAAAAAACATTACCCCAAATCTGCAT
The DNA here is from genome assembly GCF_031877795.1 of Strix aluco. Classification (NCBI taxonomy): domain Eukaryota; kingdom Metazoa; phylum Chordata; class Aves; order Strigiformes; family Strigidae; genus Strix; species Strix aluco. The sequence continues at coordinate 133,402,697 of NC_133931.1, read as the reverse complement.
ATTTTTACTTGAAACGTCTGATTTTTAGACATATTCAGAATCAGATTGCATACTTTTCTTTCATCTTTGTGTTCTGTCCTATACAGTCAAGATGATTGAAAGAGGATGAGTGACATTCTGTTCAGAAATCAGAACTGTGGAAATGATTTGTTGAATGTGGAAACTTATCACTGTGTTAATGCTCTGAAGATACTAATTGTTGTTTCTTGTTGGGCAGCATAATAATTGAAAGAAATTTTAGGGATGCATTAGATAGGGTTGGAACATAAGAAAGTACATGCTCAGATCTAGGATATGTCCAGCCCAGTATCCCAGCAGTAGTCATAAGTAGAAGCTGGGGATAAATAAGAAAAGATCAAACGTACATGACAGTTTCTCTCTAACTGTTCTCAGCACACAGGCTTTCCTGAGCCTACAGTGATTAGAGTGTTTAGTAACCTTCAAAATACCAGTCTTCCAAATACTGGTACAGTTCTCCCCTTGAACAATAACATCACTTGGCAAGGATTTCTGCAGGTTTACTCTCTGTTGCATCTGTGGCTAAGATACCTCTATGCCATCCTGAATAGTCCCATCCAACATAAATATGCTTTGCAGGTAAGAAAATAATTCATTTTGACCATTTTTATTGCCCTTCTCTGAACATTTCTTAGAATTAGAAATTGAATACCAGTTGGTAGAATTAGAAAAAAACTCACATAGCTAGAGTTAAAACTGAGGTGTGGGGTGTGAAGGGTACCTAGAAGCACTTCTATACCTGCAGTGCACCGTGGGAAAGATCAAATAAAATGTGGACCTGTTCCTGAAGGGGTTGGGTAACCTAGTGCCAAAGAAAAGTCTGAAATACCTAGTGCCTTCTTTATCTTGGCCTTTACTGACAAGTACTCCTTTCAGGCGTCCCAAGTCTCTGGATCTTGTGGCAGAGTTTGAGGTAGACATGATATTTGCAGTAGAAGAGGAAGGAGTCAGGGGCTTATAGTTGCATGTATACAAGTCCATGGGATCAAACAGCATCAGTGGGCTGGTAGAGATGGCTGATGTCATTGTGAGGCCACTCTAATATCTTTGAAGGGTCATGGAAATTCAGAGGGGCCCCAAAAAATTGGAAAAAGGCAAGTTTAATATCATTCTTCACAAAGGGCACGGAGGAAGATCTAGGGGACTACAGACTGGTCAGCCTAATCCCATTCCTGTAAAAGGTTGCTGAATTGTGTAGCCTGACAGATGTGAGGCTGCTGCCGTTCTATATCGTCAGGTCCAGCTAGTATCAAGACTTAGTACATATCCTCCAAAAGTGCATACATACACACAAACACATAATGCACACAGCACTCACACAGACTGAAAACCGTAGCTTCAACAGCACACACATAAATGCACACAGCACTCACACAAATGCGAACACCATGGACGGCCTGATCCTTGACTGATCTGACTGATTAGCGTTGGAGTCAGTAGTGGAATGAATATATCCCATATACTATGTATTACTTCAGCAGGTGGTTTTATATACTACAGATAGTATACTGACTCCCATGTTCCCTGGTGTCCTCTGGCTGCTGGCTTTGGGACCTATGAGCCCCTGAAGCTTACAGTTCTGCTCTAAGTGCTGGTACTCAGACATCAGATTATTTCACACAAATTTACATAATTTGTATCTCTCTAGTAGCTGATCTGAGATACATGGTTTATCCAGTGGGCGGCTTCTAGATTCCTGGTCTGCCCCAGTTGCTGGCACTTGGATCTATGAGCCCCCGAGGTCCATACTCCAACTTCAGTTGCTGGTAGTCAGGCCACTTATCTTATTTTCATGCCCATCCAGATAGGAGTTTTCTAGCATTCATATGTACTCACTCAGAATAGGAAGTACAATCAGACAAAATACAGTTAGAAACAGGATTTAATGAGAACATAGGACAGACTGCAGTGATGAAGTGCAGGGCTTAGACAGCAAAGCATACTGACCAGCAGCCTGTTCATACTTGACTGGCCCCTTTATCCGCTTTACTGATAACATCAACAATTCATCACAGATTAAATGAGATCAAGCTGTCCAAAGATGTTTCAAAACGATGTCGGGAAACTATTGGTATAGAGCCTTGGGAGTTGTTTGTACCTGAAACCTCAAGGGTATATATGTATGACTTATGATGACTGCAGGAGAACATTCATATGTTGTACATATGAAAAGATATGCTCCCTTTGCATTTACAGGGAAATACACATTTTAGGACTTTCTCTTTGTTGGTAGGCCCAAAGCAGACATGAATAATGATCTGCAACTCAAATACATGTGAAAGAAAACAAGGAAAGTATCATGAAATACATGGTCTTTATTTCTATGACAACATAGAATTGGATTCTTATCAACATATCATCAGAGTAACAGCAGGTGTATTCTCAGAAGTATGTTTTTTATTTGATTCTACACAATTAGTTTTATCTGCAACACGGAAAAGGAATAAAGGTAAACAAGATAAGACCATAATTGAATATATTCATCAGAATATGAGCAAAACAGACAGATGAAATACCAAAGCGCTAAAAAAGACTATCTCATGATAGCATCTCTCCAGAAATTTTACCAACTGAACAGATCAGGACCTCATCTGTTGCCAGTCACACTCATTAATATTTTGTATCATGTTTTATTTTGCAACAAAGCCACAGTTATATCACTCTGATAACATTAATGTATAATAGGTGAATTACATTTTGCGGGTTTTTTATTAATTCTTTTTGTGCTGATTATGCATGCGCCCTTTTTGGACATACTTATTCCTAAAATGTCTTTATTAAAGGCTTTACAGAAAAGAACCATGGCAATAAGTATTAAAGCAAAGAAGTTCATAGAAAAGAAAATAATATTAGAATTGAGTTAAGATTTTGGGAAGTTACTTTACTTTTAAAGATCCATATGTCTGGCAGTGGTTTTGTTATCCATGAATTACCTTTGTCTTGTAATCTTTCCTAGTTGACTTTGGAAAGCTCCTTTAATACAACCAACCTTTATTAGCCCTGCCAAGTCTCTTGGTTTTTCTGTGCAGCAACACATGGTTGTCATGGGAAGTACAGAACAGCATGCTTATTACATGCACTTTTCCCCATTTTTCTGGTGCTTTAAGATAATCTGTTGACTTTGGAACAGCTCATGCCTTGCTCTCTCTTGGCATCAGCTGCAGCACTCACACAGCTGGAACTCAGCAGAGAAAAGGATAGCAAGAACTGACAACAGGAAGGAAAAGTCTGTTAGCAAACTTACCCCTTCCTTCTTTCTGACAGACTAAATATTTTTTCACTAGAGAAATACGGATCAGTTTTTAAAGATGACACTACTTTTCTCGTTAGTAGGAATGCTATTTTTCAATGAGAGATGTATTAGACTTCTTGTGTCCTTGTTCGTTCTGTGAAGGAAAAGGTTTCTCAAACCATAAACTATCCTTCTGGAAGGAAATACAGAGCTGTGCCATAGCATGAATGACTGAATGAGTTGATGTGATCCTCCTGTGCTTTAAAGATGCTCACAAAAAAACATCTGGTTTAGAAATATATGATGACATGTTTTATTCTGATGTTTAATTTATTGATATTAAAGTTTTGCTTGAGTATTTGTATTTGATAATTCATTTTTAACAAAATATAAATTGCAAAAAGATTTTTTACACTCAAGATGGAATTTCTGGTGGAAACCAAAATGCATGTAGATCTTGGTGAAAGCAACCAGTAAGATGATGTATGTGTAAGACATAGATCTGGGCTTCTGCCCATTGATGTTAGTCACTGCACTAAGTAGTGGGAAGGTTTCTAAGCTAAATCCTTGCTCTGTCTGCTTTAGTTTGGCAACTTCTCCACAACATGTTTTGTAAAATATAATACTGAGGTTTAGAATGGGTCTCTTTCAGTCTTGCTTGATGTTAATAAAAAGAATGTATAAATTGATGTATAATTGATGTATAAATAAAAAAAAAAAACAAATAGACTTTTGACAGCAGGGAGATAGAGGAAACAGTTAAGACTAACATATGATTATGAGACGAAATAAAATAAAATGAAATAGAAGTTGCAGGGTACTGAGATAATTCTTTACAAAAAGATAGTGTTCTAATAATTCCACCAAAAAACCCCAAAACAAAACCCAAACAACTAAACTACAATTGCATCACTGCTTTAAGCATTTAGCATGGTTTCCCAATAAGTTGTTCTAGTGGTACATCAGTGTATGTCTATTGCCACTTGTGTCACATCAATTCAGTGATAAAGTACTGGTGCAATGCAGGTTAATTTGGAGTGATTTGGTGTATTATCTCAACTACTGCTGAGGGATAGAGTATTATGTTGTACTGCAGAGAGGTAGAATGTTTAACATTGACAAGATTGTCAGCATTTTCTATTAGAAATGGCATGTTGCTATAGTGCAAAGGAGAGCGTGTATTAGCAAAGCACTTGCAACTTGAAGTCCCATAAAAAAGCAACAACTTGGTCTGCAAAGGCTAGCAAGGAAGAGGAGCTGTGAAAAAATGTGGTAAGTTTTATCTTAAAAATAAAGTTGAAAACTGTGTAAAGTTTTGTAAAACATTATAGGGCACTTAAAAGTATTAATCATAACTTGCCCAGACTGTGTATGAACACAGACGGATCCATGGGAAAGTTGGAGTGGGGAAGAATAGAAAATTTCTCAGATCATGAGGATTCAGAGTAGCAGCACTATTGAATGCCTCCAGGGTGTGAACATGGTTAAATAAACAACTAAAAAACAGTATCTTTAGTCCTGCTCAACTTGGTCAGCAGACCTGAGTCAGCAGGGAAAGCTGAACTTAGTGGATCTTACTAAGGAGTATAGTGCAGACACTTCCAAAATGATACCGTAGAACTGGGGAATTTTCTTGGCTTGTCCCTCTCGAGCATGCAATTATATAGTCAAATAGCCACAATAAAATTATTTATTTTAAGTCTTTATTTATAACTCAGGAAATGATACAGGCAGACGTGTTCAGTTACAACTCTAGGGATGAGGAAAAATTGGTAATTTAGTAAATCTGGTCTTTAACTAAATGTTAAATGAAGTTGTATAGCAACGCCTGGGAATATTTAAAAATGGGTGCTTAAGACAAAAATCTGCTTGTCTGAAGTATACCATTTACTAGTTTAGTGTATATTTTAGTCTTATTATTTGTTTTATGACAGAGCTGTGAAGCTACATGGAATTTGTTCTAGATGCTGTTATAGCATGAACTAAAGATAATGGACGCCATGAAGAAATCTCTGAGGAATGGGGTTCTGAGTGACACATACCCTGCAAAGCTAGCTGCTATGGGGCTTTGATTAACCTATTCTGTTCATATTGTAATATTTTATTCTTTATATATTTCTAAGACAGAAACTTCCTATAAAGCTTCTTTGAGAAGAAATTGTTCATTGGAAGTCTGTTAATAATTTTACTTGGGAGATATAGGCTGTTTTTCAGCTACTACAGATGTAACCCCACTGAAGTCAGTTGATTTTGTCCTATAAGTCTATAGTGGTTCTATAGTGGTAGGGAGGTGATCAGAAGATCAGCTTAATTGATTTTCAGCATCACTACAAAGTGCCTAGAGTAGCAATCCAATATATAAGAAAAGCATAAAAAAAGTAACATACTGAATAGGCATCTACCTGTGCTTCCCAACAGGAAATTCTGAAAACGGGTCCGTAACACAAAAAAACCCACCACCAAACAATAACTAAACCAAGAAGATGTAGCAACTTCAGACCTCCGGATCTGGCAAATAGCATGACAACCGTCAGCAAAGATAAATGCAAGTAAATCGAAGGATAAACGGAAAATGACCAGTAACTGTCTAGTTTTTCACTTGTCAAGGCACATTTTGGAAAAAAAATCCCTACCCTGCTTTTTCTTTTATTAAGCCAGTTGAAATGAAAGTGACAGAATGTAGTGGAATGCTAAAGTTTCCTCAGGTCAACAGTATAAAAAACTGTCTAGAACGGTATCTTAATAAAGGAAAAAAAACCTTTTATGGAAGACTTTCAGTATAATAAACTTCTTAAAGAGACTATTAGGAGTGAGTCAAGATTCTACAAAATGGAAAAAAAAAAGCAATAATCAGCAAGAAAATTACATCTTGAAGGTCAAAACTTGCAAAATTGCCAAAAGTGAAAGAGAGCTAAGCATTGCAAGAGAGAGTAAAGAAATACTAAAAGATGCTGCAGTCATAAATAAAATTAGTCCAAAGAAAGATATAAATGCCATAATAATGATGTTAGTGAGATAAAAGGGAATCTAAGTGTGATTCTCAACTAGGTAGATATTTGTCTCAATATTGGTAAAAAGGTGATGCTGATCAAAACAATATATTATTTTTAATAGCAAAGAAGGATGACTGCATGGAAATCACTCCCTTCAAAATCAAAACAAAATTCAAACCGCTTGCTCTAGCTAGGATAAATAAAACAAATCTCTACTGTACATTCATGAAACAACTAGCAGATTAAATTATGTATCTATTAAGAATGAAATATTCAAAAGTGAAGTTGTTATATGACAGGAAAACAGTGAATTCAGCATTTATTTTCAAAAGAAGGATTAAAACAATCTGGAAATTAAATGTTCTTTGTTCTCAAATTTTAATATTTTTTGCAACATTTTGTGTTAAAATGGAAGGGGAAATGAAAACTGGAATAAAATGCAATATTGTTTACATAAAGTTCACAGATCAAACTAAATATATCCAATTTATTTATCAGAGAGCTGGTTTTCTAGATAAAGGAAGCTCGCCAATCACATAATCTTTTTACTTCAGCAAATAAGAAAGCATTTATAATGACTTTCAGAAGTGTGCTAATCCAATTTGATTTAAGCATGACAATGGAAGGAATTGTCTAAGGTCAGGGGATTGTTCTCTGGAAACATGAGGTAGCAAATCTTGAGTGCTTGTTAGGAACAGGGTGACAGAGTCACCACTACAAAAATGCTGTGGAAAAAGGCATATGCAGTCCTGCAAAATTATCAGGCATGGTACTCCTACTAGAGAGGAAAAGTAGTATTTTTAATGTGGTGAAACACCCCTGGAATACTATATAAAATTCTAATTGTTCATGCTAAGCAAGATGAATTCAGACTGGAGCAGGTGTACAGAATGAATGAGATGTCAGAGGGAAAGGCATGTTTACCCAAAGAAAGGAGGCAAGATCAGCTTATTTAACTTAGCAAACTAGGCCCAAAGGGAAAATACATGTTTTAAGTTAATGCATCAAGAGAGTATCAGGCAGGGAGAAAATTCTGTAAACTAAACTATAATGTTGATATAGTAACAAATAATAATAATCTGAAATACATTTACGATGACTATTAGAAAAAAGACTGTAGGAATTAAAGATATCGTGGAAGAAGGAAACCCATGAATTCAAGATGAAAGAAGATACAGTTATATAGGATTATAAAATGTGTTTGATGCAACTTCTTGATAACTCAGAAAGTTTCTTAAAGTCCCATGTTACTGAACTAAAACTCCTAAACCCATGACAGAAGCAGATGATTGCATTGTTATGAAATTGTTGTGGTCAGAAATCAGAAACAAAATGATGGTGACTTACTAACTACATAAATATGGAGTAAAGCATTTTCAATACCAGATATCCCAACAAAATTTGTTCATTTCTAATCCATTCAGACTGCTATGAACTTCTGCACCTTTCCTCAAATGGCATGTCTAGTGGTATATGGGAGGTGCAAAAGCACTTGTGTTCAATCAAAGCAATTCTTCATGGGGTCATAAATGAAGTCTACAATACCTTATTCTGTTTGTTTTGTTTTTTTTTTTTCCTGTTCTTTATATGCAGAATCCCTTCACGAGAGGGGAAATACTGCTCATTAAAGCCATATACAGAAAATGTCCTGGTCTGAGTGAGTTGTGGGGGTTTTTTGGTAGCAGGGGAGGGGGAAGCTTCTTGAAGCTCCCCTGGTTCCAAGTCGGACCCACCTTTGCATCAAGGCCAGGCCAATTAGCCGCATCTCTGTGATAATGTATTCAGGAAGGGGAATGGGATGAGGAGTAGGATTTGTGAGGAGGGGTTGTGAGAAGAATATCTGTGTGAACACCGAGGTCAGTGGAAGGAAGGAGGAGAAGGGCAAGAGGTGTGCCAGAGCAGAGACTCCCCTGTACCCTGCCACCCATGGGGGTCTACGGTGGAGCAGATACCGATTTGTGGCCTGCGGGGGACACCACACTGTGCCAAGTGACTGTGCCTGAAGGAGGCTGGGACCTGAGGGAAGAAGCCCTCACTGTTGTAGTTCGGCGCTGGGAGGACTGCAACACGCAGGGGTGACCTACATGCTCATGGCAGTGACTCATGTCGGAGTTGGTTTGTGGAGGACTGTCTCCTGTGAGAGGGGGACTGCGCTGGAACAGGGGAAGAATGAGAGAAGTTCCCCCTCCCCGAGGGGGAAGAAGTGGCAGTACTGACCGCACCCCACATTCCCTGCCCCCTCTGCCACTGGAGGGGACGACATAGAGATATCGGGAGCAAAGCTGAGCCTGGGAAGAAGGGATGGGTGGGGGGAAGGTGTTTTCAAGATGTGGTAATTCTTCTCATGGTCCTACTCTGTCTGTTGTTGTTAGTGTCCATATTAAATTTGTGTTCTTTTTTCTTCCCTTAACGAGTCTGTCTTTTGCCTGTGCCTTAAAGGATGACATCATCCCTCTCTGTCCTTATCTCAAGTTCCTAGGTCTTTTGCCTTCCTCTTTCTCAGTGCTTGGAGGGGGGGGGGGGGGAGTGGGGAGTGAGAAGCATCTTTGCTTATTTTTCCCTGCTAAATGCTGGGGGAGAAGTGGGGAGTGAGCAGCTGCATGGTGCTCAGTTGCTCTCTGAGCTCAAACCATGACAGAAGAGGGGAGACTCATTTAGTGGTTTTTTTAATTTTGAAATGACATTTGAATCTGTCTCCTTAGTGCTTTTAGCCATCGGAGATACATGTGGTAACTGCATTAGATAATATCTCTTCTTAAGGTTCATTATTGTTTCAACATGGAATATAATAAGTAGGTGATTAAAAAACATATCTTGTTTATCTTTAGTCAGACTAACATTGAATCACATATTGTGTTGCAGCTGAATCTTGTCTTGATTTGGTTCACAGATCCTACACTGATACAAATTGCAGAACTGGTTGTCCCTCAAATCACAGAAACACAGAGAGGACCTTCCACCATTAGTCTCCATGGATTTTTCTCCGGCATGTGATTCATAAACCTTCCATATTTTGAGAAAAATAGGGTGGACAACCTCTATCCTAATTTGAAAAGCATGGCCAGTATACAGGCAAACCTGTACATGAGGTTTTGTTCACCAAAGAATGAGCTGAACGAATTTAATTAAAATTCATACCACTGGTCTTGTGTAGTAATAGACAACCAGAAGGCTTCACACACTCTTGTCTTTAGATGGAGGTTATTTCAACAACAAGGAAAAATTGTCTACTTCACCCATTGTTTTAGAAAGAAACTTAGGTATTTTTCATTGATCCTCTCCATTTAAAGCAAAATTGAAGACAGGAAGGAAATCTGAAGTTCTTTCTTGTCTGGTGAGGCCATACAGATCTTAACATCCTAAATCATTCTTACTTTTGACTTTAACAGGAGATTATCTCAATAAAAAATGACAAAATGGTGCAATGTATTTGAAGTGATCCCTTGTGCACAAAGAAGAGTCCAAACTCATAGAAGGAGTGTATATTCATTCATCTTCTCAGCTAGTCTGTTACTCTTTGTCTCTCCAAGTATCACAGAATATGGAGAAAAAAGCAGAGAGCTTGAAAAACAGGAGAGCTCTGAGGATGTTTTAGGATTTCACCAGCAGAGATTAAGTAGTTATCAGGGCACTTCTGGAGCAACTGCTTAAAATATGGCCTTCAATCTCTAGCTGTTATGCCAGGGGACAGATGGCTTGAGGATTCTGTTAAGTATTTTCTCTAATGAAGTAAATCACTTACACAGAGTCTCTGGGTGCTCATCTTCTTTCTGTGGGAAGCAGTTATTTTAGAGGCTGGATTCTGCTGGATTTGTCCCTGGAAGGTTTGAAGATCAACGGTCTCTACATTTAGAATGAAGAGAGTTTTAAGTGAATGAGCTACTCTGTTACTTTTGACCCCACACTGAAGTTTGCTGATAAAAACAAGTCTCCTGTTCTTTGGTGTTCACCAGTGCCAGCAGAGCTGAGTCCTACACTTAACCTCTACTTTTTCACTGTCTGTTTAACCTTCAAAAATCTTTTCTGATTGCATCTGAGCTGACTATGGCATAGCTTTCTCATCATTGCATTGTACTTGTGAGATTAAAAAAAAGTTTTTATAACTGTTCTTATCTCACTCATATATACAAGGAAGTCAGTGAAAGCCACAAGTACAGGATGCGTTCACCTGAAAGCATCTCATCCAAAGAAAAGCTGCTATAAATATACCTGGCTGTCATATTCTGCCTTTTATACTAAATTGCACCCATATGTTTTCAAAATGGGATACGCTTTGGCCATTCCTCTTTTACACAGTTTTGTGATGTGATAAGAAATATATTGATACTCAGCTTTGTTGCAATTCAGAGTAGAAGGTGGGTAGTATAACAGGCAGATGGATGAATGATCTTATACAGTGCGATTCAAGTACTAATGACTATTGGAGAAACACAATATAGAATTATCAATCTGACTTTATTACTGATTTACTCTGAAAACACCTAGTGAATGTATTCTAATCCTTCCGTGTCTTTAAATAATTGCAGAGATATTGCCAGAGTATTTTTTTTTCTTTTGCACCTGGACAACAACATGTAGTTTCATATTTGTTTTTTAAAAAATTTTCCATACTACTATATTTTGCTCCTGTGCATACTTGCAGTTTTGTAATATGCACACTCAAAACAATTATGCAGAGAAGAAGTCAGAATGAAAAAAATCTTATGCCCGCATTACCCATCTGCACACTAGCTAAGGTTAGATGTGTTACTCAGCATGTTTCACAAGTGCAGTAAATGCAAGATTTTATCTTACTTTATCTACACATGTATAATCATCATCCCAACTAACATACTCCTAAAAGTACTGCTCCTTAAAAATTTAGGGTTTGGATAATCTGTGTCCTTAGATAAGGAGAAGGGAAAGGGGACTACCTAAGAGTATTCTGTATGTCTAATTCTATATGTCTAAGACTATGTTTAGTCTGTAGTTATAGTAGTTCTGTAGTTCAGTTTGCCAACTCTTATCTGTGGTTTTCACTAAATTTTCTGTGATCTTGATTATAGACCCCCACTTCTGAATATGCATTTTACAGCTTGCTTTTTTTTAATGTATTCTGGGGAGAGAAAGGGGAGAGCTGAAGGTGATGTAATACTCATATACTCTGGTCATTAGGGGCCCCTACTAAAATAGTGTTTGCACAGATCTGGCTGATACTCCTTAGTTCACAGGGAGAGTAGAGAAACCTTTCCTTTAAACATGGTATTAGGACAAACAGGACACAAATTTGCCACTACATTATTGATCTTTTTTCTATTTGATCACAGAAAATATATTATCATCCAGGTTATACTGAAATACTTTCTTGATTAAGAATTATGTATGTTTATGGGACAGACAACATTTGAACAATATCTTTTGGAAATTGTCCAGAACTATCACCTCACTTTTTCTTATTGTGTCTTAGATCAGACTTTAATAATTTAAATTAAATTTTCCCTGTTGATTGGTCCCAATTTACATGAGATTTGATAAGACCATTAATTTTTATAAGCCAGGACTCTGATTTACAAACTGGTAAACAGCCTGCAGATAAATATTAAAATTTAAGCTGCTAAGTCTAAGAAGATTCTGTTCTTACTAAGTTTAGTCCTGCCCCTCAGAACATCTGATAATCACAGCAAAAATGATCATTTTCTAGTCCAAGGATGAAGGGATGAAGCAGGACTTTGTAGCGAAGGCTCACAAATTCTCTAAGGAAGCCTGAGCTAAGGCTGACCACAGAGCTGAAGTCTGCCTCTTGCATGGTCTTCAGGACTCTCCTGTGAGGCCCAACACAAAGAAAGAAGTCATTGATTCAATGCAAAGACAATTCAATAAAGTTATGAGGGTATGTGGTTATTTCATGGTTATTGGGATGGCTAAGGCAGTAGGACGGGCAGCCTTTAGGTCCAAGACAACAGGGTAAGTCTGATTCATTCCCCTAATGCTGACTTCTTCAATATCTTAGTGTTGCTAGCACATATGCCTTAGGCAGAGGTGGCCAAAGACCATGCAAACCTCCAAGATGTGCCAAAAGACAATGTGATAGTGTCACGTAAAAGAAGTTCTGTTTGTTTCCTTTTCAATGTTAAAAGTGCAGGACCTAACATAGAAACAGGCACATGCCCTACTTTACAAAACATTGCTGTGGTTGCAAAACCAAGCATTATAAAGTCACAGAATGACATATTACTTTGTAACTTCAGTTCCAAATTCTCTTGCATATGCATAGTCACTTTGATTCAATGGCAACTTAGTGCACCTTCCATGGGAAACCATGCTTTATTCAGGGCATTATCTGGACCTGCTGGGGATGTGAATCTGGGGTGCTTTTCATATGACCTATCTTTTTACTGAATGAAGCAGAAATTTGGATTTTGTCTCTGCTGCAGAGGTCCAGCTTGGTGTTATAGCAGAAGTAGCTAATCACTGCTCTCCCCTTCCTGATTTCTGTTGGTCTGAGTTCTGGCCATTCGCAGATACAACTGAAGTCTATGAGAATATTTTCTTAAACATGCTAAAAGTGTTACTTTATGTAATTTGAGAAACCAGTTGCTAAGTCGTAAATTGCGTACTGTAACAAGTATGTGCTTTTACTCCCACTGTCTTGCTGGTTCAGCTTGCTATCTGTAATGTGGGGATAATAGTAACCCCTCACATCACACTGCACTTTGTGAAGATAAATTAATGCTTGTGGAGCATCACAGTGCTGAGTGCCAGAGAAAAGCCCATGAGGAAATTAATAATTCTGTCTTCATTGCAACCTCTGAATAGTGTGCAGTAGATAAGACTTAAGTCCACAAAATGAACAATGAGGGTAAAACAAAACATTGAATAGCTGTTCTTTTTTAATTGATCACCATCCATTCTGTTCACTCAATGGGGTAGGGGTCCTGTGCAGAAAAAATACTGTGTGAGATTATGTATTAAAAGCCTGTGTCATAATGCTTATCCTCAAGGGAAAAGAACTAGGGCTTCAAACACTGTTGAGTTCTCTCATTTTGTACTAGTAAGTATTTGATTTTGCCACTGTAATAGCTATCGCACGTTTTTTATGTATAAATCTCTCCCTTGCTGTCATCTACCCCTTCTTACCTCCAAACATCCCTTGAACTCTATTTCAAACAATATCCCAATAGATGTAAAATGTTTTTCCACAGATGCTTTTTCCCACAGATGTTTTCCCTATTCATTCTTTCATTTCTTCTCCCCTGAAGTCTCCTTCATTCTTCTGTGCTATTCATGACAATAATCTCTTCAGAAGGGGGAATGTCTTGGCTTCTTTAGAAGCTCAAATAATTGCAGTGCTTTTTAAAGCTCAATGACTTTGTGCTTTTAGCAGTCTAAATTCGAGTATGATACTCATGACTTATTGTGGTCTTCTTTTTTGGGGGGAGAATCAAAAGTCAGGACCAATCAGGTACTTTACATAGCTTAACACCTTTCAAACTTCTTCTTTGCTTAGTTGGATTGTTTATTTTCATTTTTATCTCTTCCAGAGCTGTATTTTATTTTTTCTTTCCTTTGTTCATAGACCTTTCTTTGCAGAACATTAGGATGCAGTCTTTCTGTCTGATAACACTGAATATATGTTTATTGTCTTTTTTTCAATAACCTAAGCAAGGACTCAAGTCTATGCTGAGCTGGCAGAAAGAAACACAGGTCAGGTCATGTTAATTACTTCAGTATGTACTGGTTCATATGCCTGGAGAGGGAACAGGGTAAAATCCAGGTTTACATCTTAAAATTAATCACTACAGGAAAATTTTCAGCTCCTACATAGCACAGTTCTTAGTAGATGCAAGTAAAATCTGATTGATACTGTTCCATTACTTTTTATTTTACATCTTCACTAGCTTGCAGACCCTCAGAACAAATAACTGCCTACATTTGGTAGGGGCTATGAACTTTGTGACTGCTTTCTGCCAGTACCCAAATTTTAGAAATCACCAATTACATCTGCTGCAAAGGAAGATGCAAGAAGCCTTTCAAAGGACAGTTCTGGAATAACCAGGAAATTACTCTGAAGCCCACCAGCTGCACACTGAAGGGCTGGTCCTTGAGCATTTGTAGAGTTTGCAATTTGGGAAGACTGAGCTGATGTGAACTTCAGCCATGAGGCAAGGCTTCTTTTCTGTGGTCATTTGCAATTACAATATATGTTGGGAAAAAAAAAACCCAAAAACGTGGCTCAAGTAATTTTGCAAATCTGACCCTCACATGTACCTGCATCAGGAAGCTTTGTAGTGTGAATGTACAAAAATCATTGCGTTCTTCATGCTCAAATAACCCTCAGATTAGTTGTAAGAACAGGACACCAATTGGTAGAGATGTGCTGCAAAGGCCATTTGTGTATCTGTTCCCGAAGTCATAGTAAACTCTGATTTTGAACAAGATGCAGCATATTCAGAGAGTATGAATGTCTTGTCTTGGAACATTGTTGTGGCTTGGATGTGTTTGAATAATTTCAGTGGTTTGTCCTTGACCTTTAAAGACTTTCCCAATGAAGTTTTAAATGCTTTAGGACTATTGAATGTTTTGGGCTCAGAAATTAAGGACATTGCCTCACATGGCCCCACATGGCCTCCTCTGCATCAAGACTATGCATTTGTATGATTCAGAAATTGGTATTTGAATTACCTAAGTTTTACCAATTAAAAACCAATCCTTTTTCTTCCAAAATTTGTTTTCAAACTTTTAAGTTAGTAAAAATCTCAAATATATATAGGCAAATATGAAAATGGGATTCCAATGGAGTAAAAATTATCAGGATTGCTTAAGGGGGTAAATGGATATTTTTATCATAAAAACTTCCTTTACTGGTGTTCATTTTTCATGCTCTATGTCAAGCTGCTGGAAACTCATATTGAAAGTAGGATTCTCATTTGAGAGCTAGCAAGGTATACACCATGCATAATAAACACAACCTAGGCTGCCCACAATCTAACTGTAAGAAAGTAGGTGCTGATACCGTTGCTATCTAGGAACAGGAGGCGAGGAAAGGTGTGTTGGGTTTGAGTGTGGCAGGGTTTTCGTAGCAGGGGAAGGGGCTACAGAAGTGGCTGCTGTGAGAACCTTCTAGAAGCTCCCAGGCTCCAAGTGGGACCTGCCTCTGGCCAAGGCCGAGCCAATTAGAAACAATGGTAGTGCCTCTGTGATAATGTATTTAAGAAGGGAAGAAGCCACTGAGCAGAAGGGAGCAGAAGAGAGAGGAGTGAGATTAAGAGAAACCCCTCTGCAGACACTAAGTTCAGTAAAGAAGGAGGGGAGGAGGTGTGCTCGAGCAGAGACTCCCCTGCAACCTGTGGTGAGACAGCAGAGCCACACCCCTGCCACCATGGAGGTCCACAGTGGAGCAGATGCCGACCTGCAGCCCATGGAAGACCCCACACCGGAGCAGGTGACTGTGCCCAAAGAAGGTTGGGACTCTGAGGGAAGCCCGTGCTGGAGCAGTCTGTTGCTGGAAGGACTGCAGCCCACAGAAGGGACCGACATTGGAGCAGTTCATGAAGAGCTGCAGCCCATGGGAAGGACTCATGTTGGAAAAGTTTGTGGAGGACTGTCTCCCATGGGAGGGACCCCACATTGCAGCAGGGGAAGAGTGTGAGGAGTCCTCCCCGTGAGGAGGAAGGAATGGCAGAGAGAGTGGGTGATGAACTGACTGCAACCCCCCCTCTCCTGTCCCCTGTGCCACTGAGGAGGAGGAGTTAAAGAAATCAGGAACAAAGCTGAGCCCAGGAAGAAGGGAGGGGTGAGGAGGTGTTTTTAAGATGTGGTTGTATTTCTCACTGTCCTGCTCTGTTTGATTGGTAAATTAGTAGTGTTGTTGTTGTTCATGTTAAATTGATCTTTTTTTCCCACATCGAATCTGTCTTTTGTCCTGGACCATAATTGGTGAGTCATACCTTCCTATCCTTATCTTGACCTATGAGCCTTTTGTTATATTTTCTCCTGACCATCCCACTGCGGGGGAGGAGTGAGCGAGTGGCCACATGGTGTATAGTTGCCAGCTGGGCATAAACCATGACAAAAGGTCAGCATCAGGAAGACACTAAATGAATGGGCTTTGGTATTGCACAAATTGGCAACACTGATCAAAATCCAGCACCTAATGTAGAGTACATTAAAT
Organism: Strix aluco; assembly: GCF_031877795.1. Lineage (NCBI taxonomy): Eukaryota > Metazoa > Chordata > Aves > Strigiformes > Strigidae > Strix > Strix aluco. Next base: position 133,386,304 of record NC_133931.1, on the reverse strand, counting down.
TTTAAGTAAGCAGATGATTTCTGGACTAAGACCTAGAAACCCTGCCCAACAATGTAGGGCCTCCACACATTTGCTGTGGGTGTGGTTGTCCATTAGTAGGGAAGGGGACAGCTGAGTTAATATGGCAGTAACAGACTTTCTTTGACAAGAAGGTTGTGGATGAGGAAAATACTCTATTACAAAGAAAGATGTATTTTCAGTCTTCAAGATTCAATTATGAATAATTTTAATTAAAAAATACATTCTTAAGCATATATAGTCTGAATATGGTAATGGAAAGTCAGATTTTAAATAAACTGCTGAACAGGGACAAAAATTATAACCATTGAGCTAGCATTGCAACTATAAGAGCAGAAGTTATAGTCTGATACATATAGACAAATGGCTAAAAATCTTATCCATATATATACATTACGATGAATTTTCAAGGGGCAGTGATGGTCCTGTGATAAATGTAATTGTGCACATGATATATTATATTTCCAGAACATAAAGAACTAGAAAGAACAGAAGATTAAAAAAAAAAAAAAAGAAACTATGGTGTCTTTTGGGGGAATTGCAGAATACATTTTCAAACCTGAAAGAAAAGTTGTGTTTCTGGTTTTCCTTGCCTCATCACTTCAATTGGAATGGCTAAAAAAGAAAACCAGAAGAATTTCTGGGAATTTCAGGGAATGCCTGGCATTCTTGACTATTTGATATGCCATCAGGAAGCATGCGATACTAAAGAAAGTCTTTATCTTTTATCATTAGAAAGTCATTCTGTACTTATTCTGGCACCAATATAAGATGCATGTCTAATGTAATCCATAGTGTCTTCAAGGCTGGTCACCAAAGCATTTTGAATGATATAATTCACTCAGGAAATGCTAGTTTAGGCATTGTAGAAAACCAAGAAGTGACACTGAGATTACTTCCAAGATTTTTTCCTAGTAAGCCCTGAAATACAAACTGGGCAAAAGGAAGAGAATATATTCCTCTCCATGTTTTCTGTGTGTACGAGGTGAAATAACCACGTAAGAGATTTGAACACCTTCTCACCTTCTGAGTATAAGATTAGTTAAGTCTAAGACTAGACTAGAATAGACTGGAAGTCCACTGGCATTTTCAGAAATTGGGTCAACAGGAATTGTTTGTTTATTGTTAATCTTGCCTCAAGGAAGGGAGATTGGCCTACAAGGTCTCTTTCAAGTTATTGGTCAAGTTTCTTCTGACATTTCTACTTATAAGCAAATCTAACTTTGGTCGATATGATATTTCCTTAATTTAAGTGATTTAGTTTGTTGATCCTGAACTAAGCAGCTGGTGTCGAACTTGTGCTGTTACCTCATGTCTCTCTTTGGTCTTTTCAGAAAATACTTGATTGTCCTTCAGCAGTATTTTTCTGTGGCCAGAAATGCTTGAATGTTTTAAAGGCAAAGATAATTACAAACTTCACTTCTATTCAAGTCTATATAAAGGCAATCTTCATTATTTCCCATAATAGCAGCACTTGGAACCCAGCCCATATGTAATACAAGAGACAGACAAAGAAAAGGAGAAATCTGTATCACTCTAAGATTCTGTACAGTTCACTGGATAATCATTTCAAATGCAGAGTATGTCTCCATTGCATAGCGAATGTCAGGCTCTGAGCTGTCAGGTTAACTTAGCTGAGAAGTTTTATTTGTGTCTGTGTCTTTTGGCACATGCTAAGACTGGTGATACTGTGGTAAGGTGAAGGTTCTGTGATAATGAATAATTGTGGAACTAAAATACTTCTTTTACCCACTAATTCACTAACTTTACCCACTATTTTTAAGTCAGGAGAAAATGTTGTTTTCTCATTTTTAAAAAAGATAAGATTGAACTGAAGAATTTGCTCTTCTAGCTTCTTCTTAGCTCCCTAATATGTATCACAAAGTGGCAGTGGACCAGCCCACTTAAAAGCCTCATTCAGTCTTGACCCAGAGCTGTGTCAGGAGAAAGGGAAAAGAACTTGCTAAACTCATGTGAAAAGGCTCTGCTATATATATGAGCGATGTGAGACTATGGAGATCTTGCCAAAACAATGTCTAACAGCAAGTAGGAATACAGACTCAGTGTTTATGTCTCAAGTCCAATTAAAAAGCAGTATTCATTCATAGAAATATTAAGATTAATGATTAGAAGATAATTGTCCTTATTAAGAGTAGAATCAGAGAATCAAGTTTTGGAAGGAGCCCTGGCGGTCATCCAGTTCAAATCCTCTACTCAAATCAGATCCAAGGACCTCCAAGGATGGAGATTCACAGCCTTCTGGACACCTGTTTCAATACTCAAGGACCTTTATCATTAAAAATTTGTCCTTATACCTAACTGTAATTTTCCTTGTTGCAGCTTGCGTCCATTACCTATTTTCATGTCACTGTGCACCTCTGCGAAAGTCTGGTTCTGTCTTCTACATAATTAAAGACTGCAACAAGATCTTCCTTTAGCCTTCTCTTAAGGTTTTTAAGTATAACCTGTAATATGAGGAACTGATTGGTGAAATGATTTTTAAAGGATAGATTAATGGAAATATGGGAAAAAGATCCATCTCAATTTTAGCAATTTAGCTGTGGTGGAAGGTGGAATCTGTACTGCAGACCACTTACCGCGTGTGACCTAAACCTGTGTTGTGCTAAGCAAGCTTTGTCTTAGCTGTCTAACTGATTATACACAGAATTAATACAATTTAAAATTAAAATTTCCTATTTACCTTTAATCATCTTGTATAGTATCTAGACTTGTTAAGTCTTGTTTAATAAAGTACAATTTCATCATCCTGTTTAGCGAACCTCATTTCTCACTCCCCTCAGTGATAAATAAAACCATGGAAAACCTAAAAATTATTTTATATATAGTAATAAAGTAAGACTCTTAGTTCAAATGAATTTCTGAGGTTGTATTGAGTAATCTGTTTGATCAAAAAATTATTTATATTCCCTGTTTATCGCATTGAAATTACAGCAAGATTAAATTCTACTTTGAAGGTGTATACAGATTTGGATAAGATATTGAGTTAGTGTGTTAGGCCATCTGAATAGTAAGGAAGCAGGTTTCATAGACCATAGAGAAAATAAATTAAAAATTGATATATTTTTCAATAAATTTGTTTTTGCAGGAATATAATTGCAATAAAAGTAGGATGCCTGTTTGCAGTTTATGTCAGCTGCTACATAGTGAAATAGTCTTGATGTGCATTTTGTTGAAAAAAGATTATAAGAAAGTACCTGTTTTACTGCCAGTGACTGTACCAATCAGAAGTTTGCTAAGACCATACAAAATACAGCTGAACTGTATACGTAAGTTAACTCAAGGACATTTAATACATTGCTCTAATGCTGTGGATGGGAGAAACATAAAAACATTAAAAATCTTATCTGATTTAATTTTCAGGCTCTCAGTATGTGAGTTTTAATATTTAACACATAAAAAGTACCAAGAAAGAATACTGCACATTGATATAATGAACACAACCATTTTCATTTGCATAGATAAGAGTCATATTGCAAGGGTCAAGCAGATGTAATACAAATGTGATTTTTAATGAAATACATAGCATAGCATTTTACATTCTTGTTTAGTCTAAGATTAGTGACTTTCCCAATGGTGCTGTGTATCTCAGTACTTCAGTTCTTTTATTTTCTGTGGCAGAATCTGTGTTTGTAGGCCGACTTTTTTAGTCAAATCATATCATAAACAAGAATTTTACTTCATGAATATCTGATGTTAACAGTCCTACCATACAACTTTTTTCATATAAACTATCTAGTTGATAGTTGGCAAATATGCTATGATTTTGGGTTGTAAGCTTTTTATGTAAATAACCTTTGAATTTTAGCTTTTTTTTTTTTTTTTTTTTTTAAACATGTCTCTGATAATACTTAGCATTTACCCAGTAAGAAAATGGGGAGCTAGTTCTTTGGAATTGTCTGTTTCCTCAGATCTCTGCAGTATATACATACTTCGTGCATCAGCCACTGAAATGGTCTGCTGCAGGTTTGTTAATTCAGAAATGAAAATATTTCCCAGATACTTAAGGATCATAGATAGTCTTTGGGAAGGACAGTGTCTCACCTTGAAACTATTTGCCTTCACTATGGTCATAAAGTGATTCTAGTTGTCAGTAAATGAATCTTGTATCCAGAGATAATTGTTCTTAAATGACAACTAATAAAGGGTACTAGTAAAAGACTTAGGATGGACCTTTCAATGTGCTCTCCTGGTGATCCAGGATTAACTTCACTGGATTTAATAGACTGGACTCCAAATTTACCAGGGTATAAAAAATGGAATTAGAAACACCAAATTTGTGAAGAAAATATACAGTTATATGGTGTAGAAAAACATATAATCATAACAAAGCAAAAATATTTGCACCTGTGGGATAGAGACCACACCAAAAAACTTTGTCTCATTTTCCACCTGCATGTTTGCAAAGCAGAGAAGTGGAGAGGAGCTATGGTGTCAACGGTAGGGTAACAACCTGTATCCATCAGCTAATTATATGGCAGCATATAATTGTGTTTCACAACGGTGATTGATATAGCCTCAAACACCACATATGCATGGCGCTTTATAAACAGAGAGGAAAATCAAATCTGCTCTTCTAGAGGGTATGTAATCTAGCAGCTTTTTCACTGGAGGCAATTCAGTGAATGCAGCTAAACAGTTGATGGCTGGCACCCAGACAAAGCTGAAAGAATCTGTATGTAAGAATGAGAGTTATATTAAAAAAAAAAAAAGACTCAGAACCCAAGGATCATGTTTAATCTCCAAAAGGGATCAAATTGTTTATGTGGAACACAATATAACAGGATTCTGAATGACCTGTCTTGAAGCAACTGCAATTCGGTTTAATAACAATAAACACAAAACAGGTCCTTCAGATCTGGAGTAGTCCTTCAGACCAACACAAGTAATAGGGAGGAAAGAAGGCCTGTCATTTATAGTGTATGTCACAAGCAATATAAATTGCATAAGTAGCATCATCTGGCTTCTTGCTGCCAAAGAGGTAAAACATTCAGCACATGAGGCAACAGCTGTGGCACCACTGAAATCTGGTGAAACCATTTTGAGAGCATTAGTAATGGAAGTAGCAGGTGTGGAGATATCCTCGCCACTGACTTGTTTTCTGGAGTGACTTGATGGATCTACCTCTTACTACTCCTGCCAAAATAAGAGATGCTGTTGCTCTAACTTGCCACCATCTTTGGCAAATGGGTCAATAATTTCTGTTGAGAGTGACAGAATGTAAGTGGTCTGAGACTCAGTTTCAAAAGTTATATTTAGGGAGTAAAAGGTTACATTTTCTTTTGCTTTTTGTCTGAGTGGTATTGGCAGCAGCAGTACATTCTTACAGTGCTGCATCTGCTTCCTTCATTACCTTGTTTGACCAACAAGCAATGTAATTGTGATCATCAGAGAGAGTATCCATTGGAATGAGATGGATTCCTGGAAGTTATCTGGGGGCTCATTTTGAGAGAGAAGTGTAAGAAATGGGTCAGCCTTTTAAAGACAACTGCATATCAAAAAGATTTAAAATATCTGAGCAGTATTAGCAAAAGATGAATGATTCCCTGATGAAATGCACAGAAAGAAAAGATAAATTTGCCCTCTTTTAGGCATGACAACTTGGTTCTACACAAATGGCTAAAGTGGCTTTGACTTTTACTTTTAAAATGGTGAGAGTCCAAAAGAAACAAAATAATATCAGAGCATACCACTGTGAGTCCACCAAATCAATGAAGCTGGATTTTGTGAAGAAAGATATATAACTATCAGGAAGACTTTAAAAAAAAATATTACCTGAGACAGAGCAAGTGCTTAAGGTCAGAGTGTGATTTCATTTACACCAGCATCAATCTGGATTACCTCCACTGGTTTCAGGACGGTTGTCTTCAGTAGAGAGAGATACATTGGATTTACAACTATGTAAGTAAAACCACCACTTAGTGCACTGAATACTGTGAAGTGATATGCAGATAGAAGCAGAGCCAAACTCTGCCCCAGGTTATATCCATGCAACTCCTCTAAAGTCACTAAGTGCTTTCTTTGTCTCCCTAATGCTTTGCAGTATTTCTTGCTTCCTGTATAATACTTTTCTTTCTCTGACACAACCTTCTGCAGTTCTCTCCAAAAAATGGTGATGAACTAGCAGAGCAGTGACCTTTGGTAATGAGAAATACCACAACACTGTCTGCCTCACCATATTTTAACCGTTTCCCTTGCTGTACAGCTGGCAACAAGGGGCTGCTTTTCACCTCTATCTCAGTTCGACAATGGCAGCCTACAGGCTTTTCAGTCCATTTTGATTGGTTTCATATTTGCATCTGAATGAGAATCAGCCTGATACTTGTTTTCACAAACCTGCAGGAAAAAAATGTGCCTCCAGTGTTAGGTACATAATGCTGAGTGAACTAAATGGAGGCTGCATACATAATTCTACAGAGAGATGGATTCTACGCCCGGTGAAATTGCAGTGGGATAGTAGGTTACTAGGGTTGTTCAAAGGAAATTTATTTTTTTTTTTTAAAAAAGCAGCTGTCCTATATCTGTCTTTTTCTGAGAGGTAAAATGTTAGAGAAAATCTGCAATACTGTGCAGCAGCACATCTCCTATGTGCTATTTCTCCTAGTTCTGTGGCTCTGACTGCAGAAGGGAAGGGCAGAAAAGACTGTGGGTAATACAGCCATTTCCTAGCACTTGCCTAAATACGAGGGGCAGTAATGAATTGGTTTACGTAGAGTGAGGTGTCCCTCTGTAACTGCATTTTCAGCTTTCATCCTGGCAGCTCTGCTTTTTGTAACCCATACTGAAGAGTGATACCTCTAGGTCAGCCAAACCGTTTAGACTGCTTGAGAGACCATCCTTAGTACATCTCTCATATGTTCCGTCAGCTTTTTTTCTTGAGCTTCACCTAATAACATAATCAAAGGTTCAGGGAGTTGGCCATTGGGATATGCTAGGTTTTAAAAACATTCAACTTTCAAAATCTGATTTATTAAATAAGCAAATGTATTTATTATCTATATTGCCCCTCCCTCTTTAAAATAAAATTTAGCTGAAGATTCTTGCTGTATTCCTGTACTGTCTATGAAGGAGAATGAAAATGTAAAAGTATAATTTTATTCTTCCAGAAACATTCACAGCCTTTCTATGGTACCTGCTCTTTCACCTCATCAAAGTCTAAACTTGACTTTTACTCCTCTAACATGAACATCACAATTTACTTCAAAAACTGAGTCGCCCCATCCCTAGATGCTGGGGTATGTTTGAGAAGGGAATGGCTAGACGGAGAGAAGGCTGGGATGGCTGAGGGCAGGGTCGCTCAAGAGGAATGAAGATAAAATGGTTGAGGGGCTAAATGGCATACAGGGAGGCGGAAACAGAAGAAGGCAGGATTTTGTAATGGCAAAGAGAAAATGAATCTTTGGCATTTCAGAGGAAAGACTCAAAGCACAGAACAAAGATGTGAGGATCAAAATGTGGAGACATACATTAAGTGTGAGGAAAAGGGAAGAATTCAAAGGAAATGAGAAGGGAGAAAAGGGGGAAGAGCTGGAACATTGAAGTAGTTGAAGCAGGGGAAAGAAGAGTGAAGAAATAGTTTAAAATAACACAGATTGTAACAGAAGTAAAAAGAGAGGAAGAAAGAACAAGTAGAGGCAAAGACAAAATGGGCAAGAAAGTCTCTGAAATGGGACTTTTCTAGATAGATTAGCCATGAAGCAGAAAGGAAAAACTTTGTGCTTTTTTGTGAAACCAGGTTTTCAATACTAAGCAGACTTACTTCTATAGCATGCCTGGATTTTTCTTCCCATTTACTCCCAATTTTTCTCAGATACCAGTTTGCTAACAATAGTATGTACACACTTTTCCTGCTTGCTTTCTCTCCACAGGTTATCTCAGATTTGTAATCCAAAGCACTCTTACCTTTGTGGCCTCCACAGGCAAACTTTGAGACTGTGTGGATCATTGTCATGCCTATTACGTGGGGTTCCTTGCAGGGAACAATTGCCCTTTCCTTCTCAACTCCTCCTCACTTTTCATCTTTTTCTTTGTAGATCTTAGTTTATAACTTTATGCTACGGAAAAGCAGAATTTAGTAGACAATGTTCGTCAACAATAGTTATTTAAATAACTAGTAAGCATTACCTAATAATATATATTTGGAAAGCTTAACAGCCAATTATCATGCACATCCTCTGCACCTGATCAAAATGTGTTCCAGTCAGCAATACTCATGTAATGAGTACTAGTAACCTACAGGGCAACTGAGCAGGTCCTAATGAAACATTATGGTTATTGTTAAGTATTCAGGGAACCACTTGCTGCACTGGAGAGGATGTCCAGAAGTGCACATTGTGAAAATATCCTCATTCCTGCTTTTCCCAGATGGCCACTGGAGAGAGTTTTCCACTTCCTTTTTTTTTTCCTTCCTCTTTTTCTTTCTTTTTTTTCTTTACCTTTAGAGTTGACATATGCCATCAAATGTGGACCCACAAATAACTCTTTGCACAATTAAGTCAGTATCAGCATCTTTTGTGCAACATTTGAGTCCTTCTTGGGGATCTCATCCAAAGCAGTAGAGATTGACAATCCAGATACGGTCCTACTCCATTCCATTTTCTATGTGAGATCTCATTTTAGTGGTTGTCTTTGTAGGGGAATCTATTTGTAGTACAATGACCATCTTTAATTCTTTCCAGACTTGTTTTCCTGAAATAGATTTAAATATTTATGTAAATATTATCCATGTTTATTATAGAATACATGTATAAACCTGGATATTGTGCTTACAGTACAAAATCAGTATGTATATAGTAATGTCCAATCTATGCAAGATAGTGGAAGTACTTACAAAATCCTCAAGGTCAATAGGAATAAAAGGGACAAGGGACAATGAAAGAACCTCAGTTTCAGGCCTGTGTATAATAGGCTTTCCTGAAAATCAAAGATCAAAGTGTCTTTACAGAGAAAAAGAGTCTCAGTAGGTAATTTCCTAAATAAGAATAGAGAGGTGGTAATTGTACGTTCAAAACATATTTTAGAAAAATATTCTTAAAATAGTATTGAGCTAATTTCTGCCCTCTGCTGAAACAATGCAACCACATTTGCTGCAGAAAGACTTATTTTAGTAGGACAAAAATGGTTGTTAATGAATGAAGAAATTAGTTTAATTCATACATAATTTATTGGGCCATTGAAGGGAGTTACTGGAGAGCAGGCAAATGTGTCTGAGGAACATATTAGATTCTTCTGGTTTTATACCTGCATATTTCTTAGAATTTCAGTAGGTACATTACTACAGGTTGACAGAGTAAGGTCATACACCTGCAATGACATCTGTAGATATTCAGAAGTGGACATGAATAAGAATTTAGCTTTATACATGAATGTAATCAGTAGAACTGAACTATTTCTATTCCTTTCATAGTCAAGACCATGAACCCCCAAATCCTAGAGCTTTTTACCTTAGTCCTATCTTTATTTCTCCTCTTCTATTTATCTTCATGTAATTCTGACCTTGTATTTTTTCAGACACTCACTTATAATACAGAACTTTTGTAAATGTGGATTATATTCTTGAAAAGAAAGTCTGCTTTTATGTTGTCAACCTGCATGTACACTATTAAAAAGCTATGTCTCTATGTCTCTACAGCCCTCTGCTACTCTCCTCAGACAGAACCTATAAATTCAGGAAAAAGTATTCCAATTAATATTTCATGAAAGTAAATCCTTTTTGGTAGATCTTTACTGCAGTTGGTTCAATGAAGTCAACAGATATTTAAATAACTTGTATAATCTCTTAATCTGTGATAATGGATGAATGAATACATAAACAGAAATTGTTGTATACAATTCAATTAGAGAGGTAGAGTAGCTTTCTCTGTCGCATTTGTAATCTGCTTGTGTTAGCATCTCCTTAGTTTCCTTTGTGCTATCTCTATTATTCAGAATAAACAAATAGAAACATGAATTGAAGATTTCTGAGCTTGTTCTTTCTTACTGCACTGTGGTATAGACTATTTATTCAAGAATTGTTTGCTGATATTAATTGCTTGTGTTTCAACTTGAATTTGTAATAGATTGCATACTTTTTTGTCTTTGACCACTGTTCTCAAATTAAATCAACTTGTCCCTTCAGGGTTACTGGAGTGGACAAGATTCCCAGCTACTTTGAACTTCTGAGCTGACAGAAGCACTGTGCACTAGTAAAACTACTAAGGAACTGGATATCTTTAAGCAATCAGTCCACAGCACCAATCGAAAATGACATAAAATAGATTAGAAGCTTGAAAAAGAAGTGCTGACCTTTTAGTAGGTAAAACACCAATGCAGTTCTGCCTATTATAGAGCTCTGTAGTGATGTATTTCAAAAAATGTTTTTGGAAATGCCAAGCACTCAATCATTACTGCTTAAGGATTTTTCAGGACAGTCAACAGAATTGGTAGAAAAATAACCAGATAAATTAACTTGCTTAATATGTGTATCTAATTCTTCTTCTTCTTTGAATATTAATTTCTGTGGCTCCCCACCTCCTTTTCCAGTTATACTTTCTTAACACATTTCCTTTTTTGTAAACAGTATTTTATCAAAGGAAACATATCTCTGCCACATGAGCTATGACATTTGACTTTCCCTTTTGATCTCACCATAGACATTTCTTCACAAAGATTTCCTACAACACTGCAAAAATGAGATGAAGGATTTTGTTTTTCACCCACTTCTGCTTAATAACCTTCTCAATTAGCATGTAAACATACCTATGGGATCATCTTTTCAGCATACCATGACAGCTCCTAGCTATTCCTGATCCAGAACCTCACATATCAGGAAAGACAGTTTGATTGGCTTCATCTGACTTTACACATTCTCATTTTCTCTCTCTTCTGAAGATAAGTGACTAAGATTGTAAAGGTAGCAATCCTACAATATTAAGTGGTATATTCTTTTATTTTTGAGCTTGTTTATATTTGCAACTGTATTGCTGTTCCAGAAAATTTCAGATGTGGTTGTGGATTTGTATCTCAGTTTCTGCACAAAATTATAGGAGCAAAAAAGGATTGACTGTATTAAAATTGTTATGATCAGAGCTTTGGACTCCTGGGATGGCTTAATAAGTGAGAAGTTACAAGGGGATGTAAATTGGCCAAGGATATCATACAAATAGCAGGAACAGTAATGTACTTAGTAAAGCCTGCTCATTTATCCTTCAAACCTCTAGAGCACAATGTTTTTATATAACTTCCATTGCTGTTAGGATCATAACAAATGTTGTATTACTCCACAATATTTTTTCCTGTTTTGTAAATATGACAACAAGAAACATATTTTGTGAAGGTGTGTGTCTAAAAATCTAAACTGTACAGAGAAAGGAAGAAAACTAGAACTGGTTGGTAATTTGTTAAACCATTTTATTTGGAAGGATGTTAGAATGTCAGCAAAAACCAAACCAGATGAAATAGACCTCCGTACCAATCTCTTCCTGAAAAGTGACAGCTTAGGCAAAAGAAAAAAACCAAAAAGTATTTTACTGGATATGTGTTGATTTTATCTAAAATTCATTAAGATCTTTTGGAATGGTTCTTCTCAAGTGCTCTTCATTTGGAGCTGTTTCACTTCATATAAACAAACATTTAGTGGACTACAGTGTCTCAGAAGTCTGGTGAGTTAGGATACTTGCCCAGAATTAGAAATCCAATCAACTGAAATGTTGCTTTATAATGGCAAGTATATGGCATTTACATCTAATTCCCTTTTACCTCATGTTTTATCATGAAGAAATTTCAGGGGGAGAGAAATAGAATCTAAAGCTATGGGGTGGGAAATGTGTTTCTGCCCATTTGAAGTATAATTTAAAAACAAATTGTAACTCTATTCCTTTCAAATGTGAGAGAAGGGCAATCAGTCACCTCATGAAATGATTACTCTTACTGTTTTTACCTATCCTCTTCACCACAAAATATATCTAATGTACATGCAGCAGTGAAATTGGCATTTATGCAGCAATATTGTTAGTTTGGTATGAATATTTATCTTTGATAACTGTGTATCTTTCTCCTGCTTTTTAGTGAAATAACTTAAATATTGGAGCAGAAGCCTTAAATTCACAAGACTTTGTCTTAAAATTTGAGACTTCATGATGACACACACTGCAGTCTGTCATTAATCTACTTGAGATGAAGTTTTTTATCACAATCTATTCTCATCATAACAGACACTAGTAATTTTAACACTGGTCAAGAAAATAGGAGCCTATAAATGTATGTATCCAAATTATTAATATAGTCTCAGATACCAGTAGTTTTCTAAATACTCCTGAAATGCGGTTCAAAGATAGATAAGACTGCAGTTGGGAAATCTTCCATTACTAGTAGTGTGAAAACACTTACATATACTCTGAATGATGGGAAAGTGAGATGACATATTATGAAAAAAGACTTTTCCTGCTAAAATGTGTTTTTTACATTTTTACATTACAGTTTTTTTGTAATATGTGACATGGACCCTTCATCACAGAAATCTTATGCAAATTTATTATGTGCTGTTTGACAAAAGTTTTGAAGTAATCCATACTACCCATTATTAAAAGCAATATAAAAAATTCTGATATTATGTTCTGTAGAAATATAATTTGCTAGTAAGTATTTGGTGGCTGCTAATATTTTTCAAGTTTCTTTCAACTCATTGATATTGTGAGAGGATATTCCAGTTTATGAGATATACCTGCCCTCCCTATGGACTCCATGGTGAATGCCTCCAGCACTCTGTTTATGAGAAGAACTTTACAAGGATCAATGTCTACATGGGTTCAGTATGATGCCAGTTTTGCCCCTAAGGTATAGAAAGAGCATGAAGCACAGCCATATTATTTTTTTATTATGTAAGAAAATTATGAAAAGATAGTCCAGTAAAAAAACTGTCAGTAACTTTCCTTTCTCCGTCAGATGCAAGATTGTTCCTCAGGAAGGAATATACTGGAAAATTGTCCTCTTTGCTTTTGTTTTGAGTGCCTCTTCAACCCCATTTCTTTTGGAATTTTTAGTATTAGTTTTTTTTTCTTTCTGGTTCCTGTCAATTTATTCACTCATTCACATACAAATATATACAGACTTAAAAAATGAGATTATTAAATAATAACTTAGATCTCTATGTTAGCATCCAAAGCTACTGCCTGCCATATCTTCAGGACACACTAAATAGCCTAATTTCATATCTTTGAATGCTCTTTGTAACATCTATTTAAAACTCATGCATTACAGTGAGTCTATGAAATCACGGATTGTGAATAATAATTTTTATGGCTTTCAGGATAGTGTTCTTTCCAAATATTTGAGGAAACTATTATTTCTGTCTTTTGCTCTGAAGAAAGTTTGATTTTAAAAATGTAAGGAAAATTAATAATGTCTATATAATTAGATAAAAAGAAGGGAACATATTTAAAATAGTGTGTGGCCTCAATAAAATTGCATAGCATAGAACATGATTATTCTGTTACTTAGACTATTTTTCCTCCCTTTGGTATTTGTCTCATTCACAGCAATGCTGAGTTTTGGGAGAACTTAATGTTCTAAGGAAGGACGTATACTGCTGCTTTGAAAATGCTAAGGAGTTTTCAAATTTTTGGAAGGATAAATAGTAAAAAGTCAAGATTAAGGAAATATAAAATAAGTACTAAGACGGGACAAGGTGTATATGGCCTTGAAAATACAAGAAATGTGTTGTATGCAGTGAAATGAGATCACACAAAAGATAACAGAACTTTGGAAGAGCTAGAAAGGGCAAAAGTGTATATTGAAAGAAATGAGAAAAGGAAGTTATAGTAAATCAAGTGGAAGATAAAAGTGAGTGGTCAAGTGGTTAGATTGAATCCAGTCTAATCAACTGGTCTGATCTTGAATCTAAGGCTTTTGGTAGAAATAAAAGTGGCTGAAAATACGCTTGTTGTCATAAAACTAAGGATTATGCCAAGATTAAAGGTTTGACAGGAAAAGAGGATAGTAGTACGGCCAAATGTAACAGGGAATCAAGGCACTGAGAATGGCAGAAAGGAATGATAGTGAATGGGGTTTTTTCTGTGCTGCATTTAAGAAGCTTAAGAAGACACGTCAAGAGACTAGTGAAAGATGAACCAATTCATTTCTGGAAACAGAAATGGAACAAAGGAACACGTATAACAACTGTCCAGATAGGTTTGAATGGTATAGGATTGTCAAAGACTAATTGTATTGTAGACTATATTTGAGAAAGGGGTCAGGGGGGAACGAACTCCACAGTTTTGCATTCTTAAGACTGCTCATACTTTGTTGATTGAAGTTACTATAACATATTTGCCATAGTATTTCAAGGAGCTACTAGGTTTCCTGAATTCCTACAGCTTTCCTGATATCAGTGAAACTGCACTGTGATCACTTATCCAAAGGCGTGTCTCTTTTTTTACATCAGTGAACAATGAATTTACATAGCAACTTCTAATGAGCTTAGTTATTTATATAAAATCATATTGATAATGAATTAATAAACTCTGAAACCACATGAAGTGAGGGGAAAGAAAAAAGTTGAGCTACTTTTAATATAGCTTACCTCCCCACACAATTTGATCAGACCCACCTCTGATGGTTACCTGATTTTGTACTGCAGGTGGTCAATACCTGTTTTCATTTATTCCTTTGTCTCTCCCAGGATCCCACTCAGTCTTGTTGAAGTTACAGGTATTTCATACAGGAAAATTCAGCTGTGTATAATGTACTGGGACCTATTATTTTCATTCTACAATAGCACCATCAAATTTGCATTCATGGCTAAAAATAAGTATTTGTTCATTCTTCAAATCATAAAATGTTTTCTTGACACTGTTACATTAGTCAATATATTTTAGGTTAGGTTTAAAAATAGTTATCAATATACTGATGAGCTTTAATATTTAAAGAATTTCCTTCTTACTGACTAAATACTTGTTAAAGAATGTCCATCTGAACCTGAAGTATGTGGTACTAATAAAGATGAAAATGCAGTCATATCATGTTACTGTACTTTAATGAGAATAAAGAATTACTGGATTCTGATATGATCTCAATAACTTTAGTTTTATTTTATTTTAATTAGCTGACTGCAGGAAGCTTATTCCTGAATAATTTTGAAATCAAAGGCCATAAGTTGAGTTGGTTGCAAGATATGAATTATGAATTATTGACATAAGTTTTTTCTACAGAGATGTATTTGACAAAACACATTTAAAAAGAAAATATTTTAATTTGTATTCACTATACCTGAAGCAGTTAACACCTAGTATTTTTTTCAATCAAAAATAAGATTTCCATTTTTTAAAAGAGAAAGTGATTAACAAAGGGCACTGGTAAAAACATAATAAATGTGTTTGCTTTTGCTCTGGTTTTGCAGAATGACTATTTCACCTGTTGTTTATTTGGTGTTTTTCCTCAAACTGATAGAGAGTAAGAAGCTGTTGTTTAATAAAGCACTGTAACAAAAACTGAGAGATTCATAGAAGACCTCTGGACCAAACATGGATGAAATGGATTAGAGTGATAACTCAGGCAGTAGCAATTACCTACAGACAATGTGGGGGTGAGGGGCACAGATAATTTGTGAGGGCTGTTGAATGAAGACCCGCTGTAATAGTCACTGCTGACTACTTCCTGAAGACATACGTAGGCTGCTGGTTTCTCCTTGACATTGACTGGAATGATGTTCCAAGTTGGAGTGTGGTCTAATGGAAGAAAATCCTGCTTAGAAGAAAAAAAATCAACCTTTGTCATAACAAAAGTTAAAGAAAACCTACAACACACTTTGCTCAGTTAAAAGGACAGCCAAATTTTATTCTGTAGTTATCAATGAAATTTTTTTCCATTAGTTACTTTTTAGTTTATTCCCTTCTTACACTAAGTAAAAATTTCATTTTTTTTTTTTTTAATCTCTGGGAAAAACTCTAAAACATAGTTTCTGCAGACAGATTACAACTAGTATATACATTATTTTTTCCATTATAAAACTGTATTTACAAGGGTAATTTTAGAAATTTTAGAATTCTATATGATGGGACCAGTTTTCAAGCTGGAGAAAATCAGTTTGTCTTTGAAAGAATATGTATTTTTGTTCAAATATCTGCTTCAGTGGCTGAGTCTATACCACTCTGATAATATCTCATAGAAAGGAGAAAAATTACTTTAAAATATGCATGACTTTGAGGTGCATATTGCTGAAAAGCTTGAAAGAAACCCTGATAAATTTACTGGAGAATATCGCTCTGCAGAAGTCATCATTTTTCTTGTGGTTGTTTCAGGCGTGACACCTTGCCAGCTCATAGTCAAAGATCTGAGATTTTTTGTTCCATGCGGTGGTCTGTGGATGCTCTAGAAACCCTTTCATTGTTTGATTTTCATCACAGTTATACATTACTTCATACCACTGTTGCAGCTATTGACTTCTGATTTGGCTTTGGTGGAGACATTCAGGGCACAGGATATGAATATGTTGCAACATTCATGGCAATGAAACTGGAGACCTGCAAATCGACAAGAGCAGAAATGTTTCCAGAGGAATAGTAGAGTTACGAAAAAGTGAAAAAGGAAACACAGGAAAAAAAATCATGAGAAAACAGGGAAATATGTGAAGATCTCTGAGAGAAATGTGTGTAAGAGTAAGGAGACTGTCCCTTAAACTTGTGAAATGAGGCATAAAGAATCATCCCTAACAAGCATTTTGATCTCCTTGGGCAGGGAGGAGTCTCTCTGGTGGGATTTAGTGAATCAGGTGACTCCATTAACCTGCTATTTTTCTCTGTTGTGCCAAAGTAGATAAGAAATGGCACAACAGCTTAAATCTGGCAGCATCATAGAGAAGGTAAATTAGAACTTCTAGTTCAGGTGACCTATGTCATTTAGACAGGGAGTTTGGAGCTGAAGGCTCAGTTTCTGCTATACCTCTGCTCAGGTAGGTGATTAAACCCATGATCTTCAAAAGGGAATTTAAAAAGAAAGGCTCATAAACTGACAGCTCTCCCCCAGCTCTGAAAAGACAGAGCAAGTGTGATGCACCAGGTGTCATGCTAAGGCCTTAAATGTAGGAGCAAGAACTAGTGGTAATTTCTCTCTATACGCATTGTTGGTGAGGCTTGACAGTAGAAACCTGCATAGTGTCCTGTGACATTTAAAAGAGTTTGAAAATTTGGGTGAGAAAGCAAATAAAGTCATATTATATTAGAAAATGTCTTCCAGTGACATAGTAAGTGTTGAATTTCTCTTTCTTAAACAAAGAGTAATTGCCTATTTCTTGAAGTTTTAGTAGTGGGCAGAGCATTCCAAAGGGCTTCTTAATCCTCATGTAGAAACTTCAGTGTACAGAGAGCCACTGGGTATCCATTTAACCCTGGCAACTGAAGGAAATTAAGCACTTATTTTGCTGTAAGTGTCAAGTCATGGACTCTTCATCACATGTTTAATTTCTAGTTTAGGTATCCTTGTAGATATTATGATTTAGTCAAATACAAGTTACCAGGTCAATGAAGAGAAATAGCAGTAAAATGTAATCGTTTCTAATGCACAAATGATATCGGAGGTGATTCTCATGACTTCTGCACTCTTTGAAGTCTACTGTCTCCTAATAAACAGAAAGCAACCTAACAGAGATGAGATGCTATCCTTAGAATTTGAGATTCATATCACATGTGGACATGTGAAATTCAACTTTCTAAATTTTATTTCTGTTGTTTTCTTTGTATTTCACACAGAGGAATAAGTTTTTCTAGAATTAGACTAATTCCTAACAATTTAGGCTGGGTCTGGAATTAACTCCTTTGTATTCTGGTCTCCCAAATGTACATGCTGGGAACCAGGTGGGATATGCAGTAGTTCCCAGGTAGGGATTATATCTGGTTTCCTTTCCCTGGGACAATGGTGCTAAGCTGATTATATATATATTTTACAATTGTATCAAGTGTCTATGCAACCCATATGCCCTTTTAAGCATGGGAAATGGGATGACCAGCTAGATGCAAAGCTGTCACATCAGTATCTGGTTTAGGATGAGTCTTTTTGACTGCATTGAGAGTGTAGGCTTTATAACACCTAACTTTTAGATATGTAAGCTATAAGAGTTGAATCTCAATCACATGTTGTTTCTTCTGCCAGGAAGAAAGTAGCAAGTGATTTTCACCAGTCAGCAGCAGCACAGTTTATTTCATTGTAGTTCAACTAAATTGACCTAGCATTTTGGGAATGAGGGAGTTAAGGCTCTGCATATTACCCTCCCATTGGATGCAAGATAAAATAGAGGCAAGAGAGTTCTTTTCCCAAACCGTATCATCTTGGTACATTGTATGAGAAATAAAGTAACTTTTAAACAATATTCAAACAAAAATGCAATTCTCAAAGAAATCGTGTACATTGTTTGTTTTGCTCATAATTTTCTGTGAATATCATAGAATCATAGAATGGTTTGGGTTGGAAGGGACCTTAAAGACCATCTCGTTCCAACCCCCCTGCCATGGGCAGGGACACCTCCCACTAGACCAGGTTGCTCCAAGCCCCGTCCAACCTGGCCTTGAACACTTCCAGGGAGGGGGCAGCCACAGCTTCTCTGGGCAACCTGTTCCAGTGTCTCACCACCCTCACAGTGAAGAATTTCTTCCTTGTATCTAATATAAATCTTCCTCTTTCAGTTTAAAACCATTACCCCTCATGCTATCACTGCACTCCCTGATAAAGAGTCCCTCCCCATCTTTCCTGTAGCCCCCTTTAAGTACTGGAAGGCTGCTATAAGGTCTCCCCAGAGCCTTCTCTTCTCCAGCCTGAACAACCCCAAGTCTATCAACCTGTCTTCATAGAAGAGGTGCTCCAGCCCTCTGATCATATTTGTGGTCCTCCTCTGGACTCATTCTAACAGGTCCATGTCCTGCTTATGATTGATTTTATTTACAGAAGAAGTTTCAAAGAAAGCTTTTTCTTTGTTTCAGTCAACTCTTTTCCACAGTCTTAGGAAAACCATTAGCACGTAGTACAGATATGTAGAACTGAATGACCAGTGAGTTCTTCTCTTTGAACACATAAAAAATACTTGGACATTATACAACGAACATTTTTCCATTGCCTTCCAGAAAAGACACTAATTTGGCTAAGAAGTTAAGATGTTACAAAGCTTCTGTAATAATTTCAAGGTAATAGTTCATCTTAAAAGAAGCAGAAGGCAAGGGTTGTAAGAAGAAGCAATTCATGTTTGTAGTCTCTTAAACATTCAGTAAGTGATTTGTATGTTCCTCACTGTTTATGTATCTTCTGTGTACTGGATGAAATATTTAGCTTGCTTAGAGTAAACTGTCCATCATATTCTAAGAACCAAACTCTCACAAAGTTCAAAAGCACAGGAACGAAATTTGCAGATAGTCATTATCTGTTAAAGCAAACCAAAGTAAACACTAGAGCTAAATGTTGCTGGATTTTTTAATACTGCAAAAGATCTAAGGGTTGTGTGGATTGATTTCTTGTTATTTAGTGCTAAAAAACAAACACAAGATTAAATTTTATCACTTTGCATAAAAGAATACTTATCATCTGTGACGGACTGAAATGTTAAAGCATGTTTAATTCACATAGCTTTCAAAAATTATGTCTTCCAATTTTTAATTTGTGCTAGTTGGAGATGTTATGTTATTCAATTATTTCTTTTTTCTTGTAAGGTGAGAGACAACAGGAAAAAGGAAGTACTGTGAAGAGATCAGGAAATTAATAAGGGAAAACTTAAAAGCTAATCCATTTGGTTTGATGGTAGCACAAAAGAAATCTGAAAAGCTTTATAGTCTAAATATTTGCCATGATATAGAACTGAAAAACTTTTATAAAGCCTCAGTGTTGAAACTTTATGTATGAAAAATTCTCATTTATAGAAGTGTTATGTTTATATACAAAGAAATTATTAAAGAAAAAACATATTAAAGAGAATGATCCAGATATAAGTATTTATTTTTGACAGCAAAATTAGGGCAAAGCTTTTTCAAAAAATACCTATGCCATGATAAAATTGAACTGAGTCAGAACTATCGCTAGGATGGTGCTGTCTCTCTACAGTTGAAACCCTCTAGTTCCCAATGTTACAAAAGTATCCCAGATAAGATTGGTCCATCTCTAGCTATAGTTTTAGGAATAAAAAGTGAAAAGATTGTCCCTTCTAGGAATCATATTATTCTTTATAAATGCCAAAGTTCAAAATTTCTTAACAAATGTGTACATTTCTGAAATTGTTCTCTAATGGTCTAACATTGCTAGGCAGAAGTGAAAGATTCCCATCTGGCAACACACACACTCACACATGGTGCCTCTTCCAAAAAGCTTTTTAGTAATGTGTCTCAGCTAATTAAATTTTTTGACCAATGAGTTAACTTCACAATTTAGCAATAATACATTAGCTCTCTCAGTTTGACATTTTCTTGGGGGGGGGGGGGGGGGGAAGGATGGCGGGGGATGGGGGGAATCTACTTCATTGCTAATAATTCCTTGTTATTTTTATAAACATTTTCTCCAGAGGGTTAATTAGTGTCTGCTGAAGTTCCTGATGGGAGAGGCAAAATGAGCGTTTTATAGCACCATAGGGGGAAATGTTCACATTTTACACGAATATAGAAAAACAGCCCAAAATAAACCTGACTCTGTGAATGGATAGTAGCAATGGTATTAAGCTGTCCTAATAAGGGAATTTTATCTCTGAAATAAAAATCGTTTGATTTATGAACATTTTTTCTCTCTTCTGTTGTCGATTGACAAATGTCTACACTGCTCTGTTTTGATATTTCTTGAGTATTTGAAATACTGGACATAGGGACTGGAGATAGAGCCTTTTTTTTTATATTTCAGGCAATGATATAATTTTTCACATCAATAGAGCTATCTAGGTGTATGAAATCTGAGACTGCACGTATACAGAAGACACCAAATATACATACTTAACAAAAAGATACTGTTAAATATGTTTCCAGAGTGGAAAGATTTGAATAAATACTGGCACCTCTCCTCAAACAAATCTCAAAGGACCCACCAGGCAGTTAATCCTTTACCTTGATCTCTACTTACCTGTAGAGTCCTATGTATGTTAAAATTGAGAAGATTATAAAATTAACATGGACTCCAGTTTCATCTCTATGAAGATAACACCCAGATTTATTTTTCACTATATGCAGACAGCACCTTCATCCAGCTCTGTGGACTCTTCAGCAAGTTTAATACCTAAATGAAAAGGATCTGTCTAAAACTTAATCCAGGCAAGATGGAAGGAGTTGTGGTATGACTAGAAAATACTTTTGAAGGCTATAACTCAGTGCTGTGCTCATCAGGGAAAGATGAACTGAGTTTCATCAGAAAATTCAGGAAGAGTGTAAGAAGGAAAAATGTCATGACGTAACAGTCAATAATAGGTAAATGATCAGACACTCAAGGGGGATACTGCTTCACACTCCATTTGTGATCAGCCTAAATTAAAATAGGGACCCAGCGTGGCTCTCATATTTCAGACAAGCTGTGTAGCAACCAGATTTTCTGCCATTTACAATTAAGAGTGTCTTCAGTCTTCCTTTCCTGCACTTAGCTGTCATCCAGGACCTGAGAAAACCCACCTGGTCTACCAGAGCTAGTAATGTTTAAAGGAAGTTTTCTTTGTTCACTGTGTTTGGGAGTGTGTGTATTTAAACTGTTGCCCCTTCCTGCGGTCTGCACTCTTGTGGTATGCACGAAAACTTGCTTAAAAGAAAGAACTTTCCTCTCCCCATGTTGTTAACAGATAGGCCTGAATTAAATGCAAGATCCTGAACCCAGAAACTGTCGCTCAGTTGAGGGTGTATCACAGGCTCAAACCTGCACCTGAACAGGCTGGCAGCTACAAACAGTTCATCTGCCAGTGAACATCCTGGCTGCCATGGCACAAGCATAGGTAGGCACAGATGTTGTGTAAAATGAGTTATCTTTTATGCCTGTGTTCAGTTGTTCCCAGACACTAGTAAAGTTAGGCACATGTCAAATTGCTAGTTTTAACTCTGAAATTAAATCCCAATTCCCTCCCTGTCTCAGAGAGGCTCTGGTGACATTATGACAAGCAAAGTGGTGTTACAGGTAAAATCCTTGGTCTGAGAGGCAGGTTTAAAACTTTCCCCAATATTAGAGGGACTACTAATCACATTTTTAGAGAAAGACAAGACCCTTCTTTTTTTAGCAGCTTTTTTGCAGTGCCTTCTGAAAGGAGGTTTAAACAATTTGTCATTCATGCATTTCCATTCATGCAAATTCCACCACAAGGCAGATTTTGGATGAGTGTTTGCTTCTGCATTTCTACTGTATCACAGTGGCAGGCAATGATATAAGTACATAGACTGATATTCATATAACTATGAACACATGAATAAGAAAACATTTGCAATAGCAGCCACAGAAGTAATCTTTTACTTTCTATTGTTATTTCATGAACGCTTAATGTGTTTTTCAATTAATATTTAATGTCCTTAATGTGTGGGGATTTTTTAATATCTAGATCAATTTTCTCCTGCCCAAAAGATGCCTAAAGATAAGAGGTCATCACAGAATTCAATGCTAGCTCTCTCACAAGAATTGCTATAAAGTATATCAGACTTCAGCATTTTCAGGCAATTCATGTATCCAATTTGAAGCTTATTCTTCCATTTTGCTATGCATTCAGAACTTCCATTGACATGAATATGCGTCCTAGAAGTTTTACAAAAAGTTAATATAAATGTTTTCATAACTTTAAAAGAAAATACAAAACACTGTAATCACTATTTACTTAATTCAGCTTTCTTCTAGAAGTGTTTACTAAACATATACAGAAGACTTAGGCCAAAAAACCTTGAAAGTTACATGTCTTTGTGGTGAGTATGTCTACAAGTTGTGTATAAGGCACATAATTATGTCAGAAAAAAGATGCAATAGTCAAAACCAAGTTAGACTGGTTTATGAATTGTTCTTGTTTTACTAAGTTTGTAAGTACAGTAGTTCTTAGCCTACATGAGAATCCTTTTGAATCTGTTTGCCCCTGGAGATGTTTCCCTTACTTCAGATCTAATTTTATTAAGGATGATAGAGTTGTGATAAATGAGCCATCTAAGTTAACGTCCTAAAAAGTTACCCTTTACTCTTTAGGTGAGAACTTACCGTCATTCCGCTTATCTTTCCTTTACAGACTCTGAATTTCCTCTACAAAAAAAAAATTGTTTGATAAAATTTGGTTTAGTGGGTGACCAAAACATGGAGAAAGGTTGTCTGCATATAGACATTTGCTCCAGTGTATCTTTTGAAAGGACTCTACACCCAAGAGTACTCAAAAGATGTGCATGCATGCAGGATATATATACATGAGGCCTACATATACTTTCCCACTGTTTAAAAGCTACTTATATAATTTTCCCAGGAGTTGCTATAAGTTACTTATTTTTCATATTTATTCTTTGCATCTGTAATTTTCATATGTAAAGTCTGGCAAACATTCTGTTCCCCAAATGTTTCAGTGTAAAAATTCATCTTTCTAATGCTTTCAAAAAGAGTAATTAACAATAAGGGTTTTAAAGTGATGGCTTTTTATGTAAAGATTTTAGTGGACTATTGTACCTCTAAAAACCACATATAGGTATTCAGGCTCACTAATTCTTTTAAGATTGTATACAAAATGAAGGAAACAGACATTCTAGGTTAGCTGTATGTGTGTGGGTTTATGTAAATGTTGCATTTAACTCTTTCTGTTATTGTTTAGAGTTCTGCATGCTTTATTATCATGATATGTGATTATGTCCTCAAAGCACCTAAATAAAATGTTTGGATCTTACCAGCTTCTGAGGGGTCAAAGACTTTCCAGATCTAGATCCTGAAAAGTATCTAAGTGCCCAGCTCTCATCGATTTATTTGGATGCTAGGCATCTGAATACCATTAAGGCCATGGATTTCAGAGAGCAATTAGTTTCATTCTAAAATATGTGTCTGAGATAGTGAGGGTCATTCACCATCTGGAGATGTCTGATTCTCCATTGACCATAAAGAAAATGCAAACACCTAGCAAGACCAAATGTTTAATTATAGATTGCTAATATTAAGCAAGCTTCCTTCACTTAATATTTCACACATAGGATTGCATGAAATAAGTTACCAGAAAATAAAGGGGTTGTCTCAAGTTTTTTGAAAAACAGACTGGCACAAAGATATCTAAAATCCCTGAAAATTATGGAAGTTCTTTCTGATTACAGTCTTAACGTGCAGTAAGTTTCTAAATTCATAGAAATAACAGAAGTGGTAGGTTTCAACATCCATAGAAAAACTTATTTTTTAATGATATATATCAGAAAAAAATTAAAAGAAAGCAGTCAATGGTCAGTAGTAATATGAAATACTGGGGCAATCTAAGATTGTGTAGCAGACAGAAACACATATAGGTCATTTTCTTTGACATAAGAAGTATCTTTGAATATGAAAGGGGTATAAAAAGCTATCTTATCCGTATTCTCCTTATCACTTGAAATTTACAAGCTGCTATTTCAGTGCTTAAGATATATTATTTAAATAACATCATCTTAAAGCCTGGATCATCTGAATTTCTCCATAAAGAGTATTCATCCTGTTTTCTTATTATATTTTAATGATATACACTATTAGAAAAAATGCTAAACCTTAAATCTTGTGTTCATATTCTAGAGTCTATGCCCAGAAGCAATAGGTCAGAATAATTCAATAAAAAATGTAAAAAATAAATATATTTTATCTGTAGTTTTGTGCATAAATAAATTTTAAGTGCAAAGGGTCAGTGTAATTAGTTATGATTGAAAATGACAACTTCTGTATTTCTCACCAATTGCTTTACAGCAGTAATTAATATATATGTATACAAACTTTGGGGTCCACAGTCAATTGCAGATATCGAATTGGACACTGTTTCCCACATACCAACCCTTAGTCCAGTGCAATGCTGAGCGCTTGGTCATCTACTCAACACTACTATGTCTGAAGCATTCAGCAATTTGCGGATCGGGTAAAAGATATATTAGGCTTCAAGGCAAAATTCTGGCTCCAGAAAAGGCAACGGGAAGTAAAAGTTAATGAAATATCTGCTTTGTTTTATCATCACTTCATCAGGTTTTTCTTTTCAAGGAAGAAACCCAGAATTCAGTTCCATACAGCTTATTAAGTCTGATATTCTACAAACATGGATCCACGAGCTGTGCCTACACAAATCATTTTATTTTCAACAAACATTGTTCTGTGACTTTTCTACCTCCTACAACCAAATTACAGTGAGCTCATTAGATTATGGAGATTAATAACATGTAGGCAAAAATAGAAGCAGAAACAGGTAGTAATACCCAAATGACTTAAGTAAAGGGGAGGATAAATTCTCACTTTTTATATGCCTTTGATGAGGAACATCCAATAACACAGCAGTTTCTCTAAGGGATGTCATTAAAAGTTTTATTTAGACATGTTGGACTCACTGAGTTTTGCTTGCACACCTTTTGTACAGCTCGGGGGGCTAATTGGACCAATGGAAATTCAGGACAGAAGAAGTGGGTGCTATGTAGGACTGCAGTCAGGAAAGAAAATCCATTTATTACCTACTGAATGAAAAACTTGGGACTTTACATCTTCTCTGAGATAAAGCATGGTATGAAAATGATGTATGGGGAATTTAGTGGCTCTAGAGAAAGTGATAAATATTCATTGAAAATAATCTATGAGGATAAAGAAATGCCTTTTTGGCAAGTAAGATGCAATTTCAATATTTTATGGGGGATTATTTCAGTTACATGTTTTGAATTAATTAAAAAAGACCTTAAAAGGGAACAAAAAACAAACGTTGTGAATAGATATAGCAAGGAAATAAGATTTCCATTTTGTCGGAGTTTTTGATGTTTTGGAAGTTATTTTTGGTCTGGATTGGATTTAAACTGTTACACTTAGATTGATACAGAAAATCATTTACATTATGGCAAATACATGTTCGGGATCCTGTTGATACTTGTTCAGAGATGACACCTGAACCTCTGTAACTTTATCTTTTGTCATTATATATTTTCATCATTATTTTTATTCTGGAGAAAATTTCTCCATGAATGAGCATGTCCACTTGCAAAAATAGTTCACTAAAAAATCCCCAAAGCAGTCACATTTGTGAAACACTGATTTCTCTCATTAACATCTGCCTGTCTATTTCTGAGGTAAATTATTCTTACTTTGGGACTCTTTGGTTAAAGAGGAACGCATGGACCTTCAAATCCTTGGTTGGATGTGTAGCAATCAGTAGTAATGGTCACATGCTCCCAGCTGCTTGCAGAGACTGGCACACTGACTTTTTAGGAAAATTGGAGCTGCTGTTAAAATGAGTCTGAAACCTGACCTACAACCAAGGAGAAAGGAGGAATAACTGTTAACCAAAATCTCACATGGTCTGTAGCCAGTGAAGCTTGTTTTGAAAATAATTTGCTTAAGAGCTATGGTGTCAGGCTTTCGTCTTACATAGATACAGAGCCTCTTTGTTTTTTCCCTATGGTGGCACCTTTGTTCTCTGATTGTGCTCTCCAGGTATTATCATGCCTGATGCCTTCACCCTCAGGGATTTCTGACCCCAACTGGCTTTCCATCAGCCTCACCATCATAACAGCAGTGACACAGGGAAATGGCTCCATACCCCAGGAACTGGTTTCTATAGGAAGCAATGTCTCCTCTCTTGATGCTGATGGTCCTGCATGAGGCTGTACCTTGTCAGTAATACTTGATTTTTCCACTGATGGATTACGTTGCTAATCACTGTAAGTGTAGGAAGCTCTCAATATTATTGTTAAACACAGGAAAGTGTCTGTGGCTGCACAGCCTTCCCTTATCTCTCCCTCCTCAATTCTTTTGTTCAGTGGAAGAATTGATACAGCATGGGACAGCGCTACAGAACTGTGCACTGCCCTCCCTCTGAATACAGCTGATTACTGGTTTTTTGAAGAAGCAATTTCTTTGCATCATTTGCCTTAAATAGATGTCCCTGAACATCCACCCCACCTCCCCCCCAAAAAAAAACCAAACCAACAACCAAAACCACAAGAAACACATGCACGGAAAATAAAACATGGACTTGAAAAATAAATGTCTTTTTTGTACTCACCCATTTCCTTCTGTCTCCTATTGCCCATCAAAATTCTGCTAAAGTACTCATCACAGTTGTGCCTAAGTGTCATAAATCTAGCTCTTTCCCACCAATGAAGCTGTGACAATATCTTTCATAGATTTCCATCAGTGAATCAAAGTACAGCAATTATCAAACTCTAGTTCAGAATATGATAGCATAACACATATACATAAGTAGCAGGTCGTATTTTTCCAAGCTGTTTATTTCAACTAGTTTAATTTTGCAACTTATTGTGATGCTTTATGACAATAGCATATACCTTTTCCTGGCAAACAGTTAAAAACTGGACTTGAAGTTACAAAGATGGGAGATTTGCTTCAACTGTATTTGAGTACAACCTAATGCTACTCCTGATGGTCTGAAAGAAGATTTACCATTCCTGTAACTATAAAGACAGCACTGCTGAGACTGCAAGAATAAGGAATACTCATTTCATCAAAGCACCAATTTTATTCACTAAGTAAGAAGAAATTACTGCCAGATCTATAGGGAAGAGATAGCATGATTATCTCAGCTGTAAAAAAAAAAGAAACTCAAATTAAAGTCAATAAAGCCAACAGAGTTGATTCTGCCTTCTGATAGGTACAAGACACATTGCTATGGGAAAATCAGGCTCTGAGCTTCCCTCTAACAGAATTTTTAAAAAATTAAAAAACACAACCACTGTGCTTCTGTATTTACAAGTTGAAGGATCCTGTGGTCTCAGTTTATACCTTCTTTTCAGTTTTATATATACACCCTTAGAAAAGGAAAAAAAATCAAGACAAAGAAACCCTGAGATGTTTGTGTTGGCTTGTGATTACTGGAGATTCTTCTACCTTCACTTTTTAGCCATCTTTCTTTGTGAATATTCTTCAAGAAAATAAAATTTTTAATGTTTTTATCAACACTGGTCAATCATTTAAGGCTTACAGTAAATTCCTAGATGCTCCAGCAGTTTGTATAATGCTCACTAGTTCTGATACTGGATGCCGATGCTATAAACTAGCACAGCTGCGATCTTTAGAAATGAGATGAGGAAAAGTTAAGTGAAGGACTGAATGAAAGATAATTGGATTTATGCATCAGTGCCTGGGTAGAGAAAGAGAGAGAGAGACTTTTGTTCATGGCCATGAGCCAGGATTTTTTTACTAACACAAATGTATGCTTTTGCAGCAAAAACCCATGGAGAGAACCCACCACAGAACTTTGAATATCTTAGCAGTGAGAAGAAGGGTATGTGCTAGAAAGACCTGAGTCCTTCTCCTTGCAGGCCTGGAGGCTGAATTCAGATCCCGCTATGCACTGAAGAGGATGATGCAATTGCTCAGGATAGGAGACCTCTCTTTTATGGTTCAGAAGAAAAGGCTCAGAGTAACTTACGCCTACTGCATTATGCATGACCGTAGACAGAAACTGAGATGATTAAAAAAAAGCTTGACAGACATCTGAGGATGGCACTTGAATAGCAATGGAAATTTTCCACTTATATTGTGGGCGCTGAGCCTTATGCTCAAGTATTGCCTCCTATATTTAAAAGCTAATACTTGAGATTCCAGAAGCCAAGCGGATTAAAAGGAAAAGGGCAACAGTCCATTCTTTGGTACTGAAGAAAAGTGTGAAATGGAACAGCTCCCTCATACACATGAAAACTTCCTTCCCCTCCATAAGAGCGTGACTACCTATTTGGAACAGTCTTTGGTCTGTGTAATCCTTGAAATGTGTCCAAATACTGTCTGCAGAGTTCAAGTTAGCAAGACCAACATGGAGCTTGGTAGTCTGTTCACAATTAAACAGTATTAATAATCACATAGTAAAGCTCAAGCCCTTACTCTACAGATTACAGTATAGATGTAACAGGAAGAATTTCCTGGAAACTGTGCTGCAACAGTTCATTTTATCTGGAAATCTCCTTGGCACTACCCTGATGTGCAGCAATATAAAACCACAGAGAAGTAAAATCCAGAGTGTGGTAAATTCACACACATACCTGACACTGACAGATGAGGTGGGATGGGTCAGAAACAGCTTAATTCCTCATCATTAGCTACCAAACAGCTTTCCCTCTGATATCCTCTTTGATCTCAACAGACTGCCACATTGTAGGAAAACTTGTATTTAAAATCCCTGACAAGGACCATGCCATGAAAGACAAAAAATTCACACCACCGTCAAATGGGTGTCCTAGGCAATACTGAGAGTCATAACTAACCTACCAGGCATAGGAGAGAGGTTACTAAAATGTCAGGCAAAAAAAAGTAATTATACAAGAGACACTTCAGACACATAAGAGTATGAATATTGCGCCCTGAGAAAACTGAGCAATGGTGGCTATTACTACCTTGTTTTGTCTGATATGGGTAGAAGTGGAGCCTGAGGATAAGCAGCTAAATGCAGCTCATGCCTGATGTCACAAGAAGGGGAGAAAAGTCACACCACAGTGCCACAGCCACGTCCTCATCCTGGAAGGGTGAGGTCCCTTCACACTTGGGGTCTAAGATGACTGGCCTATACCCACCTCTGTCCAATGTGACCAGAGGAAGTAAGGGAGGCAGGCACCTGGAAGAGTAGGGGCAAACCTTTAGGCAATTTTTCATTGCTGTTGTCTGGTAAAGACATCCATACTTAATGCTACATTAATACTGATGAGTTTTTTGTGAAAATAGCCCAGAAGGAATCTGGAGTGCTTGAAGGCATCCTTTTATGACTCAAATGTTCCCATCAAAACTGCTGTTGCGTTTGTCAACTGTGATGAATGAGGTTATTGACTGAAGATAACTCTGTCCTAGTCAGATCCACAGAAAACGGACACCTGAGGAGGTAAGCATAAAAACTGTGACATTAGCCTTTACAGCTTCTTCAGAAGCATTACATTTGTATATATATATTTTATATATGTATACATGCACACACATGTGTATATATATACAGCTCTCAAAAAAGTTTCGTTCAGGTTGTACATGAAAGTTGTAGCTGATTTTTATTTAATGAGCTGATTCATCGTAATGGATAGCACAGTGCTTTCTTTGCCTTTCTCTGCATTCTGGCTGCAGAAAATGCCACGTGCCTGTTACTTATTATAACGTTGGGCTAGTCAGGGAGGATACCCATTAGAGAGAAAGACAGAGAGATCACAGAGCTCAGTTTAGGTCTGGCTTCCTTTGCAATCCTCCTTTCATCTCATCTACTTATGTTTCTGTTTTTCCTCTGTCCTGCTTCTGCAGTGAATGATGATGAAAGAACATTCTGTGTAACCCTTAGCAGTATTTTTATTTTTTTTTTTTTCTCAGGTAATTTCCTCATATACCAAACAAAAACCCAACACTTTAAGTAGATGGTGGGTCAGATTTCCCAATTACAAGTGAACATTTTGGTATACACATAATTACCCAAGAGAGACAGATATTTCATTATATATATGCTAAAAGTACCTGGCTCTCTTGGGTAATCATGTGTATAGATGCTCTCAGATGCCTTTTATGTGTCTCAGATGCTTTTTATAAGAAAGAAAAAGAAGCTTTCATAAAAAATAATTTGTCCCAAATGTGTTGTTATACTTGAAGGGGCCAGTTGGTAGACTTTCGATCCAAGAAAATCTTACAAGTTTGAATGATGACTGTTTGGGGAACTGAAATCTACAGATACAGCAGTAACCTATCAGTTGCCTTCCATTTCTAATTGTTTGGATTTGATTTCTTTCAATAAATGTGGTAATAAGATTTAAGGATTGAAGACCACACATGCAATCGAAAAAGCCATAAAGGGAGTCTTTTAAAAAGAGGCAATAAAGAAGTGACATCAAGCATTCACAAAAGAAATACAGAAAATCCTCATGAAGTATAAACTTCATAGTATAATACTTCTGTGCTTTGGAATATGTGTTTTCCAGGAAATGGCATATGAGTATTCACAAGCTATTGTACAGTATTTTGCCATTTGACAGTAAGGTATTATCAAAAATTACAGATTGAAAATACTTCTGCTATCAACTGATTTTATGAAAAGCTGAAGTTTTCTGAAGAAAATTTCAAAAGAAAATTTCTGAGACAATGAAGACTGTATGGTAATTTTGTCAGTCGTATTCTTTAAGGAGTCATTAAAATAATCTAATCTAAACTCCTACATGATACAAGCCATAGAATCTCTAGAGCAACAAAGGAATCACTGTTCATCTTGGCTACAAAATCCTTTTCATCCAATATAGTGCATAGAATATTTCGGGCTTTACAATAACTTTGAGTGGTGATTATGATATTGAATTAAGCTTACAGTGGACAAGGCATTTTCATCATGAACCACTTATTTTTAGTAGCTTACAGTGGAAATGAAGATGCTCATGCTTCATCTCAGATTAAAGTTCCATAATTTTTCCTTAAAGTGAAAGTGACATATCTATGATGTTTTTTCTAAAAACATAAGGATAAGATATATTTCATAGTTTTTTTTAGAGCTACAGTAACTGCAAAATTATGAAAATCTAATTTTGATGTGTGGTTGTTCACCAGTGAAAAATGAATTCCTTTAAGAAAAAAAAAAAAAATAGAAAAAAATGTAATAATAGATGATGCTGCTTAATGGTTAATGCCAGTTTATTCCATGTATAACACAGCATCATGAATGGTTTATATGCTGTAAATTTTAGAGGAGAGGGCTCAAACCATATACATCTGGTAGTTAAACACTGACCTCTGTCCAGTAGTGAACAATGTAGGCCACAGCTGCAAAAAGAGATGTCAAGAGGAGCCAAAAAAAAAGAATTCTTTCAAAATATCCCTAGAAAATAAGGTCCTGCTATTTGTTTCATGGTTACATTGCAGCTGTATTGAGTCTAGTTCTGAGATTTACTGACTTATTTCCTGTTGATGCAACTAGGACTTTCTAAGTTTAATTTTTCTTTCCCAATTCTGCCTGATTGTGAATGAAACTTAACTCCTGCATAACAGAAAATGCAAGACTAGCTATGTAAGCTTTCCTGCTCATCTCTCTTCGCCAAGCTCCTTTCACTTCCAGAGGTGGAAAATGAAGGATAGTAATATTTGAACAACCAGACCAACAGCTACAGAAAAACATTCATCACAGAAAGAACAAACATCTTTTCCTTACCTAGTCCCATCTTCCTTCTCTTTTGGATTCAAATGTGACACACTGAATGTTCATATATTTAGATTAGGATTTTTCTCTTAAAGTTTTCCTAATAAGTTAAAAGATAGCTGGTTTCCAAATAGTGATAATAAAGTAGACATTTCATTCTTAAACAGAACAGATCATTGTACATGATCATTTCCTTTTCTTTCCTAGACGTAAATCTTGCTTTTCTGGACAGTGCTCTGAGCATTCCTTTTTGACTTGTTTGGTTTTTTTTTCATTTGATACGAGGTTGCAAAAGGATTTTCTTACCTTCAGAATACATACCTTTGTAAATTCTTAGTTAGAAATAGAGCACCAAGTACACCAAAGGTATGATAAACAGAGTTGCAATGACCTTCACTGCAGCTTTGTGGACAGCTTTGTGGACAGCTTAATTGTTAAAAGTGAGACTTGTGGAAAAGACACCTACAGTACATTTATGCATTTTTCACACACTATCTGTATTGCACAAAAGCATGCTTTTTTTTACAATCACTAAAAATTTACCAACAACCAATGGAAAAGTGCAAGTATTGGTGCTATATGCTAGCAATTCAAAATCATTGTGAAAAGGGGAAATCAAAAGCACATAATATGGCAAACTGAGTTTTATTGTGAGTGAAGTAATTATTTGTGAGTGAAGTAATTCAGGTTTCTGCTTTAGTAAAAGACTATTTTCCTCATCATTGTAGCATGTGGAATTTGCAGCTGGTAAAACAATGTATTTGTTATATATCTGCTGTCAATTTTATTTTTCTTAAGCATTAACTTATGCTGGGAAAAATATCTACTCTGTAACATCAGTCTCATACAAAATAGAAATGAATAAATTCAAGAATCTGATCTGAAAAGCATGGTACTCCCAGTTGTGGGACCCTTTATAATGGCTTACATGAATATTTCAATCATCTAAAATATCCCACTGAAAACAGGATGTTAGATCAAGTCCTTTGGAAGGCTGCATCAAGCCCTTTGTGTAAAGTCATCATTTTGTACACATATTTTAAGATACCTGTGCCATAGGAACATGTCTTTTGAGATAGTATTTGCCAAGTTCCTATGAGTATAGATTTTATGTCAGTTGAGAGTAGCAGTAATGCTGCAGGAGCTGAATAGAACTATATCCTGGTGAAAGAACCTGTAGAAAGGGAAAAAATAACTCTAGAGTGTATGCTTAACTGTTTCTCATGATTCTAATGTCAACTTTATCGCTTTCTTTCATATCAGTTAGGTATTTATATATGCCTCAAATGGCATATAGAAACAGTTAGTTTCCATGTTGCCAAGACTAAAGAAAGGCATGAGATACTTCAGAATGGTCTCATGCTTAAAAGTAAAAGATCCACAGTAAGAAAATTATATGTTAAACTGCTATCAACAGACTGGGACAGAGACAGATTTAAGGGAGAAAAGGTCATTGTCAATGTTACTGGGATGCAGCGACCATCCTTTTTTCTATATCTCTTTACAAATTCTACAAATCTATGTAGTTCTCCTGCAACATGTACACTTAAATTAATTTAAAGATAAAAGGAAAATATACAGATGGAGAATGGGGAACAGTTCATTCACTGTTACTCAAGCCAACAAGAATAAAATGGTAAGTGTAAATGTGCAGTTCATGTTGTAAAATTACACTCATTTGCTTATCTATTACACCCTTAAATTTCAGAGCTTCCCTTGCAGATAGAGTTCTCAGGCTATTTTGATAGAAAAAATTGCTATCACCTCTATAGAAAAGACACTCAGAACATCGTCTCATTGAAGTTTTCTCTTTGTCTTTTTTTTTTCCTTGTTGTTTCCCTTAATCTAAATTAATCCAGAGCTGTGTGCTTTACTTGATGGATGGGGGAATGAAACAATTTATTTCACAAAATAAGATAATATTGAAGTGGATTTCAGTTTCAAATTCCCAGAGCAAAAGCATAATAAACAGAAGACATCAAAACAGCTTGATGTTCATTGGCAAGGGAGAGTAAAAAGACAGTTCTTTTTTCTCATATATAGAAGCTTTCTCCCAGAAAAATAGTGAATGCAGTATTTCCTAACACCCTGTTTTAAGACTTTCTTTCCAAGTACAAAGCAAGACTAACAGTGATTTTTGCCTTTAAGGTATAATAAGTCTTATGTAATTCCATTTCCCTAGGAAGGATAGGTGCATATATTGTAAAATTATTTAGAATATGCCACTCCATCAATTGTATCCTATTCAGAGATACCCTGTGAGGAATCTTGGCATAGGTTGATACTGCCACTTAGGTTTGGGTGTCACTTTGGACCTATGATCACATCCACTGCCTGATCTGTTGTGCCATTTTTTATTGAGCTGGGCTACCTTCTCCAAGACCTGAGTCATAAAACTGAAGGCTGCTGAGAGTCTGAATTCTTTTAATACAGTCTGGTAAATAGCAGACTTGGAGTCCTCATATTTAACAGAAGTGCAAATTTAGCTTGCAGTAGGTTTCAGTTGCTGCCAACAGCTCATTTGTAAGACTAGACTATAAAAGAATAGTCTTTAATTAAAGAAGCTTAGTAAAGTTTATTTCTGCAAGTCTAATTATTACATAAATCTTTAGCACATGATTTTAGTCTACATGTTAATATAATATACAGTCTCTCGTCAGGCACATTTATACCCTTGCTAAAATATGTCGACAGAACTATATACACCATTCCAAGTAATGTTCAATTTATAGCTTACATGGATAGAGTATCAACTACTTTGATTTATACTGTATGCCCTCTAGCAATACAATCCAATGTTCTTCTCACCTTTTTTTATTGCAGCAACAGTACTCAGTGCATTAAGGTTGCTCAGATTTTCCTATACTAACTACCTGATCTTTCCAGCAAGTTCAAAACTTAAAGATATTGTATGATGGCTACTCTGTCCCCTCCTGTCTGCTATTACATTAATATTCCTCAAAGTCATTCCTGGAAAAGCAGTAATCTATGACCCATTTTTCCTTAGGCTAAATTGGATGTTCTCAAGTAAGCCAATATATTTAATCCTTTAAAATGGGATCTATGGCAAATCACTGCCTGTAAACTTTAAAAGTATAATCACTACATTAGATTGTGTGCATTTTTCTTCTGCTTTTTCTTCTCCGTGTGTTACCTGTACTTTTCTCCAGATTGCATTCATAAGTTCACATATAATTGTTTCTCTGATATTTCCAGAATACAAAGTCTTTTAGCATTGTTTTCTCTCGTGAGTAGCTTAATTATATCCTTGGTAAACAAATGACATCTTTTACCTGATTTCATGCAAAGGAAGAACGTTCAATCACACTGTTTGTCACTGGTCTGTCTGGTCTCTGGTCTTTAACCCATTGGACAACTTCAGTTGAAAAAGAAATGTAAAAAACCCCAAGATTATCTCAGTACAAGTTTTATGAAAACAGAAGACTGCATACAGGGGAGATATGTCAATATCCCCTGAGAGAGACAAAATATTTTGAAGTTGGAGGTGATTTTAGGCAAGTTTGACAGGCTTATGGTGTGGCACACAAAATCATGACACATATAAAAGGTATCTAACATATTCTGATCTTCAGAACTATGCAAATTTTATACACATTTATTCCAAGTACATAGGTAAATATATTTTTATACTTTCTATTGAAGGCTATTGAGTGTTTCCCCTAGAATTTTTTTTTTTTTTTTTTTTTTTTAATAAATTGTTCTCTTAAGGTCTAACTAGAAGGTGAGTAAACAGCAATCCTGCTTTTCAAGCAATATCTGTATCATTCCATTCTATAACACTCCATCTGAAAGCTCCCCAGTAGGGACAACTTGAACAGAGATTATTGTAGACTTTAAGCTAATCTAGGACATTTTATGCATCCAATCTATTCAATTCTTTAAAATGAGATACTCAATTACATATGTGACTTTTTAACTGAGAAAATATCCTATTCTGTGAAAGGAAAAAAACCCCACAAAACCCCTCTATAAAGAAGAATATTTACATGTGTTTTTTCAAGGAATGTTATTATCATTGTTCAGTCTGTTTTTATTTTAACCTGGCACATTTTTCTAAAGAAAAGGAAGAAGACAAAATGAAAGTTGAGATTCACAACTGATTTTTCTTCCTTCCTAAAATCTGATGTAATGCAATTGCTCATGCAGTTTGTGTTGGAGATTCTACACTTGTGCCAAAATAAATGGTTATATCCACTGAAAACATAGATTACAGAATGAGGGTTGGAAGAGCTTTTCTGTTCAATTTAAAGGCAAAATCTAATTTCTACAGATATGTAGTGCATGCCAACATAGTTTAAACAAGCACAGCTGTATACACATAGCAATCAAATGCAGCTATGGGGACAATGCCTTATTGACAGCTAAAAACTGACCACAGAATGAACAGATGAAGTGTAGATTGATCAATATTGAAATAAATAGTAAAAGGTCATAATTTTCCAATACTGATACCTAGAACCAGTGCAACAATGTCTTGAAAGAGAACAGCCAAATGTAATTTCTCTCCTTTTTATTTTTCCAATATTGATTTCAGTCAAAAAAGAAGGCAGGAGAAGAAGAATAATCTATTTTTCTATAAGACATCAAAAGCTGCCTGTAAGTAAATATTGACACTTGGCAGATGTGTCAGTTTATTGTAAAACACTTTTCCTTTTTAATCACTGTAATTCTATAAATCTTCATCTGACATATTGGTGTAAGCTGTTTTAGACCAGATGTTCTGCATTTCAGTGAAACAAAACAAAACAAAACAGAAGCAAACCCAAATCTCACAGACTGCTGTAGAAATCCCATTATTTTTAAAATGAAATATCACCATGTTATGCTGTGTAACTTAATAGGTGACAATTATCATTACCCTTGAGCTGTAGTAACATACAGACCCTCCTTTGCACCTTGATCTGTTGTCTTTTAATTGAATCTGAATATTTTATGACCAAGACATAGTAGGAGCATGGCTTTCTGGCCTTGCTAGGTCTTCTTGCAGAAAACATTTTATATGATGCTAGCAGGTGCATAATTCAAAATTAAGGGA
Organism: Strix aluco; assembly: GCF_031877795.1. NCBI lineage: Eukaryota > Metazoa > Chordata > Aves > Strigiformes > Strigidae > Strix > Strix aluco. The sequence goes on along the minus strand of NC_133931.1, from coordinate 133,349,003 downwards.
TAATTTCATAGCTCTTTAGGAAAACAGTGGTTACTAAAAACCCTAAGTGCACATTGTAAGAGCATGTCATAATATAGTGAAAACGAGCAAGCCATCTCCCAAATGAGATTCAAAATGCCACTCCAGCAGATGCAGAACTAGTCAGTCCCAACACAATTCATAAGTAAGGAACTACCTAACAATGTGAAAATCATGTACTGATAGAAAATCAATAACATATGACATGAAGCATATACTTTCTAACTTGCACACCAGCTTCTTTCTTCTGTCCTCTGCAGTCCAGAATGGATTAAAGGACACAAGCACAAAAGTAAGAAATAAATAGGAAATCATGTCACTCAGTGTCCAAATTCTCCTGTTGCATCAGACTTAAAGTATAATTGTCAAAAAAGTAACCCTAAGGGGCCTAAGTGGAATATCCTCTATTTCAACAGGGGGTAACCATTTATTTTATAGAGTGTGTGTCGGTTTTCTAGAGATTAGTAAATTCATAAAACCACAAAGTGTATATTTTTGTGCATATAAGCTTGACATTTTATCCCAAATCTAGACATTCCTGAACAGCAAGGGAATATTGCTATTTAAATGTAACTTTATAATCTATTTGACATTTCTGAGAAGGGAGTTATATATCAGGCTATGGACTGGGTGGAGCAAAGTAATACGGCAGCAGATTAATAACCTCTAGAAGAGAGATAGGAATTAGTGTTCAGTGAGGCAATAGGTATCATTCAAAATAGGATTAAAAGATGAAAAAGACTGAAGATAATCTTTTGACATTCAGCTGACAACCTGATTCTTAGTTTACAAGTAGGAGGAAGGTAATTGCTAGATGATGAACAGGTCAGTATCTGTTCTCTAGGGTGTCTGAAGGGTGTTCTAATTAATGGTTGTGTAACATTGCCTTTCAGTTGCTTTCTAAACAGAAATGTCTGTCTCTTCAGCTTCAGGAAAACAGCTTCAGGTTTTCAGAGATTTCATCTTCCTGCCAGCTCATGCAGTTCTCCAGTGGCACAGCAAACTGTTGGAGGTGACAGCTAGCTGAGTGAGTGGGGTGCCAAAGACACTTCAGAATCACATGAAGTCATGTTTGTTTCCCTTAATCGTTGTATATGAAGGGTTTGTGGTTACGAGGCATCAGCAATGGAACCTAAAGTGCATAAAACCTCACAGATGTAGGTCTATATTTGTGATTGTATTTATTTTTCCTGTCTAAACTTCGAAAGATAATTTCCTCTTAATCAAGTAGCAGAGATCTGAACTTACAATTAAGCATAAGCTGTGATCCCAGTAAACCAGTGTTCCTAAGAGTGGTTGAACAAACTGATTAAAACTTACTTCTTTATTCTGGTTTTATATTGTTAGATCAAGTACCTTGCTATATCAGTGCTATCTGGAGATGAAATAAAATCTGTAACAGAACCAAAGTGTCATTAACAAACTTTAAATAACTTTTTTTAAATTTTGCATTTACTTTTCTACCTTCAGGATAGGGGTCTACTGGTTGGAATGGATGCAGGTGATTTAAAACATTGCACGTGAAAGGAAATGAGAAATCCTGCCTTGATTCCACAATGCACAGCAAGCACAGTTGTTATTCTATGTGTGGCTTTATGTACGCACACATTGATGAGAACAGACCCAGCCAGAACACTCAGAATATTTTCTGATTCCATCCAAAATATGTATTGACATTCACTGTCCACTGACTTTCTTGTCTTCTTCCAAATAGTTTTAAATAACCTGGTGGGAAGCTCTGCTTTCTTGCTGCTCTGTTTCAAATCACAAGATATTTCACAAGAAAAATAGAAATGAGGGAAAAAAAAACCCAAACAAACAAAAAAGAAAGCCTTCATTTTTCAGCATCAATAAGAAATTATTCCTTAATTATTCCTTTTGTGAGAAAATAACTTATATTTCTTTTTTTGGATTGTTTTTCCTGTTCAGTTCATCAGAAAAGATCAGCTAATAGAATTAAAAACGAAGATGGTAAAGACTTATGTGAATTACTTTAGATGCATGGTTCCTTTTAATGTCTTAGGCCTTACAGATTTTACCTATTCCCAAGACCAGAGCAGAAAGAGAACTTCAACAGAATATTTTTCATCCTGATATTACTGTTTTGTCAGAACTTCACTGCCACTTTTCCTAAACATTTACACTTCAGGGTAGAATTTCTGGTCAAAAATAGCATGGGATGCCTGCTACAGAACAAATCACTGATTATTAATGGTTATACTTTGTTATTCATAGTTATAATGGGACTGGGACAGTTTTTTCTGTTGCAACTGTAGTACCCTTTGTAAGTAATGGAATGTTGTTTTAGTGAAAGAACAGGCCAACTCTATTGACTTGATGAGATTGTTAGGGGTCTTGCTCCAAATTAGTCTTGCTCTAAATAAAGCAGTATGGTATGTCATGTCTGTTAGAAAAGGTATAAATACTACACTCCTGCCATACCTGTAAATGAAGTTCTACTCTTTTCCCTCATTCCTTCCCTTCAATACCCTAAAATCCAAGATCAGCTTAGGAATTTTTTACGAAATTGAAAAATACATTTGAGATAGAAAGCTCTATGAAAGTGTTTCACTGCCAAACACTCTACATGAGCACTACATGATTTGCCATGTATTTTCAATTGGTTACATAGGTGTCAAAATTGACAAACTCAATAAAAGAGCAAGAAGACGCAGATCTGTTTGCATCAAGGGAATTACCTTTGCATAGGCTATATGTACTGTTTGGTTGCTCAAAAGTGAGCTCATTTTCTATTCCTTCCATAGCCATTTAAAAACTATTTGCTTAACTTATTTATAAATGGATTGTTGTAAAGACCTCATTCTCTGACAGAGAGAAGTGTATTTGCCCTTGTTGATGACAGTGAAGTCAAGGGAAGTGAAGGTGTCTTTCTTTGCACCTTATTAGCTATTGGGCCATGTCTGACCATTTAATATATATCTTCACCAAAAAATGTCTTGGCACAGATAAAATATGTCATAAATTCTGTGTAATCCTGTGCCAATTTATCAAACTCAATGTAAAAAATGCCATGTGTACTAATAAATTTACCAGTAAGCCATACTTATTGTCAGAGAAGCCTGTGTTTTGTCACTGGAAACTAAACTTGAAGAACAGAATCTTTTGGTTTTTACAACTTGGTTTTCTTGTATTGAATACTGAATTAAGCACATTTGTATGCTTGTCAAGAAAAGAAGAAATATCACATTATCAAGAAAAATCAACAGTAACATAGCTACTTTTGCAAAACTGGCATGGGGTAGGAAGTATTGAAGGTTTTTCTAAAAGTTGAATTTAACAATGCTTTAAGTAGATTGGTACATGGATTTCAAGTCCCATGGTAAATAATAATGATGTTTTCTGCTGTAGCATTTTTCCCCAATCTGTATAAACTCTGAATGTTTGAATGAAGCATAGCAGCAGTGGGGAAACACAACAGGAGGCACATGAAGCCTTACAAATAGACCTTGCCTTTGCAGATATGAAGTTGAACTACACTTTTTTTTCCCAGTCTGGTGCTGAAGGTGAGAAGCTCTGACATGGGCTATATGAAGGTGTTCCTCCCGGTCAGCCAAGTTAGCTTCTCTCTGCTCCATAGTTCCTCCTGTAATCTCAGGTGACACTCTGTTTGTCAATTCTTTCAGATTAATCAGGATAGTTTTAGCTGTTTTTGTGTGTTTACTGTTCTTTCTCAGTATTCTTCCTAGCTTTGTCTTTGTTTTTATCCAGAGCTGCTTCATTATTTAACCATTCTGCATCCCTGTCTCAATCCCTGCATATCTCTACTGTTCCTACATTTGCCCTTTCAACACAGTAGACTTACTCCCTAAAACACAGAAGCAAACAGGCTGTCACCCCCACCTTTTCAAACATACATGCAATCAAAGCACTTAGAAAACTGGCATGTAAAATGTAGATAAAGACATATCAAGGTGACTCTTATCCAGGTTTCTCCTTCTGTTTTGCCAAATATATGCCCTTAAATTTCCATTTTAAGTGTCTGACTCAGCTGAATTCATGTGGTAATTTTCATTTTCCTTTGTCCTTGCTGGTATAAACAACAATAATTAACTAATATGGCAACAAAACTTTAAAGCTTTTAAACTGAAACATTTCAAGTGCATGGGAGGTTTGAGTACTGAGAAGGCACTTCGGCAAGAAGCTGTCTGTCCAAGGTTGTCACTCAGATGCCTCCCTCATTTCTTACAGTCTATATGGAGAAATGCCTCTGGGTCCCTCTTGCAGGGCTGTTTGGATTGATTCCTCTAATGGTAGATGTTGGACTAGGAAAGCACATCATACTGATCCTGGATAATAATAAATTACTCTGGATAATTTATTCCATTCACCCTGTATTTCCTGTCTCTTCTCCAGTTTTGCTTTTAAAGCACACACTTCCTCTGTGACCTTCAAATTGAAAGGCCAAAAAGGTACAAACTATTTTGCTCAGAAGTAATATTTGGTGACTTCTGATACACCTGCACTGGCACAAACCATGTTCCCAGTTAATTACCTTAACTTCTGAGAAGAGTCCATCAGAGAACCCAGGCTCAAACAGAGCTGGGTGAACACAGATGAACCAGCTCTTACTGAGCTGAGTCAAGAACTAGAAATAATGGCAGGTTGCCATAGCGCTACACTATGCTTCTAGGTTACTGCAACCATACTGTCACTGGAACTGGTAGTGCTGCTCCACAGTGCTCTGTCATGTAGCCACACCAGCTTACCTAGGTTTTCTACTAACTTTGTAAAATTTGGGCTCAGTTCATAACTTCAGGAAGAAAATCCAGCTCTATCTCCCTTGATCTTTTGAATATTATTTTCCTTCCTTATTTTTATAAATGGCTGTTTAGCAATGTGAGCAGAGGCACAGTTTCAAGGCAAAAGTAATCACGTTTTATAACACTCATTTTACCAGCCTTTGCCTATCTGGCTTCTAAACCTGACCCATAAAGCCTCTTGTAAACTGTACTGTAAACCATTACAATAGAGGCTATCCATAAAATATTTACAAGACAATTATTGAAGAAGCTCTTGAGAGCTTAGGACTCCATTCTCCTTGTATTTTTGATTTCCAAGTAAAATCGTAGTTCTGAATTTTAACAAGGTGATAACAGAAAGAGTCAAAATATTGGACATTTGAACCTTCTTGATATTTATTTATGCCTAAAAGAAAAGATTACTTGCTTTCACTTGCTAAACATCAGCTTTTTTGGATAAAGTATTAGCGGAATAATGTGAGTAAAGTCAAATTTCTAGTAAGTGAATGTAAAGAATGAACATCAGGAGAAGAATACATGTAGATATCTGTGAATAAAACACTGTATGATGTGATATTTTTCTTGCTCTCCCATTGTACAGTGTATCACCTTGTGCAACTTATTCTTCCTCATGAGCTTTGCCACTGTTTTGCTATGGCCTTCCTGCAAATCTCTTCAGGAAAGAGATACAAAATATGGGTCTATTGTGGCCTCTGAAGTTCAGTGAGAGTTTTACTGTTGACAAAGTTCAGTCTCTACTAGATAACTTCTCAGTCACAAGAAAAAATCAAAAATCAAAGGCTAGAAGATAATTTGAACAATTTTGGTTTTATGGTTTTCACATTTAGCTATTTTATGACTTCACATTAGCAAAACAAAATTCTGTTATCCTTTGAAATTATGTAAAACTGATTTAGCATTTTCTCTTAAATTTGAAAGACCAAACATTAACAGATTAATTGGACCAGCTGCCGGAAATGAGCAGTAATGTAACTGTAAAAGTTTTTCAGATTGCTATCTTTGATTTTATCATGCTTTGTAGCTTGTTAGTTTTACAACTGCATATGAGCTAGAAGTACTTATTAAAATAAATTATTGCATTCTATTTATGACAACTGGGCTGCTAGTAAAATTGCTTGAACACACATTTTTCATAGTTGCTAGTTACTCCTTACTTTTGAAGATGGCTTTCTGCATTAAAAAAACACATTCATAATTTGGATACTGTGCTTCAATTATAGCTTTTTTAAAAAAGGAAAAGTGGTCTTGAATGCTCCTGAATGGGTTTCTGATCATGAGATTACTACGATTTCATCGGCTGAAGGATTTTCTCTAGCAATGAGAAAGAACTATGGCTAGAGTACAATACGTTTTCCAGGCATAGAGAAAGACAATTTTCAGTGACTAATTATATCTAGAAGTAGCTAGGATAAAACATCAGTGTAAAAAAAATCCATGAATGAAGTTAATTTGAAGCTGGTGGAAGTACAGTTTGAAAAGTGTTTGGTGAATGATCATAAACTTATTCATTCCTCAAAACAATCTCAGTGTAACTATCTGTAATAACAGTGGCTTGATTATAGATAAGATAAAAGGCACATTTTGTAAGGGTACTTTGTGTGTAGGTGTGTATCAAGGATGAATGAACCAAATTTGTTCTGGGATGTTATAAGAAACTATTAACTATCAGAACTGCTAGGCTTGATGTTCAAAACATAATGTTGCAAATATATTCCTCCTAAGAAGAGTTTGGTTTTCTTTCTCTTCAGGTTTTCAAAATGAGGTTTGACAAGGCAGGAGAACAAAATAAATTCTGTGGAAAAATATTTTGGCTAGATCAATAGTTTGGAATAATGGGGACCTCAGTTTCATTTCCGACTCCAGAGTTAGTGCAGGCATATCAATCTCTTGGATTCGCAATGGAATACAAGCATTCTGACAACTATTTTTTTATCTCCTGAGATTACATTAATGAAAGGATTTAGTAGTTGCAGTGTGTTTTCCAACATTTAAGGTCTGCAGCTCAGAGAGTAGAATGAACATCTTGCACCCCACTGTAATGCTATGGGCAAATTAATCATTCCAAAATGAGACTCATGGCTGCACATGGACCAGCTGAAGGACACAACAGGGAAGAAATTAATTGATTGATTTCAAATGCTACATCTTCCAGCAAAAAAGTGCCCAGTTTACCTGGAAAGTGTCCTTGATCTATGCTTTGCATGTGCTGACCTCACCATTTTCTTTAAAATTTCTATCAAAGAATTAAAAGGTTTCTCATTTCTGTTAAAAGATTGCTTCCTCTACCCTTTCCACTTTGCACTTTGTACAAAGAGGGGGAAATTCTAGTTCAATGTCTTCATCTGCTTAAGGCATGCCTACCTGCATAGCCCCTTCTTGTGAAAGAGTTATCTTATTCAGCAATGAGTGGCTAAGAAAGGAAAGAAGGCTTTTAACTTCTCTTGATGCTGTTGCATCAAAAAAAGGAAAAATAAAAGTATTCCTTAGCTCTCTGCTAAGTGAGAACATGGTCTACAGATCAGAGCCTTCACTGAGGAACAGTGAGAAACTAGCTGTTTCTCATCTCTGCCTTTCAAACGGGAGACCTAACCAATTTGGTGCAGAGTTAATATTTAATTCTTTATGAAAATAAATTATTTGAATACATGGAGATGGGAATATCAGGCTGCACCCAGAGTACTATATCCAGTTCTAGCCCCCACAATTCAAAAGAGATGCAGACAGACTGGAAAGGGTCCAAAGAAGGGTCACCAAGATGATCAAAGGGCACAGAACCTGCCCTATGAGGAAAGACTGAAGGAGTTAGGTCATTTTACCCTCGAGAAAAGAAATCTCAGGGGGGACCTCATCACAGTTTTCTAGTACTTACAGGCCAGCTACAAAGAGAACGAAGAGTCTCTATTCACAAGGAGCCACATGAAGAGGACAAAGTGCAATGGGTACAAGTTGCACCAGGAGACGTTTCATTTTGATATAAGAAAGAAATTTTTTTACAGTGAGAACAACCAATCACTGGAACAACCTTCCCCAGGGACATGGTGTGGTCCCCATCACTGGAGATTTTCAAGACATGACTGGACAACATGCTAGATAATCTCATCTAGGCTCCTTTTCTCACAAAATGTTGGATCAGATCATTTTTTTGAGGTCTCTTCCAACCTGGGATGTTCAGTGTTACGCTTTAAAACTCCAACATAATTGCTTGATGAGGACTGACTTCTGGGATGAAGACCAGTATGTTTGAAATATCCCCAAAAAAAGGGAGTTAGCTGAGGACACTCCTATCTTGAGTGAACACCTGAACTGCAAGACTATTGTACAAAACATGCTCTGCTTCCTTCTCCTCTCTTCAGCACTGCCTTTCAGAACAGAGTTTGTTACTTAGCAAGTGGCTGCCAGCGTGAAACTTCATGTCAGATACATGGTCAAACACACTACCCAGTGGCATATTGAAGACAGAGAGCAAGGCATTTCTACAGGATACTGAAGTTTTCCTTCAGGTACAGAGATGCAGATTTTTCTCTGTTGTCTGTAAGAAAACTAGGCATTTCATTTACAACCTGTAAATGTAGACTCAGAATTTTTAGGTGTTACACTGCCTAACTAATCTGAGTATGTCTCAATCCCTTTTCTGGCTCAGGACCTTCATTTCTCTGCAGTTGAATATCTGACAATGTGGGATAATATCACCTCTCTATCCCACAAATTCTTCTTTTAAAGACAAATATACAAAAGATGATAAGCTTTTGAAAAGGGCTATTTATGATCGGCCAAACAAGGACCACCAACAGACACATGAATTATGCCTTGATACACTCCAGGGAGAACAACTTTTTTCCAAAGTGTTCACAACCCAGCAGCAGGAATATGGTCACATAAGAAGTTTTCATAAGTAAAGCAACCTTCCTTCAAGAGTATTGCTGCTCTAGTGGCACTAAGATTATTAAATTTCTGTTCCACAAACTTGATTAAAGAAAAGAGGAATAACAGGGATAAAATCTCCATTTTTATTCTCATTCACAATTAAGTACAGCAGGTTTTAATAACTGGATATTTGAGAAGCATTTGAAAGCTAGGTGCAAAATTTAAAATTACATTTGTATGTATCATACATTTTAGACAGAAAGGGGTTTATATATTTTACACTCTGTCCTGTAATTCCTATTAATGATAATGGAAGTTACAAATAAAGTATGTGTTATAAATACCATATAATCCAGAAATCTGACTTTTTAAACCCGTGTTCTTTTACATTTTGAAATAAAATTCATAAATCATCAGACTACAAAAGAAATGAAGCAGTACAAACACAGGGAACAGACTAAGAAGTTAAATAAGGGTGCTACAGAAATATTAGTCTGTTTTCACTCTCATACTGTGAGTGTAATGCACTGGAATTATGACTGTATGACTATCTTCTCTACTTGCTTTTCTCATTTTCTATGGTCAACATTATATTGAAATTATTGTAAGGGCAAACACCATTGTACAGTTACAAGTACTTTCAATAGGTAAAGTATACAGTATAAAGTCTCTGCTGTTGCTAAGTAAATGTCATCTTTTCCAAAACCCACCAGCAAATATTGATCAAGAATCTCAAGCTTTTCAATGAGCTCCTAAGTCAGAGTGAATTAGTTTATGCAGTTTCAGAACATTTATAGCTCCAGTTACAACATCACTATATGATGCTAGGTTAACTAAGGATGTGGAGTGATTTTTATAGTTTTCAGAAATGTAGAAGATGGCTACCTGACAGGCTGCACAAACAAGTTACTGTGAGGTACGGTAGTTTGCATGTCCTTCATGGAAAAGCATGAACAACTGTAGTTCATGAGTACTGAAGGAGCTGACTGAGGTCATTTTGTGGCCACTCTCAATAATTTTTGAACAATCATGATGACTGGGACAGGTGCCTCAGGACTGGAAGAAAGCAAACGTCACTCCTGTCTTTAAAAAGGGCAAGAAGGAAGACCCAGAAAACTATGAGCCAGTCAGCCTCACCTCAGTCCCTGGGAAGATGATGGAACAACTAATCTTGGAAACCATTTCCAGGCACATGAAAGAGAAGAAGGTAAACGGGAGTACTCGGTATAAATTCACTAAGGGGAAGTCATGCTTGACCAACATGATAACCTTCTATGATTATATTATTCTCTGAATATCATAGGATCACATACCAGGAGGCATTGTTAATAATTTTGCAATTTGATGCTGCAGTAAATGCAGTTACATAGTTCACATAATTTCTTTCATGATTATTTTGCCATCTTTTCACTCTTTTTCCCTTTGCTTTCTAGCTGTTTTTAATCCTGATGAACAGACAGGGCCAACAATGTCCCAGCTTCCATTGTCGTAATTACAGTCTTTCAAGAAGGTGTTTCATTTGTGGGTCAATAGATGGTTTGGCCTACGTATCACTTTGTTCAGTGAGCCAAACTGTTGGAGATTCCTCCACTAATTTTCTGTAATCAAAATTATTGCATTGCAAAAGAAAGACTCTGAGGAAATCATCTAGCATTCCTCTCTTCACTTTACTGGTCTATCTGATGATCTGTGATAACAGAGGTCAAATGTCAGGAGCACAGTGGAGGGGTTATAGGATGTATTCAGACTCCAGTCTGGAGTCATTACCTTTCCACCTGATCAGTCACAAACCATAATGTACTTTGTTTTAATGGCAAAAACAGAGTTCTTGCTCTGCAGGTGCTGAGTGACAGAAGGTCAGCTTAGTTAGGTTCCTAAAAGCTATCATTCTCTACTTAAAAGTGGATACGTTCCTGTACATCAAAGGTCTATCTAGTCGAGAATTATATCTCCAAGAGGACCCAGAAAGAACATTCTAGAAAAGGTGTACAAACAGGGTAAGCATATTTTACCATTAAACTCTCCCAGCCTCCACAGCTTTGCTGAAGTGTTGGGGGGTTTTTCACAAATTTTTTAGTGACCGTTGGTAGATTTTTATTGCATAAATTTGGTTGTTTTCTGAACACTTTTTGTTCACTTTAACATTAATACTTTTCTGTAGTAAGAGATTTCAAAGCCTATTTATGAAACTGTGAAAAGCTTTTCTTCTGTGAAAAGCTTCCTTCTTTTTGTTTTGAACTTGCCACCTGCCATTTTATGCTGTCTAGTTCTTGAAACATTGAACAATCATTCCTTGTTTCCCCTTCCTATAGCTGCTGTGATTTTACAGACTTCTATTACATTATCCATTCATTTTTTTCCTTTCAGGAAGATGCTAGTCTGCTTTACCCTTCTGTGTCACACTGTCCCAGCCCAGGAACAGACTCAAAACCAGAATGCCTCAGCTCAACAAAGACATCAGCTTGTCTAACCATTTTTTTCTCAGGTACCATCTAAACTTTGGACTTACAGACAACTAGGGCATGCCCTGATACACCATGCATAGGTGCATCATCACAACTGGTAGATTATGAACGATATCAAGTTGCAAAATGAAGTTCTGATGTATCCTTTTGTCATTAGGAAAGTAGATAATAGTATCTCAAAGATCAGACCTCTGTGGAAATTATAGGACAGGGGTTTTGCCTTAAGACATTGAAACCATCAGAGTCCATTGGGGGTGGGAGATGCCTCAACAGCTTTAACTAATGGTTGTAGTGATTGTCATAAAAGTTGTTGAAATAACTGAGAGCAAAAGCTCAGACTGACAGAGAAGGCATGCGTAGCAATGCCATCAAGCACTGCTCGTGGGATAACAGCCAGGATGGACGTAATAATTCCTGACAGGAACCAGGGGATGAATTCAGTCCAAAGGGCTTTTATTCATAAGACTTTTGAGCAGGAAAAAAAAAGTTTCAGAAGTAAGGAGCAAGGTGATACTTTATGAATTCTCATAGCAGGTGCAATTTTGGAATGTGGACAGAGTCAGCCAATACAAAAATCATATTTCCTATAATGAAGAGAATGCATAGAATTGTGCCTACATTTAATCCTTCAAAGGTGTCAAGACTTTTTGTTGACTATCGTGAGATTCAGAAGCTATGAAAGAAGTTGGTTTGGTTAAACATCGTACTTTTAGAGATATATTTGACTGACAAAAAATTTGGGGCTTCTCTTCTTAGATACATTAGACTATCTGATAGAATGCCTACAGAGATGAAGGCCTCACTGTGAAAGCAAATGTGCAAAATGTATTGTGGAAGAAAGTAACAGCTATGAATTGCTAACAGTTTAAGTAGAAATGATGGACAGAGAGTAGAATAAGAAAGAGAAACATCAAGCAATAAGACAAACTTCACACAACTGTCAGGTTCAATAGGCAGCATACTTAGAAACACTGCCAGAATATACACTGCCTTATTCTAAGGTTAATAACTTGTCTCTTGGATCACTTTACACTGCATGTGACCTCTGGCTGAGGCTGAGCAATTTAGAGACAGTGGCTGCATCTCTGAGATAACCTATTTAAGAAGGGGAACCTGGAAGGAGGAAGAGTTGTGAGGCAAATACCTATATGAACATGGAGGTCAATAGAGAAAAGAAGGAGGGGAAAGGTGTGCCGAAGAAGAGACCCCACTGCAGCCTGTGGTGAGAGGTCAGGCTGTCTCCCTCCCGCCCATGGAGGTCCACAGTGGAGCAGATGCTGACCTGCAGCCTGCGGAGGACCCCACACCGGAGCAGGTGGCTGTGCCCAAAGAAGGCTGGGACTCTGAGGGAAGCCCGTGCTGGAGCAGTTGCTGGGAGGACTGCAGCCCACAGGAGGGACAGACATTGGAGCAGTTTGTGAAGAACTGCAGCCCTGTGGAAAGGACTCACATCAGAGAAGTTCATGGAGGACTATCTCCTGTGGGAGGGACCCCATGCTGGAGCAGGAGAAGAGTGTGAGTCCTCCTCTCCCTGAGGAGGAAGGAGCACCAGAGACAATGTGTGATGAACTGACTGCAACCCCCATTCCCCATCACGCTGCGCCGCTGGAGAGGAGGAAGTAGAGAAATTGGGAAAAAAGTTGAGCCCAGAAAGAAGGGAGGGGTGGGGAGAAGGTGTTTTTAAGATGTGGTTGTATTTCTCACTGTCTTACTCTGATTTGATTGGTACATTAGTGGTGGTGGTGTTCAAATTAAATGAATGTTCTTTATTTTTTCCCAAATCGAGTCTTGTCTGTTGCCTGTGACCATAATTAGTGAGTCATCTCTCCCTGTCTTTGTCTCAATCCCTGAGCCTTTTGGTATATTTTCTCCTCCACATCCACTCAAAGGCGAGGAGTGAGTGAGCGGCTGCGTGATGCTCAGTTGCCCTCTGGGCTTAAATGAAGACACCCTATCAGCCTTTGGCTCTTTTTTTGGCAACAGTGAAGAAACTAGTGGTTGATATCTTATCAAAATTACACCTATACCAGGATAGTTTGGATGAATGAAGAATGTTATCTTTTTACTGAGGCAAGTATGGTCAAAATGGGTTGCATTTTGCTTGAAAATAAGGTTCTATGATGGTGAAACTGAATGTGAAGTTCTGGTGAAGGGTCTAGGGAACAAATATGAGGAGCGGCTGAGGGAAGTAGGGTTGTTTAGCCTGGAAGAAAGGTGGCTCAAGGGAGACCTTATTGCTCTCTACAACTACCTGAAAGTAGGTTGTAGTGAGGTGTCGGTCTCTTCTCCCAAGTAACAAGCAATAGGATGAAAGGAACTGGCCTCAAGTTGCACCAGGGGAGGTTTAGATTGGATATTAGGAAAAGTTTCTTCAAAGAAAGGGTTATTACACATTGGAACAGGCTGCCCAGGGAAATGGTTGAGTCATTATCCCTGGAGTAATTTCAAAGACATGTAGATGTGGCACTTAGGGGCATGGTTTAGTGGTGGACTTGACAGTGTTAGGTTAATGGTTGGACCTGATGATTTTAAAGGTCTTTTCCAACCTAAATGATTATATGATTCCATGATCCTATGATTATTTTTAATGTTGACTGTGGAGACTACAAAATAACAATCCATGCACTGCTAATCCAGAACAGGTATGAGCATGCAATCTCAACTCTGTTAAATTAGCCAGAAGATATAAAGCAATCTTTATGCAAGCTTTGTGTTTATGAGAAGACAGATAAAATCTGCAGTGATTGGATCATATCTGATCCAAAGTAGAGTGTGCTAGGACCTCCATACATTGTTTTTCCTGAGTGACTGTGAAATGGCAGAGGAACTACATCAGTGCTGTATGTCATATACTCATGTCACACAGCATTTAGGTACCCTAAATCCAGATTGACTGTCTCATGGAAGTGTGGTATTAATGGAATTGCATTAAAAGGTTAGTATCTAAGGGCACTATGAGATGCTCTAAGGTATCTAAACCACCTGCATGTGCCTAGTAGTTATGTACAATCAGACACAGCATGCAACTGGCCTTCTGAATGGGAGTTGGAAACTAAGAAAGATATGTCAGGGACTCTGAAGTTCCACCAGGCACCTGCATATCAGAAGCTGGATTCAGTCCTTAGACTTGCAGGCAGCACTTGTACATTCTGTGATACTGAACCCAGACAAAGCAGTGGGAAGAGCATGACTGGAGCTGAGCTGAGAGTCAGCACTATCATCTGTCCTGTGGTATACTGTTCAATATTCTAGTGTGAAGCTTTCAGTAATAATACCATGTTGATTGCAAAAACATTTTTTATATTGTACTTGTCAAAACGATAGTGATAATGAAAGCATATGAATGTATGGTGTCAATCAAATTATCCCAAATAAGTACACTACAGTAGCTATGCATTAGAAGCAAATGAGCACACCAGTGGCTGCATAGACCTCTACATTGCATGCAGTTTGGGGAAAAAAGGTTAATTTTTGCCTGATTTACTGGACCACACTCCTGGTTTCAAACTGTTCAAATGGCCAATCACTTTTTCCACCTTTGAATCTATTCTGTGGTTTGGGCAGCACTGGTGTGCATTTGGTAGAAATCTAGACTTGAGCTTCCAGTTAAGTTTCTACCTACAGAAACCTCATTTTTGCTCATTAAAACCACTCATCAAGCAAAAGCTTAAACAGTAGATGTGCTGAAGGTATTTCCTTCCAAACTGCACCACTACTTTCAAATAAGATTCCAGTGTAGGTGTAGCTATGTCAGAAGCCCACCATCCAATGAATCCTCAAAGACACAGAAAAATACAGGTTTGCTGTATTTTTTTGAATATTTAATTTTATTTTTAGTAATTTTTTTCTGTTATGGTATAAGCAAAATAATTAATTATTGGAAGTTAGAATAAATGAGCTCCCATTAATATTTATTTTGTGTATTTCTTAAGCATTTGGTATTGTTGTGGACAGGATGCAGGACTAGTCTTGGCACTGCTCTTCTTGTGATTCTCTGGATACTGGGGACAGGTAAAGGAATTTTGGTTTTCTTTGTATGAACTCACCAGGATGGATGCTTCATGGTGAATGCACACAACAATGGCAATTGCTGTAACAGCAATTTCCCTGGATAAAGTAATTTTACCTTATCTGCCGCTGTTTTAATGCCAGATGCATAACAATTATTATCATCATACTAAGCTTTCTACTGCAGAAATAAGAATCCTGGAAGTCCTGAGAATGGTGCAGGTGAAGAAAGGTAAGAGGTGGGGTGTCCAAAGAGTGTAAAATTGGAACCCAGGTCCCTATAGTAGTGCTTTAGCCATAGCTGGAACATCTCTGGAAAATACCACTGTGTAATATCTTTGGTCCAAAGACTATCTATAGTGAAATAGAAAAACTGTCTGGAAATACATTTTTACTGCATCACAAGTGCAGACTATTTCTATTTTCTGTTTTATAGGTCAAGCAAATATTATATAAGCATTCTTTAATCTAGAGGGGAACACACATTGGATTAATTTTGAAAACTGGCTCTGCTACTACAGGTGCAGAACTATACTGAAAAAAAAGGTCTGCTCAGAGCAGCAGTTCTGGCAATACCCTAAAGAAAAAATAGATTTTTATCATTACATATCACTTATTTTTAAGAACTGCCAGAATGAGTTACATCAAAAATGTGTTTCCCAGAATCTCATATTTAGTGGTGGCCAATAGGGGATGCTAAAGAAGCAGGTAGAGAAGGATCCCTTGCACAGAATATTATTCAATCTATATGTAGTTTAAGTATTTCCTGGGCCATTAGTTGCATCTGGGTTATTGTGTTTAATAGCTATTGATACCACCTGTCCTGCATGAATTTGTCTTAATTTGTCTTTAAACTTTTGGCCTTTAAAACTGCCTGTAGTAGTAAGTTCCACAATTTCATTAGGTGTCATGTAAAAAAGGTTTTTATATGTTATTTTCAAATTGCTGCTAGTTCCACTGTGCTCCTCACCCCTTTGTTGCAACTGTGAATAAACAGTTTATTCACTTCAGTTACGCCGTTTATGTGCTCATAGATCTCTGTACAGTTTCCTACTTCATTTTTTCTTAAATCAGGAAAATCAGTGAAAATCAGGAAAATTTTCCTAATCAGTGTGTGGTAAGCTTTTACTTATGTTAAAGGAGGTAAACAGACCTTTCCTTTACTGTGCTTTTGAAAATTACACACAAAAGAATCAGGCAAGTGCACCCAAGGAATGACAGAACCATCTCAATTTGCAGTGTACGGTCTGTGAGTAGAACCCCTCACTTTCATGATATAGTTTAACTGCTAGTCTAGACTACTGCTAGTCTAAAAAAATTAACATAAAGTAGCAATATCACATTAGCAGAACAATAACACAGTCAAGTTCTATAATGTGCTATTCCTTTAATTGAAACTTTTTCCAAGAGCAAAAAACGGTTTCAGATATTTATTGGACTGAAACATTAAAACAAAGGTAGCAAAGGATTCTTAAAACCTGCGTAAAGGTTGCAACTTTTAGTCTCCATCCAATCCTGAAAGACACAATTTTATTCTCCTATTTTCTTTTACCTATCAGGTAGGAAATATAGTTGACTAGTACTAAGAAATATCTCTCTCTGTCTCTTTTTTTTTTTTTCCTAAATTTATTTTATTTTCTTATTCCACAGACTTCTTCTGTGATGTTGAGCACCCCACATAACAGTATGTCCTTTCATCTTTGTTTTTCCCAGATGGCTAACACTTCAAAGGAATCCAGTTTGGAAACACTTTACTATCTACATATGAAGCACAATTTCTGTCTAAAAATATAAAATGTGTTTCTTTCTGAAATGTAGAAAATATGAGGTTTCTCTTGTTTTGGCCCAATAGGATAGTGTTAAGTAGTTTTTGGCTAGTACAGTAGCTTTCTAAAACAATATGGTTAGACTGATAAAAGATGAAACTTGGGACTAGAATCCACCCATCTCTACCCTCCCAATTTAGATGTCTAATTTGTCTGGAATTGGTTATCTAGGCAGGACTGGCCTTGTGCTCCTTGCTGGACTTTCTGTGCATTTCACATTCAAATCTCACTGCAGTAAAAGAAGAAACAGGCCTGGTGAGGGGGACCATAAATTTAGGCCTTATGCTATCAACCTGTTAACGGTCTGCTCCAAGCAGCAGGATGGAGCAGTGGTCCCTCCTGCCCACAGCCCACCTGGCCCGGCTGCTCTGCAGTTCAGCTGGAGGAGGAGTGGGGTACATGCATTCCCTCATTCTGCATTGGCTATTGTTTGGGACCATGCCTCTTGGGGGTGTTGCATTACACCAATGTGGAGTCTACTCAGCTTTATAGCTATTAAAAAAACTTTGTCTACCATGTCAGATGAGATCTGTTTTCCAGTAACCACGATTAACTCTTTCAAGCCCTTTAGGCAGATTTTTCCATAAATATGGGGAGCTTTGGGCAGGAAGCATAAGTATAGCTGCCTAAATTCAACATTTTCAGAGCATGCACAAGAAAACATATTTAAAGGAGCAAGAGAATTTTCAAGATATGATTGAAGCCCAATGAATTTACACAACTCAGACCTGAACAGGTCTGGAAAAGCCATCTGTGACATCACTAAGTTTTGGTGCCCACATTGGAGCTGAAGGGGGACTTAGGTAGACTAAATCCCATAGAAGTTCACTTATACATCTCACTCTTCCAACAAAGTCACAAAACAGATCTGTGGAATAAGAATTCAATGTTAAATTGGTTAAGTAACACTATAAATTTAACAAGGCAACTTCATTTCTGTTGAGTATTGCAAGCCTCTATCTAGATAATTAATGGTTATACCACCAATGCAATTAAAGATACAAATCATTTGCATTAAAATTGAGTATCATGGCAAGTTTTTAACAATTGTTTAAATAATTGCTACTCTTGGATCATTATTGGTATTAGATATACTAAACCACTTAATGCGAGTAAAATATTAAGAGATCAGTGGTTGTACTAGAAAATGTAGGTAGTGTATGGATAATGTCCTGTCCTGTCTCAGATGCTTTGCTTCAGAAATAGAGGTAATGTGCCTTTGAAGGAGGTTTTAAGCTTCTGCAGTGGTGGATTATCATGTGTGCTTGGGCCAACACAGTAACATTCATCTTAGAAGCATGAGGCTTTGGAGACTTGGTAAAATAGATACAAGATATTTTAATAATGGACATATAACAGAAGTAGAAGATGATTTTGTTCTTCCCTTTGGATAAAATCTGTGTCATTGATGTAACGTAAGCAAATTTTTGAGAATAAAAAAATAGTGAAAGATAGTATTAATAAATGTATCTCTTCACACATTAAATTCTTTTTATATAGATTAAAGTGATTATTTTTTATGTATTTGAATACTTCCAGTTCAAAGGCTAGTTAAAAATGGAACTTATTATAGAAAAAACAAATTCATTCCTCAGTCTGTTCTTCCATATTTAATAAGCACTGATAAAGGCACAATAAAGATGAGCTTTATCAAAAGCTTGCAAAGGGGAAAACACATTCTCCTAAAACATAAATGCACAGTATAACCTAAAAGTCGCTGCAGTTAATCAAGTGTGTAATATGAGGCCAATATTCTGTACTCAGGCAGCAACATATATTTACAGAGTTTACTTCCTGATGATGTTGTAGAATAAGTAAAAAAAGTCCAGACATTCGATGCTATGTCTGAATTTTAACTGAACCCAGATTTATTTCTGCTTTAGATTTGAAGGTCTGAAACTCATTTTAATCTAAGTGATATTTGTTGTTATCACTAAACAAATCAGATTTGATTTTCTTGTTGCAAATACAAACTTATCTCTCTCACAGGGTTGTCTGTAAATTAAAGAACGAAGATATGTTTAAAGCTCTTGGGCCAAACTGGAGGAATTTTAAACAGGAAAATACAAACTACCTTGTGAATCTTTCAGGTTGCTTCTTTATGCTTCACCATTTTTAAATAAGAATTTTAACTTGTCACTGTTCATTCCGTAAATAACAGAATACTATTCCTTACAGTTTTTGAGAGAGAAAACATAATTCATACGCAATCAGTTAAGAAAGATTTCACCAACTTATTCAAGATGTCATGTATAATGTTTTTAAAATGAATCGCCAACACAAACTTTTTCTATTATAAAAAATCCTCTGGGAACTTAGGTTGTTTAAACTTTCTGTATTATGATCAGTAATGCCTTGTCTAGAAAGTGTACACAATTTAACTTTGAGTTCATTTAATTTCCAAAGTGTCTAGGAAAGAGTTTCTTCCAATTATCTAAAAGACAAAATGGCAAATAAAGTACTGAGGGAGATGTTTCACTGAGAAGGGGTTGGCTTTGAATCATCTCTGCACTTCATTATCCTCCAATCAAGCAATCAAATTTCTTCACCTCTGGAATTCACATTCTGCTGATTATCATTTATGTACTTTAATTGGTTACACAGTAATTTCTGGCTAGACCCTCATGAACAAAAGGACTGTTACTGATGGCTCTTTCACAGTTTTAGTCCCCTCTTTGTAGTTGGCTAACAGATTCCCTCCAGATTTCTCTATCATCACCTACACAGCTCTCCCACTGGCTATAAAATACTGCAGCAGCTTGTAGGTAATTGATCAGACAAGTGAACTGTAAAATATTCATTTTCTACTTCAACAGCTAGATAAATCTCTTGGGAAGTGGATGAAAATATTGCTTATGCACATCAGGGTCGCTGTAGTAATAGCAAGGTTGCTGATAAGCAGGGGTCTGCTACAGAGTTAATGCTTAATTCTGTTCCACGCCAGAGATGGGAAAGCATGCAGTCTCCCTTTGCCTGCAGCTAGGAGTCTCATTACATACTGAACCCGAGGCATCAACACCAATGCACCAGTCATGGTGCTTCAGGGATGGTGCTTCCTGTTTTAATTAATCAGGTTCATCTCGTTGTAACATGCCAAAGAACAAATTAACACTTAGTTACTGTAACCAACATGCTAAATACCAAAATATTAATGAACAGGAGAGCAGGAGTAAAAAAGGTACTGACAAAAGAGGGAAAGGAGAGGTAAAACCTGTTGGTTTTTTTTTCTTTTCAACAGTAATCTTTACAATCTCACTTTCTGAGGTTTTTTGCACCAAGTTTTCAAATACCTGTCAAGGTGCTTTAATTGAAAGCGTTTAAAAGCAAACTGCATATAGAATTGTAGAGCAACAGCAGAAGATAGTGAATTCTTTTCATCTTTATCTTACTGGGTTGCCATAGTAAGAGAATCTGAAGGGAATTAGCAATAGCTTTGTTTCTGACTCATGTTAAATGTGTTTTGGACAACCTTATTCGAGCTCAAACTACGCTAATCAGAAAATACATGCAATCCCTCCACCTGCTTTCTTCTCACACAAGAAGGAAAACGCTAGGCTTTAAGTATTGGAATATTAACAGCGTTTTTCTTGCCCACTGGTTTGTTTTTGAAGCAGCAGAGAACATATGTTTGTTTCTCATGTCCTTGGAGTGTGGTGACAGTCAGCTTAAGATGAGGCATTTTAAATAAAAAATAGTCGATACTATGTATGCCACAGTAGTTGTGACCACCTGGGGAAGACAAATGGAACACTACAATTTTGCAGTGGAAAAGCAAGTGTATTATAGGTGCTGTAGCATCTACTGTATCGACAAGTAAATCAGCCTTTCTTGGATTGGAACAGTCATTTGCTTTAAGAACAAAAGCTAGGTCCACGTTTCTTTCCATATCAGCTAACTTCTAATCATTTAAAGTTAGTGCCAGAGAAAATGATGATAATAAATTGGTCAATCAGAAAATTTGGACAGCTTGCTAACACAAAATGGCATTAGCCAAAGATACTTTTTTTTCCATTATACTAGTAAATAGACCTGTTCACACATAATCATGGTTTTGAGGTGAAACCCCCAGGCTGGAATCAGCTCCATTACAAATGCATGCCATGGCATTCAAGGACTCTCTCAGGTATTGTCTAGTCACTTGACAACCCAAATATTCTGAAATGTATTCTATCACCCCCACAGACAAGGCAGGCTGTGCACCTTCTGCAGACAGTGAGACTCGGATTTTTTGTATGCTTTGTATATTTTTTGATGCAACTAAGGCAAAGCACTTCTTAATAAACATTCTGAAATCCATATTCTGGCTTTCTAGTATCCCAGGTGCAGAGTGTTGTGGCTCATATTTTTTCTGAAAAAGACTGGTGAAGATGAAACTACCTATTTATAACGAGAAAACTATTCAAAACAAAGAAACGTTAGAAAGCAAAACAAAGCAAAGAAACACAAACAAAAACAAATGCTGGAGACAGTACAGTTCCCCTTTGTGGTCCTCAATACAGTAAATCCTGCTATTTTAGCACTTCCTAAATTCTCAGTTAAAAGGTTAATTAAAAACAAAAATAAAGTTCTGTTAGTAATGAGGTGATAATGAAGTGCACTATGAAAATCAAGTGTCTGTTTAATAACTGTGTGTAACCTTTGCTCTTTGAATACCATTTGTGATGATGGTAATGTCTTTAAAGGGAAATAGATGGATCAGGAACTGTCTTTTCTATGCAGGATTTAGATTATATTATTTCCTCTAATATACATTTAAAATAAAACAACCCCTTCCCTTCCCTTCCCTTCCCTTCCCTTCCCTTCCCTTCCCTTCCCTTCCCTTCCCTTCCCTTCCCTTCCCTTCCCTTCCCTTCCCTTCCCTTCCCTTCCCTTCCCTTCCCTTCCCTTCCCTTCCCTTCCCTTCCCTTCCCTTCCCTTCCCTTCCCTTCCCTTCCCTTCCCTTCCCTTCCCTTCCCTTCCCTTCCCTTCCCTTCCCTTCCCTTCCCTTCCCTTCCCTTCCCCTCCCTTCCCTTCCCCTCCCCTCCCCTCCCCTCCCCTCCCCTCCCCTCCCCTCCCCTCCCCTCCCCTCCCCTCCCCTCCCCTCCTCTCCTCTCCTCTCCCCTCCCCTCCTCTCCTCTCCTCTCCTCTCCTCTCCTCTCCTCTCCTCTCCTCTCCTCTCCTCTCCTCTCCTCTCCTCTCCTCTCCTCTCCTCTCCTCTCCTCTCCTCTCCTCTCCTCTCCTCTCCTCTCCTCTCCTCTCCTCTCCTCTCCTCTCCTCTCCTCTCCTCTCCTCTCTTCTCCTCAAAAGATTTTGTCTTTAATTGGATAAAAGTTGTTAGGAAAACCCTTCACCCATTTTTTTTTCCTCAGAAAATATTTTGTTTTCCATTTATGTCCTTGCTTTCCCCTCCCAAGTTTCTGTTCATACTTCACTGAGCTGTACAAATTCTGTTTTGGTAGGTTCCTATATAACTCTTTATTATGAGCCACTCATCTCTTGAAAATAGGCATGTCTTTGTTTTCAGAGTCTATCTTTATATGATTTTATCATTTCCTTTTTAAATCCAGCTAGCTATTGAAATCAGTAGCAGCCTAGATAAGTATGTACTGTATTTTATAGATTTCACCCAGTATTAAAGTAATCTGCCCTCCATGAAGTTTTGTGAAGGACCAACTCTTCTTTATGGGTCAGAGCTGCTTGGAAACATTCAAGCACTACTGAGCCTTAATCACCTTGGGTACTTTTCAATCACCTTTATGTCGAGCTCATCTCTCTTCTTCTATCTATATGACATAGAAAACGTATTTAGTCTTCAAGTTGAAATTTTTTTTTAAGAAATACTGTATTGCTGAGAAGCATGAAGAGGACACTGAGCTATGCTCCTGTGGAGAAGCTACTGGAGGGGAGATGTCCAAATGTTTGTTGCTGTCCCTCAAGCTTAAGGCACTTTGCAGAGCATTGTTGGTGGGTTGGAAAAGAATTGAATGTGAAGAAAAAGACAAAGGTTGTAGAGGCTTTAACACAAATACCAGCAGAAAAAAACAGGAGGGAGATCAGGGCTAGAGTTAAAAAGGAGAGAAGAAATGAGAGAAAGACTGAAAGGAGAAGTGGAAACAAACAAACAGCAAGGCAACAGAGTTCTCCTTCCTCTTTGTTTGCCCTTTAATTGCAGGTTTCATTGATTGTTTTCTTTCACTTAACTAGGATGAGTTCCTTACTGTAAGGGTTATATTAAAAAGAAATATTTTTTTAACAGAAATTCACCAGACCACAATCACAATGTGGTTGCCTGCTTTGAAGTCTATCTTTGAAGTCTTGTACTATCCTAGCTGCTTCTGCCTTTTTTATTAAAAAATTATTCATGCACCATGAATCTGCTCCAAAACACTATTGTCCTGGTCCAAGCACTTTGGTACTTAGAGCAGCCTAACTTCAAGAAAGTTCTAGAAAGTAGGCATAGTCCTTAGAGTAGCTATCTTAACAATGTGTTAGGTTTATGTGGCAAGGTTTTGATAGGAGGGGGAGCTCCAGGGGTGGCTTCTGTGAGGAGATACCAGAAGCTGCCCCCATGTCACAGTCAGTTCCAGCTGGCTCCAAGACAGACCCGCCACTAGCCAAAGCTGAGCCAATGGGCAATGTTGGCAGTACCTCCGTGATAACACATTTAAGAAAGGGTAAAACCCACTGTGCAGCACCTGTGAGAGTGGAGTGAAAATAATGGGAGAAACAACTGCAGACACCAAGATCAGTGAAGAAGGAGGGGGCGGAGGTGCTACAGGCACCAGAGCAGATTCCCCTGCAGCCCATGGTGAAGCCCATGGCGATGCAGATTGTTCTTCTGCAGCCCATGGAGGACCACAGTGGAGCAGGTGGATGTGCCTTGTGAACCTGTGGAGAGCCTGTGCGGGAGCAGGCTCCTGGCAGGAGCTATGACCCTGTGGAGAGAGAGGAGCCCACACTGGAGCAGGTTTGCTGGCAGGACTTCTGGCCTCACGAGAGACCTACCCTGGAGCAGTCTGTTCCTGAAGGACTGCTCCCCATGGAAGGGACCCATGCTGGAGCAGTCTGTGAACTGCAGCCCATGGGAAGGACCTGTGGGTGGGATCCCATGCTCGAGCAGGGGAAGAGCATGAGGAGGAAGGAGCAGTGGTTACAAAGTCTTATGAACTGATCACAATACCCATTCCCTGTCCCCCTGCACCAAAGGGGAGGATGTAGAGAAATCCAGAGTGAAGTTGAACCTGGGAAGAAGGGAGAGGTGAAGGGAAAGTGGTTTTTAGTTTTTGTTCTTATTTCTCACTATCCTACTCTATTATAGTTAATTGGGAATAAATCAAATTATTTTCCCCAAGTCAAGCCTGTTTTGGCCATGATGGTAATTGGTAAGTGATCAATCTGTTCTCATCTTGACCCATGAGCTTTTCATCATTTCTCCCCTCGTCCTGCTAAAAGGTAAGAGTGATATGAGTGGGAGGGAACCTGGTGGCCAGCCAAGGTCAACCCACAACAAACTGGCAGTCAGGGATGATGCTTGTTGCACAGTTTGAGATGTTACAGATGGATTTATTTATTTTTTTAATTAAGGAAGATAGAATGTTGATAATTCTACATAAAAGCAATCATCAACAAAGAGAGAGACTTGTTTCCATATAACCCTTCTATTCTGGGGAATACAGATGCAGACCTGTCACTTCCCTAGTTCACAAGTCATATTCTGTACTGGTTGGAGTGGGAGGAACAGCCCTGATAGAAGGCTGCATTGCAGTGCTTAGGGCTTGCAAATGGGAGGGATGGGTATTGTGATCCTTGTCTCAAAGAATGTGTTTATTTAATAATGTCTGGAGAGAAGAATGTAATCTCATGAATAGACAACTTTGTGAGCAATACAGACAACTTTGTGAGCAATATGGATATTGTCCCAAAGGAAGAAAAGCTGTATCTCCTGCTTAATGGGTAAGTGCTCTAAGCTGTAGGCCATTATAGAAGATGATCTGCAAGTCTGAGATCCCATGTGTTAACGGAAACACAGAAATAGAAGTTACATTCCCTTTCCTTCTGAGTAAGTATTATGCTTTTCTGTGTGCAACTAATGGTAAGTTTAGCACCATTTTCTGTAAGGTATTATATATAGTGAGTGTCTAAACATTTGCAGCAATATTTCAATTGAAAATAATACTAAAAACTCAAAAATAGTGCATACAAATCTTAATACACCTTGTATACATCTACAAGCAGAAGAAAGAGAGCTGTCTTACTGTTTGAACATCCTTCTACTGCTTTTTATTTTCTCCAAATGCTTTATCTGGCTGAACTTGGCCATTTTTAGGCTCTTTATGTTATGACTATTTTTCCTTTAACCACTGTAGTTTTTCCAAGCATTAACAATAGTTGTTATATAATTCTTTTAAATGCTGATAAACCTTTTCCTTTTGTTCTACAAATTTGATGTGTTCGTTTTCCCCTCACTGCTGAAATACAGGGCTCTATGCAAGATAGTTCTTTTGTTCAGTTAATCATCTACCTGCCTTTCCATAAAGGACTCTACCCCACTTTCGACACCAATATTTCAAAAGTCCTTTTCACCATTTTATTTTTTTTCCAATTCTGGTTGGTTATCAGTGGTTTTACTGAATAGCTATAGTCAATGCCTTTCCAGTCAAAAAGTTCAATTACTCTAGTCACTGCCATGAATCTAGGTAACTTACAAAGATCTCACTTCCCAGTTCATTCACTTCCTTTTCAGCAGAACTCTCCCAAGTACTGTGTACATATATCAGCTATGATTTGCATGAATACCACATCTCCAGCAGGTTTTGGGAAAAAAAAGCAAGACAAAGGGCAGTATATATGGCCCTAACTGAAATACTTACAGTATTTCTAATTTATTACATAATCCTTGTTTGGGTCTTGTTACATCTGTGCCAATTCAATTCAAACAAAGTTCAAATAATGATTTTTGTTTATTTTCACAATGCCATATTTCTTACTCCAGCCTTTGCATAGTTATACAGAAAGTAAGAACTGGACTGTGGTCCCCTCTCCAGAGATTTTTTTCAAGCAGTTGAGACAATTTGCTCCCTAATTTCCAGTGCAAATGGGGTAGTTGGAGACCAAAAGGAGACATGGCTTGACAAGAAGTAATTTGGAATACAATGAAGAAAAAACAAAAGCATTCCACAAAAAAAAAAAATGGGAAATAAGTTACTCCTTCCTGTGAACAAGAGAAAACAATGAAAAAAAAACACAAACAACTGTCATTCAAAAGAACATTGGAATCATACTTTCTCCTAGAGCTGTTCCTCAGTGGTACAGTTAACTTTAAGACTATAGCTGACTTTGCAAACTTGCCAGAGGGAACTGTTGTAAAGGAGAGTTCTTTCTGCACTAATCATGGTAATTTTATTCAATTAAGTATTTCAATACAACACTTATTTAGTCCACTCTCACTTTTAGATGTTCCCCCCCACCTCCTAGCCTTTCTTTCCTTTTGAAAACATTTATGGACTTTGCTCTGGAGGTTGGCAGAAACATCTATCAATAAATCAGAATTAATTTACTGGTTTGCATGCAGATACTTAGGAATCGTATGGCCAACTGTTCGTGTTTAGAATGCATCAGACACCATCCAGTGTCTAATTGCACAACTGAATGCCTTGAATCCATGCCCAAAGCTGTGTTTTCACATTCATAAAATAACAACTGTGATAGAGCATCACTCAGCTGGTGTTTTGGAGAAGTATACCTACATTAACAACTACCAGGAATCCAGATTCAATATATGGTTGTTAAACAGTAATTCAAAAGTGATTTAGAAATAGTTTAAGGGGCATGTGAAATCCAGTGTATCTGAGATTGAAGCATAATCCCCAGAAATCTACAGAAAATGTAGCAAACATTTTACATGTGAACATAAATTAACACCTTCATTGTTCTATCCTGTACTTTTATAACCTATACGTTGAAACAGAAATCTCACATTTGAAAACTGGAATAATGAGACTAGAACATGAAATAAATGCCTTTATTACTGATAAAAATTAAAAACCCAAGAAAGGCAAAGCAGATGAACATAAAATACATCACTCTTTAGCCTGTAATAACTGGCTAAAGAAGCAAGAATATAATTTTCAGTGGCCATTTCATAATAGTCCAAAGAGTAAACAGATATTTTAAATGAATGTTTTTCTATTGGTCCATCATATAATCCTCCTTTTAGAGTGATTATTACAGTTATCATATTACTATTTAAATATTTTAATCTATTCCTGTTTGCTTGTGTTACAGTAAAAACTAAGGATTTTCATATATAAAAAGGGCAGATACTGGCTAGATATATACTTACGCAGTAAATATCTTGCAAAGCCATCTATTTAAAGTGCAAGACTTACCAGATCTTTTCTACTCAGTCAGAATTAATTGATCTGTTCAGGGCACAATTAACTGTCTTTCCAGATCTGTTGTTCCCTTTTGTACCAACTGTTCTGCAGAAGGCAGCTTATGCACAGTATAAGGAGAAAAGCATGTGAAAAGAGCCAACAGCAACTTATAATACAATGAAGTATTGAGAAAAGGCTTGTTGTTGCTCAGTGAAGGAGAATAGAGTGAGGCGAAGTAGAAGATTTCAGAGAGCCTAGAGAAAATAATAAGAATGATCTTACAAGTATTGTAAAGGGTTCCTCTTAAATGGAAATCATCATAAATTATTTCCATTTTCTTGTTTCCATTGCAGGAAGAGGGTGGAAAATTTTAGCTTTGGGTCAGTCTTGAAAAATGTTCATATCTGGGGCTCAGTAAACATAGAAAAATTGCTAAAAATGAGCACATACCTTCCTTCCAAATGAGTTTAACAACTTGTTTTAAAAATTCTATTATTGGGTTTATGCTGACAAAATTTTGACCTTGGAGGTTATAAATCTTGTTCTTGCCTTGTAAACTCAGGATAATTCATTTCCTGGAGGTTACTGTTTTGTTGTTGTTTGACTTTTTTGGGAGGTGGTTGTATTTTAGGTGGGGTGGCTCTTTTAGTTGGTTTTGTTGCTTTCCTTTATCGGTATGGTCACTGTACTATTCACTAATACATTCAGAACATAGACAGACCATAGCTATGACAATATGGAAATACACACAGGCAACATAATAATTCACTGAGACTTGCTGCAGCTGATTCCTCCTTGTACCACCTTATAGAAGGAACAGAATTCTCTGATACTGAGCATTTTAATGTCAGCATTTATGTACGTACTGTTAATAGCAGCCTTTTAATCTTTTTAATTTGTCTGCTTTCAATTTTTTGGTGCAGAGGTTCCCCTGTTTCTGTCCTTGTTTTCCTTAGTTTCTGAGAAATGCTCTCTGGATGCTGATGACCTCACCTCTGTAAAATTGTTCTTCCTCTCTGTTCAGGACTCCAGTGCTTGCCTCAGCTCTTAATTCCTGCACCTTCATGCAGGTACTTTGAAACTGCAGCCCTATCAGCATGTACTGTTTATTTGTTGAAGTGCCAAGAGGCCTTAAATAAATGAGGACCCCAGTGTGCTGGACGCTGCCCCGTAGTGAATGACAGCTCCAGGCTCAAAGGTGCTGTTCCTCTGAGATGCAGGAGAAAAAAGCAAGTGATAAACCAAATGAGCTAGAATGATAGAGAAGGTCAGATAACACACAGGCAATGAAGACTCATTCCTTCTGTCCTGCTGGAGTAACTGTTCTTGGTAATAGGAATTTAATTTTATTCTTCACAATTGAACTAAACGGATTCATTGGTGTAATGGAGGGAAATGAAGACTCCTGACTAAGATGATCTAATTAAAAACATCACATAGGGGACATTAAAAAAATCTCTCTGGAAGACTTGTGGCTTCTGGGATGTACAAGATAGTACCATTAGTCCAGTCCATCTTAGAATGATAATATTTTCTAGCAAGCACCAAAAATAAGACTTGGAAAAAATTTAACATGCCACTTCTCTTTAAATAGATGTTGTGAAGATATTATATTACTCTGCAATCAATACAGCAGGAGTTCCTGTTGTTACAATGAATATTTAGACTACGTGGCAAGTTATGTTTAAATTAGACAAGTGAAATCAGATTCAGGCATCCAAGTAGAAATCTCAGGCATCCAAACAGAAGTCTAAGGCTGGCAATCATGGAAAACATTGCATTGTGCCTTAACCTCACACAACACCACTAGTGCCAGGGAAGTCAGTGGTCTTATTCATTGTTTTTGAAGTTACACACATGCATAACAGTGCATAAAATTAAGCATTTGCAAACTAATAATTTAACCTTTTTGAATTATAATAATTTTATCTGCAGTCTGAAAAGTTCTTAGTTTAGTAACATTATGGAAAGTAAGTATGTTTTTCTATGTTCCCACTATCTCTTTCAAAGGAAAACCACTATTTAGCTGTTAATTTGCAATTAGTAACTAATAAATTATGAGTTTTCTTCCCTGACAACATCCATTTTTTCAGTGAAATACATACCCTTTGGGATTCAGACATTTTTCTGGTAATGAGCAGCTTTCTCCCTGCAACATTTCAACCTTCGCATTGTAAAATCTGACTCCTATTAGAACTGGCTTTTTTAGCTCTGCAGATTCTTCTTCTCCAATTAAAGCTTCCTGTCGAGTAAACCAGATTCCTTCAGGAGGGAAATGTTACAAGTCAGTGAATTATGGAACATCATAAAGCACACAATAGCCTAAAAATTGTTCCTAAAGGCTAATAAATTAAAATACTTTCTTGTATAATAATTGGTTGTGATTTTAGTTGAATACTCTGTAAAGCAATACCACAATATAGTCCTCCTGATCATTGTGAAAGGTTGTGGGCAGCAATGAAGGAAGAGAAATGCCAAGAAGGATCTGGAGCAGGGAAAAAAAGGAAAAATAAAATTTAGCTTGGACAAATTCAGTGTAATACATCCATGGGTAGATAATCCAAATGTATAGATAGTCAACAGAGGAGAGATTTCTAGTAGGCAGGCATGCTGGAAGAGATTTAGAGATCAGATGGATCACAGATTAGATATGAGATTGTAATGTAGTATGAAAAAGAAAAAATATATTAATCAATTTTTGTCTGCAAAGGCATTAGGTTGTGCAGCAGCAAAATAATATGGTTGTTGGCTTGACCCTGTCGCACATCAGTCGTGAAAGGAGGATCAACTTCTCTAAGAGCCTATCCACATAAAATTCTCTGAAATCAATAACAGTCCATCAATGACTTGTAAGATCTGTGAATGACTCTTTACAGTTACGAGCCACTTATTAGCAGAAAGATATGATATACTGCACATAAGTTGCAGAAAAACTCTCACGCAGAATTACAGAGGCACTAAGAATGGAGGGTATATAGTATGATTACATAAATATAACTGTTCAATAACAAAGAAGACAATCAAGCAAAAAATAAAAAATTTCTGATTATAAAGAGGAAAAATAGGATGAAATTCTGATTGCAAAGTACATTCAGTGGTAGAATAATCTCCCAAGGAGAGTTTGAGGCCCATGCACACTGAAACTTTGAATTAACAAAACAAAACTCATTAGGGAAAATGCGTGTAAACTGGCAGGAAGGTGGTCTTATCACAATTTCACCATCAATATATACAATGTTCTGAAGTTCCTTCCTCCTTGTGCCAGCAATGCTTTTAAGTGTTGTCCCAATGGCAAGCAGGGATTCATGTGCGGTTATCAAGCACATATATTCTTAAGTGACTACCAAAACTGAAGCTGTGCTGAAGCTGCAAACTGCATCTCCCGGTGAGAATTTTCAATGGCCACGAGTGCAGTCACAGCAGGAAATCATTAGTGAGCTGTTGCTTATAAACAACAGAGTGAAATACCTGAAGGAAAAGCTTTTAGCATTGTTTATTTTTCCCCTTTAAAGAGAAATATCTGCTAACTGGAGACTCCCTGACAGCCTTAGGTAAGAAGGGCCCTACACAGTGAAGAAAGTAGACAGTGAAAAAACACAGTTTCACTAAAACAATTGTATTTTGTCAATATTTACCTCCTCAAAATAGCTGTGAATTTCTGAACTCCTTTTCATTTTGGCTGACATGTCTAAAAGAGTTAGTGTTAACTGTGATAGTTCTTTTAACCAATCACTGCAAAGTAAGCTCAGTTTAGTACATTTTGGAATGGGCAGCTCATCCAATTTTCATTTACTCTGCTGAGAAACAAAACTCATACTTGAATAGAACTGACCCATGCAGAGTCAGATTTAGGAACTTGAGAGTATTAGTAGCTTGGACTAGGTTCGTACATCTGACCTGAAGGAATAAACTGCTGTAGACACCTTATTAACAGAAGTTTTTTTGTTTTTTAGGATAAGACACCTGACTCTGCATCAGGAGACATGGGAGCTATTTCTATCTGAGCAACTGATTTGCTGTGTGACTTTGGGAGTTGCAGAGTAATGGTGAGAAATGCACACACTTAACAACAAGCCCGCTCCTTTCTGCAGTTCAAATGATAAACATCTTTTAGCAAGAGAAGAAACTCCAGTCTTTATACCATCTTTCTGATACTCTTAAAACATATATCCACTTGAAATGACTTAAGCTATGATTTAAAATCAAACCCTCAACACATCTATTCAAACTTAACATTGTCGCAGTATTTTGACTTCAGTTTGAAGGCTTTAGTACGCTTTAAAAACTAATTTGGTCTCCTGATTATTGTTCTGCAACTAAGTGGTCTATAGGACCTGTGCATAGTTGGGATGACAACCTACACTCCTACCTTGATGTGAAGGCAACTACCCCAGCCCAAGAGTGCTCAGATCAGATCAGCCTGTTGTGTGTAGGAAGGCAAATTAAATCTCTGGGGAGGCCAAGGCAGCAATGAGGTTGGCAGCATCATTTGACAAGTGCAAGTCCTCCTTGCTGGAGGATGCCAGTTGATTTGGTCCACTCAGCTCTTCCATTAAGCAGAGTTTTACCAGAAAACCTTTTACAGCAGAGTCAGTCCAACCTCTGAAATAGAAACAGAAGCCTTATTTTCTAGTGAATAGTGAGGAACAACTTGGGTTTTTTTAAAACCACCTGTGCAATTGCTCTCACCAATTTGTAGTCTTATTATGAAGTCAAACTACAGGTTTAGTCAGGCTATATAAACAAAGCACAGGGATACCAAATCTTTTAAAGACAGTTGTACAGCCTCCTTTTCAGAAGTATTTTTTCTTTTTACATTCAGGATAATAAAGGTGTTAATGATTTCTTACTTTATACACAAGATTAAATGCTTAATAAGCTGAACAAGTTTAAGCTTAATTTCACTAATTGCCAACCTCAGTTTATTTTTTATTTGCTAGCTTCCCTGTGGAAAATAGTACACAGCATTTCTAAAATCACAATAAAACACTGGAAAATCTGCTTCCCTATACTGTTTTCCATGGACTTACTAGTAATGGCTTATCATTTTGTAGTGACTATGAAAGTAATAACAAAATATAGAGCTTATTTGTCAGATATATGATCCCCAATATGCTGGCACTCTTCATATAGAGTTTAACATCATCATCATCAAGCACCTTTTGAATGGTGATTTTTCTTAAGTAAATCTCTAGTGCTCAGCATAAGAAATCAATATGCTTATCCTCATTTCGCAGCTTGGGGAGCAGAGGACATGAATTAAGATTTTTCAGAAAGCCAATATCACAGCTAGGAACCATGGTCAGAGTCATGGTCTATTTGAATCTTACTCATTAACACACACACAAACACACACTTTTGCAGAGAGTTTCCATACTGAAGTTTCTTACTCAGTGGCATCCTGTGCCAGGAAGATAGTAATAAAAGCAAACAAACAAACAAACCAGCAAAAAATTCACAGCACAAAACATGGGAATACTGGGTGTGGCTCATATCTCCCAAGACAAATAGAAGGATATTCTAGACTGCCAGAAAAGTGTGGTATCTAAAGGACTAGGCCCATCAAATACAGATTTTTGTAAAAGTCAAGAAGTTAACTTGAGCAGGTCTGCATCAGAAAGATCAGGATCTTATGTTTTCTGGTATAAAGGTTTAATTCTAACCTCAAATGAAATGCAATGTGCTATAGAAAAAAATGCAGGGAGGAAGTTAAAACCATTCTTTCCCAAATAGCTATTTTGGAAGAAAAATTCAAGGAATAACTAAAGGGAGCGGGAATAGACTATCTTGCAATGTCCATTTCAGGTGTCCCTTGAATAGAGACAAGACCTCTCTACTAGAATCTTTACACCAGTTGTAACTGAGAAAATATTCCACTCAGTGACTGACTGATCTAGCTACTAACAAGAATCTGCTGATTCTTGGTTATTTTGATTCCAGTTATTATGGCAATAAAATGGGTTAAGCAAAATCTAAAATAAGACAGTACTGAGTACATTATTTTAAAGAAATAACGTGACAGAGATACAATAGAAAATCATGACTGAGAAATACTGAATGATTACTTTAAATCTAGAAAGTAAGGGAAAAATTCATGATACTAATTAAAGTTCACATTAGATTCCCATTATAAGAAATAAGAGAAAAAGCGTTTTTATTTCTCCAGAGGCAGCTTTAGCAATATGAAATGAAGAAAAAAGACTTAGTACCAAATCATTTGTGCCTCTTTCCCTTACAAGCACATACACAATGAATTGGATTGCATTTTATATGTTAAAAGGACATTAGCTAAATCACAGCAAATACTTAACTATTCATAGTTCCCTCTTAACAACAAAACAGAGGGCTGATGGGTGTGAGCACATGCATTTCTGTGCCAGTGGAGAAGACTGTACACTAAATAGAATGTTTATATTGAAAACTTGAAAGTGAGAATTAGAGATAAACCTTCAGATTATACTTTTAGTTTCTTCTGAGTCCATTTCTTTAGGTGAGAGACCATAGATCCACTTCACACCACTACATGTGATTTGCAGACGCTGATAAAAAAACCTTATTTTTCACCCTCCACACTTGAGGAATTCCTTAAGTGATAAGAGCAGCATATTTGCTTCAATATTTAGAAAATGTGTTGTGCAGGCAGAGCCATGGTGCTTTTTGACCCAAAATAAAATGTCTGCAATAAACTCTTGATCAGACTTCTATTTCCTATTCATCACACATATTGTGTGTTCACATACACATAGGTATACAAACTGTAAGTAGCTTCTCACTACTTACCTCAATAAGACTGATCTATTATCAAAACTTAGATTAATAGTCAGTGAAACAGAAAAACAAAATAATTTAGCTCAGCATTTTTGAAGAAAAAGCTACTACATACAGTTAAGCCTTACAATTCGCAGATCTGCAGAGGGGGTTTTTGGGTGAGGAGACTTTTTAGTAATCTATGCAGATGTGAGTGAACTGATTTTGAAGATGTGAGGCTCTTCATTACAGTGCAAAACTAATCACAAAACTGGTACAGTTCAGAATCTAGGAGTGCCTTACAGGCCTAATTCTCAAAAAAGGCTTGGATCTCAGATTGACTTTTCAGATATTATTTAAACAAAAAGTCTCAGGATGTGGAAGCAAGAATTTGTACTTTCAAAGCTCTTATATGGAAAGAAAAGTTCCTGTTGGTGGATATGGTCACATGCTCCTAGATGCAAAACCGATTTTGCTTATACAACAGCAGGATGGCAGTGAAGGTTAGGTAGGTTTGGATTAGGATTTAATACATGAATGTTTATTTTTGAATATGTGTGGGTTTGAATGCTATAAAAAATAGCATTAATATACACAGAAATGTACTGTAAAAAGTGTACAATTAAATATGAACAGTGCACAATTAAATATGAACTAAATAATACTGATTTTTTTCCTTATGAACATGATAAGCTTCAACTCTGTTCTCATACTTAATTTGTCACATTGCAAGTCCCCTGTTCTTCATGATGAGACCACTTTCATGCCGCTTTGTAAAAGAGGAACTAGTTTCCCTTCAGTAAAATGCGATACTACTGTTAAATATAAATATGTTTCTGCTGTATTTTCTATCTTGCCTTTCTGATTTTCCTGTCCGTCATGTCTTAATTATATGCTACAATGAAACACCAGAATGTAGGTGTCGTGGTTGAACCCCAGCCAGCAGCTCAGCCCCATGCAGCTGCTCACTCACACGCCCCACTGTGGAATGGGAGAGACAATCAGAAGAGTAAAAGTGAAAAAACTCACGCACTGAGATAAAGAGGTTTTAACAGGTAAAGCAGAAGCTGCATGCACAAGCAAAACAAAACAAGGAATTGATTCACCGCTCACCATCCGCAGGCAGGTGCTCAGCCATCTCCAGCAGAGCAGGGCTCCATCACATGTAACCGTTACTTGGGAAGACAAGTGCCATCACTACAAACATCTCTCCTTCCTTCTTCCCCCAGCTTTATATGCTGATCATGATGTCATATGGTGTGGGATATCCCTTTGGTCTGTTGGGGTCAGCTGTCCCAGCTGCAACCCCTCCCAACTTCTCGTGCACCCCCAGCCTGCTCGCTGGTGGGGTGGTGTGGCCTTGGCTCTGTGTAAGCACTGCTCAGCAATAACAAACATCCTTGTGTTATCAACACTGTTTCCAGCACAAATCCATAACATAGCCCCATACTAGCTACTATCCAGAAAATTAACTCTATCCCAGACAAAACCAGCACAGTAGGAATGACCATGAAGGGTCATATACATCTCCGAATGTGGCTGGCTAAAGATACTTGACAGAAATTTAAAATACCTCTGAGGCAGACTAATCTGAAGAAGCCTCCTATTCTCATTGATCTCTAAGAATTACAGTCTCAGATAAAACATGAAGGAAACAATAAATATCCCTTTAAATATTGCTAACAGCATTAAGTAGTCTTGATTAGCACAAATTTCCTAAATTTTAAATTTTTTTTGTTGAGTTATTGATTTTCATTGGCAAAGGATTTTATGGTTTTGCTCACAGTGTATGAAGAAGTGTTTACTTTTTCAAATTCAGATTCACTTAGAAACTGAGTGCCTCTTTATTCTCAGATTATATCAGAAAAAACAGAGGTTTTCGATTTGACATTGCTATTTATGACATATGCATCTAAACCTACTTATTTTTTGTTGATTCTTTCTGCTATTCATCTTCTTTTGAATGCAACTCTTCTAATCTTTCCAATACTTAGAACTGATTTTTTACTTTGCTTTCATCATGCTTGTCACATCCTCTTTTAAAGTATAGTTTTGTTATGGATAGTATACTGGGAAAGGCTATTGATTTAAATAAAGGTGTTATATTGTCTATTCCATCACCATTCAAATTGTTGTAACATATTGCAGTGTAACATATTACTTTTTATGATTGCAGTAGCACATTAACAATGACCTCTGTTAAGAAACCTGTAGGATGGCTAGTGTTCCACTGGTTAATTTAGATATGGTTAATTTAGGAGGCTGCATTGTGCACTGCATTTTTCAGGTAGTTCCCTCCAGCATGATTAGAATTGATAAATTTTGCTGTCATGCTACTCATTCATCTAGTTCATTTTCTCCCTCTGAAATTCTTCGTGGTCCTCCTTATACCTGAATAACAGATTTTTTCTTGCACTTTTCAGATTTCAGTTTCATTTCCCTCCCTTCCAGTTCACTAGTAAGAATAAATGAAGCCATAATGAGAAAGCTCAGTCAATCATTTTATACATTTTTCCATAATGAAGGTAGCCTGCATTATCCTAAACTTTGTTTATTTTTTCTATTAGGTGCTTTTTGATCCTGCCTTGTCCCATATCTATAGGAAACTATTTAGTTTCCTTTCCTGAGGAACTGGAACTTCTAAAAGGCTAAAGAAATTATCTTGGTTTATATCTTTTATTTCATTAACTACTTTAGCACGTGACTGACTTATGAAGCTTTTTTTTTCCCTTTTAAAATATGACGATCTGGGAACTTTCATATTGTGAAATTTCTCACTTCTTGTTATATTTTTAATGATCCACTTCAGACAAGCTTCTAAATATATACAAAAAACGTAACAATCTCCAGTTCCATTTCTTTGAATATATGAGGCACTGCTTTTTTCTCTTCCATTTCTATGAAATAATGAATACTTATATGGAGAAATTTGGGGGTTTGCAGTTTTGAGGTTTCATACATCTTGTTTGTTATGCATGAAGTTACAGGAAACTTTTTGTAGCATGTAGGGCTTTAGTAGCATCACATTGTTATATATCAAAAACCAGCAGGTTTCACAGTAAACTTCCAAAAATTCTTGAGTGAAAATTAATGCAAAAAGTCATTTAACTTCTCAGTGGTGTTCTTATCTTCCCTCACTGCTTTGTGGGGATTTAGAAGATCTGTTGGTTCTATTGCAGTCGCAGTCTTCCAAATGTATTTTCATGGCTTCTGGGCACTGGTTTTAAAACTCTTTCATTTTTTTCTTCAAAATCCATTTTTTATCCTTCTAATTTCCCTCTCACTTCATTGCCGTTATGTCCTTGATTATTGGCTTTGCTAAGGTCAGTCTTCTTAAATTCAGAGGATTTGCACGGTTGAACCAACCACTTTCTAACTAGTCTCTTTCTCTAAACTTCAATGTATCCCTTTTTGTTTTGTCACCTGCTCCTGCAGTGTTAAGTGACAAAATTCTCAGAAGACCCCACACGCTGAGAGTCAGTCAAAGACATTAAAAGTTTAAAGTACTTAGGTCAGTATGGAGGATCTTTGTCTCGATCAAACTCATCTTTATTTCATACTAGGCTGCCTAATGTTCCACTATTCTTATGTCAATCAGATTCAGTGTGACTTTTACCATCTGCAGCAACTTAATGTTGTAAGCAATGTTTGGCCAACTAAATGATGAATTCCTTCAAATAGCTAATATGTTTGAAAGTATTTAGCCAGTGTTTGAAAGTATTTACCCAGATGCTAACCCTAAAAGTTTCCCAGCATTTCAGGAAAATTTGTTGACAGAAGTGCTTCTTTTAGGTTAAACAGCACTTTGTTTCTTACAAGGTATTTCCCTATACACCATCATTATCTATTGTTAATAACCTTAAAAGTCAGTCCTACTTATTTTTTTTAAAGGCAAAAGAGAAACTTCATTTTTTAAGGTTGTATTGCATTCAACACTGTCTATCACTGCTAAGTTCACAAGTAATAAATGTGAGCAGAACAAATTAGCACAAAAGGTTTATGTGGTTCCTCAGCTACAGGCAATTGAGAAAATTAGTAGCCTAACTGAAAGAGGTAGAAATGAGCTCCAGAAAGAAGGATCTCCATGATGTAGAGCTCCTCTTTTCCTAATGCCCCAAAACCACTACAATAAAATTCTTCCATAAACATAATTTTCTGAAAAATCAGCAAAACAAGAATAAAAATGTCTTTTACATCAGTTAAAGCTCCCATTTCCATTGCCAATTACTACAGCTTTTTGGTTTCATTCTCTATGCCTCTCTACAATTAACATTTATTATAATTTTATGATTATTAAAATCCCTGATCTTAAAACAGCTGACTTAAGGGATAGTCTGAAACCAGTAAGTTATTGAGATTTTTAAACTGGAAAGTGGCCATTTTATAGACTTATTTTCTCTCAAAATTTCAGAACAATTTTTTGTGCTCAAGTTGGCATGTACTGTGAACTTACCATAGAAGACCTTAAAGAAATGTCTAGATACTGCAAGAATGAATCAAGCTTATTCCTTGATAATAATCACAGATGATCATACTTCGCAGTTTTATGAGGTTTCGAAACCACACTCGATCTGAATTTTTTTATGGTATCCAGTATCAAAGTCAAAGGAACAAAGATCAGATAAAGTTGTATCAAGGATTGAGCTAAAATCACATGGTCCCAAACTAGTAAACTGTATATGCCTTTTGAAACTGTTCAAGTTAGAAATCGTACTTCTAATAACATTGGTTTAACAAGACAGTTAAATTTATACTTATTAGAAGTTCTGCAGCACTTTTGTCAACATTCTGGATCTTAAGTGCACTGTTTACAACACTGGTCTTGTTTTCAGGTTTTTTCTTCATCTTCTTCTCTGCTATCGCATTTTGTGTAAAACCTTATTTTAATTCTTGATGCCCTCATTTCAGCACCTAGAAAAGTAGCCATTTAATAAGAAGCAGTACTTAACTATATAAGCTTCTCTGACACTAGCTATAACCCGTTAATTTGCATCCAGAGAAGGGCTGCCTATTTACAGAGACCTCAGACTCTTGCCTTGGAAAGCAGGGAGAGAATTAAAGATAACCAGCTTTTTAAAGGATGCAGATGTGATCTTCAACAATCCTGGACAAGCCATTTTATAATGGCTTCCCTAATGAGCATCTTCTTTTTGTTGTTGAGGGTTCTTAACTCTTTTGTTTATTTCTGTCTTGGTTTTTAAGTGTTAGCAATCATTACCATAAGAGTCTGTTCATCATACTGAGATATTTAGAAAGTCCCATATAAATATCAGCCTTGTTTCTCCTTTCTGGTGTTAAGAGGGCTGGAAACTGCAAAGGAGTATTCTTTACCTCAGTATTTTGCTTGTTGTTATCCAAAACCAGCAGGTGAGGGAATGAATTATAGGAAAAATATATTTTAAAATCATTTAAGCAGTGATGACTGTAAAACCAGATTCAGTTTAAGTTTAAAATTAACATCAGAATTCTTTCTTTATCCAAATTAATTGCTATGTACTCAAGTGTTCTAGATCTGCCTGAGCACTCTTAAAAGAGATTATTTACAACCTGATACAATAATAAACAAAAGCACCTAAGAAATAGTAAGTATCAACTCTTGGCATTCCAGCCTGGGCAGGGCCAGTCCCTCTCCACTCAGTAACTGCCTGCTCTTTACAAGGTTCCTATGATAAGATCCCATACATACTTTTATTTAATTAGAGCCTTTTTTAATGTCCAGCGTATCCTTCTTTTGAAGGAAATCTGTACGTTTACCACTTTTCCCATGACTTCACCTGTCAGTTGCCCACTACTTCTAGGACAACTGCATCTTCTAGTGCAAGTGTATGCACTCAGTGTGCGTGTCATTGAAGTTAACATGTCAAATTATCAGAATACTTTAATTTTGGGAAGAAAAGGATCCTGCTTTCATTGAGATCACTGAATTTTTTTTTTTTTAATCCCTATCAACTGTTTTCATCCAGAATGGTATTTACTCTTTTTCTTCAGCATGCTTGTTCAGGCAGCTACATTTCATTCTATAATTTCAATAAACAGTACACAAATACAGTTAGAACAGGGTTATATGTCATTAACTAAGAGACTTTAAAATGTGGTTAAACATGACAAACACTGCTCACGATGTCCAGGGACTCTTTGTTCAGACATACCCAATGGCAAAAGCATGTCTTCTCATATGTTAATGTAAGCTGAAATTCATATTGTATACTGATATTATTTAGTAGAGGTGACTTAAAGTGAAAAAGTTGGAGAGAGGTAATGGAAGGAGAGGAATTAAGAAAAATCATGACAGTCACTGCCAACCAGAGACACAACACTGAAAAGACAATCTTTAGAGTATTTTTCCTCTTTAGTTGCTTTTCTGAATTTGTCATCTAACAGCTAACTGTGACCCTCCTCCTACATTCTTTCTGTAGCCAAATTTAATCCTCTACCTGAAGTCTGAGTCAAAGTTTTAGACTTTCAGCTTAGTATCATGTAGAAAATGTGATACTTCACAGTAATTTTACGTCTTTCTCAGGTGTCTTCACTGAAATGCCCCAAAAGTGTTTTGCAAATGTAGTGAGGTACATTTTAGTGATGAACTCCTGTGACAATTTATGGAGCTGAAAGAGAGATGCAGGAAGCTGATCGGGTAGCCACAGAATGATTCAATGTCAGAATCAGGAAAAGAACCAGAAACCCTGGGCTTAAAATGCAGATTTAATATGAATCCTGGCTGCCTCACTTTTGAAAACTATAGCCAGACTCTTTTAAGAGCAGGCATGCCCAACTTTATTTTCTTTTATGTTCCAGTCATACATAAAACTATTCAGGTTGCCAGTTCAGCATCAAGAATTGGCCATTACTTAGAAAAAAAAATATCTAATTTTCACCTTGTACTCATAAATATTTCTATAAGAGGGCTAAAGTATTAAGCTGTGACTTTCTTTGATCTGAAAATGTTGAGCAGCAAGCTATGATGGTGACTCTGAAGGGCACTTGAACTGGATATCTGCTGCACTTTGCAAGGGAAGGTTTTATAAATCAGTTTTAAATCGCTTTGCTGTTACTACACGGGAATAACAACTGTGATAGCCATAACTGAGTCCTTATAGTCTTCCATGTGCCTATAACATTAACTAATCTGTGTAATATTCATATGAGGTAGACTGTATCCTTCTTTTACCCAAAGAAACTGTTGCAGGAGCACAGAAAGATTAATAGCTGAATGACCACTGACTTCAGAAATGTCACTCGCAGTGCGCATTTCTAAATGCCTGGTTCCTGATTTTCTGTGGTACTAATGGCCTGTAACTCAGATCAAAGTCAGTGGGAAGTCAGCTACAATGTGTAAAAATGAGGTCAGGAATATAAAGCTGAGCACAGAAAGGCTCCTTGGATGGCAGGAAACTAGGCAATCAGATCTTAAAGTGACATAACCAAAACCAAAAGGGAGATTCAGAGGCATGTAAAAGATTCAAGTATTGAGAATCTCCAGTTTGTAGCCTTTAGCTATTAGTGTACGCTATTAATAATTCTAAAACTAGACAACATTATACAAAGAATCTTTGGCAGCGCTGTTTGGTGTCTTCTAGTTGTGGGGCCTTTTCATTATCCAGAGCTTGGGCTTGCAGAAAAGTGAAATCAATAGAAGTGTGAAAATGCTCAGAGCCAT
Organism: Strix aluco; assembly: GCF_031877795.1. Taxonomy (NCBI): domain Eukaryota; kingdom Metazoa; phylum Chordata; class Aves; order Strigiformes; family Strigidae; genus Strix; species Strix aluco. Next base: position 133,307,282 of record NC_133931.1, on the reverse strand, counting down.
TTGCCAGAGATATCTGCATGCTTATATGACACAACTGTGTAAATTAAGTTCCCTACCTACTGGTTTGCAAAACATAATAGCAAACGCTGGTAGAGGAAGATGCAAATACATATAAAAGACTACGTGAATCTGGTAATGTCCTTCATTTTGTTTTATTTATTTTTTAGTAATACAAGGGCAACGAAGGGCAACAAAGCTGGTGAAGGGTCTGGAGCACATGTCGTACGAGGAGCGGCTGAGGGAACTGGGGTTGTTTAGTCTGGAGAAGAGGAGGCTGAGGGGAGACCTCATCGCCCTCTACAACTACCTGAAAGGAGGTTGCACAGAGCTGGGGATGAGTCTCTTTAACGAAGTAACAAGCGACAGGACAAGAGGGAATGGCCTCAAGTTGCACCAGGGAAGGTTAGGACTGGATATCAGGAAGCATTTCTTTACAGAACGGGTTGTTAGGCATTGGAATGGGCTGCCCAGGGAGATGGTGGAGTCCCCATCCCTGGAGGTGTTTAAGAGTCAGGTTGACATAGCACTTAGGGATATGGTGTAGTTGGGAACTGCCAGTGTTAAGTTAACGGTTGGACTAGATGATCTTCAAGGTCCTTTCCAACCTAGATGATTCTGTGATTCTGTGATTCTGTGAAGGGCAATTTTCACAAATCTGTATGTTAAATGGTAAAGGAAGCTCAAACAGCTCCAAACTTCTGTGAATCATACTTCCAGTTGAAGAGGTTATTCCTGTCTGAAATGCAAATGGGAAGAAATGCCGTGTTTAATATAATGGGCATGCTAACAACGGCAGGCAGTTAACGTTCACAGGAACTATACCATACCTGCTGGGGAATTCACTTGGTTTAATTTATAGTGAAAAAAACATACTCTGGGTTTCAAGTAGAGAAATACCAAATGAACTGCCTGAAATTAAGAATGGGAGCGAACATGTTTTTTCACTGATCTGGGGAAAGGACTGCCTGCTGCATAGAAAATTTTAAACCATGAGGCATCGGTAGTAGGACTGAAAAAGAGAATTAGAAATCTGTGACAGACTTGCAGAGAATAAAGAATGAAGCTAGGACACATTTTTGAGCATAGATATCTGAATTGGGTACTGAAATTCTTCACTGAAGTACAGGACCCAAACTAAGTGAAACTTTAGTTTGTTGCTTTTATAGAACGTCCTGGCTCCTGAGGCCACAGACCAACAGGACGTGTGCACTGTGGCACTGTTGAAACCTCAAGCACGAGCCAGAGCTCAGGACAACTTCAGGTGACAGGGGTACATACAACACATGTGTCATACAACACATACAGGACAACCAGATGATCAGGCCCAGTCAGCATGGGTTTATGAAAGGCAGGTCCTGCTTGACAAACCTGATCACCTTCTACAACAGGGCGACCTGCTTATTGGATGAGGGAAAGGCTGTGGATGTTGTTTACCTTGACTTAGTAAGGCCTTTGACACCGTTTCCCACAGCATTCTCCTGGCAAAACTGGCTGCTCAAGGCTTGGATGGGCTCACGCTTTGCTGGGTAAAAAACTGGCTGGATGGCCGGGCCCAAAGAGTTGTGGTGAATGGAGTTAAATCCGGTTGGCGGCCGGTCACGAGTGGTGTCCCCCAGGGCTCGGTTTTGGGGCCACTCCTGTTTAACATCTTTATTGATGATCTGGACGAGGGGATCGAGTGCACCCTCAGTAAGTTTGCAGATGACACCAAGTTGGATGGGAGTGTTGATCTGCTCGAGGGTAGGGAGGCTCTGCAGAGAGATCTGGACAGGCTGGAGCGATGGGTTAAGGCCAACTGTAGGACTTTCAATAAGGCCAAATGCCGGGTGCTGCACTTCAGCCACAACAACCCCCAGCAGCGCTACAGGCTTGGGGAGGAGTGGCTGGAGAGCTGCCAGTCAGAGAGGGACCTGGGGGTGTTGATTGACAGCCGGCTGAACATGAGCCAGCAGTGTGCCCAGGTGGCCAAGGCGGCCAGTGACATCCTGGCTTGCATGAGAAATAGCATGGCCAGCAGGGACAGGGAAGTGATCTTACCCCTGTACTTGGCACTGGTGAGGCCGCACCTCGATTCCTGTGTTCAGTTTTGGGCCCCTCACTACAAAAAGGACATTGAATTACTCGAACTTGTCCAAAGAAGGGCAACAAAGCTGGTGAAGGGTCTGGAGCACATGTCTTACGAGGAGCGGCTGAGGGAACTGGGGTTGTTTAGTCTGGAGAAGAGGAGGCTGAGGGGAGACCTCATCGCCCTCTACAACTACCTGAAAGGAGGTTGCAGAGAGCTGGGGATGAGAAGCGGGTTGACATAGCACTTAGGGATATGGTGTAGTTGGGATCTGTCAGTGCTAGGTTAACAGTTGGACTAGATGATCTTCAAGGTCCTTTCCAACCTAGATGATTCTGTGAAATTCTGTAAATTCTGTGAGTAGAGGTATTTATTTAAAGTTGTTCTTATAGCTGGAAATTACAGTATTTCCCACAGGATTATCTCCTGTTAAGTTTTATCTCATTACCTGGTACGAAGAACAATGGAATCCCATTAAGCCTATTGGCTGATTTATCTCTAGTTATCATTGTATTTGAATACTCTCAAAAGTAGGATACAAAACTAAAAGATTTACAAAATCAGAGCCAATATATAAGCAAAGGATCTGATTTCCTTTCCTGCCTCACATCGTATTTATGAGGGTGTAACTTGGCTGGCTTCAGTGCACTGCCTCCTAATTTATAACAGTGTCACTGGGATCAGGATTGCGCCCCCTGTCTCCATGTTGTAAAGACAGAATAAAGTCTGCTAAGTGTTTTAGTGGCAAGACAGGTCACTGAGGTTGTAATTATCTCTAATTGACACTTACATAAGCTATAACATTCTTTATGTGCTGCTGAGTGGCAGCTCAGAAAGGTGTGAATGTCTTTTTTATCAAGCAGCACAGTAGAAAAAACCCAAAGAACATATTTTAATTCTTGTCCTTTGAACTGATTGTTCACACTGCTCAGTACGAATGGGAACAAGTGTACCAACACCTATGGGCAATGACTCTTGGAAAGTAATTTTTTATCTGTCTAACTGATCACTCTATTGTATTTCACTCTAACATAAAAATCTCTTTAGCTACCAGCACACCCCACCAAACTCTCTCTTAACAAATAAATTCATGTTCTGTCTTCTTTCTGCAATGAACTATCAAGTGACAAATGATGCAGCATCTCCCTGACATTACAAGAATGGCTGTGTCAGCGTTTACATAAAAGAGGTGTTTCTCTATAAATGTGTAATCCTTTTCAGATGCTTCTTCCAAAGTTGTTAAAAGGATATGTTAAAAGGATTATACTGTTCTATTGGCACCTGAAGAGTCCAGACTCTTCATATCATCTTTTAGGGCCTCTTCTGAGAAATCAGAAAATGCTATTTTCATTTCATCAATCATAGCTTTGAGGTATCTGTAGCTATAAAGTATTTGCTTTTGTGTTTACTCTAAATATGCTCTCCAGCGGAAAAAGCCTGTAAGCAGTTTTGAGTGAAGAAAAATCTTGCTTATAGGTAGATGAATTGTTGACTCAACGTGACTATTAAGGGCTCTTTTCTCAAGAGTTTATGATAAATTCAGAATACTAAGGGTCAGTTCTTCAAAAGGAGATACTTTCCTCCCACTTAATGGAAGAAGACCTTCAAGAGAGCAACATATATTGATATAGTATACATCACATTTGCTAGTAGCCATGGTTAATGATTATGCTAGTAGCTATAGTTACCGCACATATGGAGAGTGATAAGAAATTCATAAAGAATAGGCTTTGATCTCCAAACCCTAGAAAATAGGTAGGACATCCTGGACCATAAAGACAATGTCTGGGATTGTGTTGAGGATGAGTTATTTGACAACCTTGCAAAGTGACTATTTGATTACTTACCTTGGCAATGAAACTAACTTTTGAGTGTCCTGAAAGTGAACTGCCTTCATTATAATATTAAAAAACACATCCAGAGGTCAAAAAGACCCCTGCCCAGGTTGAGACCCTTCCCCTGAGCAAGCATAGTAGTAGAAGCATTATGTAAGCCGTATTATAATTGTATGTTAATCACTAACCAATCAGTATCTAATAGGCATGTTTGGAAAAGTACTAACATCTGATTTTTGTGTACAAAAGAAGCATGGTAACCTGCTGGTGGTGTGCTTAATTTGTGGAAAAAGTCTATAGAGCACCCGGGCCTGAATAAATGCTATATCTCTCCCGAGCGTGTTAAGATTGGTTTATTACATGCTGCGCACGAATCCGCTTTTCAGATAACAGTATCAAAGCTCAGATGACAAACCCTATCAGTCATTATTTTGGAAATAGGCATTTTACTGTTTAAATAATATCACTGAAAGAATGTCCAGTTTGTGATTTTAAAACTAAAACGTCTGAATAAAAGATAGTTTAAATAAAGTATTTGCTGTCTTTATATAGGCAGCAAAGAATCAATTCATACAAATAAAAGAATGTAGAAGATGTCATGGAACATTTTCCAGTACACTTAAGCTCTGATTTTGGGAAGAAAAATGTTCAATATGTATAACCATACTTATCTCTTTCAAAGCTAGTTTAATAGAGACTCAATGAAATGAATGGGGTATCTATTGTACAGGTAAACTGGATTTTTGTCTAGGTTCCAGGTTTTGGTGTTTATTTTTGCTAGCAACAAATATCTCTTATCAATTTGGACTGTTTTTCAAAAGGATCCTAATGATTTTAGCTCTCACTGAGTTTTACCTTCTGATTGGCAAATTCTCAAGTGATTTTAGCTATTAGTTAGGTACCTTTGAAATATTTAATCTGAAGTTTTTAATTTCTTGGAAAAAATACACTTTTCTATAAAATTATTTTCATTTTGACTGTGGTGCTTAAAGCAGAAGCTAATAGCACCAGCTGACAATGAAAATCAGCTTTTCTAGATAACATAATGATGAGGCATTTCACCATTTAGCAAATTTGCAGGACAAACAGACAGTAACATATACTGTTCAGAAACTTTCATTAACATTTCTTAAGGTGTTGCTAGTACTGGCAAGGGAGTGAAGCCATAAGCCATAAGGAAGAGGACTGTGTGCCAGTCTGTGAAGCCTTACAGATTTGTGGCTTATTTCATGCTGTCTTGAATGAACTGGAAGTATAACTCTATAATACACCTTCTTAGGTATCATTTTGAAGAACTTAATGTATTCATAATGTTAGTATTCTATATATTTTTTCACATTTGTTATTGAAAATTGTTTCATAATTTGGGCTAATTTTTTTAACTTCGACATATCAAAATTTAAAATGTGTGAACACCAATATTTACTTCATAAATATATTCATTAAAACAAACATTCAGTTAAAACAGTAAGAAAATGGTCATATTCTCTGAATCACAAAAGGATAATTGATGAGAATTTTCTCTTTTAAAAACGTTATTGAGATTATTTTCTTCTTGAAAATATGAATTTTTGTGCAATGGAACTGTTTACATCACACAAAATAATAATAAAAGCAAGATCATATTAAGGGCCTGAAATTAAGTTCTTAATGGTTAGATTTTCTGTATACTTCATTGTTCCTTCACCTTTTTTGTCAGAGAATGCAATATATGTGATTCTTGGCAGTTTTAGACTGGGGTGCTGTACAATATGTATAAACTCATTCTCATTCAGTGTAATATAAATGGCAGAATTCTCAATCTGCCTAGACTTCTTTCTAAATCTCAGGCCACACAGCGAGTGGTCCCTGCCTTGTCTTTGACAACCTGAATGCATGTTGGATGCAAGTGTGTCAGAAGAAGAACAGCACTTTAATAATGACGGTTTTGATTATGCTTCAGCCAGAAAATCAGCATGAAGAAAACAAGAGATTGCATTTCACCTTTCCCCTGCGGAAAATGTGTTGAGTTGGTATGCATTAACAATGATACGTTTAAATCTATAGGCAAATTCTAGCACCTCAGCAGCCTGCTGTCTCGCAACAATATGGCTGGAAATGAAATCACACAGACAATAAGGAAAGTTACTTCGGATTTAGAAAGACTAAAAAGAAAAAGGCAGTAGACTTGAAGGCTCAGCTATATCAGTTCACATATTTGATGTACATATAGGGTCACAGATTGCCTCAAAATAATTTTCTCTCTAGTTAACATATAGTTATTGGGAAATGTTAGAAAAACAAGCTGAAGGTAAATCTGCTCTTATGTACCATTGATTCCACAGGGAAGACTGTCTGCAGTGGCAATAAAATGTAGTGATGCCTTCAAAGCAATTGATAAGACCGTGACAAAACACAAAAGATGGCCAGAGAACAGTAAGAATAATGAAGTTAGAAAGTTATATCTCAGATTTCCACATTAAAAAACCCCTAATCAATTGATCATTGCAATGCCAATGCTATCAGAGGCAATAATAGGCCAAAAGAAGAAAGATCATCTCTGTAAAGAGTAGAAACCAAGTTATGATTTGTTATTGCTACATGAATTGAGAAACTGGACTAAAACTAGTCATATAAAAAAAAAAAAAAAAGGACTAATTTCTCACTAAGAAGGTTCTCCTGCATAGGTTGTAGCAATGAAAGATGATGACAGAGGAGATGTTTCTCAATTAAAAAAAAAAAAAAGTATGTGTCTGTCTCATATCCATACACAAAATATACATACACGTACAGAATATAAAAAGTACATATATTTATTTCTTACACAGTCAGTTAATTAAGAATTAGCCTTGATTCCAGAGACCTATGATAAAAATTCAGATCACTGCATGAAAGAAACAATATTTAAATACCAGTGCTACCTGGTACCGTGGAATAAGTTTAAATAGATCCTTAGAAAGCAAGACATAATTGTTTCAGAGAAGCTATTTGTCTACCAAGTTATTTTAAATTTCTCTAAATATTTATAAAAAGAACAATCATCATAAATATGCAGCAGATCGTAACTGTTCCAAAGGTTATATCATGCTCTAGTGGATCATTTTCCATATACTTCTGTGAGGGATACATTCTTAGTATTGTAAAATCACTGTGTTAGCCTAACAGCTCATTAACTTGCTACTATTTTAAATGACATTAAAAGTGTTACAGAAACCAACAATACTTGAGGAAATGGAAATTCAAAGTCCTGCCTTTCAGGGTATCTTTAAAGATACAGTTACATCACTCAGGTCAATGGTACCAGTGTCTATCATTTACCACCCAATACACTCAAATTTAATTATCCAGGATAATGGAGGGATGGAAGAAAGCACAGTAATACAAAACATAACTTTACTGAAGAGGACAGGTGATTATAGGGGTCTGTTAGTCTGGGCTAGTGATGGACTAGGTGCCCCCTAAATGCAGGTGTACTGCATCCAAAGCCAGGCTGGCTTGCATAGGGACAGCTTGAGAGAGAGAGAGTTTGTTTGTTTGTTTTCTCAGGTAATTTGATTGTTAAGCTGTATGCCCTTCCCCTGAAAAACCAAGAACTGATTAGATAAAGTAAGTGGAAAAGAAGGAATCACATAAGCCATTGGAAGGAGAAACAAGTCCTATAGATGTCCTGGTGATCTCTCAGAGATACAGAAAGATGTTACCTTTCACTTTACAAGATAATATGGAGATGTCATGCTGCTGTAGTGTGACCAAGTAAGGGCAAGAGAGACCTGAATTTCAGTCTCTACTTCAAAACATTAATTATATAAAATACTTCAGTACTCTCTGAAGCAAGAATTAAACCCCAAGTTTTCTTACATCCCAGCTGCGTGTGCTGTTAGCCTATATATTCCTTTCATTTGTTCAGTGGATAGTGAGTTATTCTGTGCAAAACAAATTGGTGATTCCATGCAAAGGTTTAGAAATTCCCTTTTAGGAACAGCGTTACTCAATAATTAAGACATTTTTCTCAGAACTGAGAGATTATGTTTCAAATTACTACAGGCAGAAGAGGAGTATTTTAGCCGTGGTCCTTCACACTCTGCTTAAGCATCGTATGTAACCAGGGAATTAATGAACAAAAAGAGGAGGCCAGCAGTTACTCCTCGTCTGCTGTTTTGTGTGGATGGACACAGTCTTACCAGTGTGCTGGGTTGTGGTGTGTGCATGGGCTCGAAGCATCGATGGTCTGGAAACCCCTTTCCAGGTTTATAGCAGAGGCTGTCAGTTAATGACATGCTGGACAGACAGGGCCAGCCAGCAAAATGTATAAGCTCACACATCTCTGGCTTGAAGGATGAAGAATAAGTTGCAGAGTGTATGGGGATTCTACAGGACCCAAACTGAACTTTCTGCTGCCTGCTGTCTCCTGGATACAGGCATATGGGATGATGAGATAAATCTGTGGGTCAGATCACAGGGAAGATTGCTGGGGTGTGAAGTCTGTATTTGACCATAGGATTAGTGCACATCTGGCAACATGAGAGAGCCTACACATCTATCAGCCTGAGCCCTTGCATATTATTGTGAAATGGAAAGAGTGTGCGGCCATGTAACGGGTAAGAAACTGAGATTCAATGCATGAGGCATTCCAGTACCAGCTGTTGTTATGGTCTCTTTAAAAATATCAGTAAGGAAGAGTATCAGGGAAAGGAAAGGAAAGAAAAAGGTTTCTACTTTTTCAGTTAAAAGCACATCTGAAATACTTGATCCTAAATGGCTGAAAAGTAGCTGTGGATAATTTTATGGTAGTAATTAGGTTTTGAACCATGCAAGGTGCTTTTTTTGAAAATTTATCAGTAAATTTAGTGGGGCCCAGAAGACTTCCTAAGGGTCTTTCCATTCCTGTATTCCTGTAAATACCTTAGTGGTGTACTGAAGTGAATACAAAAGGAGCAGTTTGCTTTTAAAATATTTAGCTAGGCCTTTATACATTGAAATGATCAATCAGAAAAAAAAAAAAAAAAGTACAATTCTGTATGATCTAGCCCTTATTGGATCTAGTCAAAAATGAAATGAAGAATAAATCACCCTCATTCATCCTGGTAGTCCATTATGTCATCAGATGGTACAGCCTCAATGCTACGGCTATGTGGGCATCATGTATGTTTCTGTCAACATATCTGGAGTTTGACTAAAAATGTTGAGTTTGACATGAATATTTTTAATTAAACAATAAAGCCAAACTTGCACTTTCTATACTTAATTACAAATAGGTTCTATGTTCTGGAAACTAAAACAGTTTGCAGAAATACAGAGCTCCTATAAACTCTTATTGAACTCAAAACCAGGTAAGAAGTTAGTACTAGCAGAATTGAAGGGGATAATACTGAATTATTCACACTATATCCTGGAGAGGTTCTGGGAACTTTGAATCTGTAGAGTGCCTGAGAAAATGGGACCACCATCTCAGTGAAAACTAGAGTGAAAATAGCATTATAGAAAACTTATAAAGTCAACTGGATAGGATTCCTTTCTTCGTACCCTTTACTACTGAGGTCATTCACTGGGGAAAAATACATGTACATACACTTGTTCTAGTAATAATAAAGAGCAAACTAAATGGTTTGCAAATGAAGTCAAAAGCCAGTGAAGAACAGTATTACAAAACTGAGAATTCTTTGTAAAGCATGGGAGGAATGAAACAAGAGAATATCATCAGAATATACCTTGTAAGCAGTGGTGTACTGTATATGAATATAATGTACTAGGTAATTCTGAAATTCTGGAAGTCTGAGTCCTTTCCCTGGTTTGCAGTCACAGGAGTTTTCTTCTCTTTTGCTGGAGCACAGGAGACAGCAATTTTTATCTCTAGTAATAACCTTTCTTAATCTTCTTTCAGAGGGGCTATATACCTCAAATTGAGGCCAGAGTGATTCAGAGTTAAAAGAATGTGTATAATAGAGATGTGACATGTTTAAATTCACTCCTTAAGAACATAAAACTTGATCTGGAGTACGGTCTGGCAGACAGTGTCGAAAAGGGCTGTGAGGGAATTCACTTCTAGTAAATTACCCAGAAATTCATCAAATGGAAAGCATAGTTTAACTGTAAATATGGTGTAAAACACTTGTGAAGAGGAAAGTTTATTTGGGGTAGAAGGTTTTGGCCTGGATATGGGAAGCTGATATACTGTACAGACGAGATAAACCAAAAGTGGAAATAAGATTTAAAATAGGACTTGGTGAAAAATATCAGATACGTTACATGGCTTTTTCTCCCCCCACATTTTCAAATATTGAGGGGAAAAAAAAAAAGGCAAAACACATTTGAGAAAAATATTTGTGGAAGCCACAGCCTATTTATTTTTAAATAAAACTGGTTTTTTGGTTTTTTTTTTATTATTAAACAACTTTTAATGTTAAAATATTCCATTACAAACCAGAAGATATCTATAAAGATTAAAAAAATACCTTTCAGTGAAGAATGTGTTGTGAAAACACATGTAGGTCTGGCTCATGAAAAGCGTTAGAGCACCTTGTTCCACTACCTTATTCTTTTGTGAGGTAATCCTCAAATCTTCCCTAACCTTTAGAAGCCAGCAACAGCTTTAAAACATTACTGTGCTTGTCAAGAGTCAGAAAGACATGGTGATGGCAAAAGTGTAGTTTCCTTCCATCACTCCCTCCCCTGGCTGTCCAGTCCTGCTTAGGCTGACTACACCACACCTAACTTCAGGACAAGTCTGTCTCTGTGCTGTCTATACCTCCATCTATAGTGAAGTGATTGTCCTGAAGCTGGCTTCAATACCTCTCAGTAATGATATTGTGGCACACCACAGGCCCAGTGGAGGTTCACAGCATTTTTGCCAAGAGCAGAATGGGGCAGCTGAAACATGGTCTTGCTCTCTGCACGAGTAAAGAAGGGAGAAGGAAGGCAAGAGGGAGGACAGGGGCTTGAACTGTAGCTGAATGAAGTGTGTGTGCATGGGAACTTTTTTTCACTGTCTACACCTCCTGTTTACAATCTCCAATATTCTCATTAATATATTTTCTGTGTTTATTTAGACAAACCAGATTAATTAGTTATTGGTATTTCTTCGAAGGAGTTAAATCTTATGCAAAAAAGATTCTGAAGTAGTTGTGATTTTGAACAGTTTTTTCTCAAGTATAAGAAAATAAGAACGCTACCATGATTCCTTGAGGAAGGCTGCAAAAGTAAGTCTGGTAGGCTGAAGGAAAATTCAAAGAGAGGAGCTTTTTCTGCATTTGCCAATAGAAGTTCAGCTGCTGTCACACTGAAGACCTTTCTTGATGAGCTTATTATTTTTCTGTTCCTATTTTTTTCTTTATTTGCACTTTATCATGAAAGGAATTTGCCCTGATACTGTATGAATAGACAAAATGGCAAATAGTCAAAACTCGTATGTACAGGGCTATATGAGACAACTAACATTTTAGACTGCTGAGATGAACCCCATTTTTGGTAAAATAACAGTTGCAACAAAATACATTTATTTAGGCTGGAGCAACAATTGGTTAGCTGTATCAAACCTCAGTTAAATTTCTTTGCACCAAAATCCTCAGTACGCCACTAGAAACAGGGCAGTCCCTGCCATTCCAATATATGAGGCTAGGGCTCAGGGTGCGTGAGACACCCTGTGATAGCTATTTTAATTTAGGACAGTTTAAAGTTGTCTTAAAGTAAAAAGTGAAAACAGAGATACAGATTGGTATCTTCACAGAAATGGAAAGGCTACTTTTCTTAAGGTACATTGGATATGATTTAGAGTAGATTCTGTGCACTGTGTTCTCCATAACTTTTGCATCTTGAACTATACAACTGAATGAAGCATTTATGACTGCCCAAACTATAACCCTTATCTCAATCACAGGTTTTGGCAGCTGATATAGTACTAATTGAATTAAATTTTGTGGTTTGTGGGCAAGCAGAAGAACACATTATTTGAGCAGATTTTTCTTTTCTTAAATCTGCAGTTCTGTTATATAGGCAGTGGTTGAAAAGGATCCTAGTGGATAAACCCAAGACACATACATATACATGTATAGATATTTGTTTAATTGCCTATATCTATTATTTGATTAGGGATCAAATGAAGGCAGAGAGGGAAGGAGGAAGGATTCCTTTTATCAGAAATAGAAGTCCATATGGTAGAGAGGTCCACGCCTGCCTTTCTGTAGGAACACAATAATAAAATTTCCATGTGCCTCTGAAGATTTAAATCTGGACACAGGGCTTGGTTATGTAAATCTTTTGGCACAAGATTTCTGACCATTTGAAATTTTAAATTCATTCTGGTAGCATTGCTCTTAGTTCCTAATTATCCTTGATTTGGGGGAGACTTTTGAAATCCCATCAGACATCAGTATTCATTTTAAAATATTAAAATACTCCTTAAGAGCTTAAGCACTTACTAAAGTTGCAGTATTGAATGAAGCAATACATATTTGCATTAAAAAAATGAACTTCTGGTTCTTAATTTCATGTTTCTAAAATGGAATATTCTCTTATTCAGTGAAGCGTTGAAAACATAAATTCATGTTTATGAGACACAGAGTTTTGCATAAGGAATTAAACATGAAACAACATGTTGACTTCCTGAGAAAATAACCTGAAGTGAGAACTTCAAAGTCCCCAGATTATTTGATTACGCTAGTGTGTATGCAAAGAAACAAGAATTGCTACCATAAACATGACAGGACTCTAGAAAAGAACTGTAAAATTTCCATCCAATACACTAGTTCAAATACTCGGAAGAATTACCGTTCTTTAATCAAGTAGAAATTAGAACGCAATTTTTGTACTTTTTATTTCTTCAAAACACCTATACCTGTTATGATTTAGAGATTTTTCTTCTATAAATAAACTGCTTTTTCCTTCTGTTAGGACTCTTATCAGAGCATCCCCAGAAGAGGATCCACCCCACTGCTCCCAAGCAGGGTAGGATGCATGAAAGGCAACCGTGAACCTCTGCCTGTGGTACCACTACTTGGCTGTTTGGCATTGCAGGAACGTTCCAAAAAGGAGCAAGGCAATTTCAGATCAGGCAGCAGACATAACTGATGCAGCTTCTTCTCTCTCCACTGCTATACAGGTGTCAGGATATGTGCAGTGCTCGGAGGCAACAGTTTATTAAAAGACAACAGGAAAATGAAATGCTCTTAGCATTGTAATATTGGAAATAAAAATAATGCATTCTCTGAAAGATTAGACACGGATAGTGTGAAGCAAATGTGCTCTGTGAGAGGTGAAAATAAATATTTTTTTTTTTACTAATAATCAATTTTTTCATATCTTTGGCTTCTTTTCAACCAATCCAGAGACTTGTAGTTAAAACTGAGCACATCTGCCTCCATCAGCCACTCTGATTGCTTTTCAAGAACACCCATACAATTTCAAGTGCGGTCACTGCAGAGGTATGCAGTTGATGGCTATTGGCTTATATGGCTATGCTTTGGCTGGTCTGTTGGTCTGCACGTTGACGATATTTGCTTTCAAATAATCTGAATTTAGAACCTGTGTTGCCAAGTTTAATTTTGCATCCACAGCAGGGAATAATACAGCGGAGCAAATGCATGCTGAATCTCATGCTGCCATGGAGTCTGACTACTGTTCACACACTGCAAGCATTTAAATTCTTCCCACAGGTCAGTTAGAAACAGCCATAGGGACCAGTTTCCATGGGTTATGTGTACCTTTGAAGAGACATTTATATACCATAAATTGTACATGTGATTTGAACAGCAGTGATTTGCAGCTTCCTCCCGTGTAGGCTTAGGCCATGTCATTAACTACTTATGCAATAAGCATGCATCACAAGATAATGGGCTTAATGCTGCCACAAGGCTTTCAATAATCTTGGCAAAACAGAGAGTATTGCAAGTTGTACATACACATTCCTCAGCAAGAACTCAATACTGCAGTTTCCAGTGGAGTAACTCTTGTGGTTAATAGCGGCAACAGACTGTTTTAGAGCACTCTGTGCCCTGCAATGTGCGAAACAACTCTTTGCTGGTATCGCTGATGCTTGGACATTTTGCTAACTTACTGATATTTGGTTCCCAATACTTGTTGTCTGAGACACCCAGTCCAATCCTTTGCAGAATCAAGCCCAGTTGCTACATCTCCTGTCCCAGTCCAGCCATTCTTCTAGTGCTCAGACAACAGACTACAACAGTACCTTCTCTAGCTTATCCCTTTTGAGAACACTATACTAACCTAAAGTCATCCAATGTCAACTCATCTTCCTTTCTTGGTTTTGAAGTGCTGACAGCCCTCTGCAGTGAAACGTCATCAAAAGCCCCACAACCCTTTGTCTTGGAAAAAACAGGTCTCTTCCCAGTGAAAAAATGTCAGTCCAAACAATCTTCTGGTTGGTTTTATCCCCAGAAGTGTGAAATGAGGGAGGGACAGGGAAGGTCTGAGTAGAAGCTTCAGAGAGTCCAGGGAGCACATAAGGTGGTGCTGAGAAACTGGTTGCAGAGCTGATTAGAGCTTTTCTGTGGAGACAAACAAGGAGATGGGCACAAAAAGAAAGGGAACTGTACTATCTTAGAGTGTTTTGTTATAAATAATAATTCAGAATTTCTATGCAGTTCTTTCTCAGTCAACTGACTGCTAGTATTCAAAATACTGGATTAGTAGTGGCAGGTTGGAACTGTCATATTTTCTTAAACAGTTCAAGCTTCCACTGAGATTTATTTCTTCCAAAGAGTAAAATGAAACTAGATTGTGCCTCCAAATGTTACCTTCCCTTTGTTACAAAACAAATATTTAAAGCAAGTGGAATTTATTAATGGTTTTCTTGAAAGTGAAAATGGGTATCAACTTTCTTTTTGTGGATATATTTTGAAAATGAAAAAGAACTACATGCTAAGGAGCTATCAATGGCAAAATTTGAAGTTTTGTAAAAATAAAGGGAAAATAAATAGTGTTGATTCTTGCTTCTCATGGAAGCATTCTAAGCATCTAATCCTGCTAGCTCTCGGTCACATTTTATGGTGTCAGGTGACAGCTAATGAAGTTCATGTTTTCTGAGGGAAAAAGGGTTTAAAAAGAAAGCATGTTTCTCTTTCACTGATAAACTTTATTTTAATTTTGAGTTTATAAAACTCTTTTTTCCATAGAAAGCTATATTTCCTCGTTTGTTTCCCATTTTATGCACTATGAGAGAACACTTACATTTAATAGATGGTCAAGTTTATTTTTCCATTGAAAATATAAACTTTTCAAAGAAAAAAAAAGTAACTCATGGAGTTTTCAACAAAGCCCAAAGTATTTTCACTGAGATCCCACGTGTTTTATACCGAATTTCCTCCAAAATGGACTTTTTTATATCAAGGTTGAATTAGTCAAAATTTTGTCCTGAAAATTTTTTTAAGCAGGTATTTTTATTTCATCTGTACGATTATTTGCCTGCTCCACCTAGATAGTCTAGCTAATTGTCTTGAAACTAGATGGTACTCTTATTTTTAGTTCATTTTGTATTCTCAAATCATAGCTGATTTGGATTCCACACAGATATTCTTATACCTAATTCAAAGCTATACATCCAAGACACATGAAAAACATCTTTGACAGGAAGCCCAATAAAATGTGTTTTAAATTGTAAAGATAACAGTAGTTAGTACTTTTTTTTTCACCGGGAGCATCTGCTAGAAGCCACATTTATAGCTTATTCCCATAGTGCACATCAAAGAAGTACAATGGTCAAGCAGCAAGTTTTTAAGACTTTGAGTTTTCCAAAGGCTGTTGATAGTTAGTATCTTTTGTTTTACTCTAAGATATGATGTTGCTGGATACCTATAGATACTATGACAAAATCAGGGGAAGTTCTGCTGATATTTCAACAAGAAAATGGATAAGAACCATGACAGAACTGTCAGAAGAGCAGAACTGCAGGTTTTGTTACAGGAAGACAGAAAGATTAACACAGTAAACACAGGGATTCATTAGAATAGAAGCAATGCAATTACCAGGTCAAGCTCATTTCTTTTGTCTCCCCTAAATAAAATTACATGTAAGAGCATGTGAAGCATTTTTGTCTTCTCCTAGGAACACGATGTGAGCACAAACTTTTAATATTTGTGCATTTTTCCTTCTAAAAATCCATGAACAAAGGACTTCACCACTCTAAAGGTTACACAGAATTTCAACAATAGGTTCAGTTGATTTGAATAGCCTTTTGGCATGTTGATTTATGCTATAAGAGTGGCCAAGGTTTTTAACAGTTTAAACAGGATAATGGGGTAGCGAAAGCATGCTGAGCAAAATGCATTCCAAGATTTAAGGACTTAAAATGTCTGAATTAAACTAAACTGACATGTATTCATTCTTAGCAAATTTGCTGTAATTATATCTGGAAATTCTGAAACAAGGCTGAGATCACCTGCCAGTCAAATCTGAGGGGATACTGGTTCCCATTATAGGAACTACATTTCAAGCTGTTGGCCACATACCTAGACATTAAGTAAATGGTGCAATATCTGTTAGTATAAAAATATTTCAGAACTAAGGCCATTTCAGCATTGACCAATCTTTGCTGAAGATACAGACAGAGATATATAAAAAATAATGATTAAAAAGCCCAACCAAAACCACTGTAAGTAACATAAAAATGTTGCTGAATTAATTTATAATCAGTACAATAAGATGGTGCAATCATGCACTAATCATGCTTGTTGTTATATGTTTCTATAATGAAGTCAATCACTTAAATATCTGAGAAGATCTCAGAATTCTGAGAGGAATTATTTGTTTAATGGATAAACAGAAATGGCTATAAAATCAATTCATTCGTATTTTAACAAGCATTTTATTGCCCTCTGACTTGAACAATCTGTGAAGTTCAGTAAAGCTCAATTAAATCTGGTTCATCCAGAGAGCTATTTCTTGTCATAGTTTCATCTCAGGTCCTCTGTTAACATTTTTCATCACCTCTGTTGTTTTCCTTTTCAGAGAAATTTGGTGATCTCCAAAATTCTTTTTCCTGCAGCATCTTTCAACAAACACCCCATATGGATTTCAGATCTAGTGTAACAAGATGTTTCACTACTCTCTTCTGGAGCACTGGGACCCTCTAACATTAATAAGCCAGGGGCTAACCCAAGATACTGTGAGAGAAATCTCTTCAGGAAATGGGCTGGAATTTCTGAGGTTTCTCAATACAAGCTGTATTTACATTTTTTTCTTGTATAAATCAAAGCTGTATGAGCTATATGATAATCCCTGACATACTACCTATGTGTGGGTGGTTTCTCTTGTCTCTGCTCCTCTTTCTATGATCCCTGGCTGTTTCAGTGGAAGCAGAGATCCCTTGAAATTTAACAGACTTGATTTATTCCTCTGTAATGCTTACAGTTCTACATCTAAATTGCTCCAGTTTTTGAGGATGGGAGCTGTAAATTGCTGAGAGTTTGCATGTGATGCAGGATTTAGCAGCAAGGGCACGGAAAAAGATTCTTATGTTTGACATTTCCAATATTAGACACCTAAATCCTCAGTTAGACTCTGAAGTATATGGCCTGTTTGTTGAGCAGCTGCTGTTCTAGCTGACATCAACTGACACTATGGGTGAAAAAGAGCTTGAGATATTGCAATCTCTAAAAATAGAGGGACAAAAATAAAAGAGTAAATGAAGGTGCATTTTTAGCTAGTATAAAACATTGTGGTTAGCACTAGTAAAGTCAACTTTTTTTTTTTTAATAAGAAATTGGAATTTCAATTTAACAGAGATTTTTATGAGGATGCGTCTCTCCTGACTTTATTCACTAGGCAAGCCTGGCTGACAGGCCACATATATTAGGCTGACCTGCTATATGAAGGAAGACTTTGGACTGTGCCTCCAATAGGTGAGATAAGGTTTTATTATTGGGTGGTGAGAGGGAACAAATTCCAAATCCCTGACACTTAGTGCATGAGTCTTGACAAGACTGGAGACAAATGAACCCTCAAATTTTAAAATATCAGTACTGCAATATCACTATGGAATCTCCTAGCAATTTCATGTTTCTGTTTTCACAGCTCTTTCTTTCTTATTTTTGGGTGTGTGCATCTAAGTATGACATCCCTCACAGTGTCCACAGCCTTGCATTTAATACAATTAATGGCTTCCTCTTAACCAGCAAGGAAGCCATGACAACTCCACTTGGAGACTGTGTTGGGGACCCCAGCCCTCCCTTCCAGGAGAGCCCCATTTCCCAGAAGATACTCCAACTAGTACTCATCATGAGTCAGTATCCTACAGACTTGGAAGGCTTTGTGCTATGGATGAAGTATTTTATTTATTTATGTATGCAAACTGACATTTTGGTTCAAGATGAACCTGAGTCACATACCTCTGCTTTCTGATAAAGCATCAAACCTGTTCTAACCAGCTTTCCTAAGCACCTGCTACTGGCCAGTGTCAGAGACTAGGTGGGCACATGGGAATAGATGGGGTAAGTGTGTCTGCCCTCATGCTCTTGGCTGGTGAAGTGACCGAGGAGGTAAGTTTACACATATCCATTAGGGCATGCATGAGCATATTTGCAGGAAAGAACAAATCCGATGACACTTTCCTGCAATCTCTGTTACAAGCTCATTTACATGGATAAGAAGCTGTAGTTTATATCATTGCCTCTTTGTCAGATATTTAGGCACCTAACCTGATGGATTCAAGTTGGATTATAACAGTTCCCTTCAGAGATTTCAGAGTACTGCAAGTGCTGCACCAGAGAAATCCAGCAGAGCTGAACAGCCAATATATTGCTATTCAGACTTGGAATGCAGCCCTAACCATGCTTTTTTTTTTTTTTTTACTTCTAGTTTCTCTAGTATTAAATATATCTTCTAGCTCCATTGTTAACACATCTTCCAATACCCTGAAAGTTAAGAAGAATATCTATATGTGCATCTGTATACCTAGTGTTTTTCTTCCTTTTGCCATGATTGCATATGTCTTATTTAGAGAAATATTTTTTTCTTGTTTTATGCTTTACAAATTGTCACAAATACATACCATTTTTCTATTTCATGTTTCTGAATAGCAAGCAGAGCTAGAAAGGACTTCACACTGTGATACACTTTCAAAACAATTTAGCTACTTTGAATGTAAATTCAGTAAGTGCAAGCAGCACTGACATAGCTGCTGTACAGCTTGCAAAGCCTTAAGCAGGTGCAAATGAATTCACTTTGTCCTGAGAACTTACACCTGGTGGAGAGCTCTTCTTACAGCCAGCCTGCATGAGCTGGAGCAGCTTCCTTCCAAACTGAGACAAATGCATGTGCTGAATTACTAAGACAAAGTTCTACAGCAGGACCCACTTAACTCTGATGAGGAAATCCAGATGTTTTTGGGGAATCTAAGTCTGCTGAAGACAAGTCCTGTAACTCTTGAAAAAAATTTTCAGATCTCTTTTGCTGGATTATAGAAATTAAATGTATGTGTAGATCAGGGAAAAAAGTTAGTAATGTAAGAAAATCCTGAGATTGGAAGTTATTTACAGTGATTTTCTTTTCATTAAATCCGGCACTATGTCTATGATATAAGTGTTAGAAATATGTATATTTTCGTGACGTTGCTTAATTTGCTAATACTGAGAAATGCAAAAAAAGAGATGTACTTCATTTCAAATGGGGAAAATAAATAGCTTGAATTTTAAAAGTCCTTACTTATAGATACATTTGCCAACTATAACTTAGTTTTAACCTTTTTTTTAAAAAAGTGTATTTCTTTTCTACTGACAGGTACAAAACTCCCTTCCTATTTCTTCTCCTGTTTTCTATTTTCTTTAATCCTCTGCTATTTGTCAGTCACTGTTTACTGTTTCCCTCTAATATCTCCCTTATTGTTCTTTTCAGTGCCTATCTCATTCTCCCTCTCCTCTAGATGCCTGTTTCTTTATGCTTTCAAAAGAAAGCCAATGAATAGCTGCCCCTCCCTTAACACACACACACATGCACACACTCAAATCCACCGGGTGCTAAACTTGCTGCAGCTCCACCACTGCTGCTCTTCTTTGTCTAATAGAATATTGGCTTTTTTTTTTTTTTTTTTTCCTACTCAGCTCCCTGTACAGAAATCAATGTTCTGCTACACTGAGTGGAGTGACAGTAATGCAAGAGACGCCAGCCCAACAACTCGATGCACAATGAACTGTTCTCCAAAAATTCCCCTCTGCTAAAATACAAGGAGGAGGAAGTCACATTTTGTTTCCTCCATGGACAGAGTAGCAATTCCTTTTTTTTTTTTTTTGTCTGGCTTCTCTGCTTTCTCCCCTCCACACCCCCCCACGCCCCCGCCCCCAATCCAGAAGTGAACAGCTCAGGTTTACAGGATACTAGTTCAAAGAAGGGGTTTAAAAACTGTTCCTTCTTTACTATATCATAATCTGATACAAGAGCCCAAAACATAATGCTGTTGCTCTCCTAAAGGCAAAGAGAGGCTATTACTAGGGCCAGCAAAAATCTTTTGGGGGATTAGTGTTTTTTTCCTCAGATTAGGAGACATTAAAAATTTTTTTGAATCCTTGACAGTATTTTCCTGAGTTAATCTCCTCTGGTGGCTGTTGGGATTTGCAGTGTCTACCAACGTCAGTCACTGCTGGTTATGCCATGCAATAGGATATGTTGTGAAACAACCCACACACTGATCATTCAGGAGAGTAAAATTACGCTCCAGTGCTAGAAAAGGTGGGTGACAATGGACTTCATTTACAGCTGATCAGAGCTCAGAGATGACATACAGAAGTTCAATCTGCTTCCAGTGAATTAAACATATTTCTCTTCACAAATTACCCATCAGTAACTCCTGATATTTTTTTTTTCCCCTGCCTTTATTCAACCTCTGATATTTTTTTGCCCCCTGTGAAATACAAAAAAAAAAAAAGTAAGATCACTGGTTTCTGGACTGTTTGTATGGGCATTGTTGATACTGAAAATATGAGGTTGTTTTGTTTCATTTTTCATGCTGAAATGCCAGTTTTGTTTCCTGACAGGGTGAATGTAACTAGTGGTCTCAGATTTGCTGTTGGGGTGAGTAGTTGAAATTCCATTGAGGAGACCAGTCAGGAGCCTGTTTAAACAATCACGGGATTTGACCTGCAGAATCAGGTTAATCAGAGCCTACTGGATTTCCAAATGGGTTTTGTTAGAAAACTGGCTGAATGTTATGTGGGAATGGGTAAAGGGAGATTTTGCTTGCTGAAGTGGTTCAACTAACCCAATGCAACACTAGTGCTTCACACTTGGCTTTTATCACCCAGCTTTTTCCCAAATATATTTGATTTGAGAAAATGAAAGAGAGGAAAAAGTAGACACTGCTAGAGGCTTACTGGCAACTCTTTTAAGGCATGGGAAGGTTAGACAGCGACCTGTGCTGCATTTTTGCTAATGTGACCCACTGAACTATTTAAAAGTGATCTGTTCAATGGAAATTTGATCTGAAAATAATTACCAGTCTTTCACTTTCTTCTTGCAATTTATACTTGCTGTAATAGTTCTTCACCATGGACAAGTATAGAACTTCACTTGTATCAGGAAAAGTACAGAAAATAATTGTTTTAGTTGCTTTCAGCATTATTCTATATTACTTCTGAATGAAAACCTAAGCTTGAATATTTTGGGGATATTTTTCTTTCCACAATCTTATTTTTCTTGTGTTTGAAAAACACTTACTGTAACAATGCTGAGCAATAGAAGCGCTTTTCATTTCCAAAGCTTAAAACAAGGAATGACTAATTACATTAGCTGTTTGGCACAGGCACAATACAGCCTTGATCCTTCATTCAATTAGAGCTTGCTTTGAATTTGGTGAGGTCAGATTGCATCCCAGTTAGGTGTTATGACTCAGATCATGTCCTACCCATATTTTTACAATTACTGAAGTAACACTAAGAACTTTTGACAAATGAGGTACATTTCATTAGGTCTGTTTAGCAGACAGGGAAAGCAAGTCATGACAAAATGAAGTAACTTAAAAGCAAGTGGCAAAATCAGTCGTTAGTCCCTGTGAAGCTTGAATTTGTAAGCCTTTTGGTATCAGAGGAGTAAAAATGGAAAGAAGGGATTTCAGCTCCCTTGTTCAAGTACATTCCTAGTCTTGCTTGAAGGGAGGACGTACCCTAATTTGGCCTGACATAAGCATGAGCCTGGACATTGCCGTGGCAGCCCTTTCTTACTCCCTGCTCACACATGCACACACAGATGTACATACTTTCTATACCTATGGAAAAACTCCAGTGGATAACACAAGCAACAAACATCCACATTTGAGCAGAGGACTAGCAAATTATTTAGTAATCCCAACTAAAACAACAACAGCTTCCTTGTGAAGACCACCTCCTGTAGTTCATTTATGACAGTCCCACTTCAACACCTGACACAATGCTTCCAGTCAGCCCAGCTACTTATCCCAGTTCCTGTATCTCACACATTTGAACCTATGTGAGTTTGCCCTCTGGCGTAAGGACTTTCAGGATCCAGTCAGAAACAAGCCTACTTAACATCAAGGTTGAAAACTTCTTTTCCTGCTCAGATTCAGAACCTGTCTCTGAATGAGCAGTTGGTAGCAGGCCCGGGTGCAGTGGCCCCACGCCTGGTATTTCTGTCGGCTGCCCCAGAGGGTGGAGGAGCGTGAAGCATTTGGAAATTGGCACGGATCAAATGAACAGTATCAGACTGTATAACCCTCGGCCCTGTATGCCGAGGGTTATTAATCCCTAAGCGGGACCTGGGTTTTACGCTCGGAGCGTACGCCAGGTTTAACACCTAAGAACCAGCACCGTCTGGGCCAACACCGACTGCGCGGCCGGGCCGGGCGGCGGGGCGGGCGGCGCAGAACCCGCCGCAGGCCGCGGCCGCCCAGAGGCCGCGGGGACGGCCGCCGCGCTCCGCCCCGCCCCGCCCCACCGCCCCTTCAGCCGCCGGGCGGGCGGGAGGGGAGTGGTGGCCGCCGGCCGCTCTCCCCTTCGTTATGCCCCCCTTCCCCCGCGCGATGGCAGCATTTCTGAGCGATCCCACCGGCGCCGGGCGGGGGACGGAGGGCGGCGGGGCGCGGCGGGACGGCGACCCCCGGGGCGGCATCGGGGCGCCGCGCCCCTCTCCGCTGCCCCCCGGCTCTGGGCGGGGAGCGGCGGGAACGGGGGTCCTCGCTCAGGGACCAGGCGCTTGGCGCTTCCCAGCCCCTCCGCCGGAGCCGTGGCAGCCCGCCGGCGAGCGCGGCTACCTCTGGGGTGTCTCGGCCATGGGAAACAGAAACGGAATGCAGCCCAGGGGCTCCCGAGCGCTGTCGCCGTGCGCAGTTTCGCTGTCGCGGTCCCCGTCCGAGGCGCCCGCTGCCCGCGAAGCGGGGGTTCAACTTGTCTGGAACGGGCCCGTTCCCAAACGGAACTTGTCAGGCTCTTCGAAGATGGGAATTGGGGAGGGAAAGTGGGAGCGCAGCGCACTGCAAGGGGGTGACCTTCCCAGAACTGCTGTAGGACCTGCAAATGCAAGTTAGACTTGAGTGTATTTTTTCTGACCTATTCAGCACCTGTAGGCTTGTTCTTACCTGAGGACGCTTTCAGAGCTCCAGTTAGGAAGCGGAGAGCCTGGAATACATCTGTGGGTGATCACTTCCCAGTTAGTCTGCAGCTTGTTTTGAAATCAGAAATGCACAGATACTTTCTTAAAAAGTGATCTATCATTTTTCAACTTTTTTCTTTCCAAGTGTGCAAGACCAAATGTATCTTTACTGGGTTGATGTACAAGGGCTTTCATGGTACTGAAGTAATTTATGAAGATGGAACTGAAGTCTTTTATACTAGTCTTGAAGAGTGGGGTAGCTGTCTTTTGTTGAAATACAGTTTTATGGTGTGCTATAAAATACTCTATAGCCTATTTGATAGAGTGGAAAAATAAATTTTCTTCAATATCACCTTTATGTTGCCACAACGGACCTTTTTGTATATTATCTGACTCCTTATGCTTCATATTCAGCAAGAGACTACTCCTTTTGCATAGCTCTACTATACTCATACACCAATATGTCAACATGGTTGGGGCAATAGGTTGCAAATGGTAATCTACTGTTGTTAATTATAAAGACTAAGCTTAAAAATCATCAGGGAAGCCAGATATCCTACACAAAGTTCCTATGTTTGTCTAAAAGTAGTCTCCATGAAGAAAATTGGATATCTGGGGAAAAAAAAGTTGGTTCAGGGATGTGTAAATAAGCTAAATAAGCTTTTGCCTAAAGTTTTGATTTGGAGACTCAAATTTTAAAATAAAGTTCAAAGCAGTAGAAACAAAGGCAGTGTGACACAATGGATTCAGATAACCCAAATCTTGTTTTTCACTGGAGCCCTGAAGTTAGGGTATTTGCCTCATCCTTAGTGAGACTGGATACTGTGGAAGCATGTTAGGGGGAAGTAGCAAGTTGTTCTGCCTTTTGTCTCAGACCAGGTCTGGTTTTTATATACATATTCACCAATGCAAAGATTGGAACCAGGGCATGAGTACCAGAACCACTAATCTGCTGTCATTCTTTTCTTTTTATTTTAATAGGCATGATGAATAATGGAGAGGCTTCTTCTAAATGAATAGCTCTGAGAAATGAAAAAAACCTTGTTTCTACACACTCTTGATTTGGGTATTCCATTCAGAAATATACGATGCATATTCAAATCCATTTGGGAGATTTGAATTTAGTTTCCTGACATCTCAAGAGACACTCTAAGACATCAGACTATTGTTTAGAAGGAGGTCAGGACCCTTAACTCTTGTCTGACGTGTGGCCAAAATACAGACTCTTGCTTTTTCAGCTATTACACAGATTCAAAATTATTTTACAAAACTTGAGGCAATCACAAGGGAGACACAATATTCAGTATTCTACAGAAAATCACTGGCAGATTCAAGACTTTGGCCTACAGTTCCCCAGTCTTAGTACACAGGACTTGCACGGCTAGTAGATAAAACCCGAAGCTTGAGATTTACTCCCAGCTGTGCTGCAAGCCTTAAATAGTTCTTTTATCTTCCCTGTACCCCAATTTCTCCCTTGGAAAAGTCAATCTGATGCTTCTGACCCCCTTTTCCATTACTGTGTCTTCTAATAAATGAAGAGAGTATTTATTATTATAAATCATAGTTGATGGGTTATTTTAGCAGTTTCCAAAGTAGGGGTAGCTTGCACCAGAATGAAGGCAAATTTCTACTCTTTCCCTCAATTAATAGAAATATTCAGTATGACAGTGGCAGGAGATACAGAAATTAGACTTTCCTTTTTTGCTCTACTGTTATAAATCCAAAGACATTAATGACCTTGGCCCAGCATGTCTTCTTAAGAATTAGTGACTAGATGAAAACACTTTCCCAAAAGGGACAGTGATTAATTCTCAGTGAAATTCACTAGGCATCAATCAATCTAGCAAAATCATTCAGTAGTGTTGTGGAAGAATTTGAAAAGACATCATTTATGAATCTGAAAGATATTTTGAAAGTAACAGTCTTGTAAAAAGCATCTGTTGAGTAATATATATAATTTAATTAGAAACTGCATAAATATGTGCCTCAAGAGACATTATGATTATCAGTTTTCCCATGTGTAATGAGAAAGTAATGTAGTGTTATCACATCCAAGCTGTATGGAACATGGGACAAGTGCATCCGTGACTGCACAGTAAATAATGGAGGAGAGCAGTGTGAGCTTTGTGGTGTTGCCTGGAGTGTAGTCATGGAAAGACAGAAATCATGTTTTACCTTTCTATGAATAAAAAGTCAGAACTTTCCTAAACGGTTTTCCATTTCTGTTCTAAATTGGCCTGGCCTGAATATCCTGAAGTTGGCCTTCTGCTTAAACGATAATGAAATCTTCTCTGTGGAGAAAACTTCATGCCACTAATAATCTTTGCAATCTGCTTGGGTTTCTGAAGGTTCAGAATTCACTGAGGAGTATATGGGTAGAACTAACCAATATACTGGTGAGGTCTATGTTTGTGCTGATTACAGTTCAATATGTTATATACGGACAGATATACATGCATATATTACATGTGGGTTGTTCAGTTGGTGATGTAGCACTTCCTTTGAAATAAAATCGGCCTTTATTACTCTGGAAGAATACCACTAGGTTTCAGCTGTTACAGCCTGTGGAAGGTTGCATAAAACTAGCAACAGGACCAGTACAGCGTCAAAAGAGCTTAGTAACAGATATGTTTAAATTCACCAATATTTGAACTTTGCAGCCTTGAAGTGTTCTGGACCATCATAGCAAATACATTCTGTAGTCCTTTATCTCTCCAGAAGAGAGACAATTAATAAGAGAAAGTGAAGCATTTGAGTGTGTGGGTGGAGCATCAGATTCTTTTATAAATTAAAAATGATGTCCCTCTAGTCTAAACATCTATTTGTCTTAAGGTTGGTCATAATATCAGGCTTCTTATATCACGTACAAAGGTCATTGTTATGGGAAGACCTTTACATTCTCCACTCTTCAGAGCAATCTATTAAAGCCTATCTTTTTAGCCTACCAAGCACTGCAAGAGGTTATATGGATGTGTGAATTGTACTTTGTAGCAGCAGGACTGAGATTTTAAAGGCAATGGGGTTTGACAAGCTGTAAAGGTGGCCTTAACAGTAGCTGTGCAAAGAGCTACCATGTGCTAGATTATTTAGAACTTATTATTTTGAATGTGTCCCAAGAATACGTGTCCTGCTTCAGAGTGGAGCTGCAAGTTGTGGCTAAGTTCAGTGACATAGCCTATTGCTCATGAGCTAAGGAGGATTTTGAGCTAGAAAATGCCAGTCTTAAGGTGTAGTGTACTGTCAAGGCCATCCAAAGTTTGAACTTGTTCAGTGTCACTTTGGTGTGCCATGGAGTTGAAAGGCAGAACAGCATCTGCTGTTACATGAAGGAGCTTTAGTTTGCCAGTAAATCTTAAACGAATACCAATTTTAGTCCTTTGAGCAGCAGAATTCTTTTGAACTCCTGTTGGATACAGGGATCGCAGGGATCAATCAGACTACTGCAGGCAGGATGTGTTCATTCAGTAGCAGGAGCTTTGGCACCAAAAGAGGATTGTTAGAGCCTATTTTCCTTTTAGCAGCAGGAGTAAGTACTGTAAAGAAACAGGACTCAGTGAGATTGCATGATGCATAAACAGTGTGTAATCCTCTGAATGTGCAGGGAATTATATACGAATGAGGAACAAGAACAAAAATCCAGTTGTCGCTGTTGCACATGCCTGGTGCTGAATATCCAAGTTTGAATTGTCGGTCAGGGATGCCTTTGTCTTCAGAGGGGAACTCTGAAACTATATAGCACTTTCTAGTTCCTCCTTTGAGATTTAGTAAAATAAGTCCAGAAGGTAAATGGATCTGTATTCAGTGGTTTCAGCTCCACAGGTTTCTATTTTGTAAATCAGATAAAATGCATTCCTTTTTACATTAACAGAATAGTCTGAGGGAAAAGTATTTATTGGATAAGTTTCTATAAACAATCATGGAATAAAACCTAGGGCTTTAGTAACTAGAAGCCAGAAGGGAAAGAGAATGAAAAAAAAATATCTGATACACACTTTCCTGGAAGTTACACTACAGAATACCGAATAGCATACAATCAGAAAATGCTAAGAAATAAGATCTATTGCAGAGACTAGGTTATAACAATATTAACTTTTTTTTTCCTCCATCCTTAGGAATGCTTGTATATACACAAAGAAAACAAACACATTTAAAAAATATAAAGGATCATATGCATTTATTTTTTTCTAGATTTTTTTTTTCTTATTTTCATGCAGACACTTTTGGCAAAATAGTCAAAGGCTATAATAATGGGATTAAAAGATGTCTGCTCACAAGTATGCGTGCATACACATACATGCATACATCCATACTCTATCCTGGGTTTAAAATTTCTGTTAATTATTTTGAGGAAAGAAATTAAACGTAGAAACAGAAACTGAAAGATCTGTAGCAGAAGGGTTTTGACAGACATAATACCTGCAGCTGCATTTCTGTTTCTATGAGAGATTTGATTTGACATCCGCTCATGTTAGCATTTGGAAGAGAATAAGGCTTGGCATATGCTACTATGTATTTTCCTCCTACAGATGACAGAAGTGGCAGGCACCCTGCTATACCTTTTAAATTGTTCCCTTATTGCACAAATTAAAAGAGAAATATTTAAACATACTTCAGAGGTTAATTTATAACAATTAGTTTCTCTCTTTAAAGGCACATTTGTTTCCTATTGTTCAAAATCTATGAAAATACAAACCATAAGAGACCAGTAAACCTTTCCAATTTCCTAAAAAAAAAAAAAGACAAGCTTTCTTAAGGAACCAACTGTACCCAGTGACTGAAAGGTACATCATATCTCTATGCCTTTTCCTTCTCAAGAAAACAGAGATGGAACCACCTCAGCTACATGTTAAGAGATGAGCCCCAGCATGCAGGAGTTGTTGAAAACAGAAGTTTTATTCCAGTTATTACCCCCAAATGTATAAGATGCTGATGGCCTTGACTGCAGAGGCTGTTGAGGTTATACAGACATATTATTTATTAAGCTGATGTCAATGATATTGTCTAGCAGCAAGCAAGAGAGCAAGACACAACAACTGAAGCTGGACAGACTCAAGCAGAAAATAGGGTGTGCTTTTTTAACAGTGAGGGGCACTTACTTGTCAGCTATGGAGACCTGTGCAGAGGTCCCTGTCACTGAGCTCCAAACCAAGCCTGCTTATCTCTTGAAATAATGCTTTCTAGCTCAGCAAGAGATTTTAGGGCTTAGTGCAGGATTGATGAAGGGATTCCTGTGGTCTTTGTTACAGGTCAGATGAGTTTATATAATGGTCTCGTCTGGTCCTCAGCCCTGTGAATCTTTTCACCAGCTAAACACAGGGGTTAGTATATACATGAGACAAAGATCACTTTCATTCTCCTTTCTGCAATGCAAAGTTGTACTCCAGTGTCTTGGTATTCGGTCATTTGAAACAGGCATATGTCACTTGGCTGTTAAGCACTGTAATGCTGCATGTGAGAAGACAGCATGCTTTCGATTTTGTAGGCAAACTTAGTTGTGAAAAGTTGTGTCAAACCTCCGCACCTCAGGCAATATAAAGCAAGCTACTGTAATACAGTGGCTAATTAGTCTGAACGTCTGTATCAGAGCAGCCAAAGTTCATCAGTACTCACCTGGATAACGTGACTCCACATTTGCTACAGACCTCTTCTGTCTACAGAATACTGACAAGAAGTCACACTCTGAGTGCAGGAACCAATTCATGTGTTTCAGGGAAAGAAGAGGAATCATAATGTTTTGTAATATACTCTGAGATCTTACCTACAAAAGAGTATACTGAGTTTGAATTACATAATGTCTTATTTTTATTGTTTAAAAAATATGCTTTCTCCAGTGCAACAATGACACTATACAGAACAACGGTTCAGTCTAAATAAAATTAGGAACCTGCTTTAAACGTGGTTGAAAATTCCCATGTTGACTTCAAGGAACTTTGAATCTGCATCATTTGATTTGTCAGAATTTAGTGTAATTTGTTCTGTAGAAGAATTCCTGTATGGAACATGCAAGGTGTTCCATAATGTAAGAAATTTCAGAGTTCCAATGTAAGACATTTCAGAGTTAATCTCTCAAATCTCTTTAGATAATGACTAGGGGGATATAACAACCCAGAGGGAAACTGAGTACCACACAGCCCCTTGCTCACTCCTTCCCCTTCAGGGATGGGGAGGAGAAAGTATAACAAAAGGCTCAAGGATCGAGGCGAGGACAAGGAGGGACGACTCACCCGTTATGCTCATGGACAAAAGACAGATTCAATGGGGGAAGGGAAAGGACATCAATTTGATTTGAACACCACAACCACCAACACTTAATTTACCAATCAAACAGAGTAGGACAGTGAGAAATACAACTACATCTTAAAAACACCTTCCCGCCCCCCCACCCCCCTCCCTTCTTGCTGGGCTCAGCTTTGCTCCTGATATCTCTACCTCCTTCACCCCAGTGGCACAGAGAGTCTGGGGATGGGGCTTGTGGTCAGTTGGAGAGAGGTAATGGGCAAAACATGGACTGAATAATGTTAGCAGAATAATCATTGGAATTTTGGTTGTTGTGGTGAAGGGGTGGATTGTGTACTTTCATTCAGTGTTGTGATGATGTTCTTTTTATTCTGGTGTGGGGAAGATTTTTTTGTTGATGTGAATGAAGTCTGTGAATATTGTCTGGTGAATGTGGATTTTAATGATAGTTCTTGGATATGTGATTCACAGAGGTAAGGAGCAGAATGTGTTGGGTTTGTGCGTGGTGGGGTTTTGGGAGCAGGGGAGGGGGCTACAGAGGTGGGTCCTGTGAGAAGCTTCTAGAAGCTCCCTCAGCTCCAACTCAGACCCACCTCTGGCTGAGGCTGAACCAATTACAAATGGTGGCCATGCCTCTGTTATAACGTATTTAAGAAGGGGAACCTGAAAAGAGGAGGGGTGGTGAGGGAAATACCTATGCAGACACTGAGGCCAGTTGAAGAAATGAAGAGGGGAGGAGGTGTGCCGAAGCAGAGACTCCCCTGCAGCTCATGGTGAGAGTGCAGGTTGTGCTCCTGCAGCCTGTGAAGGTCCATGGTGGAGCAGATGCCGAGCTGCAGCCCATGGAGGACCCCACACTGGAGCAGCTGGCTGTACCTGAAGAAGGCCGGGACTCGGAGGGAAGCCCGTGCTGGAACAGTCTGTTTCTGGGAGGACTGCAGCTCATGGAAGGCACCCATGATGGAGCAGTTCATGAAGAGCTGCAGCCCGTGGGAAGGACCCACATCAGAGAAGTTCATGCAGGACTGTCTCCCATGGGAGGGACCCCATGCTGGAGCAGAGGAAGAGTGTGAGGAGTCCTCCACCTAAGGAGGAAGGAGCGGCAGAGGCAACGGGTGGTGAACTGACCTCAGCCTCCATCCCCTGCAAGAAATAGCCAAATGCTCATGGAAATGTGCAGAATATTTTGCAAAGGGCTGTGTGCCTCCACAGAGGTGTAGAAGAAATAGGCAACAGTGGTTGGCTCTATGTTAGGCATTTAAACATGTGGAATCATGGACGATAAGATTTTCTGTGGTGAGCTCAGCTATCACTACGGTGATGGAAAATTCTCTCTTTGAGTAGACAGAAAGAGTAAAAATTTTAAGAGGTGTGAAAGTCCTGTTACCAGACTAAGTAGTCAGGGTTACTCATGCTCAGGCTTGAAGACTGTTATCAGAATTTATTTTTCTACACAGATTTATAATGTTTTCACTGAGGCCAGGCATTTAGTAGTGTTATTTGGCCTAGGAGATTATCTGCACTCTCAAGTTTCTGTCTCTGGTTGGACATTAGTTTTGCCACTTTTATTTCATTCAGAATCACCAGTGACTTTTGTTTTCCAGCTCTTAATGTGACAGATAACAAGGACAATGGAAAGCGCTTTGTGACAGATGCAACCTTGTTGGCATCTGCAGGTGCAAACATATTTTCAGTTTAGCATGCTAAAGGGCATCAGTTCAGAGCCTTAGGTGGTTTGGAGCATATGCTGCTGATGAAAATAATAAGAAATAAGAGTATTTTGAAGACAGTTGTGCAGGCGAGTGTGTGTGGAGCATTTAACTCTCTGAACACTGAGCAGAAATGTCTAGACTGTGTCAAACTAATGAAATGCCTGTGATGATAAAAATAAGCCTGCTAGAAGTCCTCTTGTGAGCAAAATGCATTAAATGCTTTAGCAGTATACAAGAGCACTAATGTTTTCTGTTGCAGCTTCCTTAGAAGACAGTTGCCCTTGATATCGTGGTGGTATTTCAACACTTCTTTATGGCCTCTACGCAGACCCCTATTATTAAGCATTTTTTCTTCATTAATAATTGATGCCTGTGTTTAAGACTTCCATTTGAAAATATCTCTCAAATCTACTTTATTAGATTTTGAGTAAATGTTCCCCAAATCTCCTCAGCATTTTGTTAAAAATGAATGTCATATATCTTTTGATAAAACCTACAGAGTTAAGTGCCTAATAAAATACTACATGACTAAAATGACTATTAATATTTTAGCATTATGCTGAAGTATGAGTGTTCTCCCGGCAAAGGTATGAATCACTGGTTTTTCATTTCTTTAATTCTTTATTAATTGGTACTTGAGGCAATAAACCATAACATATAACTTTGGCTTCAGATAAGGTTTAATGAGTGCCTGACCTTTGCTTGGATAATTCTCTGTCAGTGAACCAATTCAGCATAACCCTTTGAAGCTTGAATTCCTGTATTGAATGCTACTTTCTTTTCACTGTCCTTGACTTAAATGGACAGTACTGAAACTTGGCTTTTTATCTAAAAAAGGCTTCCATAAGAAAGCTTTCTTTTAAATGACTAATTTAGTGGAAATTTAATTTTTTTGTGTCTCTGTTTCATTAATTATTCTGCAATAGAACAGAAGCCTGATTATAGCTGGAACTGAGGACCACCTATGCTAACATAACTGAGTTATATAGCCTACTAAACTGTCATAATCTGCATGATGGCCCTTCCACCTAAACGTACATCATGCATATGGATATGCAGTAAAAAATCCAGCAGAGTAAGTCCTAATTCTTTTAGAGTCCCACAGAGTATAGCTGGAGAAATCAGAAAGTTATTACTTCTATGAAATTATATATTAGATAGGAGACCTGAATAGATTTGATACCTACCAGGTAATTCTAAAAAAAAATGTAGATACCCAGCTGGTGCAGGCTCAAAACTTGGCTGAAGTCTCCTGAGAACAGGCTTCCCCAAGGGGATCTCCAGTACTTTTTAGTTCTGGCTGGATTTGAAATACTATGAGAACGATCACTCATGCTTTAAATTGGGATTTATATTTTCTATTCCTCTC
This sequence comes from Strix aluco, assembly GCF_031877795.1. Lineage (NCBI taxonomy): Eukaryota > Metazoa > Chordata > Aves > Strigiformes > Strigidae > Strix > Strix aluco. Next base: position 133,274,543 of record NC_133931.1, on the reverse strand, counting down.
TGAATCCCAATGTGCAGCTAGGCATGAGGAAATGTGAAAATGACCCAACTTATTCTGAACTAAAAATATTTCATGATTTTAGACACTACTCAAAGATTAGGCAATGTGTTCTGTACCTTAAAATATCTTATTTCTAGAAGAGTTTCTGACTACTGTGCCTAGTGGTAGTATCACCTCTAACATTTGTTTCTGGAAAAAGTAAAACCTAATTAAAAAAGAAAAAGATAAAAAGCAGCCAAATCTTTTAGCAGAAGTAGCCCTGTTATTTGTCACTTCACAGGGAAGAATAAATCAAATACTTTCTCTGATCTTTGGCAGGTATATAAGTTAAGGCCAGACATGTCTTATAAGAGTGCCCTACACGCTTGCTAGCGTGACCAGTGTGTACATAGTATTGTCTATTGAAAAAATGTTTCTGTGTATATAAAATAAATAATATTCACTGGAGTATGGAACTTGAGTCTTATGCTTTTGAGCCTTTTTAACCCTCAACAACAAATATCTAATGATTGAATGAAAAATATAGCAACTTCACTTCAAAATGCTTTATATTAGCAGTGTTTTAAAAATATTCAGGGATTCAATTCCAGTTTTCAGTCAGAAAACTTGAAACTAACTGTCAAGGATAGACAAGGGAGAGTTTATCCCTGTCCTTTTGTGAAGGCAAATAATTAACACGAATTGAAGCTATATAACCATATCTGTATGGTAGCAGATTATATCAGTAAATCTATCTTGAATATTATAACATTTATGTTTGTCAGATTCCAAAGAGCTTTTGAGTTTTGTTTTGGAGGTTTTTTTTTTAATTCTATACTTAGCTAATACTATTTGTTGCAAATAATTCACATCTTAGGTCATTCACATGTAATTTAATGAATTACAATTTCATTCTTTAGTAAAACACTCTGAAAAGAAAATAGCTAGTCCTAATTACATGCTTAAATAAATGTGCTTCAGTGCTTTGCTAAAGCTTGTGCCCCAGGCCCTGGTGTTATCATTTGCATATGTTAATTCAAAGATTTGAGAATTTTTACCTGCAAAATCTGCCAGTTTCTTTGTGGAGTCACAGTCAGTTCTGTATGAAGATTTGGACTCATTCTTCACACTGAACATGCCTTTTGCAAAGACAAGATATCAGGGCTAACAGAAGCAACCTAGAAAGGAAAAATAGATCTAGCTGCTTACAGCTACCAGCATAAACCTGTGGAAACAAGCTGCCTCACCAGGGTTGAGACTCCACTCCAGTGAACAGAATTAATTAAGTTCATTTCCACGCAGAACTGCCCTTGGTCCACAGAGAGTCAAAGGGCAGTTGAAGAGTATAATTACTTGTGTTAAAGAGAAAATGGCAATGGGAGTTAGCCCAGCCTCACAATGTGATTTAAAAGAACAGCATGCCTTTATTGTATTTTTAGTTTGATGTGGGTGAATTACAAAACGGGGGAAAAAAAGCTTTATGTGAAACAGTACTTACCAGCTATAAATGGAAACACTCATTCAAATTCTTCATTCAAAGTAGTGAAGAAGGAGAAAAATAAAAAAAAAAGCTAGTCGTTCTGATATGTCCAGCAGTAGGAACAAACACCACCAATTACAGTTTGTTCAAGATTGTCATGAGAAGAAAAAAAGCTGCTAAGTAAGGACTACTATTTTTGGACCTGTTAGAAAATATTAGATGTTGTATCCAGTCATTCTCTTTGATCCAGTATGCACTAAGATTTTTCTCCATTTTTACCTGATCTGTACTGCACCATTCACCAAAGTGTTACAGGTATTTTAACAGCCTAACTTTGACTACACAGTCTGTATCCCTCCAGGCCTTTTTCAAAGCTTGTGTAGCAACATATATTTTTCGTTGCCATCTTCCAGGTGATTGCCAAGTTTCTGTGGCACCTATTTTTATTTTTTTCCTTACTCACAGTGGTACTTGGAGTAATTTAGTACAATCTGGGATTATATTTTTACCATAACCAAATGATATAAATGTAGTGAGACTCAGTTATTCTCTCTCTTTTATTGGTATCGGTCAATTAAACCAGGCACATGGGAAGGAAGGAGCTGTAGCTGTGGTATCCATCCCATTTCAACAACTTGTCACTCCCTCTTTTTCCCTCGCCCCATATTGGGAGAATTCAAGTAGATGGGAATTTATCAGAGATGGGCATAATGCCACTGTTCCTTTTATTGATATATCCATTATACCATTACAGTCTAACAGTATTTCAGTGCCACAAGCAGCTCTAAGAGGCGTTATCACTTCATGTAAACCTTTGTTATGGCCTGAGGAGATCTTACTGTGTTGGAGAACGCCAGCAACTGATGCTGGATGAAAGGGAAGTGTACAGAGGGCTGCACCTTGGTATTACAGGACTAGTAAAGCTGCATTATCCTACCAAGCATAGTGAAAAGAACATGGTGAACTTCTTCTCATATCAACAAAGGAATAACTATACAGGGATTTTTTTACGTGCTGGAAGAACTTTCTCTAATTCATATTTTTAAAATATCATTGAGAATAATCATAAAATATTATTCAGAATATACAGAAGAAAGCTCTGAAAATTTTCCAATATGTGGACAATAAATGAGACGCATATTCTTTTCTCCTGGACACCCAGGTTTCTCTGTTACTTTCACCTTTTTCTATAGTATATCTGAATATTTTTGAATCTAATAATCTCCAGCTGCAATTTGAGTCTCCTCAAAGGGTAGTAGCCAGCTTGAAAATACAGGCAAAGATGCTGAAGGAATCACATATTGTTGTAGTCATGGTAGTTCCACTGTCTCTGCCTCTGCTAACATCAGCAAGTCCTCCCTGAGAAATAAGCATTTTAACAGCTGTCCAAAATGTTTATCTGGATTTCTGTTGGCTTGTTATTGTTGTTTCTTTTGTTTATCACTTACAAACAGGTAGTCTTTCCATAAAATGAAAATTAAAAAGCCCCTGAAATATAAGCTGTACCAATGTACAGCCTCTTGTGGTCCTGCTGTAGTGGTAGAGGGACAGCTACCATGGGTAAGGATTATGGTTATGTCCTGTTGATGTAGGGTAAATACAATGTCATGAAAGGACTGAAATTCACCTGTTTGGTTCAAGGTCAGGCAGTTATAGGCTGAAGTAGTGCTGTCTCCAGACTATTATGTTACCACTCTAATGCAGACATTTGAGGGTGGAGCTGTGTCCTAACTCAAAATTCAAATTCAGGACCTTTTCTTTCAGAATGAGTCTTACCTAAATTAGCTCCTCTATTAATTTTATAAAAGACTGTGTAATTATATCAAGAACTCCCTGCAGTGTCTTCCTTCTTTCCCTACTCTTCCATGAGATATATTTCTGTTAGATGTTGCTCAGTGAAAATGTGTTGGCAAAGCTGATTGATAGTATAAAATGAAAAATGAGATAAAAGAACAAGTCTGCATCAGGATTATATGCAAAACTGAATTCCAGTTTGTTGAACTACAGATGTTAAAAGAAAAAAATAGCACATTGACCCACAAAAAAAAAAAAAAGTCAAGATGTAATTCAGTACTAAGTAAAAAAAACCTACAACAGTATTACTTTGAGTAGAAGTCTCTGTGCTAGCTGACTTGGACTGAACTTCTTGTGCTATTTTAGCTGGAAATGGTTCAACATGAAAGCTAAAACAGTGTGGAAGCAATGTTAATTGCTGAATCAGCTGTGTAGTAAAAAAATCAGAGACCTCAGAGTGACCTTCAAAAAACTCACAGTGATTTTAAAAATATTGAAGGAAGGAGATAGAGAAATAAACGAAACACAAAACTTGCACTTCAAAATGCACAGATGCATAAGAAAAGGGGTAGCAACAACGTAATGACATGTAATTATGTGACAAAATTCATAGACTAGAGCAGTATAAAACAAAATTGATGAGACAATTCACAAATACAAACTACAGCTATTCTGTTTATTCGGATCAGGTCATCTTTGTAAAGAGGGAAAGAAGGAATTTGAAAGGATTTTCATGATTGGAAAAAGACAGGGTTTTTTGTCCAATTGCTTATGTAGTACTATATAAAGGCTAAAGTGCTTGTGTGATTTAGCATATTTGGATAGCAGATGCTAAGAAACATGATTAGGAGAACACATAGCTGCCATATGTAGGAAAGACTTACAGACCTCAGTGACAGCATTGCAGTTCAATAGGCTTGGGCATTTGATCTCATTTCATCTGGAGTGGCAATGGGCAGTTCAACAACAAGCAGAGGAAAGCTTCCTGTACTTCAGCTCAATTTCTAGTTCTTTGCAGTGAACCTGGGTATGTTTATTATGGTAGCAGTGAAGAAGAAACTACTATATACTCCTGTAATTTTCAAACCTACCAGATTTGTCATTTAGGAGCACAGATAACATTGGTGCCTGGTAACATCAACAGAAAGCTCTGGCGGAATCTCCAGACAACTAAGATATATTTTATGGTCCAGATAATCTTCTGCAGGGGCCTGTTTCTTTTCATTGGCTATTCAGGGAAGCCATGACAGCTAGAGTTCTGACTTTGATGGCTCAAGACGACGTTAGTGTCACTCAAACTGAGTAAATATAGTATGACGTAGAGCTTTCTACAGTGAAGAAGAGCTACAAATTAATGAAAAACCCTCTCCAGTTAGAAATGTTAGGTAACCCATAACAGGTATTTTCCTTGTGTGATATTCTGTATACAGTTCAACCACTGAATGTCAGCTCCTCAGTTTAGGACATGTTCTGGCAGCATCTGCCCATGTGAAAGTCCTGTTGCTCTGGCTTGCTGCTGGGAACATCCATCATCCAAGTCCTGGCTGGGAGAAGTTGGACTGACACCTTGCCAACCCCAAGACTGGATATTCCTGTCTGTTGGCAGAAATTGGCTTTCAACATGGTTGTGTGAACTGTGTTCTTCTCGCATGTAGTCACAGCCCTTTCACTACCAGTGAGAGTGATGACTTCCCAGCAGCAGGATGACCTTTTGAGGAGGGATCACGTTGCCCACCTGATATGCTTAGGGAGCTAGTTTCCCTGGGCTCTGTATTGATAATGGAAAAAGCCTTCAGAAAGATATTCAGAGCAGGATGCAGCTTAAAGACTCAAGTTGTCTCCTAGAGGCTATAGAGAAACCATGGAGAGAGTAGCTCTCTAGGCCCAAAAGTTTGGCCCTTCAGGAGTCTGAGACAATGTAGTCCTATTCTAACTTGGTAACTAAACTATGTGAATGCTTCCATAGAACCATCTGTATTTACTTGATATTTTGAGGTCTGTAGAAATGTCAGCAGATAGTTTATGATTAAACATTAGCAATATAACTAACTTGAATTTAGTAAATTGCAAAACCAAATAAAGAACTGAAATTAATTTCTAGTAGTTAGCAACATCATGCATTTCAGTCCCTTCATCTGAGCCCACAGTTCCCACCTCAGTACAATATGTTACTGGGTAAATATTGAGACCATAACTCCAGAAGTGAGGAATATCAACATACACAGATGGATACCAAAAGTGGCCAAACTGCATCTTGCAGTTTAGTTTCATCTGGAAGGAATCTAGTTTCCAAGGAATCAGGTATGGTATTTGGAATCCTTCAAAAGCCCATATTGCGTTCAAATACAAAAGGTGTAGGGTAACTCAATGTTATAAAGCGTCTCCTGCCTTTCAGACCTCCAGACAACCTGCCTGTATTAGCACTAGTTTTCTCCCTGGCCAACTTTATCTGTATCTGACATGACATTCATTCTGTCCCACAAAAGTATGGTATTATTATGAATTGTTGTTCTCCACAAGATGCAGCACATTTAATCCATGTGACAGCTGTTTTGTAGAATGAGCAGGTGTGTTTATTAGTCACTTGTTATGTGTTTGTAAGTTTTGTTCTATTACGTCCACTGTGGGATCAATGTTCTTCACTGTTCCTTGCTGTTGCTGCTGCATGTTCTCAAAGATGTCTTTCAGTCACTGCCATTATCTATGAACATTTCTGCCCATATTCTTTCACCCTGATGTCTGCTACTCCTGGTTATCAACTGCTGTTGGGAAGTGGAAATAGTTTTTTTTCAAATTTTCATAATTTTCATAAAATAGAAAGATTACTGATCAGTACATTTAAACTGTCAAAATTTATTTTTGTTTTCTTTTGGAATCAGGCTCTAGGAAAAAACGTATAAACATTAGGTAATATAAAAGTAAATCTTGAGATCAGAAAATAAATACTGATGCAATGTCTGAGATTTCTTATATTATGAATGATTTAATTTTTAAGTTTGGAATCTTGGAAAGAAATAGATACCCAAAGAAAGGGTTTATGTTCATCTTTTCAGTTTGTTTATCTAGCTATATCAAGATGAGCTTTGCTATAGATTTCTAGTTTCTCCTTTGACAGTAGCAGTATCACCTATTTCCATCTGAGAGTTTCTTCAGGATCAAGTCTGTAGTGGGAAATAGCACAATATTTCTGTATTATCACTATCTGAACAAGATGTCTTTTTAACCTGTTTCCTAATCTTAAAGGTACCAGGAACCTCAGATCCATTTTACATCTCAACATCCCTAAACTCTTACATCAAGTATATGAAGTTCAGAGTTGAAACTTTACCGTTAGTGATAAGAGACATTTTGCCTAGAAGGTATGTCAGCTCAGTGCAAGCTTTCACATACCTGATTTGTCTTTGTCTCAGAAAATGTTTCAGATTCATCCTCCCGGAGGCTGATGAGCTATTCACTGTCATTTCCATCAGGATTTCAGACTATATCCTGAAATGCCTCTAAAAAAGAAAAAAATCCCTAGTGATTACAACTAATTTTTTGAAATTGGGTCATTCTGTCTTCCCATGCCTTGGGATAACCAATTAAAGAGAGGAAAGCTAAAGAACCAGAAGAAATCCCCAAAACTCTGAGATCACCAGCCTGTCATCAGTCTTCAACAGCATCAATTTAATTTACATGGTGTAAACTTAGTGTCTTGGGACCCTTCATAATAGACTTGACACAGTTTTCAAAATCAACAGCTCTAGCTGCTCACTGTATATTTAACAATATGGTGATTGCCATGAAAAGACCATAGGACAGCTGTAAAAAGAGACATTACAATGGAAGAAGATGCACCATTTTATAACAAAAATTGTGGCAGCATGTAACTGAATTCCATAATTTAGTCCTGGATTTCTTAAAGAATTATAATTATGATGGAAATATGTCTGAATCTAATGAAACCATTTCCTAAGGATGCCCTCTTGTTGAAGTTAATTCATACATAGATTGGAAATTGCTTTTCAAAACTTCATTTTAGTAAAAAATATTATTTTACATGCAGTGTACTATTTGCTCCTGTTTTGCTGATTGAGGACACCAATTAAACTCAGACACCAGACTGAAAAGAGTAGGAGTATTTTACTGGGAATAACTAAATAATGTAACAGAATAATACAGAAAACATACAGCAAGAAGAGATAGAATAGTGCACTTAAAGCAAACAAATAAGAAAGTACAGGGTAATGCATCAAATCATTACTACCTGAGAGAGAGAATAGTGATTAAGAAGGATACATCACCACTTGCATATGTTACCATCACCCAGATCCGCAGTCGCTGGGGAACCCCGGTTACAGTGAGGATTTGGAGAGCCTGTCCCAGCAAGTGGGAAGTCCTACCCATAGGTGAGGCATCCAAAGTCACTGCAAGTGGGTCCAGCCTTATATACCCCAAAATCAGCAAGCCAGAATAGCTGGCACCTTTGTTTTAAGTGGAAATATCTGTTTTCAATCTCACATTAGATTCCCCCAGAGCCTGGCCAGGGCTCAAGGGAGAAGCTAAGGGAGTTTCCCTACTTATCTCATTGGATTATGCGCAAGGTCTCACATCAGGTCACAGGGCCAGACAACTGTGTCCATGACCCTGTTATCTTATCCACACATAAAGAAAGATAAATATACATTCAAGATAGCTACATCTTCCATACCTATTTCACTAATGATTACATACTGAGTTAGCAGCTCCGGCTCAGGGCCTGTTGTTCAGGCTTCAATACTTCTTACAATGTAACAGAATAGGTGGTTTGTTATAACTTAGTATAATACCTATTAGCACAATGGTTATCATTTATAAAATATACAGGATTCATCTATAGGTCAACTCTGGCTTGGGCCAGTTGTCCAAGCCTTAGCACTTCACCTCCCCAAATAATTTAGTATTTCAAAAATGATGGCACCCTGTCTTGGATTTAATAATACGTTATTTTTGTTGTTCCAATATAGTGGTATAAAATGGCAGATGTGAACTGTAATGTTTTGCTTTGATGAAATGAAAATTTGTATGAATAACTACAGTATTCACCCAAGAGTGGTAAAAGAATTAGTTTGAAAGATGTTGTATAGTAATTTCTTGAAAATTGTATATATTAATTTCCAGTAGATCTTGGAACAGCAAGAGAACTACAGAAGGCTGAGAGAAGTTTGAGAGTGTGCCAGTGTACAGAGGAATGAACAGGATCATTTGGGTAACCACAGAGCAGTTGGTCTGATGTGAGTTGTGGGCAAAATAATGCACAAGGAGACACAGGATTGAGTTTTTAAAGGACTAAAGGATAGATATATAGTTAATGTTAGTCACCATGATCTCTAGTACTCATATTTAGAAGCTATAATGGGGATGGATGCATATCTCGTAGGGAGGTATTAGGAAGAAGTGTGAATGTTGGAAGTGATGTACATGCAAATATTATGTGTACCTGGGTTGTCAAACTGGCTTTTACTGGGCAAGCAATTTGCAAATGCAATTAACTTTAGGCTCAATTTAACTAATTTAAACATCTAAGTAGCAATTGTGTATTTGAGTCAGATCCCTTGACATCTAAATGACTTAAATTGGGGTGCAAATAATTGTAGAAGAAAAAAAATTGTGCCTGTGGTTTACAAAAATTAAAGCTGTAAGAAAATTGACACCCTAAACCAAACCTTAATATATATGTTTCTTATCTTTAGATAATGATAGCAAAACTTTCCTCACAAATGTTTTGCTGTATCCATATACCTTTTCCTATTTCTTGCACTGTTGATCTGAAAGTAATTCTCCTGCTTCCTCTGAAAGGTGAGCTAGCTTTCAAATATGCATCATCGACAAAATACAAGCACCTTCACCTGTATCACTTTGTCAACTTTGAAGCTATTTAACTGGAATGCACATATCATTGGCAAGACATAGCAAGTACTAACCTCTATCAGTGTCTTAATTCCTCATTCTAAACTGTTTTTAACTAATTGCAAGATGAAATGCAGAAAAAAAAAAAAAAAAAGAAAGCAGAGACAAAAGCCCCAACCCTCTCTGAGTTTTTGCCACTAGCCCATAACCTCATATTCTGTTTGCATAATATTCTTAGGATTGTGTTTGTTGGTTATTTGATAGAGAGTCCATGTGACAGAAGAAGGTGGTGTAGAAAAATAATTCCCTCTGTTTTTTTATATTTAACAATACTTATGATCCATGTTTGCCATACAGAGCACTATTTAATCCTTTTTTTTTCTCATTCTCAGCTCCCTGAGAATTCTTACATTGACCAAAGATACCTTGGCTCAGTTCGCTGAGTAACTCACAGAAAATGAGAGTGATGATTAATGCTGTCTTTGGATGAGTTTCTTTACAGTAGCATGGGGTAAAGGTGTAATTGTATTTATTATATTCATATTTAGATAGGCTGGGAATAACATATTTGTCAAGCTTTACGCAAGTGACCTTTCATGGATGTGATTTCTTTCCCTCACCTCCCCCGAAATTCATAGGAAATTACACTGTTGTTAGGAAACTGTTAGATGAATTAGGAAATACCTAACAAAGGGAAACATCTGGAGTAGTGCCTATATAATAGAAATCTCCCCACACACACTTTCTATCCTTTGTTCCTTTCACCAGTACTTTCTATGACTTTTTTTTCCTTGTCCATCTTACTCATTTCATAACTTCTTATCTGGCTGTACTTTTGAGCAACAGGGACTTTTTTGGTAGATTTTATTTAATTGTTTTTGGGGGCTTGGGGGATTTTGGGTTTGGGTTTTTTTTGGAATGGCATTTAACAGGCATTTGGCAGTGACCAGACAATGCAAAAAAATCCTCTCTTTAGTTCTGATGCAAATCATTAACATTGCTTCTGTGCAAATCATTAAAAAAATTTTTTTTTTGGAACATTTTGCAGTCTAAGTTCACATAAGTTAAACCAAATCATGATAAAAGAGATTTGATTTGTTAAAAATGTGTAATTAACCAGCAGTTAGTGATCTATACATTCAGGATCAATACCAGCAACTCAACAGATAAATCACAATACTAGACACTTAATAAATTTTAGTATACATCTGCATATGTATGAACAGCTTTCTATGGCTGATCCTATAAAACTGTAATTGCATCTACATCCCCCCCACCACCTTGAGTTAAATGCACCCCCACCCCAGAGGAAATGTGGGTCACAAGCACCACCCTTCCAAGCTGCACACCCCTCCTGTGGGAAGTTTTAAGTGCATCTATGCTGCTCCCTTCAACTGCTAGCCCACATGCAGCTGGGTTCATACCTGCGCATCCGTGGCAGGTCTCTGGGTATTGCACCTCCTATTGTCATCCACCGCACAGGCTGCTCACAGCATCCAACAGGGAGGCTGCTCTGTGCAGCCTTGGCAGTGGTTGTGATTACCCTGGGGCAATTTCTGGAAATGGCAAGCCTGGCATTGACTGCTGATGTTTCCACTGCAAGGTTTCTCTGCACTGCTAGGAATATTTGCACTTTTTTTATACTTCTTTCAAGCTGACTCCTTCTCTGTTAAGAAACTTCTTTGCAATTCCCAGGTTTAATCTGGCTGGTGGTCATCTTCCTCTTCAACATGATCAGTTTTGAGCAAGCGCCCTCTTGAACAGTTTTGAGTGTCCTGTTGAGATGTACAGTGCGCACTCAGGCTCCTGACTCAGCAGCTGTGGCTGTCCAGACCATTTCACCAAGGATGCTGTGAGCACCTTACAGATCCCAGAGGGACACTGGCTATCAGAGCAGGAACAGACACAGAGCCAGGACCTTGAAAGAAGAAGGAAGAAAAAGAAACTGAGAAAGTGTCCAGAGAAGAGCAATGAAGATGGTGAAGGGTCTAAAGAACAAGTCTTATGAGGAGCGACTGAGGGAACTGGGGTTGTTTAGCCTGGAGAAAAGGAGGCTCAGGGGAGACCTTATCACTCTCTACAACTACTTGAAAGGAGGTTGTAGCAAGGTGGGTGTCAGTCTCTTCTCCCAAGTAACAAGTGATAGGATAAGAAGAAATGGGCTCAAGTTGTGCCAGGGGAGGTTTAGACTGGATATTAGGAAAAATTTCTTCACAGAAAGGGTTATCAAGCTGTATTGGGTCTAGCTGAGATGGAGTTAATTTTCCCCATAGCAGTCCTCATAGTGGTGTGCTTTGTATTGGTAGCTAGAAGGGTGTTGATAACAACCCAGTGGTTTGGCTACTGCTGAGCAGTGCTCATACAGCATGAAGGCTGCCTTTCCAACATTCCGCCCTCACCACTAGGCTGGGAGTAGGCAAGATATTGGGAGGGGACATAGCCAGGACAGATGACCCAAAGTGACCAAATGGATATTCCATACCATATGACATCTGCTCATCAATAAAAGCTAAGAGAAAGGAGGAGGAGGGGAAACATTTGTTATTATGACATTTGTCTTCCAGTGGAACTGCTGCGTGTACTGAAGCCCTACTTCCTGGGAAGTGGCTGGACATTGGCTGCTGATGGGAAGTAGAAAATAAATCTTTTGTTTTCCTTTGCTTCCACGCATGGCCTTTGTTTTTGCTTTTGCTTTATTAAACTGCCTTTATCTTATTTTCTCCACCCCAATCCTGCTGAGGAGGGGAGTGATAAAGCAGCTTGGTGGGCACCTGGTGTCCAGCCAAAATCAATCTACTGCACAAGCATTGGAACAGGCTGCCCAGGGGAGTGGTTGAGTCACCATCCCTGGAAGTATTTAAAAGACATGTAGATGTAGCACTTAGGGACATGGTTTAGTGGTGGACTTGGCAGCGTTAGGTTTATGGTTAGACTTGATGACAAGGGTCTTTTCCAACCTAAATGATTCTAAAGCATATGAAAAATACTTCTAACAAGTGCTAAGGTGCTATTTCAGGACTTGCTGCTTTCCATAGCCATGGACTGCTTTTCAGTGCCATTTCTCCAACATAAACCTTGAGATCTCATTGGCAGCCACTGCTTTGAATCTATCATTTTTTCCCATTGACAGTTCTATGACTGAGTTGTTCTTGTAATTACCAGAACCTCCTGATGTGTCAAATCAGTCAGTCACCTTTGACCATCAGTCATCTAACTGACTCTGTTCATTCCTAATGCTAACTCTAATTCTCTATAAGGATATCTCTCAGAAACCTTTATTTATGTTTATTTAAATTCAGTGTTCATTAGAGTTAATAACTAAGATAATAAGAAATAAACCTGACCAAATGTAAATATTAGGACCCTAGTTTTGATCATTTATTGTCTTTGGTTTCCTAATTCGCCAAAAGTCCAGCAAACCAAGGCATTTCTTGACTAAATTGGTGTCACTGTGAACACCAGCTATCCTAGTAAAATTTATCACAAAAAGATCATCCCTGTTACTGTTCCCTGGCTTTGAATGAGAATTTGGAAAGATGTGTTACTATTGTCATGATTTGGTTATCACAGTAGCTGGGTTAGGAATCTAAAGGAAAAATGAATGAGGAATTAAACAAAAGGAAGATGTTATAGGCCTTAGAAATTTAAGAGTTCACTGTGTACCTGAACACAGAGTGAATTCTAATTCTGTGCACATTCCCTTAGAACAGACAGAGATAGTGATCTTTTTCTCACTTTGTTGGAGGTGGAACTAAAGCTTTGAGGAAACAAGTCTAGGTTGTGGATGGCTAGGCTCAATGATTAAAGCAAGGATGGAGTCAAGTGTGAGGAACAGAGATAGTTACTATGGTCAGGGAAAGCCAAACCCAAGAATTAGAGTTACACCTGGTACAGAATGAAGGATGAACAAAACTGGTGGTCCGAAGAGAAGTATGGTCAGATGTTGTCCAAAACTTCAAAGGAAATTAAGGAGTTTTTGTTGGAAAGTTTAGTTCAAAATAAGGAAGAGGTTTTGATCAATCCTAAATAAAAATAGTTTGATTTGGACTACTTAAATTGAAAATAAATTCAAAAAAACATAAGTTCAAAAGTATCTCACAGGAATAAAAATTTTTCAGGGCACTTGATGGATAGGCAAAACAAAGGTAGGGGTAAATATATAAAAACTTGATGAAGGTAATATTCTTCTTTTATCTAGGAAAAGCCCAAAGTTGAGTGTAACCACCTGAAAGTAAGGAATCTATACTCAGTTCTTCTTACCATTTGAAAGCATTTGAACCTCTATAGCCAGAGTACTGTATGGTACTATATATTCTGAGGGAACGGAAATGTCTTCTTTCTGATGGAGGTATTAGCATTTTGTTTAAGTAAACATGAAAACACTGGAAGCAAGTCAAGCTCAGAAAACCACTATGTTTACCCATTCGATAAAAAGGCTTTGTTCACCTCAAATACTGTTCCAGTTTCTTGAACTATTTATGCATTGAGTCAGAATGATACTGAGAGACAGCCACACACCAGAGAAGAATTTTCTAGCCAGGTATATAGGACATGCATGTGAGACAAGGTATGTAGGATATGCATGTAGAACAAGCTTTCCACTGAATACTTAATTATTTATGCAAATTGGCATGGCGTTGGTAGGATAGACTGAGAGCACCACAACTGAGATTATCCTAGGATATGATAATCAGTGTTGAGCAGGCTTGACCCTGGCTGCTGCCTCCTGCGAGGCATGGTAACCACACCGTTGCTAGACAGAAGGCAGTGACTTTTCCTCTGCAGTGTGAAGGGAGGGCCTAACCTTGAAAAACTGCTTGAGATTGTCTGGTGTCTTCAGCCAAAATTCACAAATCAATTTGCAATGATTAAAATAATGTCTTTAGTAAATAAAATATTTGTCTGGCTTGAATTGAAATATCTGTTGTGGAGCAGACAATGCTGTGCGTAAGACTGCGTATTTTCCTAGAAAGAACATATAGAACGAGGGTTCTGTCTATAAACTTTAACAACAACAGTGTGAAAATGTTCTTAGCTAAGGAGATATTGTTTTATATGTTATCAATGAAATACATCAACTGTTGTTAAAACATAAGGTATATTATAAAGTCATTCTATAGAAAAGTTTCAGGACTTCGCTAATTAGAACAATGACAGCTCTAGCGCCATAGAAAGTTATGTCTTTGGAAACACCAGACAAAGAACAATTTTTTTTTTTTTTTTTAACATTAGTACTTAAAACAATAAAAGAAAACATATGAAGTATCACAATATCTTAAAAATTTTATCAAATGCTGACAATGCACAATGTATGTTTGGTCAACTATCCTGTAGGCTATTAAAGTAGGAACACAACAGTGTTAGTAAATAAATAGATTGAGTTTATTGGATTTATTACATTGTTCTCACAAATGGAAAGAATATAATGCTTTTACATTATAAAAGCAGATGCTTGAAAAAATTCTCTCTATAAGAAATCAACCTTGGGCTTCAGTTTTTTCCTCTGTAGTTGGCCAACCAGTGCAGTTTGTGCATATGAGGTATATGATCTTAATCTGTCAACGGGTAGAGTTTAAAGAAAAGGGGTATACAGCTGGCTAGCAAGGATGAGACATAGAAGGAAACTGTGTTGAAAAGTTGATTGTTTGTCTGATTGTGAGTGGTGACTGACAGGTTTAGCACATGGGTCATGCCAATATGTGACCTAGAAAAAGGCTGCAAGCCAGAAAGATTGTTCTCTGGTGCTTGCTTGTTGCTAAATTGGCCATTAACGAGGGTGACAGGAGTGGCAAATAGTGAACTTCATTTAGAACAGCTATTTATTTGCTTGTTTGGAAATAAACCCATTCCTTTTTTAAAATGTAAGTTGATTTTAAATGAAAAATGTTATTTGAAATGGAAAAACTGGGATTTCTGGAACAGAACATGTCATTTAAAAATACTGGACTCAGTTTTTTTTAAATGATTTTCAGTGATGATCTTGTCTAGACATTTATTTTCTTTTTATTTTTTTTTCTTGTCTCAAAAAGAAAGCTTTCCCTACAGTGGCTGCAGTAGCAAAGGGAAGGATTGGACTTCCTGTAACTGTTAAAAGAGATGGATGAATGTAGAGACAAGGGGTGCTTGCCTCGGGAAACCAGATGTGTGGGAATGAGTGGGAATTAGAAGGGTGCAGGTAAGTTCTTGGAACACATGGAGGAAGAGTACATGCCACATTTAAAGAAAATGTTCTGGGTGGGCAGAGCAAGGAAGTAAAAAAACTGATGAGATATTCAACAGACAGAGATGACGTTTGTATCATGTTCTTTCCTGTCCATCAATGATATCTGGGCTAGCTGTTCACAGGACACTTTTTCATTTTTGCATTTAACATGGATCAAGCTGGGGCTTATTTTGTCTACAGGCCCACTGACAAAGAAGCAATTCCATTAATTGACTTCAGTGATGTTAAGTACAATTGCATCTAATCTAATATATGATGTAAAATTCAGAAAAATAAAAAAAAGTATTCTAAGAATATGGGAACTTCAGAGAGGAAAGAGTATTTCATTGTCTTGCTTTATCTCAGTCTCTTATAAAAGTAACAACCCTGATTCCACGCCTAAACTCAAAAATTTGAGAGTATTGTGAAGACCAGGTTTTGTTCATAGGTATCTTTAAGAAGAAAGATTTTAAAAAAATATTTTATTAAAAAATTTTTATAATATTTTTAGATTTAGATTTTAGATATTTACATATTATAGGAATAATAGAAGATTAATTGTCCATTGCTTGTAACCCCAGTAACTGCTGCTTAAAGGATTTTGGAACAGCCCCAATATGTGTGCAGTAGCTGAAATTTGCACATGCAAATAAGCTGCATTCTAAATTTTTTAATTAGTTGTTGATTTAGAAGCTGCTGACTGCAATGTTCCCTGATTCTGTCTACTCTGACATTTACTAACTCATTACACTTTAAGGAAGACAGTGAGACAAAAGGACAAAGAAGTTTCTTAAGGCCTAGATGAAATATAACTTTGGTTTTAGGACAGCTGTAACACATAACTAATACCTTGTTTATGACAACAGCGAATGCAGTTTAAACTGTTTGAAACAAGCATTCAAAAAAGGATTATCACCTGAATTTGTAATTATTTCTGTTCTTCATTTATCTGTTTGATTTGTAACCATTTTGAGGCCATTGGGTTAACATCTCCAAAAGCTGCTGTAACACACCAAGAACATAAACAGTGGTTTAAAAAATAGTTTTAAAATAATACTATCATAATTTATAACGGATAGAGGGGAAAAAAAAAAAAGCAACATTACAGTGGATGACTGAGCGAAGTGGCTTAAAGAGCAACATGGAAGTTTAAACCTTTGGCAAAAAAAGAGGTTTCCTGTTGGACCAGAAAAATGTGAGGCTGACAGGCCTCTGTATGGACACTGCACCTGTAAACTGTGTCTTTAAAAGAAAATTTTATTGGGTTAGAGTCTAATCTTTCATCCAAATTTTGAGTCAAAATGCTGTTCTGAGTTGAGTCACTGTGTAGTAAACCATAAAGAAGAAGTGATAAGCATCTGCTGGTGGAACATGAACAGCTGAACCGTGAGAAGCTGTTTCCCTGTGTGCGTGTCTCACTGAATGTGCGGCTGGACTTTGTTGTGTGACTTTCAACTTTTCACTAAATTTTCTTCTTTTATATTTTAGCTAGTTTTGAGCTGTAACTTTTGTAAGGCAGCTGAGACCTGTTGATTGATCTGTGACTTATAAGCTTCTAATTTGAAAATTCCTAAAAGGGGATGGACTCCATGGTACACCTCAGCAAATCTCCACGATGCCAGTTTATCACTGAACTGCGGAACCTGTAAGAAGAAGCTGCTAGTTATCAGCTAGCATTGTCAGGACATGCCAGCTAATCTTTTCAACTGCATACTGGTTTCTTAAAGCTAAATAAAAATTCATTGTTTGTTTCTTGCTTTTTACTCCTCAGATTATTTTAAAAATGGTAGAAAGGTACCCAATGTCCTGCTACTATTTTTGAAGTCCAGTACATTCCAGAGTTTGAGTGCTTGCATATATAAAACCTATTGAATTTATTTTTAAAAGGTGCCAAAGAAACAGTTTCTCAAGTGTCTCCACCAGCCCTAGCAGAAATAGCTTTACTGTCTAAAAGATCACACATGCATATAGCTTTCATATTTTCAGCCACTTTAGTACTCCTGTGTAACTCAGATACTGCTTTCTCCAGCTCCATTTTTTCAGCATTTCATCAACAGCTGAAAAAGCTGCCAAAGGAGAGTCTCTATTGCTCTCCTTTACGGCTGCTTTTCTTTGTTGAGCAATGGCAAAGAGTCAGCAGTGCTGCACATTCTTCTTTTAAAACAACCTTGCTGGAGCTTCATTTTCTCCCTGAGAACAGACAAATCTGGTATTGCATAGTAACCCCCTCCTTTCTCTCTTCTGATTAGCTCTACACATAAAAATTGGGCTCTCTCTTAACCTCTCATATATGCACCATGGCAGTCCTCAAGACTCTCTGGGAAAGAAAGGGAGCTGGAGTTTTGCTGTGAAAGGACATCCAGACACTGTCTCCTTATCTCTCCTCTCCATCACAAACTCTTTCAGCATCTCTGAAATCTGTATTTTTTGAAAATAAACAGAAGTCCAGTGGCACAGCAGACTGGAGGCTTTGTTTATGGTGAAGAATCACATCTTGGGAGGGTCCTGGAACACCGGTTTTCTCATCAAGCAAGACAGAAGTCCTTTGGAAGATATTTTGTACCGTGATTTTGTTGAGACATATTGCCCAATAGCATAACACAGAATTTTTCCCCTCCTCAGCAGCAATGCGGGTGGATCAGGCAATACACAAATGATTTGTCATTTTGGTTGAGCCCTTTTGAAATGTTGACACAGAAATCCCTCCTGAATGAACAACGGAACAGGCACTCATTAGACCCTTGTCACTGGTAAGGCATTGGTAGTCTTCTTGGTAACTCATTGAAATAACTCCTCAGTGAGTGATCATGATGCTATAAAGCATATAAAAGGATATCAGATCTTTCCCCACTGTATACACACTTGAAAGCCTCAAGACAACAAACCTGCATGTGTTCAACTGCAGAAGCATTAGCTTTCTGCTGACCTCTGTTTTATTCCTATCTTTCTTCCTATGAAAATCAATTTCTCATTTCTCATGCAGAAAGATAATGCATTTACATGCCAGGGTTTGTCACTCTCCATTCCCACCTGGATGTTTTGATTTGACTCTCCATTCCCACCTGGATGTTTTGATTTGAACCCTTGAAGGCTAAGGAACTACTAGAAAGTCAAAAAAAAAAAAAAAAAAAAAAAGAATGAATTTAAATGGCTGAAGGGTTCTTTGCAGAGGTTTGAGGCCTAATTTAAGAAGACACAAGTCTCAAAGTTGCAAAGGAGGGGAAAACGGATAGAAACAGATGAATGCATCAGCCATAAGAAAATTTGTGAATTAACTAGCTGTCTATATAACCTACTTGCTTCAAACATGTTTATGAATTTGTAAATATAATTATATAAATATAAATAAATGTATACTTGTAACAGTCCTCTGGGGTCCTTTATCAAACCTTAGCTATTATCAATACTCTCTAAGGAAAATTAATATAAATTAGGGGTAGAAATTACATTTTATAAAGGAAGAATTAAATAAACTGCTGTGATTTAATTTATCTACTCCTCCGTCTGATTAAATTTCTTCTGGGTTTCATGAGAAATGAAACCCCCTCCCCTCCCCCTCCCCCTTCCCTTCCTCTTCCCCTTCCCCTTCCCCTTCCCCTTCCCCTTCCCCTTCCCCTTCCCCTTCCCCTTCCCCTTCCCCTTCCCCTTCCCCTTCCCCTTCCCCTTCCCCTTCCCCTTCCCCTTCCCCTTCCCCTCCCTTTTCCCTTTTCCCTTTTCCCTCCTCTTATTTTTCATTATTATATTATTATAAAATTATCATCCTGCCAAGGCACATTTCATCTTTCCCTTTTGGTTATTTACACTGATGCAACATGTGAAACACTATTATTTTGATTTGGTCACAGTTCATATCTGTGAGACACAGGTGTGATCAGCTGCAGGACTGTGAGACAATAATGAATGGGACCTTTAGAGCTTAGTTTTATATTTCAAGAAACAACAAAAGAGATTAAAGGAGAAACGTATGTGGCATAGCACTTTCTCTCAGAAAGCAACAACACTAAATCCATGTACGGATACTCGGTTCAGCAACCATGAGAAGAGAATTCTAGAGCATGAGAATTCAAAGCAGCTCATAGTTTAGCTATAAGGCAACAGGGTGAATTTGAGATTCAAGATGGGGAACGTATGGTTTGTGCTCTAAAACATATCACAGGTGTCCCAGTGTCCTTGTTTTGTCTGGGATGGAGTTAATTTTCTTCCTGGTAGCTGGTACAGTGCTGTGTTTTGGATTTAGTGTGAGAATAATGTTGTAACACACTGATGTTTTAGTTGTTGCTAAGTAGCGCTTATCCTAAATTAAGGGCTTTTCAGTTTCCCATGCTCTGCCAGCGAGCACGTGCACAAGAAGCTGGGAGGGCAAATGGCCAGGACAGCTGACCTGAACTAGCCCAAGGGATATTCCATACTACAGGACGTCATGATCAGTATAGGAACTGAGGGGAGTTGTCTGGGGGCGATCACTGCTCAGGCATCAGTCAGTAGGTGTTGAGCAATTGCACTGTGCATCACTTGTCTTCTCTTGGATTTTTTTTATCTCTTTTAAAAATTATATTGCTTTTCATTACAAATGTTTTTAATATATTATTATTATTATTATATTTTATTTTAGTTATTAAACTATTCTTAACCAATGAGTTTTACTTTATTTCAATTCTCCTCCCCATCCCACTGGGAGAGGGGAGGAGTAAACAAGTGGCTGCATGGTTCTTAGTTGCTGGCTGGGGTTAAACCATGACACCCAGTAATCTCATTTTACTATTTACACTCGTGTTCAAGGTCTTGATTTCCTCTTCAGTGAAGAACAATTTTTCCTAAATTTTTCCTAAAAGTTTACAAATAAACAGAATAGATTCTTAAAGGACAAATAGCTGGAAGTTATTTGTGGTGAATGGAGTTAAATCCAGTTGGAGGCCAGTCACAAGTGGTGTCCCCCAGGGCTCGGTTTTGGGGCCACTCCTGTTTAACATCTTTATTGATGATCTAGACGAGGGGATCGAATGCACCCTCAGTAAGTTTGCAGACGACACCAAGTTGGGTGGGAGTGTTGATCGGCTTGAGGGTAGGGAGGCTCTGCAGAGAGACCTGGACAGGCTGGAGCGATGGGCTAAGGCCAACTGTAGGAGTTTCAATAAGGCCAAATGCCGGGTGCTGCACTTTGGCCACAACAACCCCCAGCAGTGCTACAGGCTTGGGGAGGAGTGGCTGGAGAGCTGCCAGTCAGAGAGGGACCTGGGGGTGTTGGTTGACAGCCGGCTGAACATGAGCCAGCAGTGTGCCCAGGTGACCAGGAAGGCCAATGGCATCCTGGCTTGTATCAGAAATAGCGTGGCCAGCAGGGACAGGGAAGTGATCTCACCCCTGTACTCGGCACTGGTGAGGCCGCACCTCAATTACTGTGTTCAGTTTTGGGCCCCTCACTACAAAAAGGACATTGAACTACTCGAGCTTGTCCAGAGAAGGGCAACGAAGCTGGTGAAGGGTCTGGAGCACATGTCGTACGAGGAGCGACTGAGGGAACTGGGGTTGTTTAGTCTGGAGAAGAGGAGGCTGAGGGGAGACCTCATTGCCCTCTACAACTACGTGAAAGGAGGTTGCACAGAGCTGGGGATGAGTCTCTTTAACGAAGTAACAAGTGATAGGACAAGAGGTAATGGCCTCAATTTGCGCCAGGGAAGGTTTAGACTAGATGTCAGGAAGTATTTCTTTACAGAACGCGTTATTAGGCAGTGGAATGGATTGCCCAGGGAGGTGGTGGAGTCCCCATCCCTGGAGGTGTTTAAGAGTAGGGTCGACATAGCGCTGAGAGATATGGTGTAGATGGGAACTGTCAGTGTTAGGTTAATGGTTGGACTAGATGATCTTCAAGGTCCTTTCCAACCTAGTTGATTCTGTGATTCTGTGATAGTATAACACCTCAATCACATCTGCTTATGAAGACATCTCCTGCGTGGATTTATGTCCAGAGGTTCCCATGCTAAACCTCTGGTCCAATTCTTCTTGATCCACTTTCTACTTATACATAATTTTTTTCAGAAAATTAGATTATGCAGAAAATTTGTATCTCCCCTCCCCCAATTCAATATCAAAGACTACAGAAGCATGTTTAATATGAAAAGATTATGCTTTAAGTATACAAATTGCAATTGACTAACTGTGTTGCTGCATCGTAATCCAAAATTTCAATCAAAAATAATTCTTCATACAATTTTGTTAAGGCTGGTATTAAAAAAGGATTTGGTAAATACTGAATATAGAATCAATCAAACATTTTGTTGTAAAATGACATCTTAAGTGGAGCTTTTTCTAAAACATTAGATATTTTATTTTGTATAGTTTTTGTTTTCTATTTCCTTTTGTGTGCTATAGACAACATTTAAATATCATTGTGCTAAACAGAGAAAAATACCTTAACTTTGAAGCTTCATCTGGAAGTTAAATTGTATTTGTAAATGCTTCACTGAACAAAATTTTTCAAATATAATTCAAGTATAGTAATCACGTTTAAAATACAATTTTTCATAGTTATGTCCCATCTGCTCAATACTGATAAGGAGTTCAAAAACCAAGCTATAAAAATCAGTGCCACTAAATGTTTATTAATTATATAGAAACTTGCTTAGCTTACTGAGCACGTTTAATAACATGAATGTATATTCCAAGGTATAGATGCAAATTTTGTAAGATACATGTTAAATATAGTTAGACTGCATAAAGTTTATAAGCATCATACTTATTATTTTATTAAATCTGATTCTACACTGAGAGGATCATTTCACTGCAGGTAAAGAACATAATTTCTGCCTAGGAAAAAAGAAGTCATTGCATATTAAAAGTCAGTGGAGCATAGTCGGTAAAGCTGCATACAACCTATCTTCCATCATTTTCAAAAAATTATCAGTAAATTTAAGACTTATGTCTAATTTTCTCAGACATTTTTTTTAACTCCAGTAGCATCATGAACTGATTTAACCAGCCGGTGGTGCATGAGGCATTCAGGTCAATTAGATTGGCACAAGAATGTTCCATGGTTTTTCTCAGATCCAGCCTCACAAAAGACACTGGAGAGAGATAAACTGCGTTAATGATAATTTTTTTGACATGGATACACATGGCTGCAGGAAGAGTCATCAACAAAAACAAAGCTTACAATATTAAAGCAGCAAGCTGTAGACTACTGAAAGTGGCAGAGTGGGAATGACTTAATTAGAGGCTTTATGAGCACCTTATTGGGAGGTGTGTATATAGTTTTATTACTGTAAATCTTGTTCTGGCAGAAGCAGGCACACTTGAGAATAAAAGCAGTCAGTACTGGAGACAATTCAAAATGATAGATCATAAATTAATTTTTGCCTTCAGCAGCACAGCCAGAACTTGATCCTGACACTACAGCCTCATCACAAATTTTTGTATATGTCTGTATCACAAAGGAGTTCCACCTTCCAGAGCAGTTCTGTGAGAGGTACACTCCATCTTCTGCCTCCTTCCTTTTTACTTTGCCATTTCCAAATGAAAAAATGCATGGGATAAGTGTTTTAGTACATGGAGTTTGAAAACATGGAGATGCCTTTGCCTGCAATACAGAGGAAGGATAAGTGAACCTTATCCTCAGGACTGTCTTCAAACATGATGGGCATAGGCCATGTATCATACTGATCTATGCATCTTGAGACCAAGCAAACTTTCATCAGCACAACTATGAATAGAAAGGTTACACTTTGTTCAAAACTATTCAAGTTTTTTTCTGAACCTTTGAAAAGAAAAATTGAAAAAACCCTGTCCGAAATAGCCAGATTGATTTCTCCTTATGGTAGATTCCATTCATACTGATTTAAAGAAAACACTGAGTTACTTTTAATGTATAACATTTTTTTATTCAAAAACATGCTTTTTAATAGTTTGGTTTGGTTTTTTTTTTTTTTTTGTGAAACATTTTCTATTACCTTGCTATGTTTATGAATTAAAGTCTTCTTCCACCCATATAGGAATGAAAATAATTAGCCTTGATTTAGAGCAACACACTGTAAACACTGTATTCTACTACCTACACTGTTGTAATACAGATTAACACTTTTTAATCCATGACAAAAAAAGCCTTTATGGAAGAGAGAAATTTGAAAAAAAAAAAATTTAGGTTAGAAGCCACATTAGGTCATTTATATCACATGTTTATGAGCCATCAGTGATCTACTGAGATTTGCTGACTGGAAGTGCTGTTGTATTTACTTAAATATAAAAATCCATTTCATTTGAAAATGTCAGTATAACCTTTGATAAAAGATTCATCTGGCTTAGTTAAGATTGTGCTATTTGCATCTAACCTAAATTGCAAGAAACTTCCAGATTCCAGTCTTTGAAAACTTGATTCCAGATTCCAGATTCCAGTCTCTGAAACATGAGCTGTGTGGAGACTGCACTGATGTTGCCTAAGACTTCGGAAATTACTAAGTTATTTGAATATTAAAAAGATTATATAGTTTATTTTTTGCATCTGTAACTACTTCCTATTAACTGGTTTGTATTAAAGCATTCTCCTACAACTGCATAGATTAATAATTAATGAACATAGCAGTATGTTCCTGTTTATAAGTAATAGGATTTAAAAATCCTACTTACATTACTTATCTTGATCAGTTATTTCAAGTTTCAATTATAAAAATATATGCTTCTCCTAAACAATTTATGTATTCTTTTTCCACGCTCTTGACATGATTAGGCAGAAAAATTAGATAGGAAAAAATACCATTGCAATATTTATACATATCTAGAGTTTTATGGAGAAAGCATTAAGATCCAGATTAAGTTTTTTAAAGGTCAGGGCAATATTTAAACTCAGAAAAGTTTTTGGGACTCATTTTTTCCTTTTCCTTTAAAGAACAATTGCCTCATTTAGGAATAATTGGCATTCACAAAGGAAATGCACATGTTCTGAAACCTAGTAATTTCCAATTGCCAAGATACCTAATGAGTTGTCTTAACAAGATTACCAAACATATAAAAGGAACTAATTGCATTGCATTTAATTCTGAAATCACAACTAGATGCAAAATAGGTTTTGCAGCTGGCATTTTGCTGGCAATGCAAGACGAAAATGAGGAGGTAGCTAGAGATCAAGGGATCATCCTGCTCAGTTTTCAGGAAGAGTCACTCCTTCCTCCCCAAATAGACACCAAAATTATATGCCATTATTGCTTGAAGAGAGAAACATTTTAACAATCTGTGACATGACAAAGGATTAGCCAAACACATCCATTCTCTAGAAACGTCTTTAATTAGCTGTTTTTCATTTATTTATTCACATTGTGGTCTACTATTCAAATAGCAACGGACATGTATTGTTTCATAACTTAATTTGGGGGTTATATTTTCCATTCACCTTTTTATCTATGACTTATCATACTGTTTGCACATTCACAGATACACACTGTTGCCTATACTCCCCAATATTCAGTTTCAAACTCTTCCTTAATTACTGATGAAAATAATAATTTCATTACTCCTTTTAAATATGAATACACTATTGTGCTATTCTCCAAAACAGGTAAGAAAGCTTATTATCCTTAGTGATACATTAATCGTGCTTTCCATGATTTCTAGAATTAGATTCCTGTTGTATTTTCAGAGAACACTATCCACTGTGACATGAAATAATGGATTGTTTTTCTTTTCTTACCTCTGTATTTTAGTAATTATTATCAATCTTCCTATTTTCAATGTGTTGCATAGTTTTGTGCGATATTCAAAGCACAAGAAATGTAAATATTATATTTTTTCTTTAATTTTCAAATAACTGTAAATTCCATTCATTATTTTGGAGTTATGAGGTTTGCTTTAAAGGCCTCAGAAATCTCTGAATGGTCTACTTAGTTTTAAATCTTCCTGAAAAATTATTTGCTTAGAATTATTTTCAGTTTGAGGAAAATGCCTGTGATAAAACATCATCAATGTTTTTAACTGGTTGTATTTTCTTATTATTTAATCAAAATTTGAACCTTGGCATTTTTGAAGTTCTAGATGGTTATAAAGGACCATTTTAATTGACATGAGCTAGTGATAGGCTCATGCAATAAGACGACATCAACAATAAGAAGGTCAAGACTGAGGAATAAGAATGAATGTGACTAAATCCCTCTCTTGTTTCTTTCACTTTTTTTGCCTTGTCTCCACATTGAGAGTGGTAAGAAATTTCTGTGAGGGTTCATCTTGCTTTTTTGCCAAACTTGATCTGGAACATTTAAAATATTCTTTACAGATGTTTTCCACAGTGTAGTTATCTTCTTCCACAAGCTTTGTCTGAAGCAGTTACATTCTTCTTCAAAAATATTAGTTGTTCAAGATCACCTACAAGGGATTAAGTAAATGATTTGGAGGCACTTAGATCTTTTTAGCACAGCATTCCTCTGGTCACTGTTTAATAGTGTTGCATGATTATCTACCTGGATCACAAAGCATTCCTTGTGTTCCTTATTATTTGACAAACAACTAGCACATGTCCAATTTGGGAAAAATAATCACATCTGGTTATTGTATCTTCCACTAAAAGACCTAGGAACATCAGATGAAGATAGTAGGAGTCAAGTTCCAAGAAAAACAGAAGAAGGGGGTTCTTTTACCTTCATAGGCTGACCCGTGAAATTCCCTGTGAAAGGAAGTGTTGCATGCTAGAAGTTCAAGGAGAGACAAAACAAGGTCCTGGAATCCTTCAGGATCTTGAAATGTGTAGAAGAAACAAAGAATTCCCAAAATATCTGACCCAAAAATAGTTACAGTTTAAAGACTAGTAGATACAAGTATCATATATGTTTGGTTCATTTTTATGCTTCCCCAGCATTATTCTTATGGTTAAAGAAAGGCTGCTGGGATAGACTGACCTAGGTCTCACCCAGCATGGCCCTTCTGTTTTTCTGGTGATGCCAGTGATATCTTTGAGGTCCATGAACATTTTCACCAGTGTATTGTATGTACATCTTCAATCTTTCAAATCATTCAGGGCATGACCACAGGAGTCACAGGAAATCTAACTCAGCCCTTTTACTCACAAATGAGATTTCTGCTATTCAACCAGCTCTAAGTGCTTCTATTGTTAAGGGCATATATCAATTTCACTTTCAATTTCTGTTCCAAATAGGTACCAGGAGAAAATAATGTTGCAGAGGAATAACCAACAGCAGAATTTAACCTGCTAATATCTTTCTTTATCTCATATTCTTATTAAAAGGTATTCCATAAGAATGACCTCAAATACAGTAGCTGTTGTGAACTGAGATGGGAAAATTGTGAAGTCCATGCATAATCCTTCTTCAAGCAAAACAGAATGCATTTTTATACCTCTTGACAAGATGTGTGCCATATTTTCTGTAAATACACAAGACTTTTCTTCATCTAAAAATTGCAAACCTAAAATGAATCATGCTTGTAAGATTTTACTATCATATTATTACTCTGCACATCTGTTTGAGGCTCTGATATGATTGACTGAAAGGCGAGTAAAAATAGGAAAACAGACACAGCTGCAAGTAAAATTTAAAAAAAAAAAAAAGAAGCAAACGGTAAAAGACAAATGATGTAATGTACAAATTGCTGTTTCCTCCTCTATCTCACCTTTACATAGTCTAATTCCTCTATTGGATGTTTCTATTTCAACAATATTTCCCTTAATCGCTAGTCATTGTGATTCCTTCCTTCTCTGTTGGACTGGCTGATTGTAGTGTGTGACAAAGGGGGAATGTTGCAGAGGCCCTGAACCGAACAGAATTCGTTTTGCCTTGAAAGAGTTTCTGAAGACAGAATATTTCTTTCCTGATCCTTCTGAGGTAGTTAGCAGGGCTACTCTATTCTCTTTTCCTTATGTTGCCATTTATACCTCTTATTCTTTAAATGTGACTTGTCGGTTTTAGAAAATGCTAGTGATCAGGCCTAGACATTGTCTTAGCAATATAATAATTCTTAGCAAAGGAGAGACAGAAGAAGCAATGCTTCCATACATCTCTTTGAGGGGTCTTTCAGTACAACAGTCTTGGCAGAGGGAGGCATAAAAATACATCCATTCACGATGATACCCAGGGGCTTCTCAGGGATGCTGTTCTGCAGAATTGGAACAGAGGAGGCAAAAAAACCCCCAAACATTTTTTATGCCTTGGTCAGAGTTTTATGTCTTGGTCACCTTATCTTCCAACTTGTGTGCATTGATTCTGAGGAAGCATAACTTGATCCCTTTTCCAGAGTGGTGAAACAGCCATGTGGTCTCTGCTATCCCTAAAGTGACTACTGAAAAATGAGGCTGTGAGGCTCACCTGCACAATGTAACTAATGAACAGTATCAAAACTGTTGAACAAAACCTTAATCTTATGAGCTAGTATCTACATTTTATGATTATAGAAATTAGAGAGATATAAGAATATATGCTGGAACACTATTACAGCTGAAGATTATCTGCAGAAACACATTTATATGAACAATACATTGGGACTGTCTTTTTCAGTGACAACAAATCTGTTGATCCATTATTTTGTTTTTTTTTAATTAAATGATGTTCTCAAAACAGTTGTTCTTAGCCTTTGCAGAATCCCAATAAAAGAATGTCATAAAACTGTAAAAATAAAGATACTGTAGAATTTCTGGAAGGCAGAAATCATTTGACTTGTCAGTCAACCTTCAGCACACAGAAGTACCATAAGTAAAAAACCCTGTGCGTAACAAAATGACATCTACTCCTACAGTCCAAATGCAGGACAAGATGAGATAACATACTCCTACAAATTTCTAGACTAAACAACTAGGGAACACCCAATAAAAAATATTGTAATGCACTCCCTGAGCTCTCACTAGCCTCTATCTAGCTGTAACACTGGAAAAAAAAAAAAACATTTAAAAATGTATCACCTCTTTTCTGTACTGGGAAAGAAAGTAAATGCAAACATTGTTAGGCTAATGCAAGCATGCAAAGGAGCCACTGCATACTTTTCATATTAGCACTCCCACAGTGTACACTGTCAGATGGTTAGTGGGAGGATGGTGAGACAATGAGAGGAGCAAAGCAAAGCATATTTATTTTTTCTCTTTTCAGACTGGATAGAAAGAACATTTTCTGCAAGGCCACAAGACTGTAATCACCATGCTATAGTATTAGTAATGCTGTAAAAAGTCAGATTCTTCTCTCTAAGTTACTTGATGAGAACAAGTGTGGAATCATTATCTCCAGAGGAAAAAAAAAATAAAGAGGAAAAAATATCCAGATAAATAAAACATAACAAATTTTTCTAAGCATATATGTATGTGATAATTTTAAGTCATTTATAACATTTGTGAGAAGACAAAACTAAAACATGAGCTTGAGTTACTTGTGTTAAAAGAAACGGTCAAAGAAAAAATCTGTCCTCTTGCATATGAAGTTTCTAATCATTGTCCTATTTTTATGTGGTTAAAGGTGTAATGATGTCTTGCTAACATGTTCTGCAAAGCCCTTTTAACTGTAATTAGTACGAATGTTAACAAATTGAGCTTTTTCTGATAAATATGGTCATCTTTTTTTAGATGTTTTCCTGGTATTGAGTTCTTTACATCTTCTTCACAGTTCTTCCCAGTAACTGTGTCTGCTTTGAATAGAGCAAAAATTCAGTTAATTTTCCAATTCATGTTACAGTCTGGAGAGTGGTGTGATTAAAAATAGGTTGAATGCTGCAATAAAGTATTTATGAACATTTGTCTGAATACAATCATGAATTTGTCTTGGAGCAGGCTAGTCTTGAACCACCCCAAATTATTTTTTTCCCCCTAAGAAGCTGTTGAAAGGAACATATTAATCCTGAAAACTTCTTGTATGATATCTATAAGCTTGACTAGGATACTAAGAGTGACTTCTAGTCCCTAGTCTGCTAACCTGCACTGAACTTCAAGCTCTGTGACTCAGGCTGTAATAATGTGTTTTGTGAATCATCTATAGAGGAAAACACCAAATAATTAAAAAAAACAGTGCTTTATTGCTTATTTTAGAAGAAAAGAAACTAGTCTCGAGCATGTGAGTTGATAAGGCTTTTAATATGGCTATCTTTGCTGCTATACCAGTACCATTTATGTACTAAACATGAATGGACACAGGCAAGCCGTGGTAGAAGTGAATAAGTTTATACCACATGACATTTAACAAAAAGAACAGTAAGTCATATAGCTAAGGGAGTTTACACTTGAGTATAGGTTCATACTATCCAGGTCACCTCTGAGTAAATTTTATTTCCCTTTCTCTGATGTTTGTTTTTTGCTGTAATTTCTATGGTTTACTGCAGTAAGTTATGAATGTCTCTACCTGGATTTGCATCAGTGTGCAAATTAAACCTGTTCATGTCCTAAAGTTTCCTTCACTCTGCTTATGATCTGCAACACTTTCTCCTGTGAATGGTCATAGGAGCACTTCTCCTGGTGGATGAAGGTTCCAGATTAGGGTAAAGACATAGCAATTGTGGAGACCGATATCTTTAAAAATGAAAGTCTGTATGCAGAAAAGTTGTGCAGAGGAAAGACAAGACAAAACACAAGATATGTCCTGAATAGGAAATGGGAACCTGTAGTTTGCTTTATATTCAAGGTGTAGACCAAACCATAGATCACACAGTCATCCAGCAAAGTGATATAAAATATGACAGCTGCTGGAGTGGTTTATGCCATTAGAAATGGTAATTAGTAATACTGTCTTTATCTATTCTTTGTAACAACATCTGGCTGTACATCCATTGTACTATATAATGTAAATTATGTTTAAAAACATACAGCTCCTGTTAAAACTTACATGGAGAAAGTGATTCTCTCAAGAATTCTTGACATGTTTAGGTATCAGTTCTGAAGCCTTTTGGACAAGCTTGTAATTTAGCTGTTTTTACCTAATGTATTGGGTTGGAAACCAAGCTGATCTGATTATAAATGTGTATACAAGCTACTCTTTGCAAGGCACTGGAACAAACTAAAACCAAGGTGTTTACTTTATGAATTGCTCATATGTGTGCAAGATGAAGTTATGGTTCTTAAAGACTGATGTTTGTAGAATATATATATATATAAAATTATGTACACACGTATATGTATCTTTATATATGGATATATAGATATATTCGACATATGTATACATGTCTTCTACATATATATCTACATACACAGATATCTATCTATCTACATTCTTATATATATCTATATGTATCTACATGCATAGATATATATGTGGAATATATGTAGAATATATAGTCTGTGTTTTGGTTTCAGTGGAAATGATGCCAAGATTAAATCCCTCTGTTAAGTTTTACAGTAATGCACAGCAGAATTTACTTCAATTGTTCCAACAGATACAAGAGAAAAGCTTGTTTGGAGTGATTATTTATTGTCAACACTTTTGTAGAAGCCACAGGCTTATGCTATTATTCTACTAAAGTTCATCCAGAAGCAATTTTGCTACTGTTTTAAGTTAGGTGAATGCTTTCCTTAAGAACTACACTAGAAGGAGATTATTAGGTGGAGTGCAAAAGCACAAAGAAATATAAAAACAGTCCAAAAAAGACATTTTCTGTATGTCTTTGTAGATGCCATAAGTAATATTCTGGTTCTGAATTTTAACTTGCAAGCTGGCAACAACTGGATTCCAAATTTGCATGAGGAAATTACATCCAAATCTTGTGCACAAAACTGCTTTCTCTCATTTATGTCAAACAGAGGTGCAGTGCATCAGTGTTATATTTGTGCTTTACAGTTATTTGAAAGAAGACCTGTTGAAGGAGAGAAGGTGTAGTCTTGTGTGTGAGCAATGCTGTTTCATCACCTGACAGCACTTCTTTCAGTCTTGACAGCTTCATACTATTACCTTCAATATTATTCATAAGTTATGATCAAATAATCCACCTATCATGAATTGTGTCAAACAAGTCTCAGAGATTCTAGTAGTGGCACTGGATTTAATATATTAAAATATTTCCCCTTAGTTTCCTTTAACTGAGTGATGCATACAGAAATTACACTCCGTTGTGAAGTTTCTTTGGCAGACAATAGAATTAGGTGCATATGTATGCTTATGTCGCATTACTCTGAGACTTTGTGAAAATAAATAAAACAAAAAAAAAGTTGGACACCCAGAAAAATATTCCTACCACATTTTATCTTGTCTGTTTTATCTTCTTTTGTAGTTTCTAAGAACTGGAGTTGGTCAACATTTTCAGTGAAAAAAAATGTTTCTGTAGTCACTCACATTGGAGAATAGCTTGAACAAAGAATGAATCTAAAAAGGATAAGGTCAGGCTCATCCTTTTCTCCAGTCAGAGGACATTCTGAAATAGCCCAGAATTTATTATTATTACTATTATTATTAATTAACACATATTATATACTAATTAACAACATTATTAGCAATTATAACAGCGATAGCAATTATAAAAATATCAACAACAACAACAAAACAACAACAACAACAACAATAATAATAATAATAGTTCCTCTTGCTTTCAGAGACAGTTTTTGACTTGGGAACACCTTGCCACACAAGCATAGCTGTCATGTTCGATGTGGAGAGATGTTACATTCAGAAGAGAAAACCTCTTTCAATTTAACAGTTTTCAGTTAAATTAATTCCACTTTTCTTCCCAGCAAGGGAGACTGATATTCTTGACCTTCGATGCAAAAGAGATGTAAAGCTGTCAGTGTTAGTGCATTACAGAAAACAAAGCCAAAAGCACTAGAATACTCATTAATGGACTGTTATATAGATTAAAAGGAGCAGGACTGAGCACTTTGCCAAAAGTAAGGCAAAGGGAGGGAAACTGTTGGTCATCATGTCCTAGCACATTACGTGGGTAAAATTAGTATACTATGACTTGATGTCTTCGGCAGATGCATGAGAAAAAAATTTTAACATACAACTGATATGAATGAACAATTATGAATCCTTACTTGAAGAAGATAAACATATGAAAGGATAACAATGCATATTCTGCTCTTCTCTTGGAAGCCTGTATCCCTTTGGCAGAGTGTGTTGCTTGCTACTATGAGAAAGGAATTGAAATTTCCATCGAATAGAAGTTTTCTAACTGGTTTCATTTAATAGAGTTTGGTTACTCAAGCAAATGTGTAGAGAGATGTCTGAAACTGGGGACTCCTGTGTGACTTAAGAAATACTATGTGACTTTTCAGAAATAGTACATTCTTAGAGTACCTAGAGTTTTTATGAAAGGTTTCATTTTTTTGAAACTGAAGTGCTCTTGTTTGAGACAACAAATTTCTGAAGTAATTCTGTTTGAGCGGCAAACAGTCTTTTGAAGAGAAACAGGAGTATCTTCAGTTCAAAAAAATTGAAACCCAACAAGAATAGGTGTTCTTTCTGTGTAGGACTCCTCTTCATTTTCACAGTAAGGTCATCAAAAGGCTTCCTCTGCAGCTCTGAGATGCCTGAGGAAGTCATTAATATTTTGCCTTAAAGTTCTGATCATTCAAAAAGTGAGAATATTTTTTTTCTTTCTTTAATTACTTCTGTCTCCTCAAAACTCAAGTAGGCAAAAAAGCTGTTCCTGAATCAGTAAAAATCTGTTCGTGGTCTTTTCTTGCATTTGTGAAGCTCTAGAGGAGTATTCCCTAATTGCTGAAGACTGAGCAACACTGGAGGATCTATTTTTTTTCTGTGGGTGTTCCAGTTGTCTTCTAGAAATGACTTGTAAACTAGAGATTAATTCCTCCACATTGTGAAAATTTACATGTAAAAATCTGGAAACCTAAATCCCAAAATTAAGATGGAAATCTAAATCCCCAAACAGGCACATTCTTGTTTCTAGTTATCAAAGAACAGTTATTTGCCCAAACTGAATAATAAAAAGTACACCTCTAGCTAATTTTCCTTAATCACTGAATGTATCTTTTTTCCTTGATTTAAAATTTCACTTCTTAGCTTTCCTTTCCATTTAGCTGTAATGCACTTTGATAGCTGACCAATCTTGCTTTACTAATTCCTATGCCTCTGAAATCAATGGGGCATTTCTGTGCATAGAGAATTTGGCCTTGTTGAAAAATGCTGAATTATACCTTTTGCAGTAAATAGTAGAGTTACAGAGAACATGTGTTATTAGTGCATTCATTCAGCATATATGTCTGGAAGAGAAGGATCTGGGGGTTCTAACTGACAAACAGCTGAACATGAGCCGGCAGTGTGCCCAGGTGGCCAAGAAAGCCAACGGCATCCTGACTTGTATTAGAAATGGTGTGACCAGCAGAAGTAGGGAGGTGATAGTCCCCCTGTACTCTGCACTGGTGAGGCCACACCTGGAGTATTGTGTCCAGTTTTGGGCACCTCAATATGAGAGAGATATCGAGGTGCTGGAGTGAGTGCAGAGGAGGGCAATGACACTGGTGAAGGGCCTGGAGAACAAATCCTATGAGGAGTGATTGAAGGAGCTGGGACTGTTCAGTTTGAGGAAGAGAAGGCTGAGGGGAGACCTCATCACTCTCTACAGCTACCTGAAAGGACATTGTAGAGAGGTTGGTGCTGGTCTCTTCTCACAGGTGATTAGTGACAGAACAAGAGGGAATGGCTTTAAACTCCAACAGGGGATGTTTAGACTGGACATTAGGAAAAAATTTTTCACAGAAAGAGTGGTCAGACAGTGGAAGGGGCTGCCCAGGGAGGTGGTGGAGTCACCATCCCTGGATGTGTTTAAGGGTCGTTTAGATGAGATGTTGAGGGATATGGTGTAGGGGAGAACTTGTAGAGTAGGGCTGATGGTTGGACTCAATGATCCCAAGGGTCTTTTCCAACCTGAATGATTCTGTGATTCTGTGATTCTGTGATACAGTATTACACCCTTAAAATGTGAATATGTTAGATTTGTAGCTTCACTCAAACAGTATTATTTTTTTACAGCTCTGTGTACTTATCTTCCATTCTGAACTATTGGAAGCCTTACAGCTGATCTCTGTTTTCATATATGTGTACATTTCTTCTCATTCACTTGCATAGAGCATGCCTGAAAACATAATCCAATCGAGGACTTAATATCTTTCAGAATACAGGTCTATCTTTTTGCCTTCAGTCCCATTGAAGTCAATAAACTGCTGTGTATTATAATTATCCACAGTGTTTACTTAAAAAAATTCATCAACTTACTTTTTTAGAAAGTAGCAAATTCCAAATGCTAAGTGAGAAGGCTTCTTTGGAACTTGTGACCTTTTTAATGATTTCCATACTCCTATAACTGTTGCTCTAAGATCAGCTAGGTCCACTTGTTTGGAGAGATTGTCTTTCATTTTGCATCCATTTTTAAAAATGAAGAGCAGTAACAGAGAAATTCCATGATTTTGTGTTCATCTAAGCTTTTACCAGAAACTGTACAACATGCTAAAAAATTATGTCAGCATAATAAAGCCTAAGGTCTGGAACTGATATCAGTGCCCTAAAGACAGAGACCTGTTTCTTAGAGCTTGTCACTGTCATCTAGTGAATGGAATCGGGAGATTGCAGAGCGCTGCAGTCTTGTCTTTTCCTCATCTCACCGTGGACTTCAGCAAGTCCTGATGGCTGATTTTCTCAGTCTCAGGCAAACAGCAGGGAAAATGCTGCTGCTTTTCTGGCTATTGTCTTTATCTTTAAAATCATTCTGGCTGTAGATTTATTGTAATCCTATTCTGGTTACTTTTCTACAGAAGGTTGTAGGTGGGCTGGAGGTACCCCACCTGACTCACAGTCTGTGAGCAACTTCTTCAAAATGGGCAGGTTTTTTGTTTCTTTTTGTGTTCTGCTGTTTCAGTCCTGTTCAGCCCTTCCATCCCCAAGTAATGTCAAAATGTTGATGATTAACATTAAAAAAAAACAAACTTGTAAATGGTTCTGTGATTTTTCTCAAGACAAAATGGTTTTTCTCTCCCTACTGGTTGAACCACCACACTTATTAGCAGCATCAAGCAGCCCGGACTACTACAAATTGCACTGTGCCTAGTGAGTCATGCAAACTAATGCTTAGAAACCCGTATCCTTGTTTTATTCTCTTATAAAATACAGAATTATAAAAACAAACAAGTTGGCACATGGAACTGCCAGCTTCAGCCTACATTTCCAGCAGACTATATAATTAAAATAACTAGTACAAAAATATGTGTCTGCAGAACAATATTTGCTTAGTTGAAGCAGTTAATATGAAAAGGCCCCATACTGATGAAAATAATATTAAAGTATTTAATTCTCTGGGCTTTATTAAGCCAACCGTTCCTTTCTTCTTCCAAAAATGTCTCTCAGTGTGCCAAGTCCTTTCTTTCTCTGTGAAAGAGCTTCTACTGTATGTAATAACAATTTCTTTTCAGACAGTGCTGTCCTCAGGGACAGGTCTGTTTTGCTCCCTTTTCAGAGTGTGCCACACTGCTTTTTTTTACTATAGTAATATAAACAATTCATAAAAAGTTTTCAGTGTTAGTAGAAAAAAGTGCACATGCATCTTCAGAGACTTTTCTCAGAAATGTAGTTTCTTATCTTGCCTTACAGCCTGAAAACTCATAAAATATTTTGAGATTAAAAGATATAAACCTTTTTCTTCAAATTTTTCATGCTATTATTTAGTGTTACCACTGAGCCAATGGAAATTGTAACGTGCATTTGTTTTAAAACTAAAATATTGAGCTTTCTATTCATTCTAGGATTTGAACTTTTTGTTTGCTGAGGATAGATAGGGTAAAGAAAGGATAGGTGTCCTGGTTTTGGCTGGGATAGAGTTAATTTTTCTTGTCCATATCATGTGATGTCATGCTCAGTTTATAAAGGAGGCGGGTTCTCTCTTGCTTTCAGTCTGTGATGGCAGGATCTTCGTTCTGTCAGGATTGCTGGCTGGGAGCAGACTGAGTATCGGTCAGCAGGTGGTGAGCAATCGCATTGTGCATTACCCATTTGTACTTTCTATTACTGTTATTGTTTTGTTTTATTACCATCACTAAACTCTTTTTTATCTCAACCTATGAGTCTTCTTTTGTCCCTCCCCTATTTTCTGGTCTGTGGGAGAGTGAGCGGCTGGCTGCGTGGTGTTTGGCTGCTGACTGAGTTCAAACCATGACAGTGGGGAAGAACAGTAAAAAATACTGGAAAGTGTTCTGCATCTGTCACTCTTTATGCCTCTGGATATTATTTGTTAGTTACAGGCAGAAGAGAGGTCCAAGATCATATCATTCTTGCTATCTAGAAAAGTACCATGACATGATTGAGAATATGAAGAGATGCAAGACTTGCTCTGTTCCTCTGATTAAAAGTGATTGGCAAAAGGAATGGTCAAGTTTATTATCTTTGTGCAAGGCTTAACAACTGGGTATTCCTAGTTGTGTAGTAAAAAAGCATACCGAGTCATAGAATCATAGAGTCGTAGAATGGTTTGCGTTGGAAGGAACCTTAAAAATCGTCTAGTTCCAACTCCCCTGCCATGGGCAGGGACACCTTCCACTAGATCAGATTGCTCAAAGCCCCATCCAACCTGGCCTTGAACACTTCCATCCATTTCATCTCAGTATGGGCAAACCCTCACTACAACTCGTCATCTCCCTCCGGTTGACTTGCCATGGATAAACTGGTGGCTGACGGACCCTATTAATACTTGTCTCACCTGAAGCTGTTCTTACCTGTACCAGTCAGTGTAAGACACAGGTGATGACACAGAAATTAAGCTAACATAAAGCAGCAGTGGGAAAGATAGCTGTAAGGCCTCTGAAGCTGAAGAAGAAGAATTAAAAGAGTAGAGGGTGGGTAGTCTCTGTGTCCCACTTCTACTCCTTACCTAGATGTTTAGTTCTCCATGAGCTTAATTTATGATTTTTATTTTTAATTCACTAGAAATCTGAAACAGAAAAGTTTTAATCACCACTCAAAACAACAACAACAACAAAAAAGGATTTTTAAAATACTGAGTGATGTGAATGTCATGAAACTTTGCATTTCCATTGCCAGACATTATGTCAGAAAAGAAAGCCTGCATTGCTTATATAAAAAATTAATTTTGCCTATATAACTGAATGCACTCACCTTCAGCTGAAGACTCACATTCAGTCCTTACTGAAATCTGCATGTCTGTGTGCACACAGCAGAAAGGGAAATTACTCTGTTTTGCTTCCTTTTTGGAAGCAAAAGGTGGTGTGCAATACAATATACAAACAGGTTTGTCTTAATCAGTTACCCTGCCAGTTAGCACTGTGACCTTTAAAAGATTCCCTTGGCTTTTTGTGAGAGGCAAATGTCAGTATCATTGGTTAACTATGCTATGTGATTTTTCCTTGGAAGATAGCCAAAGTGTATAAAGTGCTCCTCAGAGAAAATATATCTGTTACTTAAGCTCTCATCATTTTACTCATCAAAGCCTGCAGCATATGTCAATAATAGTTAGGCCACCTTAGGTGCTGAAGACCATTCTGACTTAGTATTTATTAGGAGGTAAAAAATAAAATCTACCTCTAAGCTGTGCAATTCTTCAAGAAAGCAAAAAATTACTTTGAATATAGAAAAAAAAGTATTACAGCACTCATAAGCATTCTTATTTCTAATAAAACACTACCATGCTGTTTCTACAAAGCATTTAATTTCTTAGTTTCTCACAGGCCTGGTTTCTCATCTCTCACAGCATATTTAATTGTAAGTGCTGGGGTGTACTTACCATGAATCATGTACCTAAATAAAACTATTTAAAATATAATTAAAGAACAATAATTAAGGAAACAATAAAATGTCACATTTCTATTATTGTTTTCGCACATGACTATAATATAGATTTTAGCATTTCCAGTAACATAAACTGAATTATCAGTGACTACATTACATTGGGAGTACGATTTTCCACAATGTAAGTGTGACATGGTAGAAAGTTACCATAAAAGAGCTATTTCCCTGCTACATGAAAGGTGTGGAATTGCCAATTATAATACACAGAGATCTGATTCCCTGAGTTTCAGGAATTGCCTCTTTTTCTTCAGGACAAAACCAGTAGCTTTTAATTAAAACAGTTAAAACCAATAAATTTAAATGAGTAGTTAATAAAATGTGCAATAAGGTTATTTCTTAGATATGTCTAAATCAGAAAGCCTTCATGTGAAACCACCCTCTTCCTAGTGAAGTTAAGATCCTAGAGCTTTATGGAGCTTGTCAAAATAAAGTTCAACACTGATCGTCTTATAGAGTTTACAAATCACATGGCTATAGTGGGTGGTAGGAAAAATGGTTTTCTGCAAGTGCAGTGATATAGTTTATGCTGCAGGGCTCCTAGGGCCCATGGGAAATCAGGCTCTTCTGCATCTCTGTGCAAAGGCTCTGTAATGAGAGCTCTCAGGTTTCCCCAAAATCAGGTATTCACATTTGTGCCTATCCAGTGGCACAGTCCAAAGGCACAATTTGGGTTTTTGAGTAACCAAATGACTTGACAGCAATCAGTACCCACACTCCAAGCAAATAGATAGTTGTTATCATAATGCAGGATCAAGGCAATTAGTTTTTCATTTTTCCAACGTCGAGTTAATGAGTCACAGTTGCAATGGTTCTAAACCAGTGTCTCACTGGACACCTTTTAAGTACAAAGGTCTAATTTCCAGTTTACTCCCAAGCACATCATCTCCTTGGGATTTGTGGGGTATGTGGCTACCCAGCCATTTCACTATGTGTGTGTGCAAGTTGGGAATTCTGGCCAAGGCTTCACTAAAACTGCAAAAAATGTATTTCTAAGGGGTCACAGTGTACAATGTCTAAGAAGTTGGATGGTGTTAGTGGTAGTGTGGATCCTCCAGGCTACTCTACCAGTTTTCCTGACCTGAATGATTAGTCTTTTCTTGACACATTTTTCATATCTGCTCCCCCTAAAAGAAGCTACTTAACACCCCCGGTCAGCTGGAGCATCCTGCTAGAGGTCTGTATTTTAAAGGATATTCTCTGTGTGAGGCATAAGATGTGGACTGAAAAGATGTCATACTTGTTCAGGGTGCCACTTCTAATACTTAGAATCCTTTTGAGATAAAATAGTGTCAGTTCTCTGTCATGTCTCAATCTGGTGCATCTGGTTTCACAGCCAGAGAGCCATGGGGACTTCATTGTGGAAACTGGCTGCTTGGAAATGTCCCTAAATGGGGACAAGACCTGTATTTTTTTTTCTGTTCTTCTCTCTAGAATTTTCACACCTGATGTTTAAAGCAGTTATTAGTAAGATTTTTTTTTTTATTTTGTTGTTAGTGTGGACTATTCTGACCTCAAAAATGCTCTGTCATGCTATCCAGTGTCTAACAGTCAAACCATGGCTGTCCTACCAATGTTGTATTGTGGATGGAGTACTTATGAACTTATATGTTCTGTTTTTCAAAGATAAAGCACCAAATAAAAGTTGTCATTTTATCATTTTATCCTCTTGCACATAGGTTTTTTTAAAGAGAGATTTTCTGAAACCTTATTTGGATTGAGGTAGTGATTAGTGTTCTTCAGTATTGATGATTAAATATAGTAAACTCACTGTTTTAGACAAGAAGATCAGTGTATTATTTGTAGATAGCAAAGACAATCCATCACCATAATGATTCAACAGCTTTCAGTGTTTTAAATTCAACTACTTTACCCTTTGTGAATAGCTGTTTTGCATAATGCTCCTTCACTTTCTTTTAACCATTCTAAGTGACAATTTGTCTTCCAAGTGTCCTGTCAGGTACACTGAAGATATTTCTTTGTATGCAGTGTTATAGAAAAATCATTATATAGAGATATAAATGGAACTTCAGGTAAATAACTTTAATGCTGTGAAACAAAGTGACACGAGATCTGAAACTCAAAGCTGAAGCTTGGAGCCAATCATGAAGCCATACCAACATGAAGGAAAAAAAGTGTAGTGACTGAAGGAATCTGTCAACCTAAAGGCTGGCTACCTGTCATTTGCTAGCTAGGCAACGACCCAAACAGTATTTTAAGCTTAGATTTTTTATTAATTTTTTTACTGGGGAAATGTTCTTTCCCTGTTATTAAAGGCAGAGAAAGAAAGGAAAAGGTCTTTTTCAGTCATCACGTCAATAAATATGGATCACATGAAAACTTGATGTGCACCTTTCCATTGACTCAGCTGCATGCAATTGGATGCAATTCTGTTTTAGGAAAGGAGTCCAAGTGTTCTCTAGAAGCCATTCAGGATTCTTGGTAATGAAGCTCCAACTCACCTATTTTTATGCTAGAATATCAGGGGTCCACTAGTTGGAACAGAAATAAATCTGCAAGAAGACCTCTACAATTAACATATAATAGATATATTTCTTTTCATGTTTTTCATTGTAGTTCAGGTGAGTTTCCAGCACATTCCAGTGAGCTACCTATCCAGCAAAATGAATCACGAATACAATCTTAGGGGAAAGTGAGCAAGATCATTTCCAAAGAGAATCAGTATTCTCTTTAGTGGCTTTGGATCCCTGGCAGTGAGGTCATATTTTGTGAGAGACTCATAATGGTTTTGACTGTCTTGGGAACCTGATAATATGAATTCCTGTTGTTGATGTACCTCCACATAGAGGCACCACATTAGGAGGCAATATGGGAACTGCTAAGGAAAAATGCTTGCCAGTACAGCAGACAGAGTCTACTTTCACATGTAGTTCATGGACAAATGATCTTGCCTCATGTAATTGAACAGAACCATGCTGTTCAGAAATTGCACAGAGATCTGCTTCATTCATTGCTTGAGTTGTACCTGATTACATCTCACAGTATGAAGCTCAGCAAGAAGAACTAGTTTCAGCAGTACTTTCAAAGTCCCACTTCCCCACAAAAATATGATAAATATTAATCCAAATTATATTTTATTTTATAAAATATTTCATATGGAAACACATGTACATATGCTTTCAGTAGTATTTCAATGGGCAGTAATTCTATCTGTATAGAACATGATGAACAAAACATACACCTGTAGACAAATCATGAAACAATTGAAGGAAAATCTAATTCAGAGAATTTGTCAAATATCACTCAACCATTTACTGCTATTTGATTTCTAGTGAAAGGGGAAATTATATTCAAGGAAAGGGGATTATATTCAAGGGGATTATATTCAAGGAAAATGTCAAAATTAGCCAAATAATTTATTTTAATGAACAATGCAGCTAGCTCTGCTGTAAACACATGGTAGATCATTTAAAAGAGGTATGTCTATTCATGTGCTTGTGTTTATTCATTTATATTTGTGTCTATTTGTGTTTATGCTTTTCAGAAAGTTTTGTAATGGTTCATGGAACACTGAAGAGAATGAAATAATGAAATATCTTGTCTTCTCTTGAATAGATCAGTTCCTCAATGTTGTAAATGTAGTTAGAAGATCAAATATTAAGGTATTTTTGCCCGTAAATATCTCCAGATGGTAAAAAGTAGGAAAAAAAAATTAAACAGAAAGACAGCTACTGAAATATTTGGTCCTGAAATGCACAGTTGTGAGCGATGGGTAATCTGGAGATGTGGTTTTCGTAGTGAATGTTGTGGTACATCTTTATAGTGCAATATCTGGCCGTTACTGTAAACAAACTCAACTCTTTTAATATACTTACATTTCAGCTATGCCAGTAGTACTAAATGATGATTGTTGCTACAAAAGATCTTTACAACATTGTAAGGAACTGAAGGAATTAATGCCTTAAACATTCATTGACACGAAAAGCCTCAAGGACAAATTGTGGCCTTTGTGATTAGTCTAAGGAATCTGCCTAGGGAAGCACAGACTGTATCAAAGGGTGCATGGCTCTGCTCCCTTGCAGTTGTATAGCCAAATTCCTTAGATAAACCTCGAAGGGAGGAGACATAGACTGAGTAAAACCAGATGTTTGGGTTAAGGCCTACACCTTAATTTATGACTATAGCTTTGAAGAAGAGCTAAAAGATTGTTAAGAGAGATAAACAACTGACACCAGATGGAGCTAATGACTGGATAATTTCCCAAGAAACAAAAACTGAGGAAAAGGCAAAGGTGGTAGGGGGAGATTGTGACCACTGACTTAATTGGACAAAAGGGTTAATGTACCCCGTTCCCCCTCAACGCATGCACAGAACCCATGCTCCACCTTTTCCCCATCTCTCATGGAAATGAGTTTGTGGAATACCTACCTCTTCTTGTCTTGTATGCTAATCATCCAAAAAGATGAACTTAAAAGGCGACAGAAAACTTTGCTGTGTGTGCACCCACCACCCCAGGTTACCGGACCTGAGACATCGCTGGATACAGCGGTGGTGACTGGATTGCTTTGACTCTCTCTCTCCTTTCTTTTTCTTTTCTTTTGTTTCTTTTCTTTCTTATAGATTTATAAGAGACCACATTGCTTATTTTCCAAGTTTAAGCCTTTTCTACCACAAGTAAAACATTTTAA
Source organism: Strix aluco (assembly GCF_031877795.1). Classification (NCBI taxonomy): domain Eukaryota; kingdom Metazoa; phylum Chordata; class Aves; order Strigiformes; family Strigidae; genus Strix; species Strix aluco. The sequence goes on along the minus strand of NC_133931.1, from coordinate 133,231,877 downwards.
CTGGTCATATGATATTGTTTCACCTTAATTTAACCTGAGGGGATCACAGAACCATTATGACTCTCTGGGCTCCCAGTCCAGATCATGACAAACATTAGAGTCAAAAAAATAAGAAAAAAAGTTATTTTTTCCATGTAAAACTCTTTATTCACATTGAACAATGTTGATAATTTTACATATATGATAGCTTTTGCTTTTTCCATTGTGTTCAGTATTCAGTAGGCACTGAATCTGGCCTATCACAACCTAAGTGCAAATTATACATTGAGAACACTTCACATCTAAACTTGCAGCTGAGGGTGATTTTTTTGTTGCTTACTAGTAAATCTTTGGAAAATAAGTTTTATAATTAAAGTGCTGACACAGCTATAACTGTAGAGGCATAAACAGTGTGGCTATAAATAGTGCAGTAACTACAGTGGCAGACTTTGTCAAGTGGTTTGTATAGGACAGCTAGGCTGTGGCAGCTGATCTGATGGGAGAAATTATGTTGAGGTTTGCTGATCAATTCCTTTTTGATGTTACTGTTAAACCTTTTCCTTCTTCAGCAAGAACTGACATTAGCTTTATGTCCTATCATGGGGACATTTCTTGAAATGAACAATCTCAATTTAACTAAAACACACATCTAAATTTCAGGAAAAGAACAAATTATACCTGACAGACCTTGGCCTTGACATTTAAAATTACACCATAGCTGATTATACTCAATGGTATTTAGAGACATACAGGACTTCGAAAGGGGAGTGAGTTCACTAGAGTAGTCACAAAATTCAACATAAGTGGTAAGAAATAATAGAGGCATTAGCCAGAGTTAATATTACTGGAGGTTAATCTGGGACAAGTAGTGTACTGTGTAATCTTTAAGTATTTAAAGTTCTCGTGAAGAAATCAAAAAGTATATGTTAATAAATTAAAAACAGCATTTAGCATATGCTCTGGTGTCAAGCTATGCTGTTTGACAATAGTTAATATGTTATACAAGAAGAGGTATCAGTATTATTTTTCTTTTTAGAACTACGTTTTCTGCCTTAGTTGTTAAATCATTCCTGTGATCTTCTATCATGGAACATTTTGTGAGAGAAATCCAATCACTTTCTCTGTTTCCAGCCAAAATTTATTAAGGGTCCAGTGATGCAATGGTGGTCTGTGATAGCATGTTTCCTCTTACCTAGACAATGTACCACTACATGAACTTCAAGACCAAATTTACCCTGCTTTTCTGCCTGGCCTTCTTTTCATCCCACCTACCATCTTCCTTTGCCTTACAGAGGACGGTAGGTGGGGCTTGGTTGGCTGTGTTTATGCTAGGAAACTAGGCAAGGTCAATGTGCAGGCTTGAGCACCAGTGTAGGATCATCTGTACTGTTTAACTGTTAAAATACATCTTGGTCTCATTGTGGACTTCTGTCAGTGCCTGGGTATAGTTTGAGACATAGTGCAGGCCAGGGGATGATCCCCACAGACAATATTTAAAAAGTCATCCTCTCTGATGGGGAAGAGAATTAGGCCATGAAGCTCTGCTGTGTCACTGGCCTTAAGTCACAGGAGCAGACCCTGCCTATTTTACTTAAGGGAGAAACAGGTGGCTGTAGGGGAAAAAACACCAGGATTCAAACATAGCTACAGAAGTCAGTTAAAGATCTGTTTCTAGGACATTTCATTACACTAATTCCATCATTCGTTAAACTGTTGCACATATATAGATGATCCCATCTACATAGGGAGATGGAAGAAACTTAAGATTCAGTTCTACATGCTCCTAAATAAAATTCAGACAGATTCCCTTACAAACAATAGTCTAAGTAATTTGATATCTGGGTTACTTATGGACACTATTAAAATTGGAATAAAATTAAATCTGCTGCATTGAACCAAAGTGTATGCAGTTGTGTTGATCTCTGTATTGACTTAAGATTCATTTGCACTGAAGATACTATTCTGGCCACTGATTTCATGTACATGACATGAATTACCTCAGCTCAGTGATTAATCTCTTGCTAGATACAGAAACTGATATTTTAGTGCCAAGCACCCACATAATTATGTATTGAAAAGAGAGAGACACTGGAGGGAATAACAGGATTTTTCAAGGCAGTGAATTTGATTGTTGTAAAAAAAAAAAAAAAAAAGATAAATTATAGCACTTGGATTTTAACCCAAAAGAGTTTTAAATGCAGCATGGACTGTTCTTGCGGTTTCAAGTAATGGTTGCTAGGGGTGACCCAGAAATGAAACCAATCATGGCATTGTAATTTAAAACTAAAACAGCTGGCAAAATATTTCCTCTCAAGTCTGTTGTCTCAGAAGTAAATGAAAAGGTCGGGAGACTTTCTATTTTCTTCTGAAACAACATGGACTGCTTGAACGAGGGAACATATTAATGTTTTCACCACAGCTTTCTATTACGTGTCAGGAACTCCATTCCAGGATATCACACTAGAGGTGATGAAAAAAGACAGATGATAGAATGAAATGGTAGGACCTAACACAAAATAATCAACCATCTTTATATTTCCACTTTACATTATATCAGGAGTCCTGATTGCATTCTATAGGTGGTGGTATTTCACCTAAAAATAACAGCTGCTTCAAAGTACATGGCTGTTCACACAGTTACAGTTCAAAATGCTAAGGATTTGTGTGTGTGATAGTATAAGCCAGTCATAGCAAAGTGCCATTTTTCCTACTGAAATAAACGATGGTAACCTTGGCCAGGCACATACAATTTGTAACTAAGATTTACCAATAGGTACAGATTTAGAGAGCGGGGGAAGGTAAGGGGGTTTAAAAATGTTTCCTGTCTTAGCAGGAATTCCTGTGAGAAGGAATATGGTCACAGCAGTAGTGTCCTGAATAAGGAAATGTTCAACAAACAGTGGTATCCTGTATGGTCAACTCCAACACAGGCCACAGTTTTGAAGGAACTGGGAGGGAGAACTATATTTGCATCACATGCCCCAATAAAACATATATGAATCTTAATGCTATATTTGCATGATGCTTAGAATTACAAATAACCTTTGTAGACTTTGCTTAATGATTCATACATTATTACTGTATCTTTATTTACTTAATTAATTTTGGTAAGCTTGTTGCAATTTTCCTGGTAGTTAACTTGTAACAACAAATATAGTGAATGTTAAAGAAAAGCAACTTGAAAAGCCCCCCAGTTTTAAGATTAAGAATCCCAGTCAGCTGGAAAGAGAAAAGCCCCAAGTTACAATGGAAAACACTCTCAGAAACACAAATTAGTGGATACGTGTTTTTCTTAAAGACGATTTTGGCCACCCTTCCTTGATGAAGTCGTGTTGCTCCCCAAGTGCTCCCAGTAACAAGGATGATCATGATAAACCAGCACAATGAATAAAGTCCATAGCCTGCACATTTCTACTCTATTTTCAATCAACACTAACCCACACCCCTTTTAATTTTTTATTAAAAGAAAGAAAAAATCACTGAAATGCACAGGCTCCTTCACAATGCATCTTCATTAAGACTTCGATTTTGCCAAGTCCCTGACAAAGCGAGCTTGAGGTGTTAAGGGATTTTGAAAACATGCAAAGAGATACATAAAATAGCCTGAACTAAGCCAACTAAAGTTTTAAATAGGGAAGAAGCTGAAGTCATTGGAACTGTGGATCTTGGCAATCAAACAGCAGGGAGACCCTTTACTAGTAATTATTTTAACATTAGCCACAATCAGTGAGAAAATAGCAGAAAGTGCTTTTCTTCACAGCTATGACTTCCAAGATGCACTGCTGTGTGCTCTTTCTTCCAAGCTTTAACAAGGAATATGATGATAAATGGCATCCTTTGCTAATGTTTTTAAGACAGCCAAGATTAGAAGATAGTGTTTCTTATTAATAATTTTGTATCATGCTATATAAGATGTGAGAAATCAGAATGTGTGGAATTAAAAAAAAAAGTTAAAAAAAAAGTAAAGGAACCACTGTCTTTGGAGATGCTTTCTAAGACACAAATATCAGTTTTTCTTACCTTTGATTATAGTTCCACAGCTATAAAACAGGTGCCAAAACTAATTCTTCATCTCTGTTGTTTCCTCTCTTCTTAAACAAACTGCTATGCATTTGTTGATTTTAGATGCCCAGTGTGGTAAACACAGGATTTAGTGCCTCCTCCTCATTCTCTTACAGATATTACATGTATTAGCTGTATTCTGAATTAAAAATTTGTGGAAATAGCTAAATATGAAAGCAACACATGTAAATTGAACTGCTCTTTAGATGACCACATGATGCATTTAACTGATTTCATAACAGCTTACTTTAGCCATAGGCAATTATCTTCAACAACACCAGGATCACTTGGGAAGCTGTGCCTGATCTTCCAGGTATGACAAGATTTAACTTACCACAATACAAGTTGAGATGACATCTTTCTGTAATAGTTTTCTACTTTGAACAGTTGTTGTGGAGGAAGCTTAAGGAGGAAAATGAAAATAGCAAGTAAGAAAATTACATACCTATATCTGTAGGCAGCTCACATGCCTTCTGTTTTATTTTATATGGAATTCAGTGTATTTCCACAGTTAAGACTTGATTTCTCAAGAGCTTTTCTGGTCATGTTGTTTGTTTTCTGCGTGATGTTATAGTTTTCTGTTTAAGGCTTCATAAAAGTTTCAGAAGCAAGAAATGAGGTTCCAAGCCATATAGGCACTAGAATATAGGCACTGAATTTTTGTTTCTATATAAATGCTAACAGCAATGATTGACAGCAAAATGAAAACCAGAGAGCACAAAATGCAGATTAAGAATCCTTCTTCATAATTTTAGGAGTTGTCAATGGGTACTTAACTGGAAACAAAAACATATGTAATCATATTCTAAAATGCTGAATGACACTAGTGTGAATATTTTGGTGGTATAGATATATGCTCCACTATGCTGCCTGGGGCTGTTTTTGTGAAAAGTTGAAACTATACCATGGGAACTTTTTCTGAGAAAAAGGTGCCTGTTTTAATATTGTTATGAACCTACAGACACCTTAAAAAGCCCCATATGCTACCACAAAGGAGCTGACATTTCACTAATACAGATTTTCACAGAGATGAATAATATGAGTCAAGCAACATAAAGCAGTTTCAAATAGCTCAGAAAGTGAATCAGAAATTCAGACCGTGCTGAATAGCACCCTTCTGGGTTAGCTTCATTTCTAAGCCAAAAGTTCATCTCTGCTTTAACAGTCAGAATTTGAGCCTAATGCTCTGAAAAAAAGCAATTTCAGTAGACCCAATTGTTCTAACTACATTGCCAGACAGGACTTGAGAGTTTTTTAAAGGTCTGGAAAACTCTGATGCCTCCTGTGGTTTGCAAAAAAAAAAAAAAAAAATTCCAGTCCAGTCCTTTAAACAACAATAAAATCAATTAAATCTAATGCTTCCTGTTTATAATCAATCTCTGCAGCTAAAATAAATTATTTCATACATGAGAAGCTGTGACCTATCTTTTGTGGTTTTTTATAGCATCGTATGTTCCTAAAGTGGAGCAAGGATCCAGACTTCCTTTTCCGTCTTTTCTGTAAACTCTCTCTTCACTGTCATCAGAGACCCAGGTGTTAAATGCAGTAGGCACTGCCCAGCTCTACCTCAAGTCACTTCTTTCAACAGGAATAACGTTTCTGAATAAGGCTCCCATCTTTTTCAGGGCCATTTTAAAAACTCACATTAGTGCTATTCTATTTGGACTTTATAGAATCATAGACAGGTTTGGGTTGGAAGGGACCTTTAAAGGTCATCTTGTCCAACCCCCTCTGTAATAAACAGGGACATCTTCAACTAGATCAGGTTACTCAGAGCCTCATCCAACCTGGCCTTGAATATTTCCAGAGGATGGGACATCTGCCACCATTCTGGTCAACCTGTTCCAGTGTTTCACCACCCTCATTGTACAAAAATTTCTTCTTTATATCTAGTCTGAATCTACCTCTTGTCCTATCCCTAAAGGCCCTATTAAAAATTCTGTCCCCATCTTTCTTATAAGTCCCCTTTAAGTACTGAAAGTCCACAATAAGGTCTCCCTGGAGCCTTTTGTTTTCCAGGCTGAACAATCCCAACTCTCTCAGCCTTTTCTCATAGGAGAGGTGTTCCATCCCTCTAATCATTTTTGTGGCCCTCCTCTGGACCCGCTCTAAAGGTCCACATCTTTCCTGTGCTGAGGACCCCAGAGCTGGACACAGTACTCCAGGTGGGATCTCATGAGAGTGGAGTACAGGGTCAGATTCGCCTCCCTCGACCTGCTGGTCGCAATTCTTTTGATGCAGCCCAGAATACTGTTGGTTTCTGGGCTGTGAATGCACATTTCAGGCTCATGTCCAGCTTTTCATCCACCAGTACACCCAAGTCCTTCTTGGCAGGGCTGTTCTCAATTCCTTCATCCCAAGCCTGTATTGATACCAGGGATTGCCTCAACCCATGTGCATGACCTTGCACTTGGCCTTGTTGAACCTCACAAAGTTCACATGGGCCCACTTCTGGAGCTTGTCCAGGTCCCTCTGAATAGCATCATGATTTAGAAATTCAGAAAATTAATTTGGAACTTAAGGAATCTTGGCATCATCATTCATGAAAACTTCAGTCTGTTGTTTGCTTTTGAAAATATCTTAAGTTCTCTTGCTTACAAAACAGTCATGCATGCAAGCTCCCTTGATATTTTTACTGGTTTACTGGACCTTATCAGTCAAAGAGGGACTCATTATGGTCCAGCATGATTATGGGAAGGATCAAGCACTTTCTCAGTTCAGCAATGTGCACCCCTGTGCTGTTCTCCACCAACCTGATACAGCTATCTTTCATCTGCCCATGTAGCTTCCAAAATCCTTCAGCTCCCCACAGCTCCCATGTGCCTTACATGTTCATCTGGCTTTGCTCCTTCACTGTTCTGTCACAGGCCACCTCCTGAAGAGGAAGAGCACAGGTAGTGAGAAACATCTGAAACTTGTATGGGGGAAAAGCCAGTATGATGAAACTCCTGATATTTCATATTCTGCCTTCTGTTTTAATTTTGGTAAAAGTAGAGACACTGTTTTCCTTATGTTTCCTGAGCAGTGCAATGATAAGCCTCAGGTATAAACCCCCCACTTTGTTAGGCCCAGATGCACAACCAGGCAAATTTAGGAGCATATTGATTTCCTCAGAATCATGAAAATCACTAAAATGTTGGAAAATAAGATTTTGACTAGGGAAGCTAAATAAGTCAAGGAGTTTTCTTTGTAACCTAACCACTCTGAGTGGGGGCTGGAAAGCCCTAGGCATAATTTTGTTATGTCCCTAAGGATTACCAGTGTGACTTCACATAAGACTTTTAGTTAAAGATTAGAGTGGGACAGTGCATATTGTGCTAACAATTGATAAATGACATTATTGTCTCTGCAGCAAAAGAGATTTCTTTCTAGACAAAAAAAAGGTGAGAACTAATTTGAAGAATATGAAGGCAATTAGGAGAAATGAGTACTACCATTCACTACCACATAAGGTGTCTCATTGTTGTGGTTTGAACTCGGCTGGCAGCCAAACACCATGCAACCAGTTGCTCATTCTTCCCCCACCTGGTGAATAGGGGAGGAGGCTGGAGAAAAACAAGGAAAACTCATGGGTTGAAAAAAAAAAAAAAAAAACAAACAGTTTAGTGATTGTAATAAAACAGTAACAAAAATAGAAAGTATAAATGGGGGGTGATGCACAATGAGATTGCTCACCACCCGCCAACTGATACTCAGCCTGCTCCCAGCCAGTGATCCCGACAGAAAAAAGATCTGTCACAGACAGGAAGCAGGGAGAACGCGCCTCCTTTATAAAGTGAGCATGACGTCACGTGATATGGAATACTCCATTGGCCAATCCGAGCCTGGCAGTCTGGCTGTGCCCCCTCCCAGCTGAAGAAAATTAACTCTATCCTAGCCAAGACCGGGACACTCATCCACTGAGCTCAGCTTTTACAACAAAATTATCAGGCTTAAAAAACAGACTTCTAAAGCCCAGAAAAAAATCGCCTCTGAAAAGAGAAAAGAGGTGGTATGTTATGTAGGTTTGCTTAGCATAAGGTTAGACCAGATATGCCACCTCACTCTTCTGCCCTGAATTTTAAGGTGCACCTTACAATGCCATTTTTATTTCATCAAGTGCAAGGTTCTCTTTTGTTCTGTAAAGTGTGAGACAGGTCAGTTAACCTTTACAGTGCACTGGGGCAGAGGTGAAGTGTACTCTCTTCCACATATCATGATACTACATTACTGCAGTTCTGTCCTATTCCTTTGGGAAACCCTACTGTTCAGCTCCTTGAATGCAAGTTAGTGTCAAATATTAACAGTGAATTAAAACTGCAGGTAAAAATGGTGACAGTGGCATATTCCTGTCACTGGGCTTGACAGGAAATTTATTTTGCTGTAGCTGAAAAGTAATTAACCTCCACTGTGAGAAATTCTATTACTAGTAGCTATTCTGCCATGCAAAGTACACTACATGGAAATGTTACAGGCCATCAAGCAGAAAAGGCAGATTTGTCTGCATTTTAAACTAAAACTGCCCCCACCCCCACTTTCCATTCTTATTCTCTCTCTCTCCTCACTTGATCTTCACTGAAGCTAGAAATTGAGATGCACATGTGGTAGAAAGAAAATTGTATAAAGCAAAGGATTTTCATAAGGTATTTACAGGAGTGTGTGTGTGTGTGTGTGTGTGTGTGTGTGATAGCAGAAGTGTGCTCCTTTTAACAAACCCAAGGTCTTTATGGGAGGAATTTAGCAATGATCTAGATTGGCTTTCAAATCAGAATAACTTTGTTGCAGACATGTATAGGAAAATGTCAACATATCAGCTGACAGGCCTCCTCTCATCTTGCTCTCCCTTACACTCTGCTGCTGGTGAAAAGTACAATCACCCTCTTTTGAAAAGGGACAAAAAACCCTCTGACACTCAGAACTAGCACTGTATTCTGAGGGGGGAAGTTAAGCTTTTTCAAGTACGTTGGATGATTGTACTTTACAAAATATGATTGCAAAGCGGAAGGAGCCTGCCAGCTTCCCTGTGAACTTTTGCCTGCCTGAGAAAACTAGCATTTTTGGAGAGAGGAAAACTGTTATCAAGCTCTTCCCTCTGAGATCAGTGGCTGTCAAAAGTCATTAAGTACGAGAGAGAATCCACCAGTCTCTGTGTGTGATAGAGGGAAAGTTGAGATGAAAAACAAAATTGCTTTTCTGCCTCAGAAAGAGAATTGTCTGGTTTTCTCTTCATGCCATAGTTATACCATGAACTGGTTGTGACGCATTACTGTATTTTGGAAGCCAAAAAAAGCAAATCTAACGAAAATTACAGGGGAAGAAAATTTTGAGTGTTACAAACTAATGGTTTGTCCAATTGCTTTGCAGGCAGGTTTGTGAGTGACAGCTGTGCGTTAACAGCATGCCGTCCTCCTCCCTCTCAGGAAGAGGTGATGGCTACATCATTGCAGCTATAAAATGACTTCAGCTTAATGATGGACTGCGAGGAAAAAAATTACATCTTTAGATCTAGATTTTAAAGTGACAGTGCACTCTGGGATTCCAGATTACTGTTATTAATGAAAGAATGTTTAATACCTTTCTAGTAGGGGTTTCTGAATCATGCTCCATTTAAAAGAGATTTCACTTCTCTATTAAAAAAAAAGTTTCTGGGAACAAATAATTGAAGTTTACAATGTACCACCAAGGAACCTATTCAAAGGTCTTTTATTCTCTTTTTACAAACCCTCTATGATCAAAAATCAGAAAATGTATGTGCTAAAAATGAGTAATGGACCATAATTGGGCTTTCTAATGATTTCTGTATTAACAATGTCTCCCAAACCACCTCCAACCAAAACCTGAAGTCAACAGTTTACGTTAGAGATTTGTAAACAAAACCAAGCAAGAAGAAGTTGAGGGAATTGGCCTAAGACAACAAATTACGAAAACATGAACACTAGGAGTCTGTCATTTAATGTGATACAATTTTGAAAGTTACAGAAATGAGTATAACAAAGAGGTTACTACCATGGGAAAATACATTCTACAATGTGACTATGTATATGCACAAGCATATATAATATGCAAGTATATATTTGCATGGATATATTTTGTGCAAGGAACATCGCTTAAATCTTTGAGCTTATATAGTGGAGCTTTTATCTAAATTGTTTTCACATTCAGTCTTTGTGCTGATTCAGACTTAATTCTTATGTCAGGCTACTGATGTAGAAATCTATCCAGGATGGATTGTTGCTCAAACGATTTTCATGACATATTTTGAGGATAGACAGTCTACTTTGTATAGATAAAACTAGTGCATACCATCTCCCATGGAATTTTACAAAGGAGGCAGAACTTTGCTGAGATTCTGAAAACCCAGTGGGCTGCCTGTGCATTGTCAAAGGGTGTTTCTGTGGCTCCTCTCTCCTTCTTTTGTTATAAATACAGTGAGCTGGGGATTTGGGTAAGATCAAAAGATAGCAAGGTTCACCCCTACTCTCAGATGTATAGAAAGCATCTCAGCTGGCATTATGAAGCATTTTATGTGGTGGGATAATCCTTCAGTTTCCTCCACTGGTAGCAACAAGCCAGACCAAATGCATCTCCCTTACTTGTTTGTTTTTTGTCATCTATACTTCAGTCCTGAATCCCTGGTCTGTGCCTTTGGTACCTAAAATTTCCTGTGGTCTCCCATCCAAGTCCCCAAAAGGCCATGCTTAGCTCCCAGGAATAGACCCAAGAGAGTACATGCAGGTTAGTACAACTAGGACAGGGACCGTTTTACTGGCACCAGGAATCTTGTTCACAAATGAGTTGCCATTGGTTGCCATACTCTGTGGCAAAGACATGGAGGTTGTCTCTATTTCAGCAGTCAACCATTACATGATTTATTATTGTTTAATCAAAATGACAGCAACAGCATCAATGTGGCAGTAGCTCAGACCTCACCCACACTGAAATCTTTGCTTTTTTCATCATTTGCTTATTGTAGCTCCAAGCCTTCCACAATGGCATCTTTTATCTCACTTTCAGACAGTTCTGTCCTCTTTCAGTAAAATATCTTTACAGATGCTTTCTGGGTACTGTTCCATAGTTTGACAGACATAAATCTAGATTACAGTCTAGATTAGTCCCATAGTTCCTTTCTTTGACATCTTCTTCAACTAACCTTTTGGACAGGAAGCAAGGGAGCTAACAGTGTTATGCTTGAGCTACATTTCATTGCAAAAGGTTCAAACTCTTGCCCACTAACTGTAGCTTATTGTCAAACATTACTATAACAGATTTGAGAAAAAAACAAGTCTGAAATAAATGGATTTGATAAGTGCAGTCATGCATTTAAGCTATCTCAGGAAATAAGGATAACAGTTTAGACCATTTTTTTCCCCAGCTACTATAAACAAGTCTTTGCCTGCTTACCTATGGAAACAAGATGTTTGGAGTAACCTATGTTATCCTACTAACAACTCACTATTAAGTTTTAAGGAAATATACTTCATTCTGTTTCTGAATCATAATTACTCAGAACTGTAACTGGACTGGTGCCAGCAGCTCTTGCACTAGTCTCTTGAACATACAGGTCCCCACTGCTGGCAAAACTGTCACAATTTTATATGGGACCATCTGAAATTTAGTAAGGGAAAGGTGATACCCATTTTTATTCACCATCATTTCATTTTCAAATGAAAAAATATTGTATTTAGGTTATTTGTTTGTCGTAAGAAGCAGTAATATTCCTTCTCAGTTTTCATTGGTTTAGGTTAAGAGTGCATGTATTTGTGTAGCTGTATGTATATGTGTAGATGTACGTTAACATGAATGTGTGTACGTGTGCATGCTGGAGATACGTAGAACAATTTGGAGTCCTGAAAGAACAAGGAAAAGATGATTTTTTAGAGTTGTGAAGCATCGAATAAAATATCAGAAAACTTTCATCTTCTTGATATTAAAAAAAAACCCCAAAACTGAGGTGAAGCCTATTCTTGATTATGAAGTTTTACCACAGAAGCGCTGTCGTTCAGAAGTTTAAAACTTAATCACTTTGCATTAAATAGCAGCATAAATTAAATAAAAAGGGGAAAATCCCTGTGTGCTACAACTAAGCTAGTTCCATGTACATTTATTTTTTTCAATACAGCAGAGAGAAAATATAGCTGAGATTTTTGTGCATACAGAATTCATTACCAGATAATGGAATGAGAAGGTCAGTAGTGGTCTTTTCTTAGTTTTATGAAGTAACTGAATGCTTTAGATATAACATTTTCTAATCAGGAAGAGCTAGGATGAAAAAAAAAAAAATGTATGCAATTGAAAAATTCTAGAGTTTATCATATACCTTGCCACTTTCCCAGAGAAGAAGTTTCTGTTGTGTTTGTTAGGAAAATTTCTAAAACAAAGAATTTTTATTTTTTTATAACTAATAATTTTTCCTAATAAAATAGTAGGAAAAATGCTTCTGTCTGCATAAGACATATATGAGGAAATGTCACATGTTAAAGCATTACTTTGTCACATGTTAAAGCATTACTTTCTACACAGTTGGCTTAATCTTCCCTCTCTCTTCTGCAGACCCTTTTCTAATCCTGAGATGGAGTAAGATGAAAGAATCTGTTCTTAGCTGGCCAGAGGAGTATTGCGTAATTTCAGGAAATCTTAAGCAATAGAAAGTGGTACCATAAAAATATGTCACAAAGTCTTCCACTGGAAGTCATAGTCTTCCAGCACAGGATTGTGCAATGGGGTGTCCTAGAAACCACAACCAACTGGTGAAACTTGGAACACTTGCTGAGCTGTTGCTGTGCTTTAGGCTCACAGGCAACTCCTACCAGCAGTGCTTCAGGAAGATTTAAATCCAGATGTAAGTACACACTAAAATCCGAGCATCAGTTGAGGAAAAAACAAATCAGGAAGCAATGAAAAAAGTAGGGGAGAAGTCTGCCAATCCTGCCTCAAAAGAAGTTTTTCTGGAGGTACCTTGCATGAAATTAATCTTCTCTATATGAGACGAATGTAAAAAATCAAGAAGTAATCAAGACTGCTTCTCAAACCCACCAGCCCAATCCCACAAGCGGCTCCTGACCTCTCTCTGTTTATATTCAACTTATTTTCTATTCCCTGGCCTAAGTGCACAATTCTTTGGACTGGTTGATAGTTTGCTGATCTACAGCATCTGGCACAGTGATCCCTGGTGTACGGGAAAAGCTGCTGGATGGTGCTGGTAGTGTACACGCACTCTGTGGAACCTTTCTAGGTCACAATTTATCAATTTGACCTTTTCTCCATCTTGTGATGAAAATCCTAGGAGCTTCCATTGTCCCAAGAGATTGGCAAGATCTGCATTGATTTCTTGGGGATGGAATAATCTGGTTTGCACTTTGTTGATTATCTACTTATACAGTTGAAAAACAGTTACCTAAAACCATAACCTGCCTTTTATCCTAAGCTTCATAGCCCAGTTAGGATACCTTGTGCATCATACCGAAACTCTATGCATTCAGTTAGTGCTGGAGCTAAGAATTTGAAATCATGATGCCAGCAGGGATTAGGAAAGATAAACAGGAGTTACTATGGAAGTCTTAAACATGGTTTTATCTATATGGGTTACTGCCCATATTGTCATGACAATTTGTAGTCCTGTGTATCCAGTTCTAGCATATTATGTGGGCCAAAAGGAACAAAAAAATCAATATTTTTAAAAAGGTCAGCTTGAGTGATGGTATATGATGTTTTTCAGTTACTCAGTTGTATCACTTGCAAACCTTCATCCTTCTCTGTCTATCAGGTTTAAACTAATGATGACACGGAGTGAACCAAACATAAATTAACAAAGTAAAAAAAATAGCACACAATAAGCATAGATAGTCAATGACATCCATTTACTAGAACAACTTCAGGCAGTCTAGGAGGCCAAATGTGTACTGAGGTGCTTAAAATTAGTGGATAGTAACACTGCAGAAGTAAGTAACCTTCCTGAAAGGCTATCAGTGAGAGTGCAATATATAAAATGTCACTATTTATAGCTACATAGGAATACAGCCAGGATAGTGAGCAAATCAATTTATTTCTAGTTCTCCTTCAAGAATAACATTGATTAAAAGTGGTTTTGATTAGTGTTTTTTCTTTACTTCTCTATTCTGAACACTGAGATAAGAAGTCACACATGCCCATATACACATGAGGGAAAAATAATGGATTTTATAAATGAAAGTTTTAATTTGTCAGTTTACATCCAGAAAATGGTATTGTTACTAAGAGCACTTAACTTTTAGCTGTTTTCTGTAAACAAATTGCCCCATTCCTAACAGAAAAAGTTTTACTAGTAGAATGAAAAGAAATCATAAATGTTGCAAACTAAGTAAAAATCAAATACGGGGTAAAGTAGCTTCTCAGATTCTGAATTATCTGCATGAAGTTGTAGTGGAGCTACATTAATTCAAATACATTGTTTGTGTGTGAGAAACTCTGTCTTCAGAGATGCCAAATACCTTAAGCATCAATTTGATTGTATTTACATACACATCCATATTCGTACATATATGTACATGCAAATATTAATTTCCTCCTTTATGCCTAATCTTTTTTATAATTTATAAATTCTGTCAGAATGCACACATACACACACAGAGAATCAAACACACAGAATTTATATATTGGAGAAAATTCTGCATGAGAGAAAGGATGTATGTTAGTAAACTTATGCCTGCCTGGTTTACAGAACAAGAACTGAGAAGAAAATTCAGAGGGAATTTTTAAGGCAGTTATATAGAAAGAGATGCCATGCAGTTGTCCTACATGATCAGCACACTTGTACCAAGGGAGCATGCAATTTCAGCTGAGATCTTACATTAGACTGTGTTAACACTGAATTGTTTCCTTGGGGAGAGTAAGGTGTGCAAAAAAAATCTCAAGAAAGCAGTGATGCACATTTTGGATGGTTTTGAATCTTCCTGGAGTGAACTACTTTTCACTCTATAAATGGATCTGAAGAGGGGAAAAAAGCAAATCAAATAAACCAAAAACCTTTGGAGGAAATGCTTGTAACTGTTCAGAGATCAAATTCTGCATTGTAGTCAGAAGTAAGATAGTAATTGCAGTAAAACCAATCATCCTGAAGAAAGGTAGAACTGAATTAGTAGGTAAACTCAGAAGAGAGTAATATGCATAGAATTTTTAAAGAGAAAAAAGCATAATAATAAAAACTGCTGAGTGTGATGTCCTATGACTGTGACAAGAAGTAGGACAAACATAGTGGATCGAATCTGGCTGAAATTCTGTAACAGCTCCTCATTCACTTTTCTCCTTTGATAATCCTCAATGGAGGAAATGTTGACTTACTTAAACATTTTTGTTCCTACACTAGATTCACTAAAAACCTTTCAAATAGAAAAGATGCCTAAGATGCACCTGTGTTTAGAGTCTCCCTGCTTCTTTCCCTTCTTCACAGTATCACCTCTTTCTCTTTTCGTGGTGTCTCTGAATAAGCTGGAAATTAATTTTATTATAAGACTTGGCTTGCAAACCAATTCCTTATCTTCACTCATTCTAAAAATAAATAGGGAAAAATAGGTGGGTTTAAATGGCTAGGTTTTTGCTCTGCTGAAACTGAAATGTTTCACCAAAAAATCTTGACAGAAACACCTGGTCTTCTTGTCAGTGTAGGTTTCTTTTTTATGCTTTTCAATGTAGCTCATTCCAAAGGAGATAAAATAGTGATGTCTTTTTAAGTTGGTACTGAGGTAATTGGAAGAGAATGTAATCACTATCAAGAGGGAAGAAATATGGAGAGAGCAGAAGGGAACTACATCTATAACAGGAGACAGGATGTGGCTTCTTGATATTAGGATCATCCTGAAAAGGAGCCAGGCAACTGAAGTGCAAAGCATAAACAGGTTATTAATGAAAGATTTCTCTTAACAATGTGTTCATGCATCACCCTGAGCACTATGTTTATTTGTAATATGGGGTTAAAGCATTTGATGATAGAACACAGGTATTTTAGTAAATAGACATCACTGTGTAAAGGGAAATGGAATCTGAAGCAACAGTGACAAGAGTGACACCAGAACTGATGAATACTGTGTAGTCTGGGTGTACAAACAGACCGAGGTTATGTCTACACTGCAGCCTGCTGTATAGTATAGAGAGATCATTCATGTACAGCTCTACCATGCTGGGGCCTGCAGTGTCATTATATGCTGAGAGGCTTTTTGAAGTATTAATTCTATCTGCACTCTCATAAATAATGTTTGTAACACTTGACCACACTATAAAAACTCTTCTTTCATTATTTTACAACAGAAAATATCATGCACATAGGCTTTGTTGTAAATATTTTTGTTTCATTTATCTTCCTATATATCTAAATATATCATTAATTCTTCTTTCTGTCTCTTATTGTAGTGTTATAGTTGTCCTTCTGTTCCCACAGTTGTACATTCTAGCTAGAAACTTTAGAGGGTGTTTGACAAGATAGCAGGATATCAAGTGTTAGCAGTGGTGTTCCTGATGGACTTTCCCAAAGCATTGCCGTCCACAGAGAAAGACCTAAACTCTGCTCCCTGACTGGAGTCTGGAAACTGGAGAACATTTTTGCTTTAACTCCATCAAAGGACATAGGTTTTGGGTGGCAGTTTGTGCTTCAGTGGGTTATCATTTCAGAAAGAAGAAAGTGAAAGAGCAGTGACCAAATAGGTAACTTTAAACTTGTTCCTGTTAAAGTGGGCCGTGGTTCTGATTATGGTTTAAGGGGTTCTAAAATCCCAGTTTACCTGTGCAGAGAAATATGCTAACAATGGCTAAACACAGCAATTTGTAATTAACTTCTGATATGATTTGGTGATTTATATCTGATCATCGGTGGGATGTTCTATTGATCCTTTAGCAAATAAAACCTTCACTTGTGTCATGAGGTTGCTGACTGCAGAATTTTGTTTTGATGTGCACATCTCTGGGCAGCACCAGTCTCCTCTAGTCCACATTATTTATTCTGGAATTCATGATGCCTCCCTCACTTTTATTAGTACAATTGGTTGTTGGACCATGTGGTGATCCAGAATGAAGACGTACTCTTTAACATACTGGAATCTTAGATGGCTCCACATTGTTATATACCCACTTATAGTACAAAATAATTCCTCAAAGACTACCAGGAGTCATCTGGATTATACAAATATAAATGGGAGGGCAACTGTACTAATGAATACAAGTAAGAAAACAAACATAAATGCAAAGATACTAGAAAATGAGTAAATCTGGATTGTCTGCCTAAAAGCATTTGCACTTTGTTGTTGTTGTTGTTAAATAGTTGTTAAAACACAAACACAATCATAATGGTCCCTACAATCTTGAACTATAATTTGTAGAGATGCCTTGTTTTCATAAAGGGAGGCGAGGGTAATTATCAGTGAAGAGCAGGGGAAAAAGTTAATTAAGCCAAAATCTGGAGGAGCAGAAGTGTATGTTTACACAATTTGGTCCTTATAGGATTGTTTTCCAAAGACAGAAGGAGTTTGTTTGTATTGATAAAAACGGCCTGTTTCTGATTCCAGACATTCATCTGATTCCAGACATCATTTGATGGTCTAGTTGATTCAAAATTCACGGAGCTAGAATTAGGCATATGTGAAGATGCTGTTGTCCTTTACACATAAGTCTGTTTGTCCATTTTTAGCATTCATATCTTGACATTCTAAATGTATGATAATATTACATTTTTAAATAACTATATTTTAATGAGAATATATTAGATCAACATTTATATTAGCCAAAATGTAAAAGGTGAAGGCATTGAAGGCACTGAACTATGCTGACAACCAACTCAGAAATAATTCTAGTTCATCTTTTAGATACTGTCCTCTAATACATGATTTTTTTTTAGCATAAATATTAACTTATTAAGAGTTACTTTATGAAAAAATCTTGGAAAGTATGTTGCTGTGCTATGGTTAAAAGTTTCTAAAAAAAAAGAAATAAAGAAAATACCCTGGAAGCATATACCCTCTTGCCTCCATTTTCTCTGTCACTGCCTGATGTACACAATGTGTCAGTTGGTGTACTCACACTTAATAAATGCATAGCTGCTCTTTTTCTTATTTTTCCTTTTTTAAAAAAATATAGTACACTGGTTTGTTCTAGAAAATGAGCTTGAATTCAAAGGTAGTGTGTGAATCACAGATGATATATAATTTCTGTGTATTTTAGCCATTGGAAGTACAGTATTGAAAGCTTGCCACAAAAGCAACATATATGCAAAATAATAAAGTGATATAACTGTTGCTCCTGTTGTTGATATGTGAAATAAAGGGTAGAAGAACAGGCTTTTCCTTTTCATAAAGTTTTAGTTTAGAGATTAAATTCTTAGAGCTTAATCCTAGTCGCATATTTAACTAAATTAACAAGCAAGATTAGTAATTAGCTAACAGGCATTAACATATATAATGGTAGTTATGAATAAAGAAATACTATCTAAAGTATTTGGATTTTCCTGAACTGAGGTAAATAGGTGCCTACCAGAAAGGAGCCCAGCCATCTGAAGTCACTCAAGGACACAGGAGCTATTTGACTAAGGCAATTGCTGTTTGGTAATCATATGACTGTAGTTATCCAGCTCTTACATATGCAGTGTTAAATAAACCTCTGCCTAAACAGATGGGCTGTTGTCTGATGTCTCTTGAAAAGCAACAAAACTTCTAATTAAGGGCAGTGGTATTAACAGAAGGAAGGTATGCTCTTTTAATTGACAGGGTGCACTTTTCCAAATAGAATAATAAAATTACATAGGATAATTAGATAGAGGGTATTGTGAATTTGGTAACTTCATCTGACTGAAGAGCCAGTGGAAGATTTTGTTTTGGAAATGGATCCTGAGGTGGTTTAATATTTAGTGTAATAGTTGAGATTTTCTTTCTTTTGTAAATGCTACAGTAAAAACAAATAGGGCAAACTTCTACTAAAGATTGTATCTCTTTTGTGTCTTGTTGAAGTAGAAGTAACTGAGAATGAAAACTGAAACACCCACAGTAATATTTAATAGTATTATTCTTCTAATTTGTTTGGCTTTAGATTAAGATGGTATTTTTTCCAGAGTGCTGCAGTTTTCCTCATTGTTATTGACTAAAACAGTACAGTTTGTAAAGATCGATTTATTCCTTCAGTTCTAATGCAATATCACTTGGTCAAAGTACCATAGTATCATTTAATTGGTGTGAATGAATGAAGCAGAAGTAAAGAAAGGAAGAGTTGTAGGGACTATGGCCTTTCACATGATCCGTTAAAATATCCCTGGCTTTTAATAATAGAAATTTTTATTAATAAATATAAGTGATTTAGCCAAAAGGTACTTCCAGAATGAGATGTTCTTGTACATAGTATCATCAAAGAGTAGGTAAGACAGACACCATCATAGCCACATTTTTCCTGTAACTTCTCCTTTTGCATAAGATTCTTTTCTCTTTTTTATGTTTCACACTTAAATTTGAAAAAATACCTCTCAGCGAGTCACAAATGGCACATACGCATGTACATTAACTTACAGAATAGAGACAAAAAGCAAGCAAAACCAGTAGTGAAGGGTTTTTGTTGCAAATAGCTTGCAATACAGTGAAATGAAGTATATATCCAGAATCAATGATGGCCTTATATTCTAGTACAGCTAAGTGCCGTATTGAACAGGTAGCTGTACTAAGCCCACTGAAATCCTGAACTAAAAAACTTGTGGTTTTGTTATTTGTATGGTGATGATGTTCAGAGTCATATTTCCTTCCTATATTTTTTTATTTATTGGTTGACCCTGTTTGACAGTTTGTGATCTCTGCTGCTTTTTTTTAACTTTTTTTTTCTTTCTACTTACTGCTATTACTGGTTACTTTACACATTGATAAACCAATCAGATATATAGGTGTTCTGCTGAACTTAAAAGAGAACATGCACATATCTAATGATAGAAATGGAACTATCTAACTCAGTTACCATAACGGTGGAAAATAAATTATGTTTTAGACTGTACTTGCTGCTAAAATGTTCTATGACACTCCAGTTAATTCAAGATGAATTATTATAAGATATTGTTAGTCCTCCTGTGTGTTCCTGTTAGGTTTTACCCCCCACAAAATTCTCTGACTTCTGCAATTTTTCATTTATTTCCATATCTAATTATTTCAGGACACTGTAGATCCTCAGCTAGAAACAGTGTTTAAAATGCAGTCATATATGTTAATTATTTGAAGCCTTAGTTGGAGATATAGAGGAAAAGAACTGAATGTGAAATATATACACACAGTATATATATTTCTGTCACTGTAAATGAATGCCTTTGGCCTTGAGACAAGATTAATTAGGAAAAACAGAGAAATGTTGCTAGTAAGGGAAAGTTTCTCTTGTGAAAAATTTTGTGATTATGAAAGTATTTAGTTCTCATTGAGACTGTGCTTCAGAACTTTTTTGTCTGAAAACCAGTAGCTTGTTAACTGTTGTTTTAATTTTTTGCTACAAGAACTTGAATTTTGCATTTCATAGAATCCCAAAACAGTTAAGACTAGAAAGGACATCTAGTCAAACCCCCTGATCAGAGGAGGGTCAACCAGAGCAGGTTGCTCAGGACCGTGTCCAGTTGTGTTTTGAATATCTCCACAGATGAATACTTTTCCATCTCTCTGAGCAAGATGTTCCTGTGTTTTTTCCAATCAATATGTTTATTTTGAAAGGCCATCCTTCACTGGAGATTTCAGACATATCAATCTGTATTAAGAATAAGTACCGTTATGTCAGATTTACAAATATGTGAAAAGAGGTTTGGGGTCTTGACCCCGAGAAGAAAAATCTACATTAGAGCCAAAAAGAGAAACCAGGTCTTTTTGGCTTTATTATAATATACAAACTGAAAAAAATTTCTTACCCACATCCCATTTTAAAAGGAAAGCTTCCTATATTAAGTAGTTTCCTTTTCTTTTTAAGATTTTGACCAACTTTTGCACTTTTGGGGGCAACAGAAGTAGCTTTCTCATATTTAGCATTCTCTACTGCACAATAATAATCATCAATGTCATCATTTGTTAAGCCTCTCCATCATGGATGATTGTCCTGGTTTCAGCTGGGATAGAGATAATTTTTCTCCTTAGTAGCTAGAATAGTGTTTTGGATTCAGTATGGGATTTGGTATGGGAATAATGTTGATAATACACTGATGTTTTTAGTTGTTGCTAAGAAATCAAGGACTTTTCAACTTTCCATGTCCTGCTGGTGTGCAGATGTGCAAGAAGCTGGGAGGGAGCATAGCCAGAGCAACAGACCCAAACTGGTCAATGGAATATTCCATACCATATAATATTATGCTCAGAATATAGATGAAGGTTGGCCTGCAAGCTGTCTTGCTCTCTTCTTGGATTGCAATTTTGGGATTTTCCCTCCTCTGGGATCACTAGCTGGGAATGAGCTGAGCATCAGTTGCCCAGTGGGTGGTGAACAATCGCATTGTGCATCACTTGTTTGCATATTCTATTATTATCATTATTATTTTAGTTTTATTTCATTTCAATTATTAAATTGCTTTTATCTCAACTTCCGAGCCTCCTTACCTTTACCCCTCCAATTCTCTCACCCATCCCCCAGGGTGGGGGAGGGTGATTGAGCAGCTGCATGGTGTTTTGGCTGCTGGCCAGGTTTAAAACATGACAATGTTCCTTCCAAAAAGCACATCAGAAAAAAAATTTATAAAAGACATATAAAAGTACAATAACCCATCAAGATATTCTGTTCAAAGGTCTTCTGTACTGCAACCCATATAAAATTGAGTAATTCTATGTTCCTCATACTACCTAATGGACAGTAGTATTTGAGACTAATTTGTAAGAAATGCAAAGAAACTCTCAAACTTTAAAGAACGTTCACGGTCTTAAGGGTGCCGAGCATGTAAAATCCATATCTAATATATTCTGTCCTTGATATATGGTATATAAGGAATGAAACAGGCAAAAATCTGTTTGTAACACTTAATGTGAAGGATTTAATTAAATCTGAATTTAACCATATTTTGACCAAACCCATCAGAGACCAGACTAAAGATTTGTTGACACTTACAAAATCCGTGAATTCAGAATTTCATATGCTGTTGGGAAATCGATGAAACTTATTTCTAAGTTGAAGGAGAAAGTATGTATTGACTCTTTTTCAAATGTTTTGGTCCAAGAATGGCAGTGATTAGCTGTGTTTAATATTGTATTACGTTGCCATTTATCTCAGAAACTTAAATAATATCTAACACTTGTAAGAGTGATAGTTCAACAAAAGACTCTCATCACAATAGAATAACTGAATGTTTTTTATCACTATGAACTCAGATATTTTTCATTTTATATTCAGATTTCTAAAACTTATCAGATGATGCCCTGTTCTTTACAGAATAGTCCACGTGAAGTTGCAATTTCAAGAATTCAGAAGGTATTTTGCTATGTTAATTACTGCTAAAATGCAGGGCTTTCACTCATCTTTCCTTCTACATAAAACAAAAGGGAAAAACTGATTAAGGAGATCAAATAGTGGTTTAATAAAAAGGATAAATTTATGCCACTTACTATGATGTGACTGAATGGGGAAGAACTCAGGAAGCCTTCAATTTCATATCCTGGTACTTATATGAAAGTGAGACATACTCAGCATGTAAAAATTGAAGAATGTAAATGGTTGATGCAAAGAGATGGCAAAGTGATGATATTTGATATTTTGCTGTATGACAGATATCTATTCTGTCAATTATACAAACACAGAGCACTTTCATCTGCCTTGCCCTTCCTCCTCCCTTTATTCATTTTTTTCTTCAACATTTCTAAGTTCAGGTAATTAATTTTTTATCCTTCTAGAGAGGGAATCAAAGACATCACTGAAATATCCTGAGTCTTAGGACATTTTTGGAGACAGATTAACTGATAGATGACCCTTATTTCTCAAACACAGTGGTGCAGAGGTGCAACATCGCTATAAAGCAACATAATGTTATTAGTTCTATGGTACCTCTACATGAATGGTTTCCAAGTGCTGCCAACGACTGAATCTCACACTGCTCCTTTAAAGCAGCAACATGGGAGAGGAAAATTTTGATAAATAAGTTTACCAAGGACAATGTATGGTAAATTGAGCTCATATGAGTTGCCCAAGGGTACACAGAAAATCAGTGACAAAGATGGAAAAAACACTTGAATCTCCTGAACTCTCAGTCTTGTACTATTGGCACAAGATCATCTTTCTCCACTGTAATTAGTATTAATACAATTCATGCTATAATTTGACTGATTATAGCACCAGTCAATTAGTGTTAAGAGACGCTGCATTGTCCGCCTTCAAAATAATTTTGTTCAGAAAGATAGGGCCTGATTCCTCTGGGAAACCATGTGCCAAAGTAGTGAAGCAAGCTACTGAGAAGCCAGTCATTAGTTAAAGTACCTGACCTTCTTATACAAATTCTTTTGCCTTGCTTTTATACTGTCTATTTAAAAAGCCAGGTTAACAGCTGGTAAATCTGTGTAGTAACAAAGGATTTGGTAAAGCTCCATCCATTTATCTCGGCTGGAAATTTCTATTTTGCTGTTGTGTTGTTGTTTGTAATAATACATTTCAGACATCAGTAAAATAACAAAAACTACTTCAGATATCCGAATTCATGAAAATAAAGAAACATGAGGCCATTTAAGTTTACCTACCAGTTAAAGTAATAAATGCTTTGATTGACAAGCTGAACAAAATTGTTTTCCCTGATGAGGCAGGTAAAAGGTTTTCAGCAAAGAAAAAACTTCTCCCTGTTTGTTGACAGCAGAGACTGCCTGCATGATTAGTTAACAAAAATATGATTTACTGAACAATGGAAGTTTCCTTAGCCCAGTGTATAGCAGATGGCAGAATGTCCAAATCAGGATTCCTCAGAACTGAGACCTGTACTTGTTTTTCCTACATACAAGTTCTTATTTTTGACACTGAACCTTTTTTTTAATCTTTTTTTCCACCACAACTGGCGACATGGTGCTGTACGTGACTCTCATGCACACTGGAATCATCACACAGTTTATCACATCAGTCAAAACAAATTCCTACACATCTGACCATAATTGACTGCAGTGTTCTCTCTTCTGTACACTTGCAAATGAAACGAATGTACTGTTCTGAAATCAAATTACAGGAATTCAAATTCTCAGCATGATGTTCTGCTTCACTCAAGTTTCAAGTTCAAAGTGTAAGTATCTTGTTATTTCAGAGGGAGAGACATGTTATGTAGCTTCACTATTTAGGTGAAACCAAATTACTTTGCAGCTTTCATGTAATTGTCTGAGCCTTACGCAACTGGGAACATTTCAAATTGTGTTGAAGTGGAGGAGAAAGAGATAATAAAGAATCTCTCTTAAGAAAAAATACCAAAGATAAAAGTGTTATTAAGTTTATCCAGTCCTGGTCTACATCTCCCACATTCTCTGTTTTTCTTGAGTTCATTAATTGCCTGATAAGCATAAGCAAACATTGATATAAAAATTATTGTCAGGATACCTAAAAGTTAAGACAAGATCATAAAAAGTCCAGTGATTTTTATCCCTCATTCACAGCTCTGTCTTATTGAGTCTACAGGCCAACCAAAGAGAGAAGAAATCTAAGTACACATAAACTGTGAGACACAGCTGAATGGGTATCTACTTCCTTTTGATACTTAGGTGATTCAGGTGGAATGAAGATAAAATTACAAAAAAGAGGAGATGAACCAAGGGTTGGAAGAATAAGGCTTCAAAATCCCAAAGTTAGGACAAGTACAGACCCAAGACCTTCTGGAAAAGAACGCTTTCATTCACTCCTCCACATAACATGGGGTTTAACATATCTACAACTGTGTGCTTATATCAAACTTCTGAAAGAAAAAAACCCCATGGTCCAGTTCAGCTTTAACATAGAAAGCTATACTATCTGAGCAAATGCATTCAGAGAAGAGCAGGCCGGTGGTGCCACTGATGGGCTGGAGCTACAACTGTGGTACCACATTGTTATTTTAATTACTAAATATTTCTAGGAGAAATGGAGGCTCTAGGCTCTGTGATGTTATAAAATTCACAACTGTGATTCCAATACCTTTACATTTAGTTTAAAACTAAACACATGAAGAATGTAATGAGCTTAAAAAGCATAACAAGAGGACAGGGGAAAGTGGCAATGATGGGTTCATTTGAGAAAGATCGGTTTTGTAGGCAATGTAGTGGGTCCTCTTGACTAAATCACATGCAAGTTTTAATATTTTTATGTTGTTGGTAGCAAAAACCAAAACAGTATATAAATAACCACCTATTCCTGGCTTCTGCACTCACTGTTTAAGTGCTAGGTGTCACAGCAGAAGTGGTTCTTGGAGAATAAAGAAGTGACTGTTGTATTTCTTTTTGCTTACTTTTAAGAACAACTGGTTTTATCTGCAGACCTGCACTCAGAAAACTTCCATTTGATAAAATTGTTTGAGCTCTGTCTCTAAGGAAATGGTCACCAATTTGCTAAGGGGTTAATAGAGGGAATGTTTCCTACACCCTGACCCTACAGAATATTCCAAGTAGCTGTGATCTTATTTTCTGTTCATGTAACCTCCCACAATCTGTAACATTTGGATATTTGAAACTGTTAGACGTTTTCGCAGGTGGGCTTGGAAGAGCACTAATTGGAGTCCAGTATTAGCTGGAAGTGATAGAAGGAACAATTCTCTAGATTACTAATTCTGATGTTAATGGCCCAGATGTTAGTGGTAGCTGCCAGCTGGGAACACAATGGCCAAAAGCTTTGCATATGTAGTCTAATGCTGATGAGTAAATCATTTGACCACAGCTAGCATTCTTGGTCTGTGTGATTTTTATGCCTTGTAACCTCATTACTTCAGCCTATGTCTTAGCAGAGGAATTATGTGTGGAGAAATTAATCTTAGTGGAGAAAAAATGGATGCATTTTAGCTCTTTTACTATTCTGTGATTTTCACAAATCACCATTTTACAGTATGTCACTCAGGACCTTAGATTAAAAAAATCTCTGTACGTAGATACCAGCATGTCTGTGCAGCCCTACTGTCCGGTATGCAAAAGAAAGATTTCCCAAGTTTATGCATTTTTTGTTACTGTGGCTAATAGAATTATGTATTTATCACCTGAAAACCACAGGAGAACTGCTTTTTAATTTTCAGACAGTATTTGTGAGCCTGATATTTCCAGGTTATATAGAAGGAATTATAGCTGATCTATTCTGTCATTTTGGTTATATATGTCAAGCTTAGCACCTTCTGCAATGCTTTTGGATACACAGAACTCCTTGTAAAAGTAATGGGGAACAAGAGTGCTTGACAGTTTCTAGAAATTCAGTGGCTCACATATCACACACTTATACATGGCAATGGGTTTCACATTGGATCCTTAAGAATTGTTTTCAGTATATTCTGTTTAGGATTTTTCACATATATTAGATTTTTTCAAATAATATATTTCTTGAAGAAAATGCATACATGGAGAATGACAAAATAGGGTGACAATATCATACCTCAGAGTTCCTCCCTTTTGATTTAGTTAGTATCATTAGATGAAGATGATCATGTGGTCAAGAGCAAAACATATGATTATAGACAATAAAAGAAAGGCCAGAAACAATAATGGAGAGGAAGAGATTTAATGTAGACAGGCTATCATAGACTTCTAGGAACTTTGAAAGGGCAATGTTTCTTTCCTAACAACAGTTTCAGTAGAATCTGTAGCAGCATGCAGGTATTGAATTAAAGTGCAAATTATGCTTAAAAGTATTAAGGTTAAGTTTCAGATTTACAATATAGTTTATACATCATAATCACTTTTTCTTTGTACAATACAGTACATTGTAACTCATCAGATGAAGATAATATAGATTATAATTTTTGATTATTTAAAAGTCTAATAACAAAGCAAAAAATGAACAAACTGTCTTAAACGTAGGTAGCGAACCAAATTAAAGGTAATTCAAATTAAAAAATACTGCATGACTAATGCTATGATTCTCTGTAGTTAGAAGAATAACCAATGAAAATACTGCATATCACCATATAATTACTTACATTCTTCTTGAGAAGTTGTGGCTTAACCCAGGTGAGCAGCTCAGCTTCGCACAGCCGCTTGCTCCCTCCTCCCCAGCAGGATGGGGAGACAATTGGAAGGGTAAAAGTGTGAAAACTTGTGTGTTGCGATAAAGACAGTTGAATAGGTAAAGCAAAAGCTGTGTGCACAAGCAAAGCAAAATAAGGAATTCATTCTCCACTTCCCATCAGCAGGAGGTGTTCAACCATCCCAAGGAGAGCAGGGCTCCATCATGCATAACAGTTACGTGGTAAGACAAACACCATCACTCCAAACATCTCCTCCCTCCTTTGACCTACAGCTTTTATTGCTGAACATGATGTCATATGGTATGGAATATATCTCAGGTCAGTTGAGGTCAGCTGTCCCAGCACTGTCCCCTCCCAATTTCTTGTGCACCCCCAGACTTCTCACTAGCAGGGCAGTCTGAGAAGCAGAAAAAGCCATAAGCACCGCTCAGCAATAACTGAAACATCCCTGTGTTGCAAAACTGTTTTTAGCTCAAATCCAAAACATAGCCCCATACATGCTACTATGAAGAATATTATTTCTATCCCAGCCAAAACCAGTACAGAATTCTACACCCAGTACTCTACACATAGCCTTTTTTAATATACTTGCATTTCAACTATGCCTGCAAGTAGCCAGTGTTGAATCCAGATCTATATTAGCATTACATGGGAGACTGAATAAATAAAGCCATTCTATGTATAAGAGAAATAATGAGCACAAAACTCCTCCAATTTCATGTCTGCTTTCCACATAGTAGTCTCTGGTAACAACTTCTCTGTGACACCTGACTTAGATATATAGGAAAGAGGTATTATGTACTGTGTCTCATCTTGAGGGACTCGTGTTGATTAGATGGGCTGTCTGTCTATGGTGCTTGGCCAGCTAGCTCTTTCCAAGCAGATTTTACAACCTACAAACACTCACAGGCAAAGATCTATCTGATATTTCTACAAAAAGCTAGTTCTCCTGTCTTGCCAACTTCTGTTTTTCATGCTATTTGTAAGAACTTATTTTCAGATCACTTTTTTTTTTTTTTTTTTTTTAAGATTTGATCAAAGCTAACCAATAGTTTAGATAAAACATACAAGAGGAAGTAAGAAAGGATTATACAGACACAAAACTTGTCTTCTTATGAAATCAAACAGAAAATATGTGAAAAATTGTCTGATGTTCTCATACTGCTCTAAAAATTCTCTAAGAATGGTCACCCTAGAAGATTGAATGTTGCATAGCTCAACAGAATAATGATGCTTTGCATGGGGTTTACCTCATTCAAAAGAACTTGAGCCACATATACTGTGGCATGATGTAATGGACCTTTCTATTTGCCACTTTGTCTTGGTACTAAGACTGCAGTGCATAACTATACATAAGAGAAACCACATGTGTAGTCACGGTGGTCAAAACTGAGAGTTTTTGATTTAGGACCATCTGTATCTGGAACCAGCAGACTTGAAGCCTGTGAAACCCCCCTGCTCACTGTAGAAGAATATTTAGTATATTGTAATGAGCTATAACATGCTGAGTGAGCAGGAAAATCTGAATGTATGAGTAATATGCTGAACAGATGTTGAAAGAGACAGTTGCCCTGTAACCAATATGTTTCTGGGGAAAAACAGAAAAAAAAAAATTGCAATCACATTTAAACAGCTGGTCTCAGCTCATAGAAGGGACAAATAAGTGACAAAATGCTGTGTGCAGCTCTTCAACTTCTTAGGACCCTGCAGGACCCAAAGTTAGACTTTGAGGTCCCCCCATGTCTAGGAATTAATTCACCTCAGTCTGAGAACATCATATACTAGGAGGACAGAAGGAATCCTTATAAGCTACCTCATAAGAAATGCTGCAGAAGGGTTAAGCTTTAACTGCACTCCACAAAAGCATTACCAGCATTTGGTTAAAAGATAGCTGAAATTCCACCTCTACTTGTGAATCATAGCTGTAGATGCTCTCTGCATGTCACTCTTTCTTTCATTTGTGAAAGAGATATTTCTGCTTTTCTTTCTCCCTTTAATCAAGTGCTCATAGAATGCTCCTGGGATGGATGTGACTTCAACTAAGGCTTTTTCCCAATCTTAGACATTTAAGTTTATGAGGTTTTGACAGAAGTCACGAAATTGCAGTAGTCAACAAGTTGGCATTTACTGGAGTTAATCTGTGGCTGCGCAGTCATTAAAAAAAGAAGACCAAGTCATCTAACGTCCCAGAAAACCATTTTAACTAGTCAGCTATTGAATCACACTGCTCCCGCACAGCTTTTGTTCAAATGCAGATGTTGGTGCCACTTTATTTCCATACTTTATTTCCTGGCAACATCATACTACTGAATACTGTAACAGTTGAAAGATTCCCAACATTGCAAGTATGAAAGAATTCTACAGGATATGTCACCATATATTAGACCTATCTCCTTCAAAGTCTAAAGGAAGCAACTGCTTTCCGCTCGTTCTTTCTCTGATTAAATCTTTTTGGGACATTGACTCTGAAACATCTAGAAAAAAAGGGGAACATACTAGAAAAAGAGCTTTACCCAGAACTGCTGAGATCCATTTTTAGTATGTTATAACATCGTATATCATCGGTTTCATCCCTCACTCTCTTTGGTCTACACTCATCTGTTGTAACAAGGCTGAGACAAGTATGACTTTCAAAAATGAAATTATATAAAGCATTCCCTATACCAACTTAGGCTGAAATTGATAGCAGTTAACTCAGCTTGTGAGATAAAATGGAGGGCAGAATGAGAATTCACATCCCTCTGAGAAACAGAACAGTGATTTGACACTCCACTTATGGACAAAATCTTTATTTTACCAACTATATTGTGAACTGTGCTTGAAGGTCAGAGGGCAGCACTAAGGTCTGACTGTAAAAGGTTAAGGTACAAATTCTATTCTTAAATTTTAAAGTCCATTTTTCTGTCAGTTTATGTCACAACCTTAACAGTGCATCAGCTTAGTTTAAAAATAAATAAGAGTTAGTCTGGAATTAGGAGTGACTGTCTAGCCTATTAGTTTGCCTGAGTCACAGTCATGTCAACTCCTTTCAGCATTACTGGCTCCAAGGAGACATGTATGGCAAAACACAGCACTTTTTTTGTTCCTTTTCTACACATCCCTGATTTTCCATCAAATATTCTTTGCCTCTCCATAATCTGGCTGTATATTTCATCGAAAAAGAAAACTTTTGAGGTAGAACATTTTCAGATTTAAAGTAAGAGGAAAGAGTTATTTCAAATTCAAATCCACTTATATAGCAATTTTCTTTGTCTTTAGTTTCTGTTATCATAATTGCTTTTCATTTGTCTACTGCTAAGTATTATTCCTGAATTAAAGAGATTTAAATAAAAGGAACTCTTAAGAAAATATTTGCTCTTTTCCTCTCCTAGGGAGTGACTTCTAACAAACACATAATTTTGTTAGTGGTAGTTAGTAAAGCAGAAGTGGATAAGAATCCTTTTCCTAATCACAATTTTTTTAAAGTAAAAAATTGAAGGCCAATACATTAAAAAAAAAAATATCTTTGTATCAGTTTGAACTATGTCACTTTTATAAGGTTTGGGAATTCAGTTTGCCTTTCATGATGTATATTCCCTTATGTTTCTTAACTTGCACCATTAAACAAATTGCTTCAGTCTGTAATGTTTCAACTGTAGACATGG
This sequence comes from Strix aluco, assembly GCF_031877795.1. Classification (NCBI taxonomy): domain Eukaryota; kingdom Metazoa; phylum Chordata; class Aves; order Strigiformes; family Strigidae; genus Strix; species Strix aluco. Next base: position 133,201,112 of record NC_133931.1, on the reverse strand, counting down.
CTTCAACTTTCTTATGCATGCAGAAAAATTGTTGCCCTGGAATTGAAGCCTTACCCTGAAGACATAGGTTTGCATATCTGACAACTGAAACTGGAGAATCCTGTGGAAAGGGTAAGTAACAGGTAACACTAACTTCAATAATAAGGGTCACAAACAATAGTGAAACACTACAGGTGCTGAAGTAGCCTGCCTTTCTATACTTTTGAGTCTTCTGCCACTTAGCCTTCCTCTTCCTCTTAATTTTTAATGGCAGTATAAAAGGCATTTATTCTGAAACTAATTGGAGTGGCTGGAGAGCTGCCAGTCAGAGAGGGACATGGGGGTGTTGATTGACAGCCAGCTGAACATGAGCCAGCAGTGTGCCCAGGTGGCCAAGAAGGCCAATGGCATCCTGGCTTGTATCAGAAATAGCGTGGCCAGCAGGGACAGGGAAGTGATCTTACCCCTGTACTCGGAACTGGTGAGGCTGCACCTTGATTCCTGTGTTCAGTTTTGGGCCCCTCACTACAAAAAGGACATTGAATTACTCGAGTGTGTCCAGAGAAGGGCAACAAAGCTGGTGAAGGGTCTGGAGCACACGTCGTACGAGGAGCGGCTGAGGGAACTGGGGTTGTTTAGTCTGGAGAAGAGGAGGCTGAGGGGAGACCTCATCGCCCTTTACAACTACCTGAAAGGAGGTTGCAGAGAGCTGGGGATGAGTCTCTTTAACCAAGTAATAAGCAATAGGACAAGAGGGAATGGCCTCAAGTTGCACCAGGGAAGGTTTAGACTGGATATTAGGAAGTATTTCTTCACAGAACAGGTTGTTAGGCGTTGGAATGGGCTGCCCAAGGCAGTGGTGGAGTCCCCATCCCTGGAGGTGTTTAAGAGGCAGGTTGACATAGCACTTAGGGATATGGTGTAGTTGGGAACTGTCAGTGTTAGCTTGATGGTTGGAGTGGATGATCTTCAAGGTCCTTTCTAACCTAGATGATTCTGTGATTCTGTAATTGATAAATACTGACCAACTCATGGCTGCCCAGTTGAATATTTACCAGAGAAATTTTGCTGCCTGTATTTCAGTAAGATGATAAGTTTTGATTCTTGCACCAACCCAGTTGACATAACTTTTGAGATAATTGCATTAGCTTTGCCATTTCTTTTCCATTTTCAAATTTCAATGAAATTGGTTACTATGCTTAGAGGTGTATGGAGAGGAAAGGGCTTACAGATGGACAATAAAGTGACAGTTTCCTTAAGAAACTGTACTTCTAATGTTCAACAACTCTTGCTGAGCTCAAGTTCAGCTGTTTTTTGCAACAGATGTTATTACATTATGTGCACATCAATTTACAACTTTACAAAGTCTTGCATTTTAAGTACTGGAGAAAAGCTTTGACTTAAAAGCAAACCCCCTGTACTTCCATGAGATTTAGTGAAGTACCTGTCCAGACTAAAGATTGTATTACATCTATAAGCTGTAAGGCAGTATGATGCAATACAGGCTTACAGGGGAAATACAAAGGTGCAGAAGAGGGGTCAGCCATTTACTACCATAGTGCAGGATTGAGAAACAAAAAGACAATGGAGATCGGGGCTGGACTAGCAACATAAGTTTCCAATTTTGTGTCAGGACAGCCCTTGTCAGGATCTGAAAACTGTGCTGAGAGATCAATTCTCTTTGTGTTATACTTTTCAAAGACAAATACAATCAAACTTTTCTAGTGTAATGCCTAATAAAGGTTCATGCTGAGATTTACAAGTCTTTTGAATTGATGATCATGTCATGACTTCATAACCTTTTTGTGTGTCTAGAATAAAGTAAAATGGGAAAAGCATTCAGTTAATTTTTTCTGTAATATTCTATAATATTTAAGAGCATTTCATTGTGCCCAGACCTGAACAGAAGCACAAAAGGATGATAAGAGATGATGCTCCCCTAGGAGAATACTTGTAAGCAGTATTTCTGAACAATCCGTTGATTCTGGTGAACCAAAAACTTCTTTGACAATACAAGGATGGAATCATCAACTTTCATAATTCAGAGTGAAAGTGGCCACTTGCTCAGTAGGAACTCTCTGAGTGTTCATGTATATGTGTATGAAATATATGTGTACGTATATACATATACACGCACATATATAAGCACAATCATTTCAGACATACACATTCACATAGATGCTATACACTAGTTTATCTTACAATGACAGAAAATTATCAGTGTGTGCCTTAAATGTACAATTTACCCATAGTTGTCAAACACTGAACAATTTGTCCACATATCATTTACTTTGTTTATAGTCTCTTTTTATGATGATTAAGAAAGCATTCCTTTGCTCTCTTAATAAACATTTCACATAAGCACATTTGGTTTAAACTGTGATTCACACAAAATAAACTGTGCTGAGAATATATGATTTTTCTGGTAAATCCAAATAAAATCAAGTGGAAGAAAATTCTGCAAAGTTTACTACAGATCATGAGGTAACTGTACGGGTGGGGCAGCCAAGACTAGGATTTTCTTAAAACATAATTTTGATTTAGCTAGTGCCCTGTGGTAAACAAGGAAGGAAGGACATAAGACAGGGACCTCAGAACAAGAAATTACTCAGGCTAGAAAGCAAATATTGATAAAGAAAGTAAGAAATTACATTCCAGGTACCTGCATTTAACAAATCTTAGTTATTTGGGGGAAAATATGAAAAACATGAGTGTCATTTAGTTGCAGTAGGTAGTAACTAACCACATAGATAGCCACAGATACTTCTTTTGGAGAGCATTCTTAAGAGATTCCCTCTCCATCTGGTTAAAATATCTAGGGGAAAAAAGTAATCTCTCACTCTCCTTAAGAGTCAGAGAATGGCAGCATTTAGTAGGAGCTCTGGGAGGAAAAATGACCTTGGGGCATTTCCTTGCATGATGTTCCTAATATATAATTAAGACTTAACATTTAACAGAGAGGTTTGCTTTTTTTTTTAGCCATCACATGTGTTTTATTTGTATACATTTCCCTAGTTCCTTTTCAAATCAATTTCAGTTAATTCTTACACATTTACATCAGTAGTGTAATTACACCTAATTGCCTGTTTTAGTATAAATACTTCTCACTTCATAATTACAATGTAATTATGATTCTAGTATGTGATGTATAATCACATCATTACAATTTCTGATGATGTCACAAAAATTCCTAGAAACTCAAAATTTATTACACTTCAGTTGTGTTTTAAGTGACACTGCAATAAAGGCTGTCCTGAGTCCTCTTAAATAACCAATTTATCAGCATTTCTATGCAGGATACTATGCAGATGACTTATACCTTTCCCAAAGGTGAGATGATAAAGCATAATTAAAGTTTTCAGAAAAATGTATACAGAGAAAATCAACAAAATTTTGACTAGAAGCAGTGATGGAAAAACAGATGATATGCACATAAATATCTAATTATGAGTTTCAAAACATAATATATTAGTACATTCCAATTAATTCTCTTTTATCACACATTACATTTCTAGATTCAGCCTTGAACAAAAAGCGGAGAAAAATGTTTAATATAGTGATAGTGTAGTGACTTAGTTCCTATCCAATTCCTTAATCCTTTGCAAAAGAGCCAAATATAACCTTAAGTGTTACAGCTTTTAATGATATATTATAGAAGAAAAAATCCTGTACATCAGACAACCTCTGAATAGATACAATCCTGAATGAGTTGGTAATTGGCAAATACATACAACAGGTCATGCTAACTCTGTGGAGAGAAGTTCATTTCTCTAGCCCACCTGTCTTTTCAGGTAATTAAAGGGAGAATATGTACAGGAGTCTATTTATGATAGAGTTTTGAGATCTGTGCCGCTGGACCTTTGAGTAGCTTATACCTTATTTATTTGTAAAAGATGTTTCACAGTAGTGGATGTAGTTGCTATAGCTTAAAAATACCTATGCAGGAATAGGAGGTGTGGGTGAAGGAAGAAACATGGGCTAGTACACTTGCCACTCACCTCTAGAGAGCTTATTTCAGGCCCTAATTCTGAGGTAAAATGAAACAATGGCTGTAAAACCAGATTGTCAGTGCACATGTCCATGTAGGTTGGGAGGCTGAATTTCTCAGCAACCTGTTGAAGATGAATTCCTAAGTATTGTGTTCCTGAAGATCTCTCATCTTAACATTTCACAGTATTAAGTTCAGCTGGTAACTAGTTACCAGTGCCTTTCCTCAGAAGTCAATACTGAGGCCAATACTGTTTAACATCCCTATTAACAACCTGGATGATGGGATGGAATTCACCCTTGGCAAATTCACAGGTAACGCCAGAATGGGAGGGAGGTTGACACTCCCGAGAGTAGGGCTGCTGTTCAGGAAGACTTTAACAGGCTGGAGGGGTGAGGAAACAGAAACCTCATGAAGTTCAACAAAGGCAGTCATGAAGTCCTGCACCTGTCCTAAATGCAAGGTTCAGATAACTAGCTGGAATTTATGGTTATTGCTTTTTGATTAGTTGGACTAGGTAATATACAGGAGCTCCTGTCTCACATAATATGTACACCTAGGGTGCTGCTTCATTCAAGAAAACTATTTTTATTCCTCCATAATCCTTTATAAATAGTTAAAGCTTGTATACATTTCAGACCAGTCCTAAGGGTCAAATGAGTACTGAGAAAACCATTAGAGACACTTGAGCAAGTATTCATTGCCTGTCAAAATTGAGTCTTTCAGTTTGGGTAAATACAGAGACATCTACCCTCATACATCAACCCTCTGCTTTGAAAATGTTGATCTATGTTTATTCTTATATGACTCATTCTAGATAAATCTGGGAAAAGAATATGCAGCTGAACAACAGGGTGTAATACTGTTAATTATAGTTGGAGCTGATAGCAACACATACAATTAAAATTGACTGATGGTTCCCATTACAAAATTTTGTATTAAGTTGCTTATATCTTTGTCAAGTTTTGATCATATGTGTTGAAATTTGTTGCGGCAGGTGTTTGTCTCAGTCTTATTTTCTCCTCTTTTTTTAAAAGCTCTATGATGGGTCAGTTGTTTCCAAATACAGGACTAGGGAGATGATGTCAAAATAAGTCTCACAAGTCTATAGTTAGGAAACTCTACTGCCTTTTTTTGTGGAATGTACTTGGTAGAACTGTAAAGGATGAACCATTTGGTTGTCTTAAAGGTCTATCTAAATTTGGATAACTCCTAGGTCCCTAAAAATTTTAGTCTGCACATTTGTATAGATAACTGCTATACTTAGGCAGCCAAAGTCACTGAGAGCTCTTTCTGGGCTGAATCTGCAACATCTTTTTAGAATTCTCATAAGCCAATATCCCAAGCCCTCTCTGTGTAGTACATGTCCTTATCTATGCCAAGCTGATGGAATATTCGAGTGTGTTCAACTGGTATCAGACAACTTAGTTTTATGTCAAATCAGACTCAAAGTTTCAGCTCTTGAAAACAGTATTATCAAAATAGATGAAGTTCTATAAGTTTCATTCAACTACTCCAGAAAGATGTTTTGGTTTTGGCCCTGGGTGTACCCATCTCCGCTTAATTTCTTTTAAATACGCTTTGAAATAAAACATTTCTGGAGGTTTGAAATGTAGAGAGGAATCTATAATTTCAGTGCAAACATGCCCTAGTCCTTAAAGATCTAAATACACCTGGAATTTTTGGCATCTTAACAGCTCTGAGTTTTCTTATAAATGAAGTGTGGCACAAGATTCTAAACTTGAAAAATAATGTGATCTCCAGGGAGTGTTTTCTGCAGACTTCCAAACACCTGGATCCATTGTAAGGTCTAGGAACTCTGGGGAATTTTATATTTTATATAGTGAGTCACAAAGTTGTCTCTCTCTTCAGCTGGAGCTTTTCCAGAGCTAAAGTATCTCAAAGTACATTTTCCTGTGCCCTCTAAGTCTATTTGTATGGTGTCTTGCTGCATTCTCACAGCTTGTAGCTTTTCATTGTTCATTTCAAATGACACCTCAAGTTTTACCATTTAAGTGAGGGAAGGAAAAAACTTGACCTTTGGCTCTAATGCATAGAGTACAGCTGGAACAGTATTCAAAAGAACCTCCTCTACCCTTTGGGGTCTACATGTTTCTTTTGATTTATTGAACTGTTGTGAGAATGTAATGAATTTCAGTCCAAGAAATGCCACAGCCATCAGCACGGTCAACTGAGACTCCTACAATGGATGAGCAGTGTTGTTGTGTCTCCCATTATTGTTTGAGCTTTTCAGGCAGAAAAAGATGAAAATTATGAGACTGTTGCTTCCAGAGACATGGAAAGTTATGGTGAAAGCTGTAATTATTTGATTTAATAAGAGAAAACAAATTTGAAACTTAAAAAACCAACCACCTTGGTTGTGAAAAGCATCTGATAATAGTTTAAATTCTACCATTTGATGCCACCTAGCTAATCATTATGGGTACCTTCACTTCCTCAAGATTTTTTTCAACTCTTCATGTAGTCCCTTTACCCTTCCTAATTGACCTGTACCTATGGAATATTTCTTCTTTATTCTAAATATTTTTTTAAATACTCAATATAATTTTTTTAACCCTGCTCTCCAATCTTCTGAAAGGCATGCAAACTCCTTTTTCCCCAAAAGTGTACTCTGAAGGATGGTGCAACTGCAATAGCAATCAGATACAAAGAAATATTGAATAAACTTTAGCCAAAGAGTAAGGGATTTATAATAAACAGAGCAATGGTGTTCTAATTCTGACAGAACCTGAAGCAATGGAAACAAACAGTCTGTCTAGTTTTATCATGGGGCTTTTTACATTTTTGATAAAGTGGCTGCTACCTGTGAGGTCCTTTCAAGTCCTATGTTCCTATGAAACAAAATAAAAGTAAATACTTAAAAATATTCCTCAAAATGAAATTTCAAACAATTTTGGATTGGTAAAAAAATTTATATCTATAAACTGGAAAATCATGCTCTGATTTTGAGAAACATTAATAAGTTTTAATAGTATGTCATGTTTAATTTTTTTCTTTAAACAACATGTTTTGATCCTAAATTTAAATTTTGAAAATACTGAATTTAACATGATGTAGCAGAATATTTTTCTTCTGAATAATCAATATTTTCTGAGTGTGGAGGCTTTCATCACCATTGTTTCCATCCAGCCCTGAATTGGATTGGTCAGTACTTCTCACTGAAGGAAGATCTAATTGGGATCATGTAAAGTGGATGCAGTGACATGAATGAAGCGTTTAATGGCTTCTTTTCTGGCTTTTCTGGCTTTTCCATCATGTGTAGTTGTGCAAGCTCATATCAAAATTAATGCAATATTTATGTTTTATTTTTCTGGGGAGATTTTTCCTTTGTCTTAAATATTTAGTGTGAGCTTAGTCTGTTCTGCCTTTTCATTAGTGTACGTATCACAACTGCTTGTTAATTTGCTTATTTGGGAAATTCATTATCATAGACTGACAGATCTAAATGGTTAGCCTAAATGTTTTTTTACAGTCTCTTTTTAAAGGGGAGCCCTGCTTTTTAATCCTGAAAACAGTACTGCAGGAAGAAATGGAATTCTTCATCTCCATCCCCTGTCAGGCAGTCTGAACAAACCCAGCTATGGAGCTCCTTAATGCATAATCTTGCTGGATTTCCAGTGTTAAACTCTGACCTTTGAGAGCAAGGTCGCAGATCTTTTACTTATATTTAATCTTCACTAAAACCAAGGTTTACAGATGATTTGATACTTCTTGTCTTGCAATCAAAAGCGATCAGCTGCTCCCTTTCTTCCCCTTCTCACTTTTGGTAAAGAAAGGCTATCCTATTCTGTTGTTTATGTATCAAGTAATTCCAAAGATTCTTCTCTTCCTTTTATTATACCTAACACTGTCTCTCAAGGAATTAACAATGCATTTTGTCTGTTTAGCATTCTTGTCCTTTTTAATTTGATTTGCATTTTGAGTAAAATCTCTACAAGACTTTACTTGGATATTTCCCTATGGAATACTTTTACTGTAAGAGATCCTCAATTACAAATTCATTAGCTATTCATTCACTGACTGTAATGAATTCATTTGGTAGAAATCTGACTGTCATTTTGACTTCCGTAAGAGAATCACTATAACTCATCTTGGTTAAACATTCAATAATTTGCAGAAACAGTATGTTTCCAGATTTTACACAAAGTGAATCTGTAATGCTTTTCTGATCTTCAGTTCACTGCATAGGTATATTAAGATTAGGACTAATTTTGAAAACACTCCTTATTAACCATTAATATGGTATTTCTAGAATGCAATTGGTTATCAATATATTTTTATTCTTTCTCATCAAAAGCACAAAGGGTTAACTTAACATATTCCAGACAAAAACTGACACAGCCTGACTTCTTACCTCTGAGATTCAGTTTTACTTTCGTAATTCCGTTAAACCTCTGGAAGAGTAATGAATAAGCTTTTGGAGAGTGTTTAACTGGTTAGCATTATGAATGAAGGAATTACTATAAAAAGGAAGAAAATCTCACTGCCTAAATAAACTAAACAAAAAAAGCTGAAATCCAGGAGTATGACAGAGTATTTCTGAAATGGATGAACTACTTAGGTTTTGCAGTAGACTTTCTAGTCCTTTAATATCTTTTATCTTTTTTTTTTTTTCTTTTGATTACAAGTTCTCTGTTTCAGGGTTTCATTGATGGCAGACATGATAATAGCTCTGAATGACACACGATCACAGAACACTGCTATCAAAAGTGTTATATTTTTCATGTAACTTCTGAGATTCCAGGATTTGCGCTGCAAGTGCCATATTCCTTAGTGCTCTTTAATACCTTATATGAATTACAGGCTCTCTTTGTAATCAAGTTCCTTCTTGCCAGTCACACTCCATCCTAACAGAAGAAATACTGCAAGCTGATTAAATGCACCTTTCTCTGTACATTGGTGTTCTTTCTAGGTCAGTTCAAATAAGGAAGGAGCTTTTCCAACTTGGTTAACTTGTTGAAAATTGATATCTGAACTTTACCAAGGCTAAGGGGATAAAAGGTCTTGTATAGAAGCTCTTTTCTAACTCCATAGAGAGGACCTCTCATAGCGGTATATAAAACAGTCTCTGTTTTCTAAACAGAGCTTAAGTTGCCACAGACACCTGGAAGCACTTCTGTAATTAATAGCAACTCAGGCTTCATGAGAAATACTGTTTGTGAGAGAAAACAATGGAAACTATTCAATAACACAACAATTACTTAACAAAAAGATCAAGTAAATAACTTTGACAGAAATATTAATTTATCAGATTTACATGAGCAGATGGGAATGGGAAAAGTGTGCCATAATATGGGACTGTAAAATGAAAACTCTCACTCTTCAGTGGTAATGAGCCTTTTGTGGCACATTATTAAAAAGCAATCTATGCTTGAATGAAAGAATCATGTCAGAGAGAAAGAAACAATATTCAGTGAGGTATGAGGGGGAATGCATTTTCAGAAACAAAGTCAGATAACCTGTGAGAGTAGCCTTTCTGTTAGAGAAACACAATTCCTCTGCTGAGCGGTTTATTTCAAGTAAAGAGCGTAATGATGGGGTTTTAAACTCAGATACAATTGTATATCCCAAGACATGTAGACATAGGTCCAAAATGTTGGAAACATACAGATAATTTTTCCCTCTCATCAGACCCCAAAGCAGCAGTTAGGAGATAACAGTGATGATATCTTTCCATCCTCTCTGTCCCCCATATTAAGAAAACTGTTATGATATCTAGTATCAAAAAAAGAGAAAAAAATGTTGCCCAAGATGGCAAGTCCTTGCAACAGCTAGGAATTAAGACCATGTCTCTCTCTTGACCACAGAATCATCCTTATTTATTAAGACTATGGACATCATACGGTTGAACTACAGAAGTAGACCAGAGAGAATAATTTTCTTCTGCAAAGAATCTCCATGCTTCCTACCATGGTTATTACATTTCAAAGTGGAATGGGTCACTGAAGCCTAATCTTTTTCAAGAAAAGTGTGCAGTAGAATGCTACTGATTTCATTGAGCCATATCTTGACAACTGAGACAAAGGTGGGATTAAAGGAAGGATAAGCTCAGACTTTATTTATACATAAAACTGTCAGTAGAAAAAGCTCATATGTTCAGTGTAAGGGAATAGGAATCCATTCAGTTATACACTGGATAGGATAGGAGAGTTCCTTGCAACTACACATGATAAAAAAGCAGGACATCTGGTCAGTGCAGGTCTGGAAGTATTTCCCAGCTTCCCCAAAACTCAATCTACCAATATCTCCTGCAATGTTTACCTCTTCAGTGCTGGTATTTGATGTTACCTTTGAGGTATAGGCCTTTGTCATCCAATAATTTTTTTATCCAACCATCTATAGGATCCTTTAGACCAGGACCTGAGCTTGTTCAGCTGTTTATTATTATGAATAGTTATGTCTTCATTAACATCAAGGGTATTCATGGGACTTTACAGACAAATTAGATCTCTGCTAGATGAAGTTACTCATGACTAGAGCTTACAGTTTGTCATAATATAATAAAAATCATACTGAGGTTATGGAAAAATGCAAAAGCCAAGTAATAATCTGACATAAATTGTGTCAAAGTGACAAGGTACATTAAAATATTCTTAACTTTGAAGATGAATATTTTCAAAATAATGTATTAATACTGAATGTCAAATATTAAAGAATTCAAAGAGATTTCCTACTTGCATTATAGTTCATGTCTGTAATCTCAATAATCTTTACTCTTAGTTTACCATAATTTCCATGATAAATAACTAGCCCTAATTACGTCTCTGTCCACTCCCTTGAGGGCAGCCTTCCCTCCAACCTGTGTGTTCTCTCATGTTTCAGTGAAGCTGTTTATTCTCTTTATTATTTCATCTATCTATACACAATATCCAGTGTTAATACCTGGAAAAGATCAGAATATGATGTTTCATCATGTGATTCTAAAACCGTTGGGGTTTTCATATAGTTTTTCGTGTAACAAACTTTTTCGCCTTTTCCTTCTTAAAAATTGTTATGTCCATCCCAAATAAATGATTCAAGCAGAGAGTCAAACTAATGTTCATGAAAAGAGTATGTAATATAACTATATCTATCTTATTTATATTCCCTTATATTCTATTTGTTGAGTTTTTGGTGGGTACTAGTGAAAACCTTTTTGCCTTCTTGCAGTTGAAAAGATTGCCAAGTTTAAATAAAATCTTCAAAACCAAAAAGTTTAAATTGAAAAATTGAAACAGAAAGTGTTCGAATGGGACATTTTCCCTTCCCTGCCTTATTTCTTCCTCATTAGGCAAATTTTATCAGAATTCCTCCTAAGCTCCTGTAAAGTTTCAAAGCATCTTCTAAAAAGAAGGTTCATCAAATTAATCCTTCAAACTTTTATCTCTAGATTTGAACTTTTGAAAGAAAGAACCATTAGCCAGTCCAAAACACAAAACACATACAATGCTACAAAACATAAATAGTGAAATCTTGATATTGCTGAAGTTTGTGGCAAAAATTCCTCTTCATTTTAAATCCAAAAATCTGAATTTATAGACAAAAAAATCTTCTATTTAAATATATGTTAACAAAGCCATTAGTGCATACAAAATTCTTTTCAAAGAGGAGTCTCTAGAGAAGAGTATCTTAAAACAAAGGGAATATGCAGTTAATGTTATAAACAGTTTTAATGCACACTGCTTTGTATTTCATCTTACAAGACATCTTTTGCTTGTTGTACAAGGTATCTTTTGTCTTCTATACAGAGACAGTTTGAATGAAAGAGCTATTTTCTCATCTCTCAGAAATTTTGGATTAATATATTTTTAAAGATATAATTTTAAAACAGGAGGGAGGAGGCCTGTCAGTGAGTAGAAAAGAAAGGATAATGATTCCTGTGATCCTCTTTATTAACATGAGGTATACATGAATTATTTACATTGACAAAAATAATACTTTTTTAAAGGCTATTCTTAAAAGTGGTTTTGTATTTCTTTTAACAGTTCTTTGGTTTCATGCATTAGCAATACAAGATATCATGCCTGATTTCATCAGCACATTAGGAAATATACTGAAAATGTGATAAAATCAGGAAATTATGAGGGATGCAGTTCACTAAAGGTCTTGACTGAGGCTTTAGGTAGAATTAGTCTTTTTAAAGGTGCAGAAATCTAATACACCCTGGGCAATAACAGCTAGCAGAGAACAATGGCAGATCAGTGCTCCAACTGTGTGCACTTCCCTGTGCATTTTGATATATTTCATCTGTGGACAAGAAGAAAAACATCCACATATTGCAAATGTCCCTTTCTTTACACTTTACTATAGGAAATAATATTATGATTTCATTTTTCACCTGTGCTGAAACGAAACTAAAGGTTTGTAGAGGTAACCTATGGAAGTACTTTTTATTTTTCCTGCTCTAGAGGCTGTGTTATTCTCTATGCTTTTCATTTTTTCCTTACTTTATACTTTTTTTTACCAATGTATTTAAATTTTGTGACAAGCCTTGCAGTGAAAAAAGGATAAATAAGGCTGGGAGCAGGATGGAATTTCAGGAATGATGGTATGGCAGACATAAAATGTGCAATGTACATATTTTGGGGTGTAGAGAGAAGCACAGACTCATAGAAAATATGAGATGGGACCTGGAGAGAACATTTCATCTGTTAACTTGCCATAGGGTAGGATCAACTATATTTAAATTATTCCCAATAATTATTTGGCTAATGATAGAGATTCTAAAATCTCCCCAGGCAACCTATTTTACTGCTTATCTGCCCTTCCCATTAGGATTTTTTTTTAAATGTATAACTTAAACCTCCCTTGATAACATTTAAGCCCATTAAGTCTTGTTCTCTGCATAGTAGACAACTTCTCAGCAAAAATCTTTCATTTATTTGAAGACTGCTGACTCCCATCAGTATTGTCCTCTCTAGACTAAACTCTAAGTCCTTAACATTTCCCTTTTAAGTGATGCTTTCTGAGATTCTGAGTATTGCTGTTACTCCACTAATTCTTTTGTTTCTGTTCAATTGATTATGAGACTTCTTACCAAAATTTGAATGTAAGTACTCCAACTGAGCCCTTACAATTCAAGGATTACTTTCTGTGTCTTACAGAATAGGCTGTTGTCAGAATTCAGAAAACCATGGATACAGCTTGTGGTTGACAGCTACTGAGATACACAGTACTCACTACATTGTTTATCTGCAGATCTTCTGTATGTTATATTTGCAGTAAGTGTGATGTGTTTCTCATAAAATATACTGCAGGCTGTTTGGTCTAAAATTCTCTGGTATTATTTTTGTTCTTTTTAGTAACAGACTCAATGTTTGACTGTTCCCCAGACTGTTACAATGCCAGTTGTATGCCACTAGTGTTCAGAAATTTAACAAAAGCAAGTGCTGGATTCTCCACCTGGGACAGGGTAATCCTGGTTATATGTACAAACCTGGGAACAAGAGGCTGGAGAGCAGCCCCACAGAAAGAGATCTGGGGGTTTGGGTTAATGGCAAGTTGAATAGAGAAGTTGAATTGAAAAGACAAGACCACCCTGGCTAAACAGGAAGCTTTGGCTGCAACTCGGGGAGAAAAGGAGAGTTTACAGCTTTTGGAAGAAGGGGCTAGTCACTCACAGTGATTACAAAGATGCTGTGAGGCTATACAGGGTGGAAATCAGGAGGTGTAAAGCCCAGCTGGAAATTAATCTGGCTTCAGCAATCAAGGACAACAAGAAATGTTTCAATAAGTAGGTGAGCAGCAAAAGAAAGACCAGGGAGAGCCTCCATCCCCTGCTAGACGCAGGAGGAAACATGGTAACAAGTGATGAGGAAAAGGGTGAGGTGCTTAATGCCTTCTTTGCCTCAGTCTTTAATAACAAGACTAGTTGTATTGAGGGAATCCAGCCTCCTCAGCCAGAAGACAGAGACTGGGAGAACGACACCCCCGCATTCCAGGAGGAGACAGTCAGTGACCTACTGTATCACATAGACACACAAGTCTATGGGACCAGATGGGATACACCCGAGGGTGCTGAAGGAGCTGGCTGGGGTGCTCACCAAGCCGCTTCCTATCATTTACCAGCAGTCCTGGCTGACCGGGGAGGTCCCGACAGATTGGTAATTGGCCAATGTGACTCCCATATATAAGAAGGGTCAGAAGGATGATCCGGGAAATTACAGGCCTGTCACCTTGACTTCAGTACTGGGGAAGCTGATGGAGCAGCTCATCCTGAGTACCATCTTACAACACATGCGGGACAACCAGATGATCAGGCCCAGTCAGCATGGGTTTATGAAAGGCAGGTCCTGCTTGACAAACCTGATCTCCTTCTACGACAGGGTGACCTGCTTATTGGATGAGGCAAAGGCTGTGGATGTTGTCTACCTTGACTTTAGTAAGGCCTTTGACACCATTTCCCACAGCATTCTCCTGGTGAAACAGGCTGCTCGCAGCTTGGATGGGCACACGCTTCACTGGGTAAAAAACTGGTTGGATGGCTGGGCCCAAAGAGTTGTGGTGAACGGAGTTAAATCCAGTTGGTGGCCGGTCACAAGTGGTGTCCCCCAGGGCTCGGTTTTGGGGCCACTTCTGTTTAACATCTTTATTGATGACCTAGACGAGGGGATAAAGTACACCCTCAGTAAGTTTGCAGATGACACCAAGTTGGGTGGGAGTGTTGAACTGCTCAAGGGTATGGAGGCTCTGCAGAGAGACCTGGACAGGCTGGAGTGATGGGCTAAGGCCAACTGTAGGAGTTTCAATAAGGCCAAATGCCGGGTGCTGCACTTCGGCCACAACAACCCCCAGCAGCGCTCCAGGCTTGGGGAGGAGTGGCTGGAGAGCTGCCAGTCAGAGAGGGACCTGGGGGTGTTGATTGACAGCTGGCTGAACATGAGCCAGCAGTGTGCCCAGGTGGCCAAGAAGGCCAATGGCATCCTGGCTTGTATCAGAAATAGCGTGGCCAGCAGGGACAGGGAAGTGATCTTACCCCTGTACTCGGAACTGGTGAGGCCACACCTCGATTCCTGTGTTCAGTTTTGGGCCCCTCACTACAAAAAGGACATTGAATTACTCGAGTGTGTCCAGAGAAGGGCAACAAAGCTGGTGAAGGGTCTGGAGCACAGGTCATACGAGGAGCGGCTGAGGGAACTGGGGTTGTTTAGTCTGGAGAAGAGGAGGCTGAGGGGAGACCTCATCGCCCTTTACAACTACCTGAAAGGAGGTTGCAGAGAGCTGGGGATGAGTCTCTTTAACCAAGTAATAAGAGATAGGACAAGAGAGAATGGCCTCAAGCTGTGCCAGGGAAGGTTTAGACTAGATATTAGGAAGCATTTCTTTCCAGAACAGATTGTTAGGCATTGGAATGGGCTGCCCAAGGCAGTGGTGGAGTCCCCATCCCTGAAGGTGTTTAAGAGTCGGGTCGACAGCGCTGAGGGATACGGTGTAGTTGGGAACTGTTAATGTTGGGTTGATGGTTGGACTGGATGATCTTCAAGGTCTTTTCCAACCTAGACAGTTCTGTGATTCTGTGATTCTGTGAATATGAGTCAACAGTGTGCTCTGGCAGCCAAAAGGTTCAACATGTCCTGAGATGTATCCAGTACAGCATAGCTAACTGGTCAGTGAGGTGATTGTCCCACTCTACACTGCACTGATGCAGCCCCACCTTGAGTACCATGTGCAGTTTTGGGCACCTCAATATAAGAAGGACATCAAACTATTAGAGTGTGTCCAGAGGAGGGCGACCAAGATGGTGAAAAGTCTTGAGGGCAAGACTTACAAGGAGCGGCACAGGTCACTTGGTTTGTTCAGCTTGGAGAAGAGAAGGCTGAGGGGTGACCTCATCACAGTCTACAACTTCCTCAAGGTGGGCAGTGGAGGCGGAGGTGCTGATCTCCTCTCTCTGATGACCAGCAAGAAGACACAAGGAAATGGAATGAAGCTGAGTCAGGGGAAGTTCAAGTTGGTCACTAGGAAAAGTTTCTTCACTGAGAGGGTGGTCATTCACTGGAACAGACTCCCGTGGTGTGGTGGTTTAGGCCCTGCCGGGACCCGAGACCACGCTGCCGTTGCCCCTCCCCCACCCTTGGATTGCACGGGGCAGGGAGTGAAATACAACCCCGGGGTTGAGATAAGGAAAGTTTTAATACAACAGTGTAACAACAAAACAAACAACAATAACAATAACAATAACAGTAATAACAATGAACAGAACAAGAGATATACCGTACGGATACAGCAGTGAGGGGACCGGCCGAAAAAAAAGCCGTCTCTGGTCTTCCCGTGCTTGGGTGCCCAGACCTGATGTCAGCATGGTATTGAATAACCCGACTAGAGCTCCCTCCCCACTGCTGGAGAAACTTAACCCTATCCTAGCTGAACCAGGACACCTGGGAAGTGGGCATGGCACCCACCCTGTCAGAGTTGAAGGAGCATCTGGATGATGCTCTTAGTCATATGGTTTAGTTTTAGGTAGTCCTGTGAGGAGCAGGGAGTTGGACTCAATGATCCTTATAGGTCCCTTCCAACTTGAGATATTCTATGATTCTACAGGTGTATGATTCTACGATTCTATGAAATTATGGTTAAAGGTCCTGAAATAGTTTCAGACAGCCTTCTAAACATCTCAGCAAAAATATCTTAGAATCTGACAAACCTGAAACCATAAAGCTTATTGCGATTTATTCTAGGCTAAGTTTCCAGGTTTCTGCTGTGTTATTAACCAATGATCTCTTTACATATCAGGGAACTGTGAAGCAGTAAAACATTAAATATTTCAGTTCCCCTGGTTCAGTAAAAGATAAGATCTTCCCATAGTTTCCCTCCAACAACTAAACATCTTATAAACTGATTTCTTCATGCCACTTGTGTCATTTACTAAATAGAACTCCTTTTCTTCCTTGTACTGTATGATTTTGACTCCAGACCTTTCTTTCATACTAATTCCAATTACTATTTTTCTCATTTCCACCTTCTACATGCTTGCCTCTTAAGCTTCAGTAGATCAGAGTTCCTGTGCACCAGCATAGTATATTGTTGCTATAAAAAATGTAAATTAAAGAAAACAATAAAAAATATACTGATATTTTCAGAATCCCCTTTAAAAGTTTGCGTAAGTAATATGAAGTCATCTTCTCTATCTCTTAGTATCTGTGGAAGACAGAAAAACTCTGAAGGTAGAAATACAATACTTTAATTTCCAATAGGTCTGTCAAAAATATGTGAACAAGATAGATGTTGAGATTAGTGTTCTAAATTATCTTCTTTCAGGTTAAAGGATAACTTATATTTAAACACATATATATGCCCAGATTTTTCAAAGAACCAGGTTTTATATCTCCGAATGTGAGCAACTCCAGAAAACCCCAATTATTTCAAATTCTAGGTCTGGGACCAATATAATTTAAGGCATTGTTAGTTATACAACCGTCATTGCAATGGTGCTTAAAGGTGCTGCTATTGCAAAGCAAATAAAACTGTTAGACTTTCAGAAAAGCAGGTGATTCCTGCTGTGCTGTGAATAGAAGAATCAAATTATTTTGATCCAATAAACTCAAACAAAATAGGAAAATTATGGATTGATATTAAATTACATCTTTATTTAACTTTTTTTCTAAACCAAAATAGGACTCAATAGAGCTTTTCATGGTCAGAAGGCAAAATAGATATTTCTCAATTATTTCCTATAAGATTTCTCTGTTTCCATGTCACATATGTAGTGAATACAAGGTTCAGTAGAAAACTACAATCTTTTCTTACAATAATTAGCTTTAATAATTAAATATGGGCCACATTTTTATACAGTAACATATTTAAAATCAATACATTTATCATACTAATGGGTACTTAAAAAGCTTTGGTTGTTACCTCACAAAAATAAATTAATGGAAATTTGAATTAATTGGGAGTTTTGAGGGGAGAAAGAAATATCACAAGAAGAAACTAGTTTCAGAAAACAGGTCCTACAAGAAAACATTTTTTTTCTTAAAAGAAACCTTGAATGTCAACAAATGCTAAATATCTGGCTTGGAGAAATCAGATGCCTGGCACAGTTAAGCTCTGAATGGGAAACTTCTGTTCCCCTGGAAGATGTCCACATTTGCTATTTGCTCAGGTGGTGCATAATGTACTCAAAAACCATATTATCCAGCTCTTTTTCTACTCTTTTCTCCTTCCAGTCTGAGAACCCACCTGCAAAACCTCATATTACAATCATGTCTTTGACTTACCAAATACATTTGGTAAGGCTCCTATATTTCTTTCCAAGATTTCCTAGACAGAAATGCATATCCATACACTATGTGGCACATGCTCAAAGAGTCTGGTGTGTTGAAGACATATTTAGGCCTCTTTTACATAAAATGCACATACTTAGACAAGCAAATTTGTTGAAACCTAGATAAACAATGTCACTAAAAAGGTATCAGAGAGAGGAAAAAGATGAAACTAAATTGAGATCCAGCTGAGGATCATTTTGCTGTACCTTTTAATGCTTGCAAATACATCTTTACTCCTCAGGAAAAGCATTTTCTAGCATGGGCTATGTAAATAGTGCCTGCTGCTGTCTGTACACCTACCTCAATAGCTATTTTTAAAAGTTCTTCTTTTAAGACTCTGTGCTCAGTGCCCTTGTTGCAGTCAAAATCTTCTTATGGGCAGAAATGACTGTACCTTATATACGCAGATCCAAATTACTTTAAGTTCAATTAATATTTTAACATTCTAATGAAATTACAAAAAAGTTATTGTTAGTCCAGTTACAATGATGCTAACATTAGTACTCTATAATCTAATTATTACAGAAAAATCCTGTTAATAATGCAGTTAAGATTATTGTACATAAATTTCCTGGCAACTAACCCTTTTTCTCAGTTCTTATGCTCCTCAAATATTCTCTATCTAAAGGTCAGCATCTGAAATCTTCCTCAAGACGAATGAAAAAGGAAGGTTTAGAAAAAAAGTGTTGGACTTAGATAAAAGATCACCCCAGAAAATTCAACTGTTTCCCAAATATAAGCAAAACTAGAAAGGCAGCTCCTCTTCCCAGAACCTTAACATCTAAGAAAAGAACTATTGATTTTCTTTTGTTGTGTTTGTGTGTTACAGATGTGGAGCCCTGCAGTTGGATGTCTCAAGGTAAGTTGGGTTTGTGATTATCTTTTCACAAACTAGAAATTTTCCTCCCATAAACTTTTGGATCTTACCCTACTGGTGTTTTTGACATTGCAAACATTTGAACTTTATTCTTTTTGCTTTTAATTGTTGCCTCTGTTGCAGAAATAATTCATAGAGCTTCATTGTGAAATTTAAGATATGTGTGTGTGAAGAGTTTCCTTGCTATTATCTACTGTCTTTATAAAATGCAGGACCATTGTTAGAGCTACATCAAACTACTTGAAAGAAAACCTCAAGGGCCCTAGGTGATCTGAAATAAAAGTTGTAGGATTAGGAAGGAAATAGGCCCACTCACATCAGAAATATGTATTTCTGCAGAATATAGTTAGATAATGTATTTTATTTAGAGAAGTTATGAAACACCTAATAGGGCACTTCTGTGTATAGAGAAACTGCAACCTTCAAGTGTAACTAACTGAAATGTCAGTGTTAGTCATACCAAGCTTCCTCATTTTTCTTTCCTTGACAACATTTTTTGTAAGAGAACTAGATCTGTATTGTCTGCCTATTGTAGGGTAGGAAGTAATTTACAATAGCAAGAAATAAAAGGCTATAAAATGTGTTATTACAGTAACTTCTAGTTTTCCTAGCTACTGTCAAGTTCTTACGGCCAAATTTTTTTCACAAACTCTTATATTGTGCTATGTACTGAAGGGCTTTGGCCTGTTCATGTAACCACAAGCAGGAGTGAGAAAATTTTTAGTGTGCTGATTCTGCCACAGTTTAAAAGAATGACCCCAAACTATGTTCTAAATCAACAGAAACCAGCTCATTATTACTCTCTTCACACACTCCTACCCACCCACACCTGTGTACACACACAAACATATTCCCTCTTTCCTTCATTGGAGTGGATAGTTAAGATGCATAAATCCACATCTCCCTACAGAAATTTTAGTAAGGGTAAGTGCCAGGATCTCATTGCCCATTATTCCACTTGGGAGTCTTCTCATGTGTACCTGTTTTATTTAGAAGTATTACCTGTACAGGTTCTCATTATCCGGTGGTGTTCAGACTGAGCCATGAGAGAAGAAGAGCAGTAGTCTACATAATTTCTTTGGAAGCTCCTTTGGAATTAACATTCTTTTGGAAGCTCAGGGCAGCTGCCTTCTGCATGGTATGAATTTGTTTGTGCTTTATGCTTTGTTCTGTTATTCTGTTGACTATGCTTTTAAAACCTTCTTACCCATATGGCACTATCTTTGAATAATACATCATCAGTGTGCCTCACTCTAATGATTTACTAGGCTTATAAATCATTTGAAACACTGTTCAGGCTGATGATGTATTTGAGTAATACATCATCACAAGATGCTGCTGAGATGATATATTACTCTAAAGATGGCGCTGTATAGAAAGGAAACCTGGAGTATATTCAGTTACATACTATACTCATTTTTAAAAGGAACTGCCACTAATGGAGCTACTCTTACTTCTTGACTGTATGTCACAGCCCTTCTAAGAGGATGTGGTGGTGCAATTCTCACCCCTCCTTGTTGGGCTGCTTGGTGCTAGGTGTGATTCCACCCACTTCCCCAGAGCTATACACCAATCTGTGGAGATAAGGACTGCTAACTGTTAAGGCACCCCCTTAACAAGCCTGGCTCCTGCCCTCCCAATTGCTCCAAAACAGTTATAACAGCCCATCATCTCCTAATGGCCTGACATACCTGTGCCTGGGATGTGGTCAAATGTGAACAATAACAGAGTTGCACATTCATCAAGTTCTTGTGCAACTGGTGGAAGACACAAGAATACTTTGTAGTTCAAGCTGGGCATGAGCAAAAGGTATCTGACAAAAGTCAGTTATCTTGGACCCTATAAATTGCAACCACAAGGGAGACCTTTTGAGCTCCCCTGGACTGCAGCAGGCCTGTGACCAGCATCTCCCCTGAGCTGGGACACCTCTCAGGTACCAAACCCTTAAGGTGTCCTCTGCTGCCAGAGCTGATGGAAGGCCAGGGTGAAGTCAACCCGCTCAAGTCTCAGTTATCGCCCATTGAGGAATGTCAAGGCATTGTGAGTATTTACTCTAAACTCGAGAGGAGGGAAATTTTACTTTGAGCTATCTTCTCTTTCACCCACTCTTTCTCTGCTTACCGGTGTGTGTGGTACATACTTCATTCTACTGGATCCGGATACTTTTGTCTCTGTGTGTGTTTGTACGTTTTGTGTATGTATGTACATATGTATAGAGTTAAGATACCATAAAGTAAGTTACCGTGAATCTTGTCATCTTAGAATCTGTAAATAAGTTACTATTTTTATAACATTTTCTGAATTATTTTGTAATGATCAATTGCTGTTAGTTATTAATAAATCTAGATTTCCTGTTAAATCATTATCATGTTAATACTTTCATCTGCGACAGAGGAGTTTAATAAAACCTCGTTTACTTTTTCTGTGAGAGAGATTCTGTGAGATTCCCAGACTCTATTACAGTTTGGTTTATTAAATATTCTGTTGTGGGTTGTTTTTTTTTTTTTTAAATCTGGTTTGGATATTTGGGTTTCAAATTTATAAAGTAATTCTACTTGGATTGGATTAGAGGAAAACAATGCAAAATATGTATCAAAAGCAAAGGAGTGAGGGTAGATATAGAAAGTTGGATAATCTTTAGTGTCTATGATAATGGAAAAGTTAATCAAAACTAAAAATGTGGGCTGTGATGAAATCTCATATGAATACCCAGCAAGTGAAGGATCATCATCTGAGCTACAACATATTGTAAGCTCTCTATGTCAGAACTTTAAGTTTCATTCCAGATAGTAATCACTTAAATTTAGTTAAAGAAGATAAAGAAAATGATAGTACAGCTGTTCAAATAATTGGGTTTTTACTTCCATACAATTGAAAAATTAAAACAAAGTCAAGTTATTTTAAGTTAAAAAAGCCCCACAATATCTTGAATGAAATTTAATATTTTTGTTTCTTCCAAACTAGGATAGTTCATTCAGCTTTTGTAGAGATATTTTATCCTGTCTGAATTTTGATCTAGATAAATATTGGATTCAGATTAATATTAGCAAAAAAATATTTCAACTTAAACAGCAAAAGTATAAAAAACTGTGTTGGAAATCATTCCATGAGTTCAACATTTATCTTTTTTCAAATTAAGGTAGACTCTTATTTTGAATAATGCAAGAAACATTTTGTTTAGAAATTCAGCCAGATCTGTACATCTCATTCTCCAAAGAAAACTAGATGGCTCATTGTAAGCTTTGCAAAATGACACTGGTTAAGAAAGTGCTGCTTCTTGTACTTCCATAGGGCAACATACTCTGTGTCACAGAGTAGCAAAGAGAAAACTTACAAGAAAAATCACAAATGCCTACGCTTATGATACATTGGACTATATACTTGACTTTGATGAAGCCCTTCTCAAAAGCTATGCCTTTGAATGATGAGCCCTGCAGTTTGGGTGAATACCACCATTTATCAAATGTGAAATGAACAAAAGTAAAAACAACTATATTGATTTAATACAAATGAAATTATGGAAAGTGATGCAGGGATAATAACATCCCTGATACTCTAAAATCTACAAGTATGAAATTATATAAACGTTATACTGAAAGAAGCAGAGTAATTTTTGGTAAGAAAACCACTCAGAAGACATGGTAATGTAAAGAAACTTGCAAGTTACCATAACTTAACAAAATACTAAATTACTGTTTATTGTGACAAAAACCAAGTCTTTGCTACACAGTAGAACTTGGCTTAATAGGTTTTTACTGATTTTGAATCTGTTTTACCATTGAGAAAGACCTCCAGATGTAATTTATTTAGGAGAGATGTGAAAACTAACTATTTATAGTTCAAATTGTTTTCTACATATGTTTCTAAATCTTACTCTTTTTTCTTTTTTTTTTCTTTCCCCCAGGAAAGGAATCAAGAAAAAGATCAAAGAGGGTAATACTATACCAATTTTATTCCATTATGAGCCAAATAGGCTGAGCAATTCTTTGTGACACAAAGATGGTGAAAATGAAAGTGTTTTTTCAATGTAGACTGATCTCAAAGGTCAAAAATTTGATATGTGTATGTTCTAACACAGTAAAAAGGTGAAGTTTACTGAAGCTGATACAGCGCAGCATAACAGGAGATTACTGAGGAGTTTCTTTGTTGTAGATCAATAAGGGGTTTTAATATATGGAAGTTAGCATAAACTGTAAACAGTTCAATTGATTCAAGAAATAAAAACTAAATTAGTAATCATTATTTTGATGACAGCTTGATCACAAAAAGGCAGATAGTATTATTTGTCAAGCTTCTGAAATGTTTGCAAAAACAAGGCTTAGTGAAAGCAAATAAGACCTTTTCTAATATAAAAATTCTTATATAGGCATGAAAAATACAGCAACAGTGTGGAAGGAAATAGCTGATCTTACAGGTGGTCTCCAAAATTCTGAATAGCTGATATATGTATTTTTTCTAGTGGTAAGCCAAAGAAGAATGAGTTCAAGGTATTAATTAATATTAATCACTCTGATATTCAAAAATAAAAATATGTAGTTGACTGATTACAAAATAAGTGTTAGTCCTGTCACTAGAGCAGATAGTGACTAAATACCTCTTAGATGAATGGGTGGTGATAAGTTTACATGTAACATGTTCCAGGTTTTTTCTGCTCACTGTGCTGTTGTACCTTTGTCTTTCTTTCTGTTCAGGACAGTGATATGGTTCGGGCTTCTTAAATACAGCTATAATATAAACAGTGATAAATTACTGATTATTCCAAATATTATCCATAGATTACCTCAAAATTAATATGTTCTGTCTCTTGAGAAGAAATAAATATATATGTAGAAAAATGAAGGACATTTCATTTATGACGTAATGAGAAATCAGACAAGCTTCCTGAAAGGGTGAGAGAGTATTAAGACATTATCAGAGAGCAAATAAATAACTGAAATCTTGTTGGATCTTAATTGATCTCTGTGCAAAACCCAGTAATATTGATATTGGATCCATCTTTAACTGCTTCCAACTTACCATATTTCAATCAGAAGTAACAGAGCTGAACCAACATTTAACATTAGATCAGTGGAGTGAGGTTCTGTGGGAAAGCTACAAATGCAAACAAGCAAGAGAATTTATGAACTGAATGAAGCAATTATCTCTACTGAGAACAGTGGCATTAGGGAACCAATGATTTCACATACTTGATTTTATGTACCTTCTACTGCATTGCTTAGGGAAAAGTAATCTTGTTTCACATTGAAGACAATGAGGCAATTTTTTTTGTAACATCCTACATAAAACTATAAAATTTGTGATTATGGTATTTGTGGTTCCTTAAGCAATCAATTTAGCTTATGCAATCTGAGCATCAAGATGACTAATAAGAAGTAGAACTTCTGGTTTAAGCACTAATTACTCAATAACATGTTGTACAGAACTGATTTTATTGGATGCATTAGATGTACTTTGCAGGACTTTACAAGTGCTGGTATTTAACAAGTTCCCTTAAAGAGGCAATGTATTTAAATTCACCCACTTCCTTTACTCATTGGCAAAATATCTAGCATAATATTTTTATATAACAAAGAGTATATGAAAGGTAAAAACTGTTTTAGGAGAATGAAGGCAGACTTTCTTAATAGAGCAAAATAATTAGATTAGTTTATTAAATATACAGATTTGAGGGAGAGAGAATATATATGCAACCCACTCTGTATTGCTGGAGTGAAGCTTGCATTTTGAGAACTGCCCACTCATAGCGAGTAATAACATTGTTACAGAAAGTAATGCTGTTACACCTATGATGGACTAAGGAAATAAGAGAGAATATTATTTGTAGGGGGAGGGATATTGTTCTTTAGATCATCTGATTTTGCTAAGAAAACCAAATAAGCTCTCAGGTGAAGAATCAGATGTGAAGTAGGACATTATGTAGCTGATAGCCGTTTAAGCCACACACACCAGTGGCAGGTCTAGTTGTATTTACCGGAATCCAACACCTGTTGGTACATAGCCTATTTTTCACAGCTACTGAAAACACTGATGTGTGCTGTCCAGAGATGTACTGGAAGTCCACCAAGTCCTTTATAGCAACATATTTGTTTATCTGTATTGAGTTATTTCTATTAAACAAAATCCACCTATTGTTTGGTTCTCTTCAAGAGCAATAATGAATTTTGTGAAGATTTGATTTGCTCTCAAATTTTATGGAGAAACTATGAGCTAATCATCATGTCATATAAATTACCAAAGTGCCTTTGATTGAGTGTGGGATCTACAAAGGTTGTCAGAGGCAGGATGATTTTTCCTAACACTTGACCTTGGGCTTAGAAAGGATAAATCAGAATTATATATTGGTAATATGATTGCTGTGTTAAGGGTTTGACATTTATATTTTGTACAATGAGAAAATATCAATAAAGTTTAAAGGAGCTATTTGTCTTTGAATTTAGACCAGTCAATAAGAAAGAGAGGCTAAAAGGTGCTCACGTGATTTTTAGAAGTGTACTCTTTTGCAATAATTAATTAATTTGATTATTTAATGTTCAGATCTATGTACACATATTGTGAAAATACATATTTTCCAAGGAATTTAATTGTTCTTAGTTTGCTTCATCATTTAACTTTCTTTCTGAGTGCACTAATTTTACCATTTCCCAGAGGGGCATTTCACTTAATTTCCTTTTGGATTAGCTGGTGCTCTGAGTTTGAATTTAAAGTTTAAAGGAACCATTTGATTTTAATAACTTTTATGTGTAGTGCTCCATTGAGTTTGGATTTTAGCACATAGAACTACTTTTCCATAAGGTGATTTTTAGTAAATCCCTGTGTGTAAAAGAAAGATAAACACACATCAGTGAGTTTGTTATTGCAATTAAATTATTGGATTTTTACATTTGAATATGTTTTGAACATTGAAAAGCATGAAGAGACTGTTTTCTCATGTTGGTCATAGACACTTTTCTAACATTCCAAAACTTGAAACAAGACTGTCTGTTTTCTTCAGTCTCAGAGAATATTAAAATGCCATGGTTTTCTAAATATCTAAAGTCAGTTCAGGAAAGCAATGCTTCTTCAAAGACACTGTTAAACCAGACTCTTAAACAGTAACCACCTCCTTAGAATCTGCACTCTTGGATAAATAGTTATTTATTTATTTACTTACTTAAATAAAACTCCACACCCTGCTCAATCTTTCTGTCCTCATTAACTTTGACCCTCTCGGTTCCACTCATTTCAACTAACTGTAAGGCTCAGTGTTTCTTTAAAGCAGAGTCTAGGCAATGCTAAACACTGATCCCATGCCCATTCCAGGATTTGCAAATTCTTTCTTTACTCAAACTGTTGTATTTTGTTTTCTTTTCCCTTCCAAGTATGAATTAAATAATAAATAGAATCCATAGTCATAGAATCAGAGAGAAGATGATGGTCACAACATGGCCAAGAGGCAGAGTGACGAAGAATGTGGGACTCAGACAGAGGTCCTGCACTTAAACCGGAGGGAGTCAGAGACACCATTTGTGTGCGGTGTGATCAAGTAAACGATCTGCTCAGGCAGGTGGTTGAACTGAGGGAGGAGGTAGAAAGGTTGAGAACGATCAGAGAGTGTGAAAGCGAGATTGACTGGTGGAGCCACACTCTGAGGCAATGGCAGCAGGTAGAGGCTCTACAAGAAATACATGACTCCCTCCCCTCCTCTCACGAGGCAGAAGGAGGGCATGTGAGGGACAGGGGGGAATGGAGACAGGTCCTTCCTTGGAAAGACAAGCGAAAACCTTCTGGGCCCCCCTCACCTTCCCAGTTGCCACTGTACAACAGGTATGAGGCTTTGGAACTAGATGGTCAGCCAAATGAAGATGGAAATGAGGATCCATCCGGTGAGTCATCCACAGCTTGTCCCTCAGCCCCACAACTTGCGACTTCTTCAATTAAGAAGGAAAGGAGAGTAATTGTAGTGGGTGACTCTGTTCTGAGGGATACGGAGGGGCCCATACGTCAACCAGACCCATACCATAGAGAGGTCTGCTGCCTCCCTGGGGCTCGGGTTAGAGATATTAAAAGGAAGGTCACTGCTCTGGTGCAGTCCTCTGATTACTACCCCTTGTTGCTTATCCAGGCAGGTGATGATGAGGTGGTAGAGAGAAGTCTAAAGTCACTCAAAAAGGACTTCAAGGCACTGGGGTGGCTAATGAAGGCTCGGGAGCTCAGGTGGTGTTTTCATCAATCCCTCAAGTGGAAGGGAAAAACACTGAAAGAGGGTGGAAAACATATCTGATTAACACGTGGCTCAGAGACTGGTGCCACCGTCGGAATTTTGGGTTCTTTGATCATGGCAAAGTTTATAAGGCGCCTGGTCTGCTGGCGACAAATGGGACAGGTGGGTTGCACCTCTCCTAGAGGGGGAAAAGGATTTTGGGGCAGGAGTTAGCAGGGCTTATTGACAGGTCTTTAAATAGATATGAGGGGGGAGGGGGACATAACTGGGCCTGTTACATATAAGCTCAAGGGAAGCATGCCAAGGCTTGAAGGATGGTGGACTAGTGAGGGCTCTCCCTCTGCCACTTCATCTGAGAGAAGGGAAAGAAGTTTCAAAATCATGGAAGCACCTGAGAAGGGTCTGGTAGGAAATAGGGCCCACACTCACAAAGAGGTGTTGGATTCACTAGCTCATCTCAAGTGCATCTATACCAATGCACGCAGTATGAGCAACAAACAGGGGGAGCTTGAAGCCATGATGCAACACGAGAACTATGACATAGTAGCTATCACAGAAATGTGGTGGGATGCCTCACACGACTGCCGCAATCAATGGCTACAAGCTCTTCAGGAGGGATAGACAGGGAAGGAGAGGTGGTGGAGTGGCCCTGTATGTTAGAGAATGCTATAAGAGCTCAGAAATCAAGTACAGTGATGACGGGGTTGAGAGTGTTTGGGTTAGGTTAAGGACCAATAACGCAGATCTTGCTGTGGGAGTCTGCTATAGACCTCCCAACCAAAGCAGTGAGGTGGATGAAGCCTTCTATAAATAGTTGGGAGAAATCTCGTGGTCACTTGCCATTGTTCTTGTGGGGGACTTTAACCTCCCGTGTATCTGCTGGGATCACAGCACAGCAGAGAGGGAACAATCCAGGAGGTTCCTGGAATGTGTGGAGGATAACTTCCTCACACAGCTGGTGAGTGAGCTGACCAGGGAAGGTGCCCTCCTGGACCTGCTTCTTGTGAACAGGGAAGAGCTTGTGGGGGAAGTAAAGGTTGGAGGCCGTCTAGGGTGTAGTGATCATGAGATGATTGAGTTTTCTATCCTTGGAGAAACAAAGAGAGGGGTTAGTAAAACTGCCACCTTAGACTTCTGGAGGGCAAACTTTGACCTGTTCAAAAGACTGCTTAACAAAATCCCTTGGGAGGTTGCCTTGAAGGATATGGGAGTCCAGGAAGGCTGGACATACTTCAAGAGCGAAGTCTTAAAGCCACAGGAGCAGGCTGTTCCCGTGTGCTGAAAAACAAGCAGGAGGGGAAGGAGACCGGCCTGGCTAAACAGGGACCCTTGGCTGGATCTCAAGAACAAAAGGAGAATTTATGACCTTTGGAAGAGGGGCCAGGTCTCTCATGAAGACTATAAAGATGTAGTGAAGCTATGCAGGGAGAACATTAGAAGAACCAAAGCGCAGCAAGAGCTCAACATGTCTACTGCTGTTAAAGATAATAAAAAATGTTTCTATAAATTCATTAACAACAAAAGGAGGATTAGGGAAAATCTCCCTCCTTTATTGGATGCAGAGGGAAACATGGTAACAAAGGATGAGGAAAAGGCTGGGGTTCTCAACGCTTACTTTGCCTCAGTCATTAGCAGCGGAACTGGCTGTTCCCTGGACACCCAGCCTCATGAGCTAGGAGATGGGGAGGGGAAGCAGAACGAGGTCAGCACAGTTGAAGAGGAGGTGGTCAGAGACCTGCTACACCACTTGGATGCACACAAGTCTGTGGGACCAGATGGGTTACACCCAAGGGTGCTGAAAGAGTTGCCAGATGTGCTTGCCAAGCCGCTTTCCATGATTTACCTGAAATCATGGCTGACTGGGGAGGTGCCATTGGACTGGAGGGTGGCAAATGTAACACCCATCTACAAGAGAGGCAGAAAGGAGGATCCAGGAAACTATAGACCTGTGAGTCTGACCTCGGTGACAGGGAAGGTCATGGAACAGACCATCTTGAGTGCCATTAAAAGACATATAATGGACAACCAGGGAATCAGGCCTAGTAAGCATGGGTTTATGAAAGGCAGGTCCTGCCTGACAAACCTGATCTCCTTCTATGACAAGATGACCCGACTATTGGGTGAGGGAAAAGCTGTGGATATTGTCTACCTGGATTTTTGAAAAGCATTTGACACAGTTCCCCGTAGAATTCTCATAGAAAAACTGGCTGCCTATGGCCTGGATGAGTGTATGGTCTGCTGGATGGACGGTCCCAAAGAGTGGTGGACAATGGAGTTAAATCCAGCTGGCAGCTGGTCACAAGTGGTGTTCCTCAGGGCTTGGTGTTGGGACCATTTCTGTTCAACATCTTTATTGATGATCTTGATAAGGACATAGAGTGTATCATCAGTAAATTCGCAGATGACACCAAGTTAAGCGGGAGTGTTGATCTGCATGAAGATAGGGAGGTACTACAGAGAGACTTGGATAGGTTGGATCAATGGGCCAACGTTAACGGGATGAGCTTCAACAAGGCCAAGTGCCAGGTCCTGCTCTTGGGCCACAACAACCCCATGCATCGCTACAGGCTTGGGGAGGTGTGGCTGGAGAGCTGTCTGGAAGAGAAGGGTCTGGGGGTTCTAATTGACAAGCAGCTGAACATGAGCCAGCAGTGTGCCCAGGTGGCCAAGAAAGCCAACAGCATCCTGGCTTGTATTAGTGTGACCAGCAGAAGTAGGGAGTTGATAGTCCCCCCTGTACCCTGCACTGGTGAGGCCACACCTTGAGTATTGTGTCCAGTTTTGGGCACCGCAATAGGAGAGAGATATCGAGGTGCTGGAGTGAGTGCAGAGGAGGGCAACGAAGCTGGTGAAGGGCCTGGAGAATAAATCCTATGAGGAGTGATTGAAGGAGCTGGGACTGTTCAGTTTGAGGAAGAGAAGGCTGAGGGGAGACCTCATCACTCTCTACAGCTACCTGAAAGGACATTGTAGAGAGGTTGGTGCTGGTCTCTTCTCACAGGTAATTAGCAATAGAACAAGAGGGAATGGCTTTAAACTCCAATAGGGGAGGTTTAGATTGGACATTAGGAAAAAATTTTCACAGAAAGAGTGGTCAGACAGTGGAATAGGCTGCCCAAGGAGCGGGTGGAGTCACCATCCCTGGATGTGTTTAAGGGTCATTTAGATGAGATGTTGGGTGATATGGTGTAGGGGAGAATTTTGTAGAGTAGGGCTGATGGTTGGACTTGATGATCCCAAGGGTCTTTTCCAACCTGAATGATTCTGTGATTCTGTGAATCATAGAATCATAGAATGGTTTGGGTTGGAAGGGACCTTAAAGATCATGTAGTTCCAACCACCCCTGCCATGGACAGGGACACCTTCCACTAGACCAGGTTGCTCAAAGCCCCGTCCAACTGGGTCTTAGGATCTATAAATCTGTATAAACCAGGAGATGACTTCACACTCTTTGAAAAACCATTCTGTTAGAAAGTCCTCAGTGTCCATCAAAACTGAGGAAACATTCCCCTCCTATTCACAAGATAAACCCAAGAAGCCACAAGAAACCTAGAATTAGTGTTGTTTCCCAGCCAGGATGAAGGCTGAGAAAATATCCCATATATTGAATGTTCCTCCTTTGGTGCCTATAATTTTATTTAACAATAAGACTTACAGTATTAACAAGGTTAGAGCATTAGGAAGGGCAGTATAGTATGCATTATATTTGGGAAGGTAATACTCAGATTACCTTGACTTCTTGGTTGTGCAAGCAACATTTTTATTCCCACAGTTTTCTAAATGTCTGATAATTCAGCTGACAATATGTGTATATCCAAATCCATAATGTGGTCAAGAGTGTTTTCTACACCTTACATGTTCATTCCCTGACACTGTCAGCAGAATCAGCAAATGCTGTTCTGAGCTATAATTTTCAAGGGAATCACAAAGTCAAGATAAATTATGCTACA